>NC_091396.1:48959384-49584384 GCF_032191515.1 Phaenicophaeus curvirostris | reverse complement strand
TTGCAAATGAGGAAACGCAGTATGGTAATACAGGTTATGCGAGTGAGCTGATTAAAATTAGTATCTCCTCCTTCAGCCTCACTTAGCATCATGAAGAGAATTAAGGAGCTCTAACCCTTACTGTCTTTGTGCAAATCGCTTTGAAGGAACTAATTTCCTTGAACTTCAGACAAGTTACCTAACTCTTAAAAGGCTGCAGTAGTCATTCAAGCACCTTGATAGGGAATAAAAATGAGAGGTTCAGAGGCAGTTACCCATTCTCAAAGCTAGGTATGCAGTGCTGTAGTCTCACAATCAGGTTAAACCAGAGTAAGGTAGTTGGGCTGCAGAAAGAAGGGTCCTCATAGTTCTTCTGCATCTCTATTTCTCCCTTGTGTCAGCACAAGCATTTACCTTCCAGTTAAAACTAAACAGTAGGGTTTTTTGCCTTGTTAGTTTTAAGCAAGATCAGTTCTCTGACCTGGTTCACGGTGCAGCTGTACTAAGCTTTCCCAGGAGGGTAAAGATGGCAAGGAGGTGAAAGGGGAGTGATAGAAACACTTCTCTTGGCATCAGTGCCAGATGCCGCTGCTGTGAATTGATAGTGAAATTGCAGCATGAAACACAATAGGTTGCCTGACTCTACTGACTGCAGATGGAACTCCACTCGCTGGCCTGGGCTATAGGGGAGAATGGAACCACCCTAAAGATGCTTGTAGAAAGTAGCTAAAAAGACTTTCTTTAAAACATAGTGTTTTTTCATGTAAAAATCGACTTCTTAAAGAAAAGACGAGGATTTCTTTTTTTCTTCATTTTAGAACACTTCCAAATATGCTGTATACACAAACCTAATGATGATAGGTTTTTAATAAACATCAGTAGAACAAAAATAATTCATTTTCAGAATACTAAATGGACAAATATTGCAATCGTAGTTTAATTTTAACTGTACACCAGGGAACTGAATACATGGTCATATAGAAATATGAGACAAGTAGACCCATAATATGTCTTGTCTACAGCTTCTTACAAAGGCTTGAGTCCTTTGAGATTTATATGGATTGATAAAAACAAATTAAAGAGCAAAAAAGTAATAAACTGCAATGGAAACCATGTTTCTGTTCTGTTGCCAGAAGGTATTATAATAATCTGAGTGCTGTATACTTCTTAGAATGAAAAGCAGGCACAAAAATGGGGAAGAAACAGCATGAGGGAAGGGAGGAAAAATACATTATGTTTATTTTTATATCTTACAATGTTTATCGTTCAAGGGGGCTCACTTGATAGGAAAAATAGATCTTTCATCTTTTAGCCCACCTCACAACAAAAACCCTCAGACTACTGGCACAGCATTTTTAGAAGAAGAAAGAGGAGAGGGGAATTTCCAAACAGATTAAAAGCCGTCACTTAGTTTGGAAACAGAACATTTAGATGCATTTTCCAGAGATAGAGGATGGTATTTGGGAGGCTGGTTTTTTTTCTCTGCTCTCTAATAACTTTGCTGTAAATTTCCTTTGTCCTTGACAAGGGCTCCTAAGTACAGTAGAGTTAATCCAGTTCCAGGGACAGAATTCCTTGACCACTTAAGGCACTGATGACTGAATTATGCAGGAATCTCTGGCTTCAGCTGCCTTTTCTATTGTTGCATTATATTATTATTATTTGTAGTGGGTAATTTAGCTACAATTTAAGTGCTACATCTGCTATGAGGAAGGTTGATCCCACAGACAGAATTACAGTTTCCATTGAAATTCAAAGTCTGCCACACATTACGTAAAGCTCAAAATTTTCTGAGGTTGACCTTCTCTCATATATTAAATAAAATTTTTCTGGAAGTGATTGTCAAAGCCAAGCAATGAGTTTGGCTAGCAGAAAGGTACACAAAGATATAACAATACAGATAGTACTGTTCTGTTTTATATTAAAACTTGATATTTAGGTTATCCAAAATCATAGAATTGCCAGATTGGAAAAGACCCACTGGATCATCGAGTCCAACCATTCCTATCAAATACTAAACCATGCCCCTCAGCACCTTGTCCACCTGTCCCTTAAACACTTCCAGGGAAGGTGACTCAACCACCTCCCTGGGCAGCCTCTGCCAGTGCCCAATGACCCTTTCCTTCAAAATTTTTTTCCTAATGTTCAGCCTGAAACTCCCCTGGCAGAGCTTGATGCCATTCAAATCACGAGCTTCAAACAGTAGTTCGATATGAGGCTGGTTGAACTAGTTTGGTTGAGATCTGAGTTAATTTGTCTTTTTAGTCCATTTAGACTGTGCAATAATAGGTCATTTCCTCCTTGTAGATATGAACATTATTCATGGCCTCTGAAATATACCACTCCCAATCAATATCACTATCTGGATCTAGTAAAGTATTCAAGATTTTTTTCAGAGAACTTCAAAACATGTTTGGAAATTATGATTATCATGGAATAGTGTCCCTAGATTCACTTTTGGTTTTGTAGCTATGACTGGGGGAAGACAAAATTCCAAATTTGCAGGAGACTCTTCTAACTTTACCTCTCAAAGGAGAAAGAAGTCACTGTGCATACAAATTCTAGTACTTTCATTGATTATAACCTACTTGATTTCAGATGGTTTTAAATTTGACTTGGTTTAGACTTTAAGTTTTCATCTTGCAGTAGAAACAACCATCATCCACTCTTGTGAGGTTTGTAATCATATTTAAGAGAACACTGCAACAGTTATCTGTGATGGTAAAATTGCTGTTGTCTGAATAAGAAAATTTTTCTTCTGCAGTCCATCAGTTTGCCTGATATGTTTCTTAATACAAACATCCACTTGCATTTGTCTCAAGTATAAGACTTTATAAATACACAACTCGGAACTAGTCACTCTAGAGACGTCTTCTTATAATTTACTTACAATCTACTTATACAGACTACAGACTACATATGCATTCCACTCTCCTTTACCTAAATACAATATATTTTTCATCTAAGCTTTGATGCCCTTATTTTAAAATAACAGAAATACACTGGTGGACAAATGCTGAGATGTTTCTGTTTTAAAAAGTAGCTGGAGAAAAGACTGGGAAAAGAGACATTGTGCACATCAGCTCTGAAGTGTGATAATTTCATTAAATATCTTTTACCCACAAGAGGAAGAAAACAACTATTATCTGGGTAAGATAAGATATTATTCAGTAGGAAATCATACCAATTTTTAAAAATAATTTTTTAAATCTGAAATTTACTAGGAAACAGAAGCTTCAGGAAGGAAAAAAAAAACAAACCTAAGAAGGCTTTTGTGTGGTCTTTTGCATAAAAACAAAACCAAATCTGGAGCAAATTACGGTTAACATAAGCAGTAGAATTTGAGGGTTTTCTGACATAATTTATGGAATTTTAATTAATACAGAGGCTGCTGAAGCTCTCAGACAACAGAGACTGAAGCAGAAAATTATAAGTAGGGAAATGCACAACTCCATTTCATGTAATCCATTTTGAATGTTTTCTTTTATATGTCAAGATAAAACTATAAAACTAAATTTGATTTCCTCCTTTATAGTTTTCCTTCTCATAGAGATGCTTTGATTTCATGAATATTTATTCAGACTGCAAAAAATTTAACACACCAAAATATTTAATGGTGATATTTTTAATATATATATAAGTTATATATATATATATAAGTTTTATAGATGTATTCTAATTATTATTCTAAACTTATGTTCCACCATTTGTTTTACACTACACAGTTCTTTAAACTTACAGGTATTTTTATTGATTGGAAGACATTCAGATAAACTCTGGGACTTTGAAAAAAAAAAAGTGGAAAACAATTTAAAAAGACAGATCATTATTGCAAATAGAGCTTATGATGAAAAAATTGGGAAGAGAAAACAAAATCTGAACAAGGAAAAAAATCAAATATTAACACAGGAACAAGTAGCTAATGAGAATTTTTTCTTATTTTCTTTCTAAACTGTGATTGCTCAGTCTGTATAGTATCTGAGCTCTTCAAACAGGAGCAGAACCTATCATTTAAATGCATTGGTCCTAAAAAGCAGTGCTATCTCTTTTACAAAGTTAGGAAAATACATGCTATTATGTCTTCTAAAGTTTAAACAGTATATTTGAGGTTGAGGATGTACCTCAATAAAAACTGAAATCTTCTGAGCTTATGCTTAGTGAGATGTTAAATTCACAGAAAAGGTGGTATGTCCCTCCACCAGTCAAGCTAGGCTGAGATTTGATGACAGTGAATCTATCCTGACTAACACGTCTTTCAGAAGTGAACACACTTGTTCTTCAAAAGACAGTAAATTAGACCAGTCCAGCTGGGAGTAAGACAGCAGTGTAGATTATTTCTTATCTTTTAATTACAGTTAATCTGCTGCTATTTATTTTATAAAATCCTAATGTACCTTATTTTCTCTTTACATAATTCTGCAGTGCCAAATTATTGGTGGTGGGAAATGATACACAAATTCACTTTCTTGTCTGTCTTGTAAACCTATGAGCCTAAGGCAAAGAATTAAAGATCTATAATGGCATATGCAGTCTCTAAGGTAAAATAAGAAGGGGATGAAGTTTGAATAAAATTAGTTAACTAGCTTGAATTAGTTAAGTACCTTGACCAAGTTAACTAGCCTGACCAAGTTAACTAGCCTGAATATATGGCTAGTAAAAGGAAGTTAAGGACAAAATTAAGTGACAAAAGCTGGAAAACAAAGTAGAAAGTGGCACAGCAAAAAATCACCTCAATACCCAGATCACAGGAACCGAGACAGGGAAAATGTCACATCTTTAAGATGAAAAAACAAAAAGAAGAAAAAAATTACAAATAAAAATATTGTGGGTATTTCCTAGATTAAAATTCAAAGACAGAAACATAAAACATTCAACGAATAGATACAATTAGAGAAAATAAACAAAATGCTTGCTTCAAGTGGAAATAGTGCCTTGAAACAGGAGCCATATGTGACAAAATGGTGGAATAAATGTAAGTAAAGAAAAATATTGGGTTTTGTAACTTATTGGATATATGGGAAACTAGGTCTGATTGCTAAGAAAAGAAAAGGCAGAGACGAGTGAAGCAAAAAGGCAAGAAAGTGTGAATATAGAAATTAAAGAGCAAAACTACAGCTTTTGACCAGTTAGTGTTAACACATGGTGTTAAATTGCAGTGGAATAGAACAACACATTTACCATTGTCATATGCAACCAGCTTATTAGTATAAAAGAGTAGAATATCCAAAGGGACACAGCCTGAATGTAGACACAGACAAAGCTAAGAGCTAGCAACAATAGAATAGGAAAAAACATTTAGATGTTTTCAATACCCATTGCACTACTTCTTAGTGCCAGTTACAGAGATAATATGCAGAGAAGAGACGCTTCTTATTGAATTTAGGTGGCATGTGACTTTTTGCCAAAAGGCAATTTTTTTCTATTACTACCCTGCTTATGCAAGACAACTGCATGGTGGGACGATTCGTGTAACTGATGTGCTGCTATGATGGGATATATACTATTCAGGCAGGACAGGAAAGGTAGGAGAGGTGGTGGGGTAGTGCCCTATGTTAGAGAGTGCTTTGATATCATCAAGCTCAATTATGGTGATGACAGCATTGAGCGTCTGTGGGTAAAAATCAGAGGAGCCCACAAGTAGGCAGATGTTGTGATGGGAGTCTGCTATAGACCACCTAGCCAAGATGAAGAAGCTAATGAGCTCTTCTACAAACAACTGGGAGAAATCTCATGATCGCCAGCTCTTGTCCTTGTGGGAGACTTTAATCTACCAGATGTCTGCTGAAAGCACAACACAGCAGAGAGGAAGCAGTCTATGAGGTTCCTGGAGTTTGTGGAACACAACTTCCTCACACAACTGGTGAAAGAGCCGACAAGGGAAGGTGCCCTCCTGGACCTGCTGTTTGTGAACCAAGAAGGCCTTGTGGGGAATGTGATGGTTGGACGACAACTGGAGTAAAGCGATTATGAGATGGTAGAATTCTCAGTTCTAGGTGAGGAGAGGAGGGGGTTAGCAGAATGGCCACCTTGAACGTCCAGAGGGCAGACTTTGGACTCTTCAGAAGGCTGGTTGATAAAGTCCTACGGGAGACAGTCCTGAAGGGCAAGGGAGCCGAAGAAGGCTGGGTAGTCTTCAAGAAGGAAATCTGGGCAGCACAGGAGCAAGCTGTTCCCATCTGCCAGAAAATGTGTCTTCAGGGAAAAAAAACAGCTTAGTTGAGCAGGGAGATCTGGGGGGACATCAAAAAGAAGACGAATGTCTATGAACTTTGGAAGAAGGGTCAGCCATCTTGGGTGGACTATAGGGAGGAAGTGAGATAATGGAGAGGAAAAATCAAGGTTACCTGCTTACTGGATGAGGGAAAGGCTGTGGATGTAGTCTTCTTGGACTTCAGTAAAGCCTTTGACACAGATTCTTATAGTATTCTGCTTAGGAAACTGTCAGCTTCGGGACTGGACAGGGGAACATTCTCCTGGGTGGAAAACTGGTTGGATGGCCGGGCCCAGAGAGTGCTGGTAAATGGAGTTAACTCCAGCTGGAGGCCAGTGACAAGTGGTGTCCCCCAGAGCTCAGGGGAGGGTCCAGTCCTGTTCAATATCTTTATCAATGACCTGGAAGAAGGCATCGAGTGCACCCTTAGCAAGTTTGCAGATGCCACTAAGCTGGGTGGAAGTGTTGACCTGTTGGAGGGTAGGGAGGCTCTGCAAAGGGATCTGAACAAGCTGGACCGCTGGGCAGAGTCCGGTGGCATGAGGTTTAATAAGGCCAAATGCCGGGTCCTGCACTTGGGACACAACAACCCTATGCAGTGCTACAGACTAGGAGAAGTCTGTCTAGAAAGCTGCCTGGAGGAGAGGGACCAGGGGGTGTTGGTTGACAGCTGACTGAACATGAGCCAGCAGTGTGCCCAGGTGGCCAAGAAGGACAATGGCATCAGAAACGGCGTGACCAGCAGGTCCAGGGAGGTTATTCTCCCTCTGTACTCAGCACTGGTGAGACCGCTCCTGGAATCCTGTGTTCAGTTCTGGGCCCCTCACCACAAGAAGGATGTTGAGGCTCTGGAGCGTGACTAGAGAAGAGCCATGAAGTTGGTGAAGGGGCTGGAGAACAAGCCTTACGAGGAGCGGCTTAGGGAATTGGGATTGCTTAACCTTGATAAGGGAAGGCTGAGGGGAGACCTTATTGCTCTCTATAAATACCTGAAAGGAGGTTGTAGAGAGGAGGGCGCTGACCTCTTCTCCCAAGTGGCATGGGACAGGACAAGGGGCAATGGTTTCAAGCTGAGACAAGGGAGGTTTAGACTAGATATCAGAAAGAAATTTTTCACAGAAGGGGTCATAGGACACTGGAACAAGCTGCCCAGGGAGGTGGTTGAGTCACCATTCCTGCTGGTATTTAAAAGACGGCTAGACGAGGTGCTCAGGGATATGGTTTAGTGGTACATAGGAATGGTTGGACTCAATGATCCAAGAGGTGTTTTCCAACCTGATGGTTCTATGAACTCTATAAACCATGACCTAACTTGTGACTAGAATTCATGACGCACATTTTGACAGTTATTTTAATGTTTATTAAAAAATGTGGAATTAATTACTCGTAGAAAATATGCATGTTTGAAAAGTACACAGAAAACAGAAAACAAACTCTTAATGTAAGTTTTATTTTACTTTATCTAGAGATATCTTCCCTTATTTTATATAAATTTTCTATTCAGTGGTATTAGAATTCTAACACATTATCCAATTCCACTTGGAGATTTTGAGTATACATAATTAAATTTCATGAATGTTTTTAATACCAGTAAAGTTTGTAGTGGAAATTGGGTAACTGGAAAATTCTGTGTTAGTTCTTTATGAGGTCTGAAGATTTTTCATAGCTATTCATAGCTATTTGCAGTTCCAATTATTTAGAGCCAAATAAGATACTGCATGAAACAGCTAAGACCAATATTTTCAGCTGTTGAAACTCAATGACATTTCAAATCAGTAATTTTATATGCCAAAAAGGACATTTCTTTTTCCTGAACTTTATTCTTGACAATTGATATATTTATCCTTACAATTTCCTCTGAGACTGGCAAATGCCACACTTTCCCATTTTACAGATGAGGAAATGCAGCATAGAGGTCAAATGCCTTGTCCAAGATCAGACAGACATTCTATGGCAAAACTATGAACTCTAAGTCCCAGGATACAACTATAGTCATTGGACCACTCTTCAATTTTGACAGAACTTCCCTTTCTGTCAAATATCAGCTTTAAACTTGTTGACTTTTGAAATTACTTGTCACTTGAAAATGACAAAGATGTGTGAAATACATTACAATATTGGAAAAATTGGATGTTATTCAATTTCCATCAAAGGGAAAAGAAATCCCTGAAATATGAAAATGACAGCATTTCCCTCTAGTGACTTTCCCAATATTTCATAGTGTCAGTAAGACATTTTTTTTTTCTTAGCTTTTCTCTTTTGGCCTGTTATTTCCATATAGATTTTTTCTCTCATTAAGTAACTCAGTTTTTAAATTTCTTCCAAATAAATCATACTTCTTGCACTCTTACTTTCTGCAAAACTGATAAAGAGAAAGAAAGAAGAATAATTTTACCAAATTTTATCAAAATTGCAATGTTAAAGCATCCTAACTTTCAGGAAAAGTATTATTGTAAGTAACTAATGAGATCAGCTTTCTCAAGGTACCTAAAGTTGTAATGAAGGATGCAAATCCATGTGTTGGTTTGTTTTATGAAATAAAAAATACACCAGTGAAAATATAAAGATGTGTAAGATAAGATAGAAGTTGCTTTATTTGTGTTTTTTTTCCTTAACTTCAGGATGCTATTAAATGTAAAGGCAAAAAAAGACCTCGCAAATAGGTGATACTGAAATCATGGGTTTTAATTTCTATTGAGTTTTGTTGTGCAGTTTTGTTTGTTTGGGATTTTTTTAATGCATGTGTGCTCCCTGTTTTTTTGTTTTATTTTTTTTTTTAGCGTTATTTTAAAATTCCAAAAGAATTCAAAATGGATTCCTTTTCTAGAAATAGGAAATTGGTAAGCATCAGCAGATGAATATGATAGCTGCCAGTTCTTTCCAGGAACGTCATCCACCTTCACTACTATTAAATCAACAGGTTTCTAACTCACCAGATTAGAATCATAGAATCATAGGATCATTAGGTTGGAAAAGAACTTTGGGATCATCAGTTCAAACTGTACCTGTCCACTACTAAATCATATCCCTAAGATTATTTCCCTTTGAATCCACAACACTGTTTTCTGATGCAGAGCAACTGTCTAACAATGTTTTTTACCCTCTTATTTTTCAGTACAAAGAGGAGAATTTGAATAACTTAACAATTACTTGGTGCCCCTCAGATTCTGCGTGCCAGTTTACTGTAATGTAAGTATTTCTTCTTCATGCTACGTTTCCTATAGGGTGTGCTGTTAAAGAGCCTTATTATGGCACTGTGTTTGATTAGGTTTAAAGATCAGTGTGGATAGGGCTGACAGGAATATCTGCAGCTTCAGAAGCATAAGATAAATGGTGAAATATTTTGCTCAAAAACCTCTAAGCAATTATGGCTACTGTGTATAGCCATCATTAGTACCTTTACCACAGAACCACACACATATTTGGCACATTGCACTGCATGTAGTGGGAAGGGAGTTCAACCTATTTAGAATATATGTGGCTTTCTACTTTGGCCTTTTAAACTTGAAAAGTAGAGGAAGAAAGGAATCAACAACAAAAACATAGGAAAAGATTCTA
Organism: Phaenicophaeus curvirostris; assembly: GCF_032191515.1. Lineage (NCBI taxonomy): Eukaryota > Metazoa > Chordata > Aves > Cuculiformes > Cuculidae > Phaenicophaeus > Phaenicophaeus curvirostris. Next base: position 49,574,636 of record NC_091396.1, on the reverse strand, counting down.
TTGGAATCATCCATAGTAACAGATGATGACCATCCACATTCAAATTTAGCTGACTGGAGGGATGACAAGCTGGTGGTGTTTTAATTTTATTTCTTAACAGTAGGAATCAGGAACCAGGAATATTAAAGCATCTGCTGCTGATTTCAGGTAACACTCTGGAAAAAGTCAGATAAAAGGTTCAAGGGAATAAGAGCTAGTGGTATAGCACAGAGAACAATCCCAAAAGCTGACAGCTCAACAAATACAAGTAATTTATCTCTAGATTCCTGTACATTGCAATAAGAACTTGGATCCAAGGCTTGTTCCAATTGGATCTCATTTCATTGAAAAAAGCTCCTGACAGAAGACTGAAATAATCCATACTCATGACAAATCAAAGGGATATGGAAAACAGTGTTTTTAAGGTAATGAGACAGCTTTGTGTACTTTGTCATCTAGATAAAAGATGTTATGGATAATGGCAACTACATCATTTTAATGAGTGACTCTTAGAGTTATTTGAACATTCTTTTGCAAAACCAGTTCTAATTTTGATTAAGGCAAAACTATTATTCTAGATGGCCCAGAATATTTAAGGTTATCGAAGAGGAAATGCTTAGAGTCATCATTAATTTTGACATCTGTTTGCATTCCAATTTGTTTCTTACTTTCTGACCTTGAATGATTTATAATTTTGTTCTCCTGTCTAAAAGGAGATTACACAATTCTTTTTGCGATTCTGTTCTTTCAATTAGCCTTTGGTGATAGTTTCAAATTTAAAAGGTGTTTATTCATTTTAGAGAATTTTCTCCTGCTGCTTAAAGAAAAATGGAGAAAGACAGGATGAGATCAGGGTGCCTGCAGCTATTGCAGCCTCCTGTTGGCTTGTTTGACAAGATCTTACCAGTGCAGGTGGAAAATAGGTTATTACAGAGATGGGTATTAGTACAAGAACCAGAGAAGAAATATGTCTCATACTGAGCCTGATCAAAGATCAAGAATATAAGTACGAAACAAGGATAGCCTTTAAAAAAAATCCATGCCTGCCTGATTCTTATGAAACATACAGAAAAAAAGAAAGACATCTCACGCTAGGTCTGCTCTAAGATAAAAATGTATGTATAAAGCAAGAATTGCCTTTAAAAAGTTACATGTACCAAGAGGGTCTGGTTCTTACAAAACAAAAAAAACCCAAAAGAAATGGACTTAAAAAATATCCAAAGGTAAAGGTAAAACTTCAAGATGTGAATGAAATAAAGATGAAGAATCTTCAAGTGAAGGAAGTAACTGGCAAATTAAATTACAAGTAGAATAAAGTTTCATGGTTCTTGCCTCATGTCATTGAGAGGCTGGTGATGCAATGCATACTTAAACAACCCTAAGAAGGTACAAGATGAAAATCACTGTCTAGATATTAACAGCCTATGCCTGTTAAAATTCCTTTGGGGGCAATGGACAATTACCTAAATAAAAAAAAAATCTGAAAGTCTTTGTAATAAAAGAAGTCACGCCATCAATAGTTAAAAATATTGAAGTCTTTTGCAGTATGATGACACAGTTGGTTGTCATTTCTACTAAAACCTGTTAGAGAACACAAGTTCTTTAATAGATACTAAGTATCAAAACTGTTTCAAAACAGAAGAACTATCCTTTTCAATGACTCAATCTCTTAGCAATTAAAATATATTTTTCTGATATTTATTGTGTTTTCTGGGTAACGTGGTTGACAATTGTGGGTAATTTTAGATAAGCTGCTGATAGACAAATATGATCATTTCCATAGCCAACTGTGATATAGAATATATATTGGATCTTTTTAGTGTTTCTCAATACAAGTACCAGCACCTGTACAAATATGAGGAATAAATTCCTTCCTACAGCTAGCCTTCTAGAGAGAGCAGTATCTACTGAAGTCTTCTCAAAGGCCTATATTTTATGCTGATATAACTGAGAAACATTCAGTTAACATCAGTTGAACCTAACACTTTTTAATTTTAGAGCTGAAGGATCAATTTCTAAAAGCCATGCAAATAGTTGCAAATCTTCATAAAATATAAAATAAAATATATGCTTCCTATTCCTTTTAGGAGGACTGCTTCATGGCATGAAATACACCTCTTTCTTCTTTCATTTTATTGTTATACCAGTTCAAGCTTTATCAGCTAATAACTAACAACCATAAATGAAAGTTTTTTAAATAAGTTGACCTGTATTAGACAGGTATTTGACAGTTATTGCTTAATGGTAATGGATTCAGAGCTAGTATTATGTTGAGGGAACATAGTGAACACTTTTCCCTCTAATAATGCAGCAAACAGTATTAGTATTTTTTCAATAACAAGGAAAATAGTTTCTATATGTGTAAGTATAAGAGTTTAGGGAAGTGTGAATCTGCAAACATCGTACATGTACTTCAGTACATTAACTTCTGGAACATATTTTTTGCCAGGAATGGTGAATATTAATTGAGGTACTTGAAAAAAAGAAGTGCTAGAGTGATGAAATCTAAGAAGAAACAAAGAATGTTTCAAAACATGAGGAACGTTAGTTTTTCCCTCCTCCATTGTTTATCTATAACCATGACCTGTGTTTCATGTGCTCCTTTTCTGCCTTCTTTTCAATACTGTACATTTTTATCATTTTGAAACACTTCCATTTACTGGTTTTGTTTTGCTAGATTTTGGTCAAACCCTGACTGAACTCATTCAACTTCTGTTTTTAAAAAAAATGTGATGCAGTTCTAAAACACTCCTGGAATCTGCAAATGTAGACTTATCCTTGATTTTCCTAGTATCTAAGAAATAAGCATTCTGGCAAAACAAAAGCACTTGTTAGGACTTAAAAACTCACCATTTCCTTTATAATTCCAAGAAAATATTGAAGAGAAACAATAACAAGGGAATAAATCCACACCCCATGGTTGTGTGGAGTGGAATAGGGAAAAGCAATTAAGACAAAATCTAGTGATTTTCTGTTTAAGAATAAACTTCTACACGCTGAAACACACATGGACACATACATCCACACAAACCCATGAAAGATTTGAGAGAAAGAAGACAAAAGTAATTTTTGGCTGTTTCAAATGGAGCAGAGAAAGAAATGTCAGAAGTCAAAAAAATCTCAATTTACCCCCAAATGAGGAAAAGAACCCCAAACACACAAAAAAGATAAAAGATTTTTCAACCCTTGGCTTTGGCCAGATGAACTACCTTTTGCTGCTCCAAAAGGAAGTCTGATTTTTAGTTTGTCCTGGATAGCATCAAATGTCAGAGTGGTGTATGTGGTTCGGCACAACGCAGCTGAAGAACAGTTAAGTGTGTTTATTGTCCCTTAGCTGGAAAAAAAACTTCAGATAAGAACAGGGAAGAGGGAGAGCTCAGTTTTTGTTAGGATTTCCAATTGTTCAGCTGTCAAAAAAAAAATAAAAATCATGGTACTTGCTCTTTGTACCTGTATGTGCCTGCGAGCTTCTGGCTCAGCATTATTTGTGTAATGTCAGTGGCTAATAGAGCAACTTAAGTACAGCTGTACATGCAGCAAGGAGACTATAGACTGTATATGAGTATGTGAGAGCCTAGTTGATTCCACTATTAGCTCATTGACATTAAATCATTTTAGAAGCCATTACATTTTGAAATTATTCTTCTAAATTGTGATATATTGCATCAGTTTATATCCAGGAAAGTGATAAAGAGGAAGCCTATATTCACCTCTCAATATTACAGTCTCTCCCAATATTGTGCCTCAGTGATAATAGGAATACTATTCCTTATGGCTTTTTTGATACTTAAAGACCATTAGAGCTCAACAGCATGCTATGCACTGGTAAACATTATGGTCTGACTGATGAGTCCACTTGTTTGAGAGAGTGACTCAAGTACTATGAAATCAGGTAATAAAGACTTCAGGCATTACAGGTTTGCACTTAGCTGCCGTTTATTATATTCTAGGAGTGATTCAATGGGGTTGAAAAGATAGAGCATAATTCAAGTACTTCCCTTTCAGCACATAGTCAATGCTACAAGCAGGTAGTTTTTTGCATAGTTCAAAAAAATGAAAGTTTAGAACAAGCCTTCGAAGGTCAGGTAGTCAGACCTCCTGCTCAAAGCAGTGCTGACTTCAAATTCAGACCAGCTTTCTTAGGTTTTTCTCTAGCCAAAGTTTGAGGATCTCCAAGAAGGAAGATTTAATAATTCCTCTGGACTATCCTTTCCAGTGCTTAACCACTCTCACTGTGAAGACTTTTATTCTTACATTCAGTGGGACTAAAGACTAATCAAATCAAACAGGAATACTCAGAGAGGGTCAGAGGAACAATGACAGGATAAGGATAACCCCTGGGTCATACAGCCCACAAAAGCTGGCTTTACCTGGCTGGGAAGATTAAATCCTCTGCCTCCAGATGTCCGCCAGATCCAACTACATGTAAGTTTCTACTGTTGTAACTGTGACAGTTTCCTCTTGTTCTTTCACTCTGTACCTCTGGTCCTGCTGCTTTGCAGGCAAAGGTTTCCTCCTTCCTTTCCTTCTCTACAACCATTCTGTAGTATTGTCATCTTCTCCTGCTAAAAAAAAAATCTGATACTCTTCACTCCTGAACTTTTTAGTGATCCTCCACTTGATTGTCTCTTGTTTGACTATATCTCTGTTGTACTTGGGGAAGGCCATCTTGCATGCTGAATAGCAAGGAACCGGCACTTCCCTCAACTTACTAAAATACTGCAAACACAGGTCTGTGTGCAGTTAGTAAGAGAGCATTGCTGGCTTTTGCCCAGCTTGTGATCCACCAAGAGTCCTGGTCCTTTTCTGTAAGAGCAGTTCCCTGCCCAGCCACTCTCCAGCCTGTACCAATGCCAAAAGTAACTCTGTGCCAGGTTCAGGACACCTTTTTCCAGAGTCGTATAGGTTTTCCATGTCTGCAGGTAGACGAAGAATATTCTGGTGGCCAGAGTATATTAACTTTCAGCTTCCAATACTGAGGAAATCAACCTATCATAACTAGTTTCTGACAGTCTGTGTTCTTGAGGAAGGTGGAGCTTGGATCCCACCTCTCTCTCCCCCACCCTGAATCCTTGCAAAAAATCTTTTTGATCTCCCATTCATTCCCCTTATGCTACACAGTGTACTCACTGCATCCCTCACCTGGCAACTCAGTGTTATAATAAGAGTGTACATATAGCACTGACAAAGCCCTCATTGCCACCAGCTACAGTGTTAGGGAAGAGCTATGAAATCAAGTTACTGGTCAACAATCAAATAGTCACTGCTTAACTAGGTTCTCCTCCCATTGATGTAACCTTTCAGCCCTTAAGCAGTTTGTTGGGTTTTTTTCCCCCCAAGTACTTTGAGATGTACTTCATGTAGGACATTGTAGTAGTATAAATGCACCATTAAACTAGTAGTAGAGAGATATTCTTAGCATTGCATCTTCATTTCCAAACACATGCACAGGGAAGGAATTTTAGGAATTTTATAGGTTTCTGGGGACTAGATTTTAGTGTGCCTCTGTACAGTGTCTAGCCCTCTGGCACTTCTGTCTTAGATCTGAACTTCAAGGTGTGACTGCTTAAAGTAATCAAATTATTGTGTGTGTTTCTAAACGCAGCTAATTTCCACCTCTTTAACATTGATGCATGACATCATCATAATTTTAAAGTACAGTGGAGAATAAGTAACAGAATCTGTGGCTGATCATCAACCAGCTTACTTTAACATTTAGCTGATGAGTCTTTGAGTATGTTTCCCATCAGAATAAGTCTATAAACAAAAGATCTGCACAACGTCATCACTGGTGAAGGAAAAGGCAGTAACTGCATTTAATTAAAAATTCATAATAGTTTTGATTGTAAACATTCTCTGTTTTACTTGGTTGTATTTTTTGTCCCCAAGGCTTTTGACCAAGTCTGAATTTATTTGGAAAGACTGAATGCAAATGGTCTAGCCATTTGGCACATGATGAGGATTAGAAATATATCATTTTTCATTGTAAAAGTATTATTCTGTTAGAAAAATATTTTCTTGAACAGCTATATCTCTGGAAAGGTTGTAAATAGAGAGCTGAGATTTCATTTATCATACAAATAGTCTGTGTCAGGGACTCATGGCTGTCTACATTCTAGTATTAGCCTGAATTAGAACTGAAAACTTGAAGCCTGCATGTAAGAGCTCTTTCCTCACAAATAATTTCTTCAAAATTTATGAATTTTTACACAAAGAGTGATTGTGTTTTATATCCAGGTATAAATTAGCTTGAAAAATCAGAGTTTATACAGAGAGTAGGTTGGGCTGAATAAACACCAGCTGCTTGGCATGTGAAGGCCCTGACAAAAAAGAAAGTTTGGTGGATATAAACTACATGATATTCCATCCATATGTTCCCAAAAAGCTAAAAAAAACTTGGAGAATAAGCTTCTGTTGTTAATTTAACTCTGTAAACAAACTGTAAATCTCAATATGCAGTTCCATAAAGTACTCAACAGTCAGAAATTGTCCTTGTTAAAAATGTATGTCCAGCCTGTGAAGAAGTCTTCTATTTTACTTTTCCTTCCAATGAGAGGACCTAGCTCAAGGTTATTTTACGACTTATTCTGTCACTATGTGAAATATTGTTTTCTTTGGAAACACCTTCCCTGAAAAAATTAAGATGCTTCTCCAGAAATGAGGCTTTTCGATATTCAACGTGATCTTCAGTGTCCTTCTATGTACAATTTACTTAATCCACCATAATAAAAATAGAAAAAATAAAAGAAAAATAATTATCATAATATCAGTTTGTTTATTTTACCCAGTTTATGTCTATTCTTCACTATTTTCTGAGTCCTTCTTGCTGTTTTCTCAGTAACGTTGCAGCCTATAAGGTGTCTTACTTGAACAGAATTTTTAATAAAGTTGTAATAAATTTACATTAACAAAACGTAGTAAATCTGAGGAGATGAAGTCCAGGACTTGGAGATAAGTGTTTACTATGCCCACCCTTGCATAGTGTGGATGTAACACTCAGCAAGACTTAAAAGAAATCATTTCTCATTCAAAATTCATTATATTGTAACTACAGATTTAGTAACATACTGGCAGTTTCTATTGATTAACCCAGGGATATTGTGGAAACTTGAACCATACTGAAAGTGCTTTTAAAAGGTGATACTGATTTTATTTGGGAGGAATTTAGCAAGCCTGCTAAAAAGAGATGAGCAATGAATCTCTTACAGAGTAGCATTGATGAGCTTTGTGCTATTGTATTGTATGTGCTTTTCTTCAAAATTAATTTATATTTCAAAACCAAACATTTAACTCCTTTAGAGGTAACTCAGAGGATATTCTATAGGATGAGGGATTAATTCACAACTCACGGTTTAATATCTTCTCAAAGCAGTTTGCCTTTTTGAAACTCTTCTGGAGAATGCTCTCTCCTTTACTAATATTCCTTTCCACCCTGTTTTGGTTTGGTTTTTTTTTTTAATAGCAGAACTGTTGACATGTTTTCTGATTAAAAACTAAATGTTATAATTGAGTAAAGAGCAATCTTACATTGTTTTCTGTCCTAGCATAAGATCCAAAGCTACATGAGCTGTTTTTGATCTGCCTAACTGGTTTCCCAGTCTTAAAGACATTTACTCCCCAATCTCAATATCAAGAAGAGGGAATGAAATGATAAAAAGCAAAAAAGTGAAAGAATGAAGGCTATAATTAGGACCTTTCAATGTTGAGAAACAAGTGAGGCAAAAAATTAGGCAAGAAATTGTTTGTTAATATGTCTCCCTCCTCCCTCCAACTAGGTGCCTTCAGCTGACGACACTGCAGGTGCATCTACATTAGCATCATAGTTCTGATCAGGGAAAGCATTTCTGATGTAAATCTTCTGATATAATAATTTAGTTTGCACAGGGGGTGGTCTCAGAAAGCATGGCTGGCTGCCTTTCAGAAGAGAGTAAAGAGGAAGATATGATCCACGTTTGTCCCTACTGAACGTTTTAGAAAAACTGGCTTCCTAAGCAGAATCATCATGTTATTTATTCAGAAAGAGTTTTAATATCCAGAACAGATTTGGTAATCCTTCATCCCCTACAAGCAGAAGCAATTGCATTACACATACGGAGATACTACAATGATGGATTTCATCATTCTGATTTAGAAGGAATAAAGAAGTGCTGCTATGTTTTGGAGAGCTTTAAGTCTCTGTATCTGGATATAGCTAATTCCTGGAAATTTTATTACCTTACTGATATGTTTGCTGATAAATTTGGAAATGAAACATTATTTTTCTGAAAAAAGGAAAAAATATCCTTGAAAATAGATACATTATCAAAACTTTATTGTTTGGGGTTTTTTTTTTGGGGGGGGTTGTGGTTATATTTGCCCTATGAGGAGAGGTGGAGACAATGACTTTGTTTAACCTAGAGGAGAGAAGATTCTGGTGAGAACCTATAGCAGCCTTCTAGTACTTAAAGGAGGCCTACAGGAACAATGAGATCAGCCTCTTTGTTAATATAGTGATAGGATGAGGGGTAATAGATTTAAACTGAAAAAAGGTAGATTTAGATTAGCTATAAGGAAGAAATTCTTCAACTTGACAGAGGTGACACACTGGAACAAGCTGCCCAGAGAAGTTGTGGATGCTCCCATTCCTGAAGGTGTACAAGGCCAGGTTGAGTGAGTCTTTGAACAACCTGATCTGGTGGAAATTCATCTAGAACTAGATGGTCCCTTCCAACCTAAATCACTCTCTCATTCTATGATTTCAGGGGAGACATTGTATGTCTTTGTTTTAGAAAGTCCTACATTTCCTACATGGGTTCCTTTAGCATTATTTGTCTTTGGAAAAGCCTGATTTCTCAACTGATCATCAATAAAGGGATTCAGGAATTCATAATTTTCCATATAAGAGACCACTCAGTTTTCAGCAGGAAATATGTTAACAGAAATTTTAGTAAAAGGAATGCTAGATATATTAGCAGTGGTAGCCCTGTGAGCCAATACAAGTCAGGCACCACTGGGAAGGAAGGATAAAATCAGATAAGGACAGTAGACATTAAAAAGATGATCAACATTGCATTGGTCATCACTGTTACTTAAAGGTCATTTCCCCATTATTTCTTTTACCATTCAAGCATGTCTTCCCCTTTTTTCTGTGTTCAATTCAATATATTTTTCTTTAGAGGTGTTTCCTTCCATTCTCCCCTCAAACAAATCTCCTTTTAGTGATGTAGAATGTCAAACTGAAAGGGAATAGCTCCAGTTTATACAGAGTCAGCTCCTTCCATCCCCTGCAACATTCAAGAAGATTAATCGAACTGATCTGATTCTCCACATAACAGTCAATTACCTAAACATGGAACCACCTGAACATGGGAAAAAACCATTTCCCAGGGATGCCTGAACAAGAGAAAACCATCAACATTAATCATACATTTATGCTTTTTACTGAGAAAAATTTCACTTCTGAATTTCAGAATAAACAAACTTGTAGATCTAGATTTTGTATCCTTCAGTTGCAGGAGAGCATTCATACACGAAACCATTGAGAGAATCATGTAAATATGGTTGCAAATACATTTTAAAGTACACATTTTAGAAACAAGCAGAGTTAACTGAAAGTTTCCCAAAAGTGGAGATAAAACTGAATGTTGAAACTTGGGGAAAACATAAATTTAACTTTTTTTGCTTTACTATTTTTTTTTTTAAAACTTTTGCATCTGTTGATGTAGGTGGAAGGAAAAGAAGGTGATGATCTCAAATGAGGGAGAATAATTAAGAAGAGCACATTGCTCAAAATTCTTCCTCTCTTCTATCTCAGCTCGATTTACACTCTTGCTCTTATACTCAAGCCACCCTGCACTGTTTGGAGTGGAAGGGAGGAGGTACAGAGACCCAGTCTTTTCAGGAGGGATGCCCTCACCAGCAGTTTGGAAGATATGTCTTCTCCATTGGCAAGTTACAAGGAAAAAGATATTGGGAAGTGTATGCTTTTCATTTTCTGTTGCAGTTGTAAGTGTTAATGGTAAGAGTACTCCTTAATGAAGTCAATGACCACTTGAAAGACAAACATATGTCTGAGTATCTTGCTACATTGGGGCTGAAGTAGAAATGCATGTCTGTGTGAGGGTCCAAGAGAAAAATGTGCTCAAATTTGAGTTACCAGTAGCCTTAATGACTTCTGTCTCAGTCAAAGATTTTAGCCAGCTAAAGCAAGAGTTTAAGTATCTAAATCATACAGTATAATCTAGAAGTAAACATCCACTTTCTGTTCAACCCTCAGAGCTCCTAAACTGCCTAGAAAATACCTTGCCTGGCTGATTCTGCATGTGCTTACTGTTTGGCACAGCTCACTGTGTACTTCCATGTATCAGCAGTTTTAGCAGCTCTGGATGCCTAAATGTAACTTATCACAGAATCATAGAATAACCAGGTTGGAAGAGACCCACCGGATCATCGAGTCCAACCATTCCTATCAAACACTAAACCATGTCCCTTAGCACCTTGTCCACCCGTCCCTTAAACACCTCCAGGGAAGGTGACTCAACCACCTCCCTGGGCAGCCTGTTCCAGTGCCCAATGACCCTTTCTGTAAAAAATTTTTTTCTAATTCCTTTTCTTCATCTCTCTGCAAATATCTTTATCTGTCTGCACCTTCCTTTTCTTCATCTGTCTCATGCACATGCTTATTCTTCATTGATAGATGATGTTCCCCACAAAATACTGTTGCAGCCATAGTCCATATATTTGTGAATGTGGGAAAGGCAAACAGGAAGGGAAGAGCCTTCTCTCTTACCCAAACTATTCAGAAATATACACAAAATTAACAAAACCCCACATGAAAAAGAGGGAATTTCATTGTAATCTTCTACTTTGTCAGAAAGTGAGCTTGGGTTGTGTTGTGGGAGTGCCACTGCCTTGTTTTGAGTGAAAGCTGATTAATTGCCCACAATGAGCTGTGGCTGAAAGATACAGCCATGTAAACAATGGGTTTGATTTGTAGTCTGTGAAGAAATCTGACTATAAACCATCTAGTAATAGCAACAGAATGCTGTTAGGCAGGTATCTGTCACAACGCAGAGGCAGAGGATGGGTGCATGCCAAGCTGCTGCATAGACATAGTTTGACCATTGCATGTCTGCAAGGCTGGGTTCTGCCAGTGCACTGGAGCAGAAACTGTCTGTCTGTCTCTGCTTCTGTGTGAGTGTGTGACACTCCTTGATTGATCCACTTAATGGTGGTTAAATTGTGGTTAGCAGTGCTGTACTATTTGGTGTTCCTTCCCCTTGATGATAGGATCTAGTCCTTGCTCTTGGCACTGTCTTCGCACCCGATCTTAGCCGTTGCTGAACATAGGCACACATGTACCTCCATGTGTGACCTTCCTGATTGCCAGCTGCATCACCATCAGTTGCTATTTAAAAGAAAAACAAACCAAACAAATAAACACTAAATAAAAAACTTGGAACCAGAGCTATTTTATTCCCACCTGACTCCATTGTCTTTGAAACTCATGATCTATTTCTTTATCCATCAGCTCTGATTGCATGCTATCTGACATGCCATCATCTGTTTTGCAATATTAGGTATGCTAGATTGAAAACTAATCATCCTGTGTGTTTTAATGTATTGGCTTGCATCTACATTGTTGATTACTGCTCCAGAAATACATCCTTCTTCTACCTTATTTGCTGTGTTCAAAGTAACTTCAATTTTGGCTGAATTCTTCAGAGACATTTTGAGGGCAACATTTCCTAAATCTATTTTGAGGTCATTATGCTTCAGCACTTTTCTATTTAGCAGCAACTCATTCTATTACTTGATCCAGACACATTATTTTTCTTTTATCCTTACTGAGCTGTGTTTGGTATTTATTACCATGGGTACTTCGACAAAAGAGCAACTGCAGTTCTGTGACTGAAGTCCAGCTCAGGCCCTCATGGAAAACTGCTCTATACACATATGGATGTCCCAGTTCAGCTCCCTCCTGTGTCCAGGTGAGCAGCCAAACCCAGCAGCCTAATCCCAGTTCCCCTTCCCAGGGAAACAGGAAAAGGAAATGAAAGAGACAGAGACCCATGTGTTGGAAACTGAAACCAAAACATATTTAATGAAACAGTAATAACAAAAAGGAAAACAACAACATTAATATGAGAATAATAAAATATGTGCAAGTATATAAAACCACATCAAACTTCCTCAATGACTGTAAATTACCACTAATGCTGCAGGACAGGCGTGGGGAATGTCTCAGACTGGACTCAGCAGCAGGCGGGAGCCAGACTCAGGGATGGGATTCAGGAGCTGTATTGGGATCAAGGGCAGACAGAGGTATGAGGTCCTTCCTGCATGTTGGCCATTGGAAAAGAGAAACTTGGGCCTCATAATTCCTCCACTTTATACTGAGAATGATGTATATGGCTTGGGATACTTCACTGGTCAGTTTTGTGTCACTTCTCCTATCTGCTCCTTCCTGGAGGTGTTATCCCTTTTTTCATCCCTTGAGTTTAGGCATTCTACCAATTCTACTGTTGTCTTGATTTACATGGGAATAACTATGAGTTATGGTCTCTCTACATACCACTACCTAGTTACCTTGATAATAAACATCAAGCTTATCACTTCTAGAGGCAAAAACTATGCTGAAAGGCATGTTAACTTTCAGAAACTGCAGTTACTTAGAAGAGGTATAGCTGAAAAGTTAGAGAATTTGTTCTAGTTTAGCCCTAACCAGAACAATGGATCATCTAAAGACTCATGCTCTCAGTTAATGACAACAGCTATCTACCTGCTGTTAAGCAATCTTCTAGTTTTTACAATACCTGTATGTGCTTCAGCTGTGCAAGTCTCCAGCCTATATTTGAATGCAGAATCAGGAAGATGCCATTTTCCTGAATCTACACACTGCAGGAAAACACAACCTAACTTGGTCTAAAGACCCTTCTTTTACATTTAATGCTGTCTGTTTCTGAAACTAATTTATGTTTTCTTCCAGATATTTAAAAATCATCTTAATGACCATCTATGACCTGCTTATCCACTTATTTATTGGGTTCCTGGTATGCTATTATAGAAGTACAATTATATTTCTCTTAGTAACAATTGTTAGCCTGAAAAAACCTCCAAATTTTAATTATTTTCTTAGGTAGATATAGCTCACTTGCTACTTACAGTGTTTTTAAGTACACATAGTTTAATGTGCTTTAAATTATTATGGCACTGCCTTTTCACAGGAATATTTCTTTTTCCTGTTCACTAATTGCCTACAAAAAATACTATGAATCTATTAGGGTAGAAATGAAAATATATATGCATAATATTTAAAAAATAAGTTACAGCTTAGCCTAAAAGAAGTTGTAGCCTAAGTTATATAAAACAACAGACAACAAAGTATAGTAATATTTATGCATAGTTCTCAGCTCCTTTATATGCTAATTAGTATAAAAATATCTGATTCAAAGTCTTATGCTTTGTATTGTGCTGATTTCACTCCTGTAGCTGAATTATTCCTCCTCTATATCAGAGAAAACAGCTGAATTTTGGTCATTAAGAAGAAGGAGAGAAAATAAACAGAAGACAATCTATAAGCAAAGAGTTTCAGTAAACAAAAAAAATTTCAAAGATGCATTTGAAATTTTAAAAAATGTAATGGACTGCCTGTGTAATTAGTAATTAAGTTTTACTTGATCACCTAATAATTTTTCAACTCAAAATTAAACTAATAATACATAATTTTATCTTGTATCTTATAGTAATACAAAACAGTCAGTGTCGGCTAGTGACAGGAATTACTATTAATTAAATAACCAATTATATTAAAAAGAAAAAAGATCTGAGTTGCCCACAAATGTTTTAATACTTTTATACTCTTATTAAAAAAGTATTACTTCAGGGTGCAAACTAATAAACTCATACTGTAAGAAAAATAATTAAAAATCAGGGAGAATTACGTATTAGATGACCAAAGCCATGATTTCTTCAACAGGAAAAAGAACGATTTTTGGTTTAAAATTTATTCAGTTTCAATAATAGAAGAAGATCCCTGTGTAACGCAAAGGGATAAGTATAATGCATTTTGTACCTTTTTTACCTTGTTTATTTACCACAAACATCCTGATCCCAGAGACACAGACACTTGGTGTCTTCTACAAACATCCCACTATGTGCCCAGAGATGCAGACATCATCTACAAACATCCTGGCCTCTGCTCAAGCATGTAGACAGTTAGTCTTAAGAAAATAATGAAGTCAGTAGTTAATTGACTCAAGGTTTATTTTTTAATTGACTCACAGGGCTGGTCAGAAATAAAGTTGAGGCCAAATAATAATAAAAAATGTACTATAGTGAAGTACAGTAACATAGCTAATGATAATCAGCACATTCATTCTAAGGTATTAATGTATTCAAATAATTCTGATTTCGTGCTGTGCTGGGTGGTAGGGTCTAGTGGACACTGTTCTAACTTGTTGCTGTTATCAGTGTAGGATATATTCATTAATTTGTTGATACTTTGGAGGTTGAATAGAGAGGTAAATCCAGTGCTCAGGACTGCAAAGAAACAAGCCTGTGGAAATCAAATACTAGTTTCATCAAGCCTCAGGAGTTAGAGAGCACTTTTAAAGAAACAAAACCCAATGCCCTAGATAACCAGGTATGTGTGTAAATGAAGAAGGCAGTCAGGACAAAATTTGTTCTCAATGCAAGACTGAAGCAAGAATTGTAGCGAAAAAATATTAAAACCGTATTGATTAGCCATAAAATAAAAGCTAAAAAATCCCCTATTAAATGACATCACTTAACTTTTATGTGGCAGCTATAAAAGTAAAAAACGTTATTGCAGGATTAATGCCCTATCTTCCTTGGTTGCTTTGGAAGGAAAATATGAAGTAATGAAAAAGTCACATACAGATTACAATATCTTAGTGAATTCTCATCCAGTGCTTAGTATAAGTACATTTTCCATTTTAATTTTTTCTGGTGTTGTTTTTTTAAAGCAAATATTTAGTCATTCCCAATCTGATTGAGATGGAAGGGTTATAGTATCTTTACTTTAATCAGCTGACAAAGCTAAAGAGAAATAGTTAAAATAGGGTGCAGGAAATGTCATTTTCACTTTAAAACACCTTATCTAGATATTAAAAGAGGCCTGGAGTTGAAAAAAGTTATGATATATAGTGAGGGAGACACTTTGAGTAGTACATTGTTAAGTAACAACAAATATTGCTAGATTATGAGGATCATGGCTTTTCTATCCTTACCACTCCAGTGCTTACTCCAGTTAAAATGTAGGGAAAAAATACTCCTTTTGATCAGAGTTCTAGTGACAAGTTTGACAAACTGATTATTTTTTGTGTACTGTCATGAAAAAGTTGAATGAATAAATTCAGCAATGGATTTATTAATGTCTTAAAAAGGACAACAAAACAGAAGAAAAATTAAGGATTAAAGAAGTCTAAAATCCTTCTTTTGTCATTTCCTTCACATTGCTTAATTTGTTATTTTTAGCATCAAAAATGCATGAGATGAATCTGAAAAAAATATATAACAAAAGGAAGATATTTCAGAGAAGCAAATTTAGTCAAAGCCTGGACAGACTTTACAGATTTCCTTAGATTGGGATGAAAACCTAAGAATTTATGGGAAATAAATTTAGCAAAATACATTCCTTATTCTATTTGCATTGTATTAGTATAAAAATAATCATAATGACTTCTTTTATTCTGTATCAAAAGACATACTTTTTGTTACTGTAGTGACCAAGACAGGAAGAGAGAGGAAGAAAAATATATATTCACTTGGTAAAGAAGAAAAAAGTTAACTAAGAGCATACTTGAGGTCAAGTAATGGACAAAGAACTAGAGTAACTATAACTCCTAAGCTTCTTCATCTATTTTTCACCTAAACAAAAACAATCTGTACTAAAAATGAAAGACATTATTCTGACAATTCCTATAATTTTTTTCAGGCATAGCTTAGTGCAAAGCAGTATTTCATCTCTCATCTCAAAATATAGCGTTTTGTACTGTTTTGAACAGTTGACACGCCTAATTTATTTTAGATGCAAACACAAAAACATCAAATGTTTGTGTATGAAGATATCAAATTTTTGTGTTAAGCCAAAAATTGTTGAAAATCAAAACATTTTAAACATATCATTGACACATTAAAATTCACAATAAAATAGTATGCTTATGTTCATTGTATAAAATTAATATTCATATGTTAGTAGATATAAAACAGAAGAAAACTTTTGGGTTTTTTTTTCTCTGAAGATGTCATCACTGATCATGCTACCACAAACACAGTTCAGTCGTAATCTCTTTATCTTCAAATTTTCATTTTGACTACATCTATTTTCATTTTCATATTCTGACTTGTCTTAATTCAAAATATCTTATCAAAATCCCTCCTACAAGATTTTGATAAAATATCTCCTTACCATCCTTAAAAAAATTGAACATGTAAAAGAAAATTATAGCAAAAATCTATACAACATGCTTTTGTAACTTTTTTAATGGAACAATGATTGAGTTAGTTAAGTTAGTTAGTCAGCTAGTTGGCAGAATCTAAGTTAATTTTGTTTTTGCAATGTTGGGACAACTCTGTGATGTGTTATGTTAAGTTGAAAAGAGGACAACCAACAGATCAAATCAAACAAAGACCAACAACCTCTTATAGTTTTGATAAAGCAACTAATTCTACAGAAAAGAAGAAAACAGAAGCCTTGACTTCATTAGATAGCTACACAAGAGGGTCGGACACTGACAGATAATACAAAGAAAGAATAATCAGAGGAGGGTTTATTTTAATGAAGATATTTTTTCCAGTTTAAAGTTGTTAATATAAGATACAAGTCTGGACAGCTCTTTTCTTAAAATACAGTGGGTTAAAATTGAAGTGCATGCATAGCATAGAAGTAAAATGGCTTTAATTTTATCAAATAACAGTGACCTCAATATTTTGTCTAAGGAAGGAGAATGAGACTTGAAAAATAAAGCATTTGGAAATCAATGAGCTTCTATTTGTACTTACAGACTACATTAATGACTGGGAAAGTTCCCCTAGGTTCAGACTATTGAAATTCTGTTACCTCTATTATAAATTCTTCAGAAGCTCTTTGCTCTGTTTCTCAATTTCTATGAATTGACCCACACTAGACAGATGACTGACTTTCCTCTTCCAAGAACAAGGGTGTGGTTAGAGTGTAAAACATCCAGTCAATGCTTATTTGAACAGACAAAGAAAGCCGTTAGTTAATTAGATGAACTGGGAAAGAGAATTGCCTCTATAGTACTTGTCAGGAAAAAATTGTTATTTCACACCAAACAACCGTATTTTCTGACTACACAGAGCTGTCAATGAAGCAATCCAGTAGAAGCAGTCAGGACATTCTGTCTGGCTGTGGGGAGGTGGGATTCCAGTCCTTTTGCCAGCTGACTAGGGGTTTCCACGTCTTGGCATCATGCTTCAACAACCAGAATACTATTAGAAAATATTTAATACTCTCAGGAAAAAAACCAAACCTTTCTACATCTAAGAACCTTACATTTTACTTGGTTAAAACCCACAGCTTTCCACTGCAAAAGAAAAACTTGTGGTTTGGAATATATATATTTTTTTTATTACAGATGAATGAGTTGAGAGAAGCATTTTCCAAAAGTGCTATCCGTCATTCTGGTTAGTGAGGCAGCTATGAGGAAAGAACAGTTGCTGCAGCTGGGCAGGTGGTGCTCTAGCATAGGAAAGAATGACGTGCTGAAAACTATCAACAGATTTGATCTTTCATAGACAGAAACAGTGGCTACCTTACATAGGGGAAATTCACAGGTAATAGACAACCCTACCAAGAGGATGCAATAGTGAACCTGATGATTGCCAACGCATGAGACATGTCAAGGTCAGAGTCAGCCTGGGCTGCAGTGATCACGCACTGGTGGAGTTCAAGGTCCTGAGGGATATGGGACAGGTGAGGTGTATAGCCATGACCCTAAATTTCAGGAAAGCTTTGGATGATCATGGAACAGATGCTCCTAGAAGCTATGGTAAAGCACATGGAGGACAGGGAGGTGGTTAATGGCAGCCAGCATGGCTTCAACAAGGGGATGTCCTGCCTCACCAACCTAGTGACTTTCTATGATGGGATAATCACATTAGTGGACATGGGAATAACAATGGATATAATCTATCTTGACTTCTGTAAAACTTTTGACATGGTCCCCCACAACATTCTTCTCTCTAAATTGGAGAGATATGGATTTGATGGGAGGATTATATGGAGCACAAGAAATTGGTTGGATGGTCATATTTAGAGAGTAGTGGTCAACAACTTGATGCCATAGAATCATAGACTCATAGAATCACCAGGTTGGAAAAGACCCATCGGATCATTGAGTCCAACCATTCCAATCAAATACTAAACCATATCCCTGAGCACTTCGTCTACCCGTCTTTTAAATACCAGCAGGGATGGTGACTCAACCACCTCCCTGGGCAGCCTGTTCCAGTGCCCAATGACCCTTTCCATGAAAATATTTTTCCTAATGTTCAGCCTGAAATGTCTAGATGGAGATCTGAGACAAGTGGTGTCCCTAAGGGATCCATATTGGGACAAGTGCTGTTTAGTATCTTCATCATTGATGAAGACAGTGAGATGAAGTGTACCCTCAGCAAGTTTGCAGATGACACCAAACTGAGTGGTGTAGTTGTCACACCAGAAGGACGGAATATCATCCAGAGGGATCTGGACAAGCTGGAGATGTGGGACTGTGAGAACCTCATGAAGTTCAACAAGGTCAAGCGCAAGGTCCTACACTTGGGTCAGGGCAATCCTCAGTTTCAATGCAGGCTGGTGGATGAGATGATTGAGAGCAGCCCTGCAGAAGGGGTCTTGGTGGTGCTGATTGATGAGGAGCTTGACATGAGCCAGCAATGTGCTCTCACAGGCCAGAAGTCCAATCATATCCTAGACTGCATCAAAAGAAGGGTGGCCAGTGGGCCAAGGGGTGAGCTTCTGACCCTCTGTTCCAATCTTGTGAGTACCTGTCTGGTTTATTCTTTCCAGTTCTGGAATCTTTAACATAAGAAGGATATGGAATTGTTGGGATGGGTCCAGAGGTGGGCCACAAAGATGATCAGAGGGCTGGAATAACTCTGCTGTGAGGACAGTCTGAGAGAGTTGGCATTGTTCAGCCTGGAGAAGAGAAGGCTCTGAGGAGGGGGCCTGAAGGGGGCCTACAAGAAAGCTGGGGAGGGACACTTTACAAGGGCATGTAGTGATAGGAGTAGGGGGGAATGGCTATAAATTGGAGGGGGGAAGATTTAGACTGGACGTGAGGAAGAAATTCTTCATGAAGAGGGTAGTGTAGCATTGGAACAAGTTGGCAGAGGAAGTTGTGAATGTCCCATTCCTGGCAGCGTTCAAGGCCAGGTTGGATGGGGCCTTCAGCAGCCTGATCTAGTGGGAGGTGTCCCTGCCTATGGAAGGGGGTTTGAACTGGATAATCTTTAAGGTCCTTTCCAACCCAAACTATTCCATGATTCTATGATTCTATGCCAGTGACATGCATGAGTCCAAACAGTTTTCAGAAGGCATGCGTATCTGAGAACACATATTCTGTCTTTCATGGAGTATAATATTGTCCTTCAAACTGTTGAAAGACTGTTGAAGAAGATCACAAAAGTAATCCAAAAATAAATTGCCACTTTAAGTGGAAGGATGGGGGACTTTCCCAACCTGTTATCTGCAGAGGAGACTCATTGTAGGAGGAAGAGATGCTCACTGATTTACTGCCCCTCTGAGCCACAGCTGCTGAGTGGGATATGGAGCGAAGCAGCCCAGCAACTTCATTCTATTTCTTCTGCAGAGGCAGAGGATGAGATACTTTTTTTCTCTGGATCTGGCAACACATATTACCTTTTGAAAATGAAGTATATCCATATGGCCACAAGGCTAGAGAGCAGCAGGAACATTTCTGTTGTAGTGGACAGAACACTAGAAATCAGTGCTGCTACCTACTAACACCAGATGGACATGGAGGTACAGATAGACTGTGGTTTTCTCCCACAACTTCTTTGCTGACTTAGACTAATGCAATATTGACAGAGCAGGGTTAGGAGAGGAGATGAATGAGGAGACCTCATTAGACAAGCTGTATATGTATCCTGCTTTTTTTTCCATGGTAGTGACCGCCACTGTCTCTTGCACTATGGTCTGCTTGTAAGACAGACAGAGGTGAACTAGAGGGAATGTATTGATGGTGCAGATTTGTTCTATGGGCTGTAAGAAGAATCACTAATTTTGAGCTTCCTCAGCAGAAAACTTCAAAGATACCTTAAAGAGGATGAAATTGAACTAAGTGAAATGATCACAGTGCTACCAAGTATAGAAATGATGAAGTAGAAAACCTGTTGCCAGAATATTATCATAATGGCCTCAACCTCCACTAGGGGAGGTTCAGGCTTGACATCAGGAAAAAAGTTGTTCATGGATAGGGTCATTGGACACTGGCAGAGGCTGCCCAAGGAGGTGGTTGAGTCAACTTCGCTGAAGGTGTTTAAAAGATGAGTGGATAAGGTGCCGAGGGGCATGGTTTAGTGGTTGATAGGAATGATTGGACATGATGATATCATAGGTTCTTTCCAACCTAGTGATTCTATGATTCTATGATTTTCAGTGGGACTTGGAAGAGCATGCTACAAAAGAATTTCCTCATAATTAATCTTAGTTTATTAGTCATGTTTCTGTTAATCTTCAGATGGGCTATCTGGCTGCAGGAGATATTCACCAGAACTAGATTGGATCTTACTGTGATCTTGACTTAGCAGATACAAATTCATAACTGTTCCACAGGAAATAAAAGTAGTTATTTAAGACATATCATAAGTGATATGTGACTTACTGAGTCCCATTCATTTGTTTGTATGCATGAAAGAAAATACAACTGAAAAAGAGACAATAAGGTGGACCAGGTACAGCAGCAATATGATTTACTCAGAAAATTTATGGTTGCAGTCCTTAATAATTTTCATTTCTAAATATTTGATATTTTGTTGTAAAAATTATGCAATAAGACAAAAGCAGTAGTTTGAGAAAGTTGAAAGAAAATTAAGTAAATTTTAAGCAGAAAAGCACAGATTGGAATTTGCCAGATTGACTAGGAATGATTTTTCCAGAAGAAAAAGACTCACACACAAAAGAAACACACAACTCTCTTGATCTTTCCAAATCCTCCAAAAAACAAAAGGAAGAAGGTTTACAATGCCTACAACAAAAGTAGATACCTAAATGAAGTAACAGGTATTGTAAGGAATAATGTGACTTATGTCTGAATAATTAATTTTGATATCTAGTTTCACGGAATGAGGATCAGCTTTGAAACACAGTATTGTTATTCTTCAGTTCTAAAAGTTGTTTTATTTCATTCATTCATAATATTGTGGAATGGAAGCTGGAGACGATCTTCATATGAAGTTGGTCACCTAATTTCCTCAGCCATATTTTAATTTCCTCAGCCTTCTACCAAACTAGTTTGAATTGCTGCTGGGCTTTGTTCTTTCTTGATACCCCCTAAAAATATATCACATATGCACATAAATCTTGGCTGGCTTTTATGTTCAGGAGAAAGCAGAACAACCAGAGCAATCCACAGAATTTCTACTTCTTCAATAATTATAAAGATTCAAAAACATTTCACAGGTATACAGCCAAGCAAAGCACAGTTTTCAAAGCAGTTTTTCAGGAAACTTTGTTTCTTAGTGTGGGGGTTTTGTGGTGGTTGAGGTCAATAGGAGAAAGAGGAAGGAGAAAAGATGGGAAAAGGACAGCTTTTAAAAAGAGGAGACAATTCAGAATAATCACATAATATGTGCATTGCTGAAGAATGAATTTTTTACATAAATCATTGCTTGTAAGTAAAGGTAATTACCATAGCTAGTAGACAGCATTTTTGCAAGAGACAGATCCAGGTTACTTTATAGTACATGCATGTATATATGTACTTTGAAGAGAAGAGTGCAGAGGAACAGGTTACATGGCTTCCTCTTTGACCGGAATTTCTATTCAACAGTCTTTTGTAACCAGCTATATTTGCATGAAAAGTCTGAGATATACTGGAGGAAATCTTCCAACAGAAATCTTTTCGTAAAAATACATCAACACAATATCTCACAGAAACAATACCGTGTATTATGTACATGAAAGTTTTTACACTATGGGGCTGTTGAGATGATTGGGTTTGTATACTGGGACAGGTTTCTCTGCAGGAGTGTTGCAGAAGATGAATTTTTAATGTGAATTGTTATATAAGTAAATATAAAATCTCTTTGTTATCTCACAGATGGAATTAAGGAGTCAATGCTCATAATAGGAAAATACTATAAGAAATGGAACAGAATGTTTCCTTCCATACCAAGCAATCATTGAAACCTTCACAGAAAAGTTGTTATTAGTATTCTATCTCAGGATTTATATTACTCATTAATTAATTTTTAAATTCATGTCAGATGAATTCCTAGGCCAAATCATTCCATAGAAGGTGAATTTCTAAGAATTTAATTTCCATGAGAAAAAATTCACCAAGACCAAATTTCTCAAAAATGAAATACCCTTACAGTCAAGGAACTTATTCTAATAATATTAATTTCACAATTAAAATCTAGCAACAGAACTGATTAAGAACATAAACAAAGGTTAATTTACATTGGACCCTTACGAAAAAAATCTGAACTGATTTTGTGTTATCTTTGTGTTGAGAGAGACTGTTCATCATGGCCATCAGTTGTCTCTCACTTACATAGGCCTTTATTATAGGAAGGCAGTGGACAATTTGTTTCTTTGTAAGAATCTAGTTCCCGACACTTTTGCTAGTCTTATCTGCCAACTAGGTTTTACATTCCATAGTGACATAACACAGACTATGATAACAGTATTTTCTCAAAGCAAATTTTCTACCTACTAGAAACCTTATAGTCTTGGAAAAAGTGATTGGACAACAGTCAAAATAAGAAGATAAAGCAAATCACCTGCAACTTCATTTATAAGGACAGAAAAAAGACAATTTTGTTTCATCTTCTCCGTGTAGCCAGAAAAGACAAATTTACACTCACATCATTTGCAATGTCCTGTGAATTAAAAAAAAAAACAAAAACAAACAAACAAAAAACCACAACCAAACAAAAAAAGTGAAAGAACTAAATACCTTCATTTGAAGCAGGAGAGCCCATCACTTTGATCTTTTCATATAAAAAGCTTTCTTGTACAGCAGTAGGTCTTTTAAGTTCCAGCTCTACATAATGTTTCCTCATGCACACAGTTATTTCCTTTTGAGAATGCCTAGTCTTTAATCTATTCTCATGAGAAAACTCCCCACGTGAATAGTGCCCCTTGAATCTAATAATTTTCGCTGCCCTTCCCTGAAGTGTTAATGTCGCTGGTGTGTTCATTCATCGTTAGGTGATCACATTTCTATTATGCAATGCATTCTGCAAGCCTGCAATATTAAAGTGGCTTTATTGCAGCCACAAATAGACACAGGAGTTCATTGATCAATTCTCTTGGTTCTTTCTGCTTCAGATTACACTATATAAAACTGAAATATGATTATGAGTATTTCAATATAAGACAGTTAAATTTTGTGTGGTGAGTAAATGGTGGAAGACCCTTTAAAAGGCTGAAATATATAAGAACATTTTTGTAATCCCAAGGGAAGACAATATGATGTGACAACATAACACTTAAACCACTTGCTGGGTGGTAAAACACCCAAACTTTGAACCTATGAGATTTTATCATTGGATTGCTGCTGGTTTAATGCACTCTTCTTGGGTTGAGCGTAGGATTTCAAACTATTTTAATTATTTATTTTTAGCTGCTAATACAAGGCATCTTCTATACCCAGTAGACAGTTATTTTTTGTACAAAGGGAATAATCATAGAGATATACAGTAAACAATAAACCATGCAAGCTGCATTTGCAATAATACCTTCTTTATTGCTCCTGTGCCGATCATTTCAAAGAAGAACTGAGCAATTAAATTATCCTGATCAGCTGACCTGGAACCATTCAAGTACCATACCAGAGGAAGAGATATCTTTGAAAAGTAACACATTATATTATATTATATTTTCTGTTCCACACTGTTCCCATGCAAGTTATCAATGACTCTATCAAAAAAATTTGAAGAACATATCCAAAACCAAAAAGCTCTTAAGCTTTCAGGAAAAATTCACCATTTCCACATCTTGCAGAACAATGCTTCTTGCTTCAGTGATAGTTTAAATACCTGGAAGTTTTAAATTTTGAAAGGCAAATCTGTGATGACATCCAAAAGAAAGCATTACTTGCAGTTATAGGAGGCCCATCTTCCTCAAAACATATGGTCACACATCAGGCCTTCTTCTATATCATAACTTTTCCACTAGATTGTCATTCCATAATGATGAATAAATAGTTACTCTTTCAGCTGGTAAAATCAGATGCAGAATTAGAAATAGATTTCAAAAAGAGATGTCCCTTTACAAGAGACTAAATAGAAAAGTGAGGTACAATATGAGCATCTCTGATGCTGTGTAATAAACTCATGGAGACAAAATGATAAGAATTTTCTTTCATTAGTTTTCTCCTGTAATTACTCCATCTCTCATTTCCTTCCCACTAAAAATAAAACGTAAATGTTTCCCTCATATGAAGACAAATTCCCTTGTGAACTGCTGTGATATTAGATTAACAAAGCCCAAATGGGCTATACAGCAACACTGTAATATAAGAAGACTTCATTAATCATGTCACAAAACAATGAGTAAAAATCCTGCTTATGAAACACTGACCATATCTGGGATGTCAACACTTGCTACAGGTTGCCAGATAACCTACAGAAAACAGAATTACTCTGACTAGCAGTTTAATAGTAGAGCTATTTGAGCTATATTTTGACTGAGAAAGTTCTGCATTAATCATTACTCTGTTCAGAGCTGTTGCTGATCTCAGCAGTAAGACCCAATGACCCAGTGGTCTGCCTCCTTAAGATGTCTGGAAAATTAGCCATTGCTCCAGAACGTGCCCTTTAAACTTAAAGTGAGCAGTCTTTATCCTACCACCAAGCCTACTGATTTAAAAAGATTGTTTTATGGTACTGAAGAATATAAGAGTGCCAAAATAATTCTGTAGTATTTGAGATACAGTACGTCTCAGTATCCAGCGTGCAGTATATTTGCTGTAACCTTATATAGCACACATTACCACCTAAAGAACTTTGGTACTATTTAATCTCCAGTACAATTATTTACTAATGTCTTCTGTCTTTTTAATCCAAGCAATTCATGTTTATTTCAAATTTTTTTATACAAAGCATCACTGTTTCCCTGTCTATAGGGTTTAAGCTTACGCACAATGAAATGGTAATATGTTTCACTCTGATTGAGAAGTTGTGCTATCTAGGGGATTACGGAAGTACTGGAAGTGGCACCAATCATCAAATAAACTCCAAGGAAGAAGAAGAGGATTTGTCCTTTTTTTTTTAATTTTTCTATATGAAATACGAAATGACAAAAAGAATCCTTCAACTCCTTCTTTTCCCCAGCTTTGTCTTTCACAGGCTCTAATCCTCTCTAGGGTTTTTTCCAAAGGTTTTATGGGCCACTGTATGAAACATGCTGTCACACTGATCACTGCAAGACGACACTTTAAAAATATAAATCCAGAGAGACCATATAACCTTCATTGTCAAGTGGAAAGCAGAAAGGCAGCAAATGTACTCAAGTGAGTTTTTTAAAGCTAAGAAGGTGACAAAAAAAGACTGAAGAGTTTGTTGGCCTTTTCTATGGTGGTTGGAAGGATTAAAAGAAGTCTAACACAATTCTTTTCAGAATTTACAATACTTCTGATGATGATGATGGTATTGTGTGTAAAGGAAATTTTCAGTGAAAAACTTTGTTTATTTAAAAAACAATAAACAAAGAAGAATTAATTATACTGGTATAAAATATGACTTGTCATAACCACCCTCAAACTCAATCTGGCTTAAAACTGAAATAGACAGGCTCTTCAGAACTCTTTTTTAATGTGAGAAGTAATGCAAAAGTATGTTAGAATTCTTTGATAACATGTAGGGGAGAGCTCAGAGAATAAATCGCAGAAATGGATTGTCATCGCGGTTAGGGAATATCAGCCTGAAGTAAAAGTCACAATGCCGCAAGACAAAGGGAATCAGCCCGTGATATACGAACATGATAGCAGTGTTTATATGAACTGAAAAAGTGAATGTTAAAATATTAGTGATGAAAAATATATGCCAGTATATGAAACTAATCAATTAGCTAATTTTCATTGAAGTTTCCTTTGTTTCTCTTCTTTTCTTTCCCTGTTTAGATCCTCTAGGTGAGTAATATATAATATTTAATGGGATCTGTGTTAATGCTAATTGTTTTCAAAGCAACTGTGATCTTTAAATTGATTTGATTACTTTGCCTGCTTTATTAGTTTAATATGAGTCAATTCTCCTTTTGGGTGTTTCCCTTAGGCTATATAACCCTCAGATAAATGAAGTAATGTCTTTTAAAGTTGAAAATCTAGCCCCAAAAGAATGAGGGAACGAATATTTTATCAGCAGCCTTACAGGCGATTTTTGTCCCAGCTTTAGTCACAATGGTGGATGTATAAAGGAGTTGTCCTTTCTCAATATGGCACCTCAGTGTTAAATTCCCAGGGAAGAAAAATAAAAATGTACAGACACATAAGACAGTGTAAAGCAGTTTCTATTCATTTCCCAATGAGCGTAGTTTTGTCTGAGCTAAATTCTCCCAAGGCTGGATGCAGCTGCTCAGGCAGCGGGCAGCTGTATGCCTATTGGGTGATAAACAGTGTACTCAGGAAAAGGGGAAGAGCCACCCCACATCACAATCCCGGATAAATCCAACTCATATCTTCCATGTATTTATTTACGGTGTTGTGCTTTTGTCCAGTTTTCAAAAAACTATGAGTGCTCATATTTCGGTAACCTATAATACGTCCATAAGAGCAAACATCAGAGCATATATTTTTAAATAACAGGTACACATTTTACTCTTTTTTTTTTCTTTTCTGAACAGATAATTAATGCCTCATTAGCTCCAATGAGCCTTGGTAATGACTACAGAAATAAGTGAAAAAGCCATCACACAGACAAAATATTTCTGACCTCCTCTGAAACATGTTCCCCACACAGTCAATGGGTTTATCAGTCACTTTGTATCATCAAATGGACCTTGGACTCCAGATAGATCAAAAATAACCTCTGAGGAAGGGAATGTTTTTTCTTGCAAATACAAACTACTTGGCTAAATGCAAGAATTACTTAAAATATAATTAGAAATTAAAAAATAAATCATACCTGAAGAGTCTGTTCTGGCTTGAAATTTAAGCAAGGATGAAATTATAGAAAACTTCAGACTAAGCAAAAAACAAATCCCGCTTAGCTCAAGTGTTACTCATCTATGACCAAAAGTATATTTTGAAAAATTCCAGGGGATTGGAAGTCTAAATGGAACTTAAATTATAAAAACTGTACTTTAGCAAGGAGTCTGCTTTTCTGGTTTGATTATCAGTATTGTAAATGCATACAGAATGCATCAGCTTTGCCCCCTTTTCTTCTCTCCCAGAAGATTTTCTAATTTTATTCAAAGGCTGGAATAGGGTGAAAATGTAGAAATTTAAGACACTCTGAGAAGCAGAAATAGAATTTAAATGACCTCTCCCAAAATTATTTACTTCTATTTTGAAATAAAAATAAGTTACAGCTACAATGGAAATGTTAGCTTTAAAAATAATCATTCAGGATTTTACACTGTAATAGGTTTAACTAAAATCTGTATGGATCAAGCTTCTGATAATTTCTTCCACTTCCATAAGCCAAATTAGTTGTGCCCCACTGTAGGGCAAGCATTTGAAATCAAGCTTAGTTCTCTGTTTCCCAGTTTCTTTCTGAGCCTTTATGAGGCTCAGTCAGAAACAACAGAGGAGACGACATCTCATAATCTGCAAAGCTGCAAGAATAGATAGCTTTCCTTAGCATTACTGATATAGCATTGCATTTACAAATTAGTACTTCCGCTCCCTAGCAATGTATCTCCATCCAGTTCAGTTCTGTTCGTCAAGAATGCTAGACATCAAGCAAGTAGCTTGATAAAGCGGGATGTTTTCAGGTTAGAAACTATTTCAATATCAGCTATCAATCAAAAAATAAATTAAAAGGTTAGCAGACTGCCTCCCAAACCAAGAGAGTCCAAGTGCCTTACATAAACATTGGGACATTTGAAAAAATATGAAACACTATCTACTTTTCCTTAGTCCTTTAAAACAGGAAAGGAAAATTACCTGTCCAGTCATCCTCTGTTAGTGCTTATTCTTCCAAAAGGACATTTTTGTTCAATGAAACTGCAATATTTCTTTTCTTTTCTTTAGCTAATGGAGAAGTCCTGTGAGAGCAATGGTCATAGTACAAGCTAATCACAAGAATGCCTGCAAGTAGCACAATGTCTTGTGTGCCTGTAGAGAGGAAGTTCTTTCCAACTTCCAGGGAAAGGCTGTAAAATGTAGTGAAATTTCCCCTTTAATGAGGGATTCGGTGTTCCCATGTGCTTTTTGCTACTAGGAGGATTCCTTCCCTGCAGCCTGAGACAAGGTATAGTTTCTAAGAGGAGGAGGTAAGGGCTGGAGTAAGGAATAGCATGAAGAACACAGGTATACCTGATGTTTTTAAAAGATTTTCAGTTGACCAGGATTTTTCTGTCTCTAAACTCAGCTAAGTACAGATGTCTTTTAAGACCTGAAAAGTACTTGCAATTAGAACAATATAACTCTGTTAATCATGCAGTCACATAACCACATTACCCTTTTACTTGAATATACTTTGTTTGTCTCGTCTGGCATTGAACTATTGTCTTCCTGTATCATGTTAAGCAATCTGCATCGCAAGTTCTCCTCTGTGTATAAAATGAGTGAAAATAAAGCAGAAAAGCATCCAATATAGTGTAATAATACACTGAATCAAAAGGGAGAATATGAAAGCCCTGTTACACAACATGGAAATGACCCCAAGTGCCTATTCAGGGATGATGTGTGTAAAACAGAATAGTAGTTAATACTAGAGCTTTCAAATCTCCCAACTCAACTAAGAGCTGTTCCGAGAACACAATGACTGACAAAGTTGCAGCAACAAATTTTTCACAGACTGAATACACTATAGACAGTTTAAATGATAAGAGGATTTTAACAACCAAACCATATTGTTTCAGAAGGAAACTTTCAAGTACCTTATTAATTTTAATTCTACAGCTCTGGCAGATGTTGTATTTCCACAGATTAGTTCATCGCTAATATTCACCACTAGCATCACTGCAGTGTTATTAAAACCTATTTTTTAAAATTTGTTTTAAAAATACCCAAACAGTGTAGTTTCCAAAACCATAGCAGATCTCTGCTGTACATATAGTTTTCTTCTAACTTTGCAGCACTAGAGAGGGATCACAGTAGCAGCCTTGAAACTAATCCTTCTCTCTACTTTTCAGTGTCTATTTTGTGGTTGCTTCTTCTGCCTAATCACTTTTGAAACTTCCTCATATTTTGATAATTTTCAAAGTATCTTCTGATTTTGACAAGGAGGTCAGGGAACAAACAGTGTATCCTTTATCTTATTAAAATCCACCCAGGTTTTTACAACCATCAGAACTGTCATTTAAAGTCATTTTCCAGTGTGATTAGACAGTAACACTGCTAAAATTACCCCTTGCTCAATAAAAAATGAGCATGCTTTTGGGAACTCACTTCTGTAAGGCATGTAACTGAGATTCTAGAAGAGACACAGACAAGGTAACTTCATGTTTAGAAACTGTTACCGAATGGTTTCCTAGCTAATTTTTCAACTAGTGAAAATGCAGGAAATAGGAAGACCATGTATTCAATGCTGTATTAATATTAATAGGGAGACTTTTGTGACATTTTTCTGTATCAGTGATTTATACCTTAGCAAAAAAACCCCATATAATCTATGATTAGAACCCAAATGTCTGACATGATGGGCACAAGTAGCCTTCTGTTAACTGCACTGCTTCTAAAAAAGCAGCTCTGAAAGTTAATGGAATTGGTAACCTGACCTGTGATATGAATGCATATAAAATCCACTGTTTCCACACATTATGACCAGCAGCTGGTTCTGATGCAAGAAGTAGTGACTACTACAAAAAGTTTATAACAGTTTACAGCAAACTTTAATAATTAATTCTGTAAAAGAAGTACTAGAAATCTGGGGAACTTTTGTGCACTCGAGATGAATGATCCAAGCTTCAAATTTATTGATGAGGGTATTATAGTGGATATAATGGACAAGGCAATTGTGTAACTGAAGACTTCATAAGGGGGAAAGAAACTCATAAAGGGCAAAATTATTGCTAATGGAACAATCTTTAGCATGCTGTTTCCCTGCTTTTGGTAAGTTTACAACCTGTTAACCTCCACCCAGTCTGAAGAATGGGGCAGCTAACCTTTGCACCAGGTAGCCTGTAGGCTCAAAAGCAGTAGGCTGACAATTTGGTAAGGTAGGTTTTAAACTGAAGGACATGGGGGGAGGGTCCCAGTATGGCAATGCCCATGTTACCATCACCACAACAACCTGCTGGAGAAAAAAATGTCAACCACAGCAGTGTAGAATGCACCTTCCTTGTCTCCCTAAATGAGAATCAAAAGATCAACTGCCTGAAGTGTATGTATACTAATGCAGGCATGCTGGGAAACAAATTGGAGCTCTGTACCCAATCAGAAAGTTATGATATCATAGGAATAACAGAAACACAGTGGGACAACTCACATGACTGGATGATCATGATGGTTGGCTATAGGTCATCGCAAAAACAGGCGAGGAATAAGAAGTGGAGGAGTCGCACTCTATATTAAAGAGAACCTTGAATGTATGGAAGTCAGCTATGGTAATTGTGGGACTTTGTCTAACGCTTTTGGGTCAAAATCAGACGGGTCATCTCCAAGAGAGACCTTACAGTATGCATCTGTACCGATCCCCAAATCAAAATGACAAGGCCAACAAAGCAATATTTGAGTCACTTAAGCAAGCTTCAGGTCGTCAAAACCCAGTTCTTACGGGTGATTTTAACTACTCAGACATTTGCTGGAAGAACAACATAGAAATTCACACCCATTAAGTTCCTGAAATGTGTAGAGGACTCCCTCCACATACAAATGTTGCCAATCAGGTGTGGGGCAATGCTTGAATTGCTATTCACAAAACAAGAAAATCTGCTTTGTAATATCTCTCTTAGTGATAGCCTTGGCTGCAGTGATCACATTATCATGGAGTTTTAAATACTGCTGAGCACACCAAAGGGCAGTTGCAAGACCAAGATTCTAGATTTTAGAAGAGCAAACTTCAACTCATTCGAGGCTCAGCTTGAAGGGATCCTGTGGAGGACAAAGAGCTAATGACTGCTGGGAGTTTTACAAAAACATCTCCTAGATACACAGAAACATTTTATCCCTCTTAAAGGCAAGGGAAGTAGGTGGAGTGAGCTCCCCCCCCAACCTTGAACCAAAAGGGAAATATACCAGAGATGGAAAAGTGGATCTTTTCCTCTTGAAAGTTCCAAGGTCATTAGCAGGGCATGCAGAGATGCAGTCAGGAAAGCAAAAGCTCTGTGAAAACTGCAATTAGACAGAGATATCAAAAACTTCATGAATGGGTTCTTCAGTTATGTTAATAACAAGCAGAAACAGAAGGAGAACATTAGCTCACTGTTAAACATGAGATGTGAACTAGTCACCAACAGTGCTGAAAAGGCAGAGGTCTTCAATACCTTCTTCACCTCTGTCTTTACCAGTGCTAGTGGGCCCCAGGACGTGGGAACAAACATCAAGGTTGATGAAGACACAGACCTACCATCAGTGAATGAAAAGTTGCTGTGTGAACTATTACAAGAGTTTACCCTTTATAAATCTATTGCCCCAGATTCCACACTTGAGGGTGTTGAGAGAGCTAGCTGATGTGGTTGAGAGACAACTCTCTACAATCTTTGAGAAGTAGTGGAGATCCAGGTACATCCCTGAAGACTGGAAGAAGGCTAGTGTCACCCCCACCCACAAGAAAGGCTCCAAGGGAGACCTGACTAATCACAGACTCATCAGCCTCACTTCAGTCCTTGGGTAAGTTATGAAGTGATATTCCTAGCAACTGCCATAAATCAAATGAAGCACGTGCTTGGGAAAAAAACCTACATGGAGTCACTAGGGGCAGATCATGCTTAACAAACCTGATCACCTTCTACAACAAAGTAATCCAATCAATTGATGCTGGGTGAGTAGTGGACATTGTCTACCTGGACTTCTCCAAGGCTTTTGACACAGTTCCTCATAGCCTCCTTCTAGAGAAACTGACAAGTGGTCTGTGCGGTAAATGAGAAACTGGCTGACAAGCCATACCCAGAGGGTGACAGTAAATAGCTCCTTCTCAAACTGGACACCAGTCACAAGTGGAGTTCCCCAGGGATTGATATTGTGCCTGACATTATTTAATATCTTCATAAGTGACTTGGATTTTGAGATCAAGAGCAGTCTGATGAAATTTGCAGATGACACCAAGCTGAGTGGGGAGGCTGGCACTCCAAAGGGAAGAGCTAACCTCCAGGAAGACTTGGATACGTTGGAGGAGTGGGCTAGCAGGAACCTTATGATGTTCAGTGGAGATAAATGTAGGGTCTTGCACTTGGGAATACATAATCCTGGTATGCATCTGAGACTCGATTCCACTTGGCTGGAGAGTAGTTCTGTGGAGAAGGACCACGGGGTCTTGGTGGACGCCAGGCTCCAAATGAGTGAACAGTGTGCTGCAGCAGCAAAGGCCAACAGGATGCTGGGGTGTATCAAAAAGGGCATGGCCAGCAGAGATAAAGAAAGCATTATCACACTCTGCTCAGCATTTGTCAGGCTTCACTTAGAGTACTGTGTTCAATTTTGGTCCCTGCTATACAAAACAAATGTGGACAGACTGGAGAGGGTGCAGAAAAGGGCCACTAAGATGATCAGAGGACTAGGAAACCCATTATATGAAGTAAGGCTGAGAGAACTGGGTTTGTTCAGTCTTGAGTGGAGAAGGTTTAGGGGAGACCTTATTACCATGTACCAGTATATAAAGAGTGTCTACCAAGACGATGGAGACTCCCTTTTTACAAAGCGTTACATGGAAAAGACAAAGGGTAATGGGTACAGGTTGCTCCTGGGGAGATTCCAGCTGGACTCTAGAAGAAAATTTTTCACCCTGAGAACAGGTAAACATTGGAATAACCTCCCCTGAGAAGTGGTGGATTCCCCTATACTAGACATTTTTAAGGCTCAGCTTAATAGGGTTGTGGACCATCTCATTTAAACTATATATCATCTAAAAAGATTGGATCAGGTGATCCTGGAGGTCCCTTCCAATGAGACATTCTAAGATTCTATGATTCTACGTTATTTTGGTTTGATAAACAAAACTACTAATTGGCTTGATGGCATGCATATACTTATAGTCATATTCCTTCTGTATATTCATAAAATACATTCAGAAGCGTTCACTCCCCCATCACATTTCCAAATGATATTAGTGACTATCTGCCCATTAAGAAGGGATATCATAAACCTTTACAGTGGGTAATGTAAGAAGATAAAAATACCCCTTTTGTTTTACAGATGACTTGAAAGTTTCATTTTAGAGTCCTCTATTTACAAAACACTTTCAGCAATACTTGGAAATGATTTCTGAAAGTAAACAATTGCCATTACAAACATTGCTATTTTGATAGACATTTTTCAAGAAACTGGGGAATTTAGGTCATATAGGAGAAATATGTTTGAAAAATCATTAAATGATATATAGAACTGTCTATTTTCATTGTTGTTCTGGTTTACTCATATAGAATGTGTTAGTAGTTGCAGACCAGACAGTCCATTTTCAGCATTGTTAAGCTTCCATAGATTTGACCTTGAATTGATCTTAGTTGGGAGATCAGTTGTGAACAAATTAACCTAGTTAAGCTTATTGGGACAGAAATAGAATGGAATAAACAACAATCAAAGCTTGAGAGAGAAAACAGGTGTTTCTGAAGATTCTCACTCTGCTTTTTATAAGGAGATTATTCAAACGCTTGTAAAAAAAAAAAAAAGGAAGAAGAAAAGAAAAGGAAGCTCTAGGGTCACCTGAACCTGTTGTTGAGAAACTTGAATCAAGAAAAAAATATCAGTCTGATGACATATAATTTTGCTTCTCAGACATAAAGAGAGCAAGAAATACCTGGAAGGATTTACTGAACACTTTCCACAAAAAAAGTTAGAATAAAAAATCTTTAGTGACGTTATGGAAAGTAGATTTGGGATAAGAAACAAGCTGATTTGAAGATGAAAATTTAAAAGGATTTTTTAAAAGGCTGATTGTCTCTAATGTAAGCAAATTAGATATTAAAGACCTTTCAGTTGTTTCAGAATTTATTGTTGAATATCTCTGATTATGTTCAGATGAGAAAAGGAAAAGCAGAATTTTAAATAAAAATGCAGATGTGTTCTGCAACTATGGAATTAGAAAACAGTTGCACTGGTTATTTTGGGAATGAAATTATTCCTTTTCAGTGACATTTTCTAGCTTCATCTTCATCCACTTTCCAGAACCGATAAGTCAATATTTTAAACATTGCAATATTTATCATTACACAACTCAGAAGAGTTGTCCTTTTATTATTTCTTTCTTACATATGAGAAATTGAAGTAGAGAGGGATAAGGTTCCCACCTCAAATGTATTCAGACAAATTCTAGTAATTTTAATTACATTTCCTGCCAATTATATCTCAAGTTAAGAGAAGAAATTTCCGGGCAGTATGGAATTGAATTATTACTTTCTATGGCCATGTAGACTACTGGATGCTCCTTGCTTATCCACAGGACGTAGTCATCTCCAGATTTTCCCTCTAAATAAGATAAGGAGTGTATTAAGGAGTCGAAGCTAGTGTTGTGAATCAGTAGGATTCTTCACAGAACATGAGCTATAGTCTCAAGTTTGTTCTCAGCCCCAAGGTTTACCAAGTACATTTTTATACGTTTCTACATGTCAGTTCCAAGTGGCTAATTCCTGCAGAAATGTCTATGGGTGGGACTATGAATCAACTGCTGGATGGAAATGCTCTTTCTCAGATTTCCTTTCCTTTTCCTTTTGTGGGAAGTTTTGCATACAGTAATGAACTCTCTAAAAATGCCTTCCCACAGGATGAGTAGGAGGCCTTTGTGTCTATGTTGCCTTCTAGAGTGCAGTAGTTCTTGCTTCTCTTCTCCAATCTCATTTAGTAGTCTATATTCTTGGGAGGAATCAACTTACTTTTTAAAAAATATAGAAGTTGTAAACATCTGCACTGTATGTATTATGATGTGTTTAGGTGAACTTTTTGAAAATCTGATGATCCTACCACTGCAAAATTTTTGGCAAACACATTCCAGTTCCAAACCCTTTGTAAAACAAGAATTTACCACAGATTTCCTACCCATTCTTGTTGACCGTGTGACATGAAGAATTCTATTGTATGTCTTAGAGATCCTACTTTACCGGATAACAAAGTTTCAGAACACAAACAACTCTCTAATGGGAACCTGTGTATACAATAATAGTGGACTTCTTTTCCTTCCCCACTAAGATATTGTAGCCTCCGATGATAACCAGACCAGAGATCTATCAAGAAAAAAAGAACAATAGAACTGGAGTAAGTAAGGTCTGTGTTTTTAAGTAAGGTGGCTATACCAGTAAGCAGAAAACACAGTATGACTTAAGAAACTATAAATTGTTAGCCTGAGGGCAAAGAATTGAACTGACAATGTGTTAAACAGAACAATATTGCACTATCTGAGCCTTAGAAAATGGACCTGGAAGGTTTTGTAGATAAATCTATGAGCTTCAGGTATGGTTGGAGAAATCAGGACTGAAATTAACTCAAAATAGCTGGCTTGTGTTTTGTCCAAACTGCATGATTCAGTACTACACATCACGGGAACTAGTGAAGGAATAGTTTGAAGCCAGGTTCAGCATTTTCAGCTCTGCTGCTGAAAAGCTAACACTAACTCCATCATCCATCTTGGTTTGTCTATCTAGCAACAAGTGTATTAAAATATTACTAACCTTTTCTTTTCCTACTGAAGAGGAGTGAGGTGAAGAGGAATTGCCATACATCCAAAAGGTTATGTAGCTAGTGAGTACAGTGTTCTTTCCAGTCCAATAATTATTCATATTAAAAATAATTCAACTTGTAGAAATGTTGCCATGTAAACCTTTGAAAAATGTATAGCTGGTGTTTTGCTGGCTTCTTTTGTTTTCTGTAGAGTGTCTCTACTTTCCAGCAGCAATATCAACATTTCAGTTTCACTGAAGACTGAAAATAGGGTTTCTCTCATTTATGTCACTAGCAGAAATACTTACAATTATAGACTGTTTGTTCAAGATGTCCTGTTACACCAACTGGATTTCATTGTTTGTTTGCCAAGAACAAACAGTACAGAGGACTGAATGATCACTGCATGAACTCATTTTTTGAGTTTAGTGTAGATATAATGAAAAAAATCAAAGCTGCTGCTTTGCTAAAAGTGAATGTCTCTGACAGTGGTTCATTTGTTTAATGATAAAGTCATCCTGAACAGTAAGGCTCTGGAAAAATCCTGTACTCTGACAGATAACAATTAGGTTAATTACATTCTGCTTCCCTAAATTCCCCCTGCTGTTTCATATAGAGACAGCTTTCTTAATTTCCTTTCCTAGCATGTTGTGTAGAGTTGCTGTGTTTTGGTAAATAGCTGCTATGTTCCACTCAACATGTGGCTGATCTAATCCCTTCTTCTTCGGTAGCTGCACAGTGTGAATTTTGTCTTATTACACCAGGAAATCTCCTGTCTCAGGCAAGAGGAAAAGACAGATCCCTTTGATGCTTTGCTTTTCTGAGGTTATGTAAAAGGGTTTAAGTGAAAGTGAGAATCCACCCCTGAACCCTTCTTCCTTGAATAACTAAGTTGAAGAGAATAACAAGTGTGTGTTTGCGTGTGTGTGTGGTATCAGTGAAAGAACGACACAAGGTCAGTCAAAAATTTTGACATGCTTTTTCTTCAGTTTAATCTTTCTTTGTGATGCTTCTTCTCTGTCTTTTGCTCAAAATGGGTCATTAATCTTGATTGTGGTTACAGAAAGTGCAGTCAAATTTCTCTACCTAGTTCTTCAGATCTCAGTCATGTAACATGACTTAGACCTGATATCTCTTTCTCTCTACAGTTTTTTTCCCTGTATCAATGGGTGACAAGAACTTAATCTTGACATAGAGCATATATTTACCAACTCACTAAAACCAGCTGCCAAATCCTATTTCAGCTCTTCTATGTTAACTATGTTGTGTATCTGTTGTGGTGATACTCTCCCTAGGCATAGTTTCTTCCTTCTCTGCCAGCACTTTTTTGGAGCGATGTGATTAGGATCGAGGCTAAAGATTTGTTGCAATAAAGTGGGATTGTCCATCAGCATTTAGACCAAAAGTTCCTGTGCTTTGTAACAGAATTGAATCAAGGACTTGATCAGTCATTTCTGATCTTGATTCTGAAAGCTAAGGGGAAAAATTTCTTTTTTCTCAAACACAACCCTTAGATCGTTATATTTGTTTGACTTAAATGTCTTTAAGGTGCCATAAATCCCTCAAAAATCTGATCTACTCCTTAATCCACACTATTCTAAATTTAGAGGTGATATAGTATTTTATGTTTTGCTGAATACTTTTAACATGTAAATGATCATTTTAATAAGAAAAAGTACATCAAGTAAACTTGGACATTTCTTTTTAAAATAAGAAAATACAGATAGAAAATATAGTCTAGGGTATTTTGTAACATGTGGTAAGCAAGATAGTTGAGAAAATTGTCTTTGTGACTAGGCTGAAATTTCCAAAATATTTTAGTAACTAATCGAAACATCAGCATATCAGGCAATATAAAGGCAATGTAAAGATTCTGATATAAGGTGTTTGTCCCAACTATTACCTGGCCACAGTCAATAATGTTTGACAATTTCTGCAATGTAATCATCTTTGCATCTTGTCAGACTTCCAAAAATGTTACTGAAAATGTTTGATTTAGACTCAGGCAGTTGGAATACAGCTTGCTCAGATTCAGGCCAGACAGTTTGCTTTG
The DNA here is from genome assembly GCF_032191515.1 of Phaenicophaeus curvirostris. NCBI lineage: Eukaryota > Metazoa > Chordata > Aves > Cuculiformes > Cuculidae > Phaenicophaeus > Phaenicophaeus curvirostris. The sequence continues at coordinate 49,536,479 of NC_091396.1, read as the reverse complement.
CTTTTAAAATGTTGAGTCATAACAAAGATAAATGTCTCTTTTTTTTATTTTTTTTATGACTTATGATATATACCAATAATCAAGCATCTGTACAATATATGTGTTTACTTTGCACCATAGGCCATGTCCACATCTAACAGTTTCCCTAGTACCAAACCCTGCTGATTATTAATACAACTAAACTTGCTGAACAGTCACATTTGTATTGTTGCATTTCAAGATCACTGAGAGCAAGAAAATGATCAGGCACATGTATTATGAAACTGAGAATTACAGTAAATGGAAACATTTATGCACAGGTGAGCTTGTGTAATCCAGACATCAAATAAGTAAATTTTAAATTTTACAAGTATCTTATTGATCTGAATGCTATCAGGAACTAAGATTTGCATTTTACTTAATAAAGAAAAGAATAACAACAATGCTATTTGAGGCATTGTTATGAATGGTGAAATATATTTATTGTATCTGTTTGTCTAAAACTTGAAATTTATCCATTAGTTCAGTAACTGAGAATGAGTCAGAGATCTTCTAGGGTAACAGAGATGATTTGCTGTCCGAAAATAAGTATAAGTTCTGGATGGGAATTAAATCTATAGCACACTGTTTGCTGCTTATCCTGTCAGTACATAAACTGCTCTCATTGTAAAAAAATAACTTACCTAACCAGCAGTATTTGCTTTGTTAGCTAGGAAGCTTGTGAAGAATATTAGAAAATTATGGGTGGAAAGAGAAAATTACTTTTTTTAAAGTAAGAGAAGTGGCATAAAAAGTGGATTCAAATTTCTCATTCCATATCTCTTTTTCTTCTCCAAAACAAATCTATTCACTTAACAACAATCATTCTTAGCAGTAGAGGCGGAAAATTATTTTGACCCTTTTTAAATAAGCAAAAAGTTCTAATATGAGGTTTTCAAATGATGATCACACTTGTCTTTCAGCATCAAAAGCAAAAAGAATGGAATCCTGGTTAGAGCCTTCTCTTCTCCAAGCTGAACAAGCCCAACTATCTCAGCCTGTCCTCATATGGGAGGTACTCCAACTCCCTGATCATCTTTGTAGCCTCCTCTGGACCCGTTCCAATAGTTCCATACCCTTCTTATGTTGAGGATTCCAGAACTGGACACAGTACTCCAGATGAGGTCACACAAGAGAGGAATAGAGGGTCAAAATCACCTTCCTCGACCTGCTGGCCACACTTCTTTTGATGCAGCCCAGGATTCGGTTGGCCTTCTGGGCTGCAAGCGCACATTGCCAGCTTATGTCGAGCTTCTCATTGACCAGCACCCCCAAGACCTTTTCTGCAGGGCTGCTCTCAATTGTGTCATCCCCCATCGTGTACTGAAAATGGGCATTGCCCTGACCCAGGTGTAGGACCTTGCACCTGGCCTTGTTGAACCTCATGAGGTTCTCACAGACCCACTTCTCCAGCCTGTCCAGGTCCCTCTGGATGACATCCCGTCCTTCCAATGTGGCAACTGCACCACTCAGCTTCGTGTCAACATTTCTGTCCATTATCCTTTTGTCCAAACCAACTGACTCCTCAGCAGTTTAAATACAACAAACAAGTTGTAAAAATATTCTTGAGGATCCTGAACCAATATTGCACAGATATGGCCAACAAGCATCTCTTCACGTTCTCAAGAAAAAGTGCAAGATGATATGTGAGGAAAATATAAGGTGGTTAATATGTGTTACTGAGGGCTAACTACCTTGGATTATTGCACAGCGCCAAATAAAAACCTGGCACAACTGATAATCTTTCAGACATCTGTCTGGGGAAACTGAGAGACACCTTAAGACCAGAGAAATACCACAGTCTAAAATCCTTCTACAGATTTTTTTTTTTCAGTGAAATGAGTAGGCAGCAACTTAAGAGAAAATTAGCAGCAGTAAACCATATTCCCAGTATTTCCAAATTTTTCTCTCAGATGAAAACCTTGAAAGGTTTTTTTCATTGAAAGCAAAGAAAAGCTATTTTTCTGTGCTCTGTGACTGTCTGAAACTAAGGCCATGTTAATGGTTAAAGAAAATACTTCTCTACTTCTTTAAAATTTCCTTTCAGACTTCCTCGTAATTGCCATCAGCTTTATAAAGGAAATCATATTGTTATATTGATTAACAGTGGCTGCATTTTCCAATTATTTCTATAATGAGTTTAGTGGCAATGACCCAGAAAATGGACAAAGACCTCACTTCAGATTAATGTTAATTTGATGCAAATTGTTATTTTTTCCCTTCTCACCAGCAACTGATGATGATAGATCCCCACTGTTAATTAATCAAAACTTCTCAAAATAGAGTTCACCAGGTGGAAATAATTAGCAGTTAATTGTCTCCTGTTTACTACTCTTCAGAGATGTAAACAACAGTCTGGATTCATTTGACAGTATTTACCAAAAATCCCTTTAGCAAATAAATTAGAGACACAAATGTTGTTGTTATGGTATGAATATGTGTGGTTGTGCGTTTATTTTATAAGACAATTTAATGGACAAAGAATCAGCAATTTTCCATCCAGAAAAACAGCATTTCAGCAGGTGCAAACATTTGCCTTTTGTTTAATTTACAACATCTCTTCTTGCTTATTGTTTCTTGATTGAACAATTGAGTGGCAGAAAAAGATGACCAGAGAGAGTTTTAATGTGAAATCACACATGAGCAGGAAGTTTTTTCTCATTTGCACCTTGATCGCTACAGAAGTTTTATGTTTTAGAAAGAACCACGTGCTCAGGCAGAGTATGAATTTAACTAACAAAAGTATTGGTATCTTGATGATAATGGTGATTATTTTTTGGAGCTGGTTGTCAAATATTCCTTTGGTGCCCAAATCCCATTGTGAATTTACATACACAAATTAGGCACTTTGCCCAATTCAGAGAAAATTTTAGAATCCAGTTTGCTATTATATTTACAATAAAAGAGGTTAACTGTCAAATTAATAAATGGGGGTGTTTGTGAGTGCTCTTTTTCAAAAGAAAGGTGAGAGAGTAATTAATCAAAAAATTTCAGCTACATTAAGATAACCAGTAATCATCAATCTGCTGCTTAATCTTTAAAGAACGTCTCTTTCTAAAGCCACTGAAATTAGACCTTTTACTCTTAAGGCCTGGATTGATCCTTAGATGCAATGTGGCTTGTGGCTTCTGATCAGGCTGGAGCCAAGTTTTAAATTCAAAATCTCTGTTGCCTACAGGAGCAGATTTTGTCTGGGAACTCCTTTCTTAATCTCAGGACTGGTGGCCACCAAAATAAGAATCAATGAATGACAATCAATGATTTTTAAAATATGAAAGAGAAAAGTCATGCAGAATTAAACTTTGGTAATTTTGTCAGCAAGTGTTATGGATATGACTGCTTTATTTTTACTATTGCCAATGTGATAGGTACACCTAAATAATTGTAACCAAACAGGGTTTTAATTTTTTTTAAAACCCCAATACCTTCTATGAGTTTCATTTTACCAAAAAATCCCAGTACTTGCACATGTGAAGTACTGCAAATATTTAAAGTGCTGCAAACTCTGATATCCTTGCCATGTAGAACAAGCAATGGGTATGAACAGAAAAATATGATGAAACTTTAAAAATAATCTTAATTTTTGTTTTAAAACTATCATATTTAGTTCCAGACAATTTTATTGTTTTTTGCAAGGCCTGATCTCGCAGTCAAATATCTGTCTAGTGCTGTCTCAGATGTCTGCATCGTGGAGTCATTACATAAGTTTCATTGATTTTTTTTTCAGTGTGAAGATTAATATTCTATTTAATTTCTACGTTATAAAGAAAATGCTGGGTGTCTTGAAAAAAGCTCCAAAGTTGTGCTTACTTTAATCAAACATTACAGTAACAGAAAATTATGAATATCAGCTACCACATGAAGGATTTAACTGTCTGTTGGTGATAAACTCATGTCATGGCAAGGACAGGGCTCTGTAAGGTGGAGTTTACACTGTTTGACCCCACTGGATCAGTGTGGTCAACTTTTGACTGCAAGACTAATCTAGCAAATTAGAAACGTGATGATCTACCCTAGACATGTTCTCCTATATAGCATTTGTCATTTACTATTCAGATTGGAGGATTTTTTGACATTTTGCCTCTCAGAAAAAAATTCCCCTGAATTTCATCTCTAATAAATTATTTGTTAAAGTCCTTTGAAACAAAAAATCTTTTCTTTAATAAAGAATATATTTCTCTACTAAAAAGTGCAAAATTCTTCCACCTGACTCAGTCACATTCTTCAAGCAGGTAAATGTGAATTCCCTAAATTTTTTTTTTGTCCCTCTACTGTCATATTTTGTGGGTTATTTTCAGCTTTAAGAATTCCAAAAAGGCCATTTAGCACTGTTTTAATTAGAATTTCTCTTTATGAATTTAAAATGTCTTGACTGTAATCATATGTCCTATATGTAGCTGCAGGAATGTTTTCTTAATGCTGTGTGTTAAGCAGCTGGGAGTGACAGCCAATTACTAAATTTTTAGGTGTGTATATGCTTATATTCACACTTAAAACTCACACTAACACACACATATGCAGATGTACATACACACATGTGTAAACTGATAGATTAGTATGAAGGCTGTAATTTCATTTGTAGGTTTATGATAATAATTTGTAACATGACTCTACTGAAATTAAAGATTGAAGCTCAAATGATGTTACATTTTATCCATTAGTCTAAATTTAGTATAGATCACACAGAAAGATATGTCAATAACTTTTTTAAGAAACATGACTGCTATGTGATACAACCATATTTAATTCCCTGTCATGACATTATATAGGAAAATTTAACAATAAGATTATTTCAGTTTTATTATTTTGTCCTTGATTTTTCTTTCTTTTGTTTTATCCTTTCATAAATCTCAGCCAAAGAATAGAAACAGAAAACCCAGGTGGACTTGCAAGCTTTGCTTTTGGATTAAACAGAAACATGCAATATTCAGGTAGTCCTTTTCAGCCTTGGAATCAGAGACCTTGAAATTAGAACTGATTTTACACTTTCCTATAATAGTATTTTTAAGAGTGAAAGTGGAAGACCGGCGCTTAATGACAGAAGAGGGAAAAATGGACCTGGCCACTGCTACAGCGATATTTATGAGGAGTTTGATGTTTTACTTGGAGAATATAGGAGAACTTTTATTGCAAATACCTGCATAAGGGTTTTTTTGTTCTGCAGAGCACATTCTTCTGACCCTCCTTCTTGTTTGAGTTTCCCTCTCCCATTTTACTAAGCAGAAAGAAAGAGGCTTAATGTTTTTAGGAATATAGTTAACCAGTTTTAAATGTTGGCATTGTCTTTGGCCAAGGAAGTGGAAACTTTTTATTTTTATACTCATACTACTAATATAATACATTTTATATGGAGATTTCTGTAGCTACCAGAGGTGATAGGTAATATATGCTGTAATTAACAGGTAAGGAACTGAAACAAAGGGTCAAGGTTAACTTGTAGGCTGGTAGCATCCTCTGTACCCAAATATATCTTCCTAGTATAGTGTCCTATCTACCAGTAAGCATGCAACTCATTTCTCTTTGGACCTCCCTCCTACAACAGCTGAAAGGGCAGATTATGAATTACCACAGAGTATTGCCCAGGGGCAAGGAAGAATTTGTATAAACTATTGATTGCATGCTATTTTGTTCCATGTAGAAATTTTATTCTAATATAAATAAATAATGCCAAAACCAACATGAAATCAGCAGAATTGATGAAATATCATATGAACCCAAAGGGTTCAAAATTCTCTACCCACATCAGTTAGCTTTGCATTTCAGATGAACAATTTCATTTTTACATTCTTTGAAAAGAAATGCTAAGACTATCTGAAGAAAAAAAAACCAAAACAAACTGAAAAACACCTACTGGGCTAGATATACGAGAGAAAGCTCCCATTTTAAAATCTGAGATTTTTAACAGGAATATTGAGACCCTGCTAGACAGAAAGGAGTGCGCACATAAGGATTCTGAGGTCACATTGGAGTGGCTAAATGTAAATGCCAAATGTGTTTGGTACAAGATGACAGAAATGATAGACAATACAAACTAGAAGGCTAAAAGGAAAATGACATCATTAATCCTGTGGGAAACATTTGGCCTATGCAGTTGCACAACAAGGGCTCTCAAATGCACAAGAAGGTGACAGGAGTGTCCTTAGGGTAATTGCACAGGAATAAAGGAAAGAAGAACACCTCACCCCTGTGGTGCTCTTAGGCAGTCAGCATAGATGGCCCTTAGCATTCTTTTCTGGACATGTTTACATCAACAATACTGAGAGAGAGATTAGACCAGTTTTTACTCTCCTCTGTAACTCTTATTCCAAGCATTCTTTTTAAAATTAAAAGTGTAAAATATTACACCGCTTTACATAATGTTAATTTAGCCTGGCTGAAATTTGTACCCTCTTGTAGCAATTCGTGCATGCTAATTCAGGTCTTGCCTCTGACATGTTAATATTTTACATGCTTTGTTCATAAAAAAGTGGTCACAGAGTTGCAACAGAATGAAAAAATGTCGGTTATTCTGAGGAATGATGTGCTGGAAAAAAAGTGAATACTTCTGAATGCTTTGTGCAATAAAAATCTTTTTAAAATCCAGATTATATTTATATTGATTTCTGAAAAAAAGTTCTGGAAAGGTAACATACATCATCTTTAAAAATGCTGCGTTTGAGGTCTCATTGAAACAGTTTTTTTGAAATTAAGAGAAGTCTTCTTTTTCCTGTTGATAGACTTTGAATCGAACTATGTGTACAGAAAGTAAAAATTCATAAATGAGAGCATTCACATTAGAAATCTGAACTGATGCAAACTCCCTGGTTTCAGTATCCAACAAAAATAACCAATCTACCTCAGTAAATGAGCATTCCCTACTTTTTAGTATTTATTTGAATAGTAAACACATTGGACTGACCTTCCACAGTACATACATACATATGAATGGAAGAATGAACAAATGAATGAATAAATACTCTTACCATATTTGGCAGGCCAAAGATTCACTAAACTTAAGCAGAGAATCATTTTGATTGTGTAAATGTAATAAAATTACAAGCTTTTGCCAAACTATCAATAAATTCAGCAGATGACCTAGTTGTTTCAAGTGCACTGGATGCACACCAAAAAAAAAAGAAAGAAGGAAGTATTTTTCCTGTGAAGAGCAGCACTTGTAGCAGAGTGATTGTATGCTCCTTCATGGCTTTAGCTTTCCTAACTTAAACACCATCAATGCCCAGCAGATAACAGGAGGCCATGAGCTGAATTAACTTGAAGGATCACATGTATAACTCATCAAAAGCAAGTGAAGTGTATTTTGTGTGTGTTCTATAAATAGATTAATAGAGGTGTTTTATAAACTGTTTCTAGACTTCTTTAAACTTCAGAAGGAAATAGTGCATGTACTATGACTTTAAAAGCTGAAAGGTGTTAGGGTAGGATGACAGGAAATCAAAGACACTTCATCATCAATGTGATACCAAAGCTAGGATAAGGAAAACACAAGATGATTAAAACAGAAATTGTTTTTGTCAGATGCAATAAGAAAATAATACTGAGAAGACATCTGGTCCTACAACACACAATTTTCTCTTAGCACCGACTGAATCCTTCAAAGTGCTAGTTAGACTTGAGCCCATATCTAACATCTCAGACTACACTACTGTGCATCTTGATTATTTCCGCATTTTGGCCTGGTGGTTTTGTATGCCTGGTAAATAGTGAATCTGGCCAGGTTTTTCGGTACCTGGCATTCCTGTGGAAACGGCACTAGCAGCTCCAATAAAAACAACAGATGTCTGAAAGTCACGGGGAAACTACCACTTTCTGAGGGCATCTTGTGCATGCTGACCTCACTGCATGTGTGATACAGAGTCCAGAGCCACCTACTCAGCAACTGCAATGTATCCAGAATACAGTTGCCATCTTTGCAGGTCCACACCACACTCTTGACCAGAATTGCTAGGGAAAAAAATACAGAAAGTTTATGAAAGAAAAATAACTAAATAAGACAAGACTTTTTGTGCCATAAAATTTGAGGTGAAAAGCTGGGGTGGGGGAGCAGAGAGCTGCCTGGCATAAAAAGTTTTATCACTGTTTAATAATCGATTCTAGTGTGGGTTGTAAATGATTAAGCATAATGGCTATCAACCTAACTGTGAAGTGGAATGTGTTGAATGAGATAGTGATTTAGGTTGCTGATGTGAAGCCATATCCCCATCACACTGGAAAAAAGGAGCCTGTCAAACAGGCAGGGTTTTGCTGTCTCAGCAAAGAGATCATGGTAAATCTAAGGTGATCTCAAGCAAGTCACATGTAATCTGTTCTGGCAGGAGAGAGGCTGGAGAGGCTCGCATCAAGGAGAGGCTCTTTCCGGGCTCAAAGAGTTGTGGTAAATGGGGCTAAATCCTGCTGGGGGATGGTCACAAGGGGTGTCCCTCAGGGCTCAGTGCTCGGCCCAGTTCTGTTCAGTATCTTAATCAATAACATGGATAAGAGGATTGAATGTACCCTTAGTAAGTTTGCAGATGACACTAAGCTGAGAGGAAATGTCAATCTGCTTGTGGGTAGGGAGGCTTTGCAAAAGGATCTGGACAGGCTGGATAGATAGGCTGAGGCCAATGAGATGAGGTTCAACAAGGTGAAGTGCCAAGTCCTGCACTTGGGACACAACAGCCCCAAGCAGCACTACAGGCTTGGGGAAGAGTGGCTGGAAAGCTGTCTGGCAGAGAACGACCTCAGGGTGTTGGTTGACAAGGAACTGAACATGAGCCAGCAGTGTGCCCAGCTGGCCAAGAAGGCCAATGGTACCTTCGCCTGTCTCAAAAACAGTGTGGCCAGAAGGATCAGGGAAGTGATTGCATCTGTGTAATCAGCATTGGTGAGGCTGCACCTTGAATACTGTGTTCAGTTCTGGGCCTCTCACTGCAAGAAAGACATTGAGATGCTGGAACATGTCTAGAGAAAGTGCGAAAAAATACAGGTGAAGGGCCTGGAAAATAGTCTTATGAGAAGCAGCGAAGGGAACTGGGGTTGTTTAGCCTAGAGGTTGAGGGGAGACCTTATCACTGTCTACAACTACCTGAAAGAAGGTTGTAGAGAGGTGGGTGTTGGTCTCTTTGCCAAAGCAATAGGTTGTAGGATGAGAGGGACTGGCCTGTTCCAGGGGAGGTTTCAGATTGTACATTAGGAAGAACTTCTTCACTGGAAGGGTCATCGGACACTGGAACAAGCTGCCCAGGGAGGTGATTGAGTCACCACCCCCTAGTGCATTTAAAAGATGGGTAGGTGAAGTTCTTAAGGATACGATTTAGTGGTGGACAGGTATTGATGATCTCAAACATCTTTTTTAACCTAGAGTTTCTATTATTCTATGACCACTTCCGTGTTGTGCATACTTGCCGCGATTGAGAGACGGGACAATACTTGATACAAGCAAAAAGTGTCAATTTTATTGTGTTCTTCAGACATATTTATACTAGCTACAAGAAGCGTGTCTCAAACCGATTGGTCCCCACACCAAACTAGGCAATCACAGATTGGTTAATACAAAGAAGCTTTTTTCAAACATTTACTTCCTTCAGCAACAACAATAGTTCCTCTTATCAAGGTAACTGTCTCGCAACCACAGACACCTGTGCTCATCCTCACATAGCCAGACTCTTTTGTTCCTTCTAAACAAAAGCCTTATCTCGCTCTTCCCAAGGCCTGCGGCGACAAGTTCCAGCACGTCCAGCACATCCTCCTTTATCAACTGGTCCCTGCTGGGGGTCTTCCTGAAGCTAGCCAAATCCTGTCCTACATCTCCCCCTTCCTGTTGCACAACAAGAATCTTCTTTATAGAACGCGCCATTAGTCCTTGCAGGCATTGTAATAAGCATGGCAAAAAGAGTAGTAAAAGAATAAAGAACACCAAAACATACACAATCATTTTTACAACATTCTTTTGACCAACAGTTCTCATACCCATCTTGTTATCCACCCATTCTTTCGAGAATCGATCACCCAGGGATATCCTTTAACTACCACCCATAAGATAAAGAGCATCCATAATGTTAAGTCCTCCTCATTCTTCTCGACTGCTTTCGTGTTTGGGGCTCAACAGTTGTCACGCAGCAATGTGGGCTTGATTCACCTCGCAGGTGCCCAAAGTGATCCTGTATCTGTTAAAATACAAGCTTAACCTCGTTTCCATGTTAGTAGCTTACACAGACCTGTCCATTGCCCATAATAACTGTTCTTCAATAGCACTTTCACATTGTCTTATACTTGCTCTAATTTTGATGACATGGTTTGTATATGCTTCAACTTCGGCACAATTTGATCATCTCCTGCTAATTGCAAAAAATTTATTACATATTGCACCTTTATCAATCTGTTTTACAGTGTCTCTCCTGATTCCCCCCTTTTCTGTTTTGCTAACAATGTTTTTACTACTTGATGAGTACATTCAATAATGACACGACTTGGTAAATGGATATCAATACTTCCTGGATAATCTATTAGATCTATTTGTAAATTCAAAATATTTGCCATGCACTAATTAGTATATTCTTTTGTCATTGGGATATAAATAATTGTCGAGTCTTGGCCTAATAATTGAACACTTCTTTTCTTCTCTCGGTGATTATCGTTGTAATCATTTCAAATCTAGTGACTATGGTTTTTGGGGGTTAGTGTGGCAAAATATCCACTCAATAATTCGTAATGAAGCTTTTGAATTTTCCTCTATCATTGCCTCAATTATCCCTAAAAGGTTGTCTGCACTAGGACCCAGTAGTTGCTGATGAGGGACATTGGAATGCAGAGTATTCTCACAACATTCCCCTAGAGAGATAACACCTTTAACTCCTCTGGACTTCTTAAAGGCTGAAAGAAAAAAAACTTAGAAAGGAAGGAGAAGTGGGGGGGGCACTCACACACATATAGCTACATGTTTTGCTAGGTATTTTAAAACTTTTTCTTCTGAAGCCTTTCATTCCAAAGATCCCCAGGTAAATCTACCTGTTTGCCGGCTTAGTGGACATTTGAGATTGAAAGGTCCCAGAGATATATTTTCAAGGTTAATCAAAGCCAATTTCTAAGTCTTACAAACGTTTGAAGTACTTCAAACATACACGCATATGCACACGACCACTCATTTCTCAGCTAGCTGAATACATTCATACAACATTGGTTATCACTATTGGATCCACAATTTTTCCACGCTACGGATATTTAATCTACACATGGTACCGGGAACATACAACACTTAAAATATATAGATGCATTATCTAATAAGGCTTATATCGATTGTCTAACAAATATTTCACTTATGGTAGACTTTTGTAGTTTCTGCATTGATAGAATCATGGACTGCTCAGTTGAACCACAGCCTCTGTCTCTTCATGGAGTACAACTGCTGAAAAACAAATCAGATGAGTGATTCTAGTGCCCTTTGATATAAAGTCAGAAGGCATAGGCATCCAGACTATTACTTGCATCGCTCTCGTAAAGTTGGCATCAGTCAATTCTGGTAAAACAAGCAATCTTTGTAACAGGTGAAAATTCAGTTAACAGTGCACTAAGTCCATCTTTACATTCTTTAAGGCTAATTGTTTAAGCAACACTTATCTAGCGGTGATATTGTCTGCCTGCTTATTTAAGGCCTCTTGTAGTTTGTCTAGAAAAATCATGTGAATAACGCCATTTTCCAGATTTCTTTTTTATCACCAATACAGGTGCGTTCCAAGCACTATTAAATGGGACTGTATGCCCGTGATCTATTTGCTCCTTCACTAAATTTTGAAATGTACCCAATTTTTCACTCGTTCATAATTCCAATATCTATTCCCATTGCATTTAACACATCTCTCCCCCCACAAGATTAGTGGAACGTGCACAACTAAGGGTTACACTACACTTCAACATAAGAGGCTGAGTTTGTAGACTAAGCCAAATGTATTTCAGGGATTCTTATTGACTCAAATCCTTGTGAGCCACGCTCTACAGAGTCAGCTTGGAATACACCTGCTTTGAACAAAATTAAATACACTATCCGGCTATCTGTTGGTATTAATACTAGTGGAAATGGTGTTCATAACACTAGTGGAGACAGCATCCATATCCTTGCTTAAATTATTCCAGTACAGCCTACATCAATGACCCCAGGTAAAACAAAGATTCCCAATCGAATTGACAATCATTCAAATTACAAGTTAGTAAAGCCACCCTCCAATGGTCCTTTTACATTCCGTGGTATTGTGTGAAGTGCAGACGATTGCAGCACTGCTGCGATGGTGGCGATCACGTCTATCTCGGTGCTGCCTCTGGTTCTTGCCCTGAGGTGAGAGCTGCTGCTCGCTGCGGAGGCGTCTGTGTTGGTACGTGCCTCTGAACCATGCTTTGCTCCTGGTTTTCTGACAATACTGTCCCGTTCTTATCCCATTTCGATTTACACCAACTGGTAAAATGTTTGCCCTTTCCACACCAAGGGCAGATTTTAGGCCCTCTCTCCTGGCATTGCAGTCTCTTTTAAAATGCTCTGCTTGATAGGTAAATGATCCTAGCTGTTGTTGTAGGTAATTGAGCCATTTCTTATCGTATCTCTTAACAGTCCCTTCTGCAATGCTGAAACTGCTCGGGTTTTTTCGGCAGCAGCAGCCGCCCCCCCCCCCCCAGCCCAGGGCAGAGGCCCCCCCGCAGCGAGCCGCTCCGCGGGAGCTGGAGGGCTGGGGGAGTGGCCCTCAGCCGAGTGGCTTGGTTCTCTTTTTACAGTTTTTTGGAGTCTCCTTTATCACTTCGTCACTAATTAGTTCCCAGCGCGGACCGCCGTGCCGCGCACGGATCAAAGCTTGCAATATTTCAATTTCTCCCCGCTGCTGTGCCTCCCTCCTGAGTTGCACCCATTGGTCTGAGGGACAGTGAGGGGGGCGATCGGGCTCCTTGTCGGTGTCTATCGGACCCAGGTCAAAGGGATAGTCGGCCCTCCCGTCGGGGGTTGCAGAGGCAAGCGCAGCCAGTTTAGGGGGGTGAGGGGTTAGTACAGTTGTTGACGATCCTGCACTCGGCTCGAAATTATCGCTCTGCTTTTTTGAGCCGACATGCGCCTTTGACGCTTCAAAAACTTTCTGCCAGGGAGCCCTCAGCTTTTTCGCTCCTTCTTTTTTCTCTATCGTAGCATCCCACAGTTTCATCCCCACATCATCCCAAAGTTCCCGCGTAAAGATAGGGGATGCAGTTATGGTGGGTATTTTCGCCTGTACCCATTTAAGTATTACTTTAAGATCATGCCCAGAGATATTTTTCCCTTGCTTTTGAAGAAGGGCTTTCATAAGTTCATATACGTCTCTTTCAGGGGAAGAAGCCTGGTTCCCCATTTTCCCGTTTCCCACAGCTCACCTCTATGCTCCAGAGGGATTATTTACCGGCCGGTTCCTGCTTCCTTTCAGCAGCTCATTCAACGTTCTGTGGAACTCGTGGCATGCCACCAGATAGGTGGTTCTCTGACCCTTGGCAATCACGTCGGTATCACGTCGGGGTCACCAATTTGCCGCGATTGAGAGACGGGACAATACTTGATACAAGCAAAAAGTGTCAATTTTATTGTGTTCTTCAGACGTATTTATACTAGCTACAAGAAGCGTGTCTCAAACCGATTGGTCCCCACACCAAACTAGGCAATCACAGATTGGTTAATACAAAGAAGCTTTTTTCAAACATTTACTTCCTTCAGCAACAACAATAGTTCCTCTTATCAAGGTAACTGTCTCGCAACCACAGACACCTGTGCTCATCCTCACATAGCCAGACTCTTTTGTTCCTTCTAAACAAAAGCCTTATCTCGCTCTTCCCAAGGCCTGCGGCGACAAGTTCCAGCACGTCCAGCACATCCTCCTTTATCAACTGGTCCCTGCTGGGGGTCTTCCTGAAGCTAGCCAAATCCTGTCCTACACATACTCTTTCTTCTTCCCCAAAGGCTCATTAGGCTTGGATTTTTGCTGAATCATAAATCTGCTATGAAACAGAATAGGGCAAAAAAATGAAAATAAAGGGGAGTAGTTGGTTAATAAGAGGATGAAATTCAGTGGAGTTAAAAAGTCAAAGCCCATTTAAGGTAGTTAAAACTCTAATTAAAGTGCTGTCATGTTGTATTCAGAATTAAATCCTATAATCATAAGGACAGAAATTTTATTTTGATGAGGTAGTGGATGAAACCCATGAAAGCATCCCATTCACCAGTTTACTTCAACTTCAGACATGTGGCCTCGAAAAGCATGTTTAAACTGAAAAATCTAGGAATACCTCTTTTATGACTCATTTCCATTGAGACAGTGCTAGCTCCTTCATCATTCAGCCTGGCCTGGGTGGTATGAGAGAAAAAGAGACAAAGTCAGCAGGAGAAGGAGTCAACAGCTCCAGTGTGCAAAATAGAGTTATCAGTTACTAGTAGAATTTTTAAAAATAACTTAAATAACCTAGTGTGTATCATAGATGAGTTTGCAAGTAATTTAAATCTACACACTGAGAGGTTATGTGGATTTTCACATGCTAATTTACCCGTTCAATTTAAAAAAATAAAAAGATTGAATAGCCCAGTGTATAATCTTTTCTTGTTCCCAAGTAAGTTAACTTACACACTGACAAGTTACGTGGGTTTTAGCACACTTATTTAGCACTTAAAATCAAAATGTGTCTAACATAGTAGCCCTTGTGTCAAATTGCATGCAGAATGTGGTCCTTATAACACTCAAGAAATGATCTCATATGTGTACTACAAACCTTCACTCTGTTTGCCAAAACCAGAGATAAAGAGGAGCAATGCAGAAACTAATCCTTAACATTAATGTTAAGCAAAAGGCATAGATGTGGAACAGAAAAAACAATGCAGACCACCTCAGAAGAGCAACGTGCCTCAGAAGGACCTCATAACAACAACAATTTGAGTCTCCACATGCTTCTCAATTTGGAACTTTAGAGACTTCTTCAAAGAATGATGTACAAATATAACATCATTGATGTGAAATGCTTAAGTGAAGGAAAAGGAAAGTCTAAAAGCAGGTTACTTTAAGGTAGCTTCTGCTTTGTGGCAATTTTTCAAAAATCTTATCTTAAAAAACTTGTATGAATAAAGCAACACAGAAATATTTTGTAGGGTGGAATGCAGCCAGTAAGCAATATTTTACATCTATTAATAAAGCCAGAACCCATAAAGAAAGTGAAAGTATTATACCAGTTCCTTGGCCTGGATGGAAGGAGCTGGATCTCCTTAGAGATAAAAGATATCCACTCTTCTCTCCCTCCTCCCAAAAGAAGAAAAAGAAAAAAGGCAAATACAAATCAACTGTTAATATTTGGCATAACACAGAGTCTCATCTGTTTGGAGCATGTGCATTTCTCAGCAACTTTTGGACAGTGAAAGACAGCAATAATGCCCTGCTTCACAACAAGAGTACAATAAAATTTTGACACAGTCAAGCATTGCTGTATTCTGATTTCAGTAGGCTTAGAGATATCAGAGATGTATTTGAGTGAATAATATTGAGGTGTTCTTTACCTCTGATTATGGATTTTTCCTCTGATTATGGACTGCCTTTCCATGACATATTGCTTATTCTGTAGATATATGAATTTCTTAAGGAAGATTTTATCATTTCCATCCAGATTCCAGTTTCCTCATTTAAGTGACTAATACATTTTAAATGTAAGTGTATTTACTAATACATTTAAATGCAGGATGCATTTTATTCCAAACAAGACTGCATGATGTACCTGTGGCACCAAGATGGTAAGGCCAAAGAAGCAATATTTGGGTCTTAAGCAAGTGTTGGGTCAACAGAACCTGGCTCTTTAGGCTGACTTCAACTATTCAGACAAGAATAATACAGTAGCTTATATATCATCCATCAAGTTCCTGGAATGCATACAGGACTGCTTTCTTATACAATTGTTAAATGCTTTCTCATATAACCAGGAATGAAGCTCTGCCGGACTTACTATTCACAAACCAAAGAAACCTGCTCGGTAATGTTTATGTTAGTAACAGCCTTGGCTGCAGCATTTACAATATTGTGGAGTGTGAGATCCCGCAGAGCACACTGAAGGTTAACACTAAGACAAGGAGTTTTGATTTCAGAAAAGCAAGCTTCAGCTTGCTCAGAGCTGAGTTGGGAGGGATTCTGTGGGAAGCTTCCATGGAGGATAAAGGAGCTAGCAAGTGCTGGGAGTTTTTAAACAATGCTTTCCTGGAAGACTGCTTTCCTAAGTCTGCAACAAATCAAATACTGTATAACCAACTTAGTGGCTTTCTATGATGAAGTAACCTCAGCAGTGGACACAGGTAAACCAATGGATGTGATCTATCTGGACGCCTGTAAAGCCTTTGACACGGTTCCCCACAACATCCTTCTCTCTAAATTGGAGAGATAAGGACTTGATGAGTGGATGGCTCAGTGGATAAGAAACTGGTTGGATGGTTGCATTCAGAGAGTAGTAGTCAATGGCTCAAAGTTCAGAAGGAGAGCCATGATAAGTGGTGTCCCTCGGGGGTCTGTACTGGGACCAGTGCTGTTTAATACCTTCATCAATAATGACAGCAAGACTGAGTGCATCCTCAGCAGGTTTGCAGAGGACACGAAGCTGAGTGGTGCAGTTGCCACAGTGGAAGGACAGGATGTCATACAGAGGGACCTAGATAGTCTGGAGAAGTGGGCCTGTGAGAACCTCACGAGGTTCAACAAGGCCAAATGCAAGGTCCTACACCTGGTTCATAGCAATCCCCAATTTCAGTATAGCATGGGGAGTGATGTGATTGAAAACTACTCTGCAGAGAAAGACTTGGGGGTGCAGGATCAACGAGAAGCTTGACATAAGCTGGCAATGTGTGCTCACAGCCCAGAAGGCCAACCGAATCCTGGGCTGCATCAAAAGAAGTGTGGCCAGCAGGTCGAGGAATGTGATTTTGACCCTCTATTCCTCTCTCGTGAGACCCCACCTGGAGTATTGTTTCCAGTAAGAAGGATATTGAACTGTTGGAACAGGTCCAGAGAAGGGCTACAAGGATGATCCATGGGCTGGAGCACCTCCCATACAAGGACAGGCTGAGAGCGTTGGACTTGTTCATCCTGGAGAAGAGAAAACTCCAAGGAGATCTTATAGCAACCTTCCAGTACCTGAAAGGGGTGCACAAGAAAGCTGGGGAGGGACTGTTTCAAAGGCTTGTAGTGATAGGACTAGGGGCAATGGGTATAAACTGGAGAGAGGCACATTTAGAGTAGACATAAAGAAGAATTTCTTCACCATGTGAGTGGTGAGGCGCTGGCACAGGTTGCCCAGGGAAGCTGTGGCTGCCCCATCCCTGGAGGTGTTCAAGGCCAGGTTGTATGGGGCCTTGGGCAGCCTGGACTGGTGGGATGTGTCCCTGCCCATGGCAGGGGGCTTGGAACTGGATGATCTTTATGTTTCCTTCCAACTCAAACTATTCTATAATTCTGTGATTCTATGAATACTAAAAGTAAATACAAGTTTTCAATATCTTTTCCAAACGCCCTCCCTTACCTGAAGCAAAAATGTTATACTTCTTATTGTAAAAGAAGCTTGGCTCTTCTTTACCCACTATTGTCTAAAATCCAATTTAGCTGTTTCTTCATTACTGTAGAATTTCGGAAGAAGACGCTATAGGTGCATGCACATTTTGTATGCAGCCGTGCTAGTCAATATATTAATCATCCTCAACTTGCTATCCATTCCTCTGTGAGAAGTTCTCTTTCTCCCACACTATTGCTGATGGAGAGATGTGGGTGAATACTACTGCTTCAAGCCAAATCTGGAAAATTAATTTAGCTCAGTAACAAGGCTTGAGGTAACCCATCTGATTCTACTTACCCAAAACATACATCTTTCAAAGATGCTGACTTCTCCCAGAAAGATGACTCTTAACTGAACTAGGGCAGTGGCTGTTAAATTCACCTGTACTCTATTTCCCAGTATTCTAGTGCTGTTTCTACCATGTCTTTTTTATTTCAGGTTTGGATACTATAGATATAAATCAGATCTATCCTCAACTCATTCTGAGGGTGTGAGAAAATATGCATGAAATTCAGCAGCTACAGTGCTGCATTTAAAGAAAGTTTGTGGTCTCTAACTCTTTTCCTGCTCAATATAATTCAGAGAATCTGACTCAATGTCCCCTAATTCTTTATTGTGCTACTGTAAGGAATAAAAGTGTGTACTAAAATCAATAATATAATGTTACTTACTCATTCTATCCTCCTCTATTTCATGTCATTCCAAAGTGATATTGAAATACCACTAATGGAACAGTGAATCTATTTTGCAATTATAGTAACAGCTACTTGTTGGAACAATTTGTGAGAGAATCTGGAAGGTGCTACAGCTGTTATTAAGCACTGCCACGTTCTTTCCAAGCAATGATGATGGTGTTAATTTAGTTCTGTTTACCTCACAGTAAGAATTTCCAGTTAAGCCAATTTCAAACCCAATGGTTCAGGCTCAGCATTTCTGGAAGTAACACTGAAGAGCAGGATGGGCTGATGGGGCTTATCTTGAAACGGTTGCATAGAGAACTAGCTTAAAAAATAGGTCTTTGAAAAACTGTGTGCCCACATGATCAACTGATTATAAACAAGAAATGTACATGGGAAGAATGCATTCCAGTTGTCATCTTAACTCCACTCTGGGGTAATGTTTTCTCCTTCTGGACTAATTTCTCCTTCTAGAAGTAACTGTGATGCAATAAACATACATATGTCCTAGCTGAAAGGTCAGTGAAAACACAAGAAATGAACAGAGTTCAGTACTCTCTGCAGTGGGGATCCAGACTAAGATCCAGTCTTTGAAGTTGCTGTGTGGCCATGCAGAGTTACTTTTCTTGTCTGGTGGCTGGCCATGTTTTGCCTGCAAAATGGGCATCTGACATATTTTGCAAAGAACTTCAATATTTGTTCATAAAAATATGTAATGATAAGATGAATATCACTATTAATACACAGGAAGAAATACCCTGTAGTCACTAGTGCCCTATTAGAATATTGATTAGCTTGTCTGAAGACAGTTTCTATCAAGGACTGACGATCACTGTGCATTAAAACTGCCTGAGGATTTTTTAGGCATTCTGCTCTTTTGGATGTGAGAAATAAGAAACTTAAAATTAGATCTTGCAATGAAAATTTATTGCATTTCTCAGAAAACCCAAAATCTATAAATAGATAACTCTAACATAGCATTTTTAGAGGCAATTTGTAGCTTTGCCTTTGCAGTGTTTCCAGGGATGCAGTTTTCTGCAATCTGATTTTATTGCTCTGTCGAGGGATTATTTTGTTATGAATTATATATTCAAGGTAAGCCTGAAGAAGGAATATCATGCGGGATGTTATTGAAGTTAATCAGTATTAAATAAGCATGCATCAAAGAATTTTAGAATGAGTGAATTGGATGTCTCAATACAGTCATGTTGATGGGCAAACTGCTGTGCTCTACAGGTAGAACTCAGACCTGATCAGCTGAATGCTATAGTCTTTGTATCCACAACTGGATTTATTACCTCACTTAGTGGATTGATACTTTCTAGAACTACTGCTCCAGAAGTGAAAAACCAAGAAGAAATAAGGACATTTTCCTCAAAGATCCTTAACTTTACTTCATATAGAAGGTCCAAGTTTCATTTTTAAATGGAGGGCTCCATGTGAAAACAACTTAACGGTCTACAATGCCACCAAATTGTAAAGCTGGTAAAAATTTTCACAAATACTTAGGGATCCTTCACACATTCTTTACTCTTCACTAGCTTAATTATATAGTGGATCATATCCATTAGAATATACTTGCATTATTGAAAAATAATGAATCAGTTATCCCTATAACACAGCATTCATACTGTCCTGTGTCTGCATAATAATTTTTTAGCATAGTAATATCTTTAGTGTGAATTTTTTCCTGAAAAAGGTATATTTTACTTGTCTCATTTTCCTTTGTTTTGCAGCTTAAAGACAAATACATTACTCTTATTGATATTAAAAGAAGGAAAGAGAAATCTTATTATTTTAGTACTTAAATCAGACAAAATCTGAATACAGTTTGACTTCTCATTGTAGGATTTAGGTACTTACACAAGTCAAAACATTGGAGTTTCACTTACTCCTATCAAAGTCTTCATTATTCATTAATTCAAGCCATATGGTAATCTACTTATGAGGGCCATGTAATAACTCTCTTTTCAAAAAGGATGAGTGTAAGCAACAAGACTATTTGAAGTGTAAGTCATTCCTTTGAATTTATGAAAGCAGCAAAATCCAGTCCTTATTTAAAAACCTGGCTAGATATGGTTTTATCATGTTTTACTGCCAAGGTAGTCAAACAAATAAAAGCATTGGCAGAATAAGTTTAACAAGTCAAGTCATTGAATATAATGAATTATTTCCTCTATCCATGAAGAAATTAATGTTTATTCCTTTATAAAATCTGCCTTCATAGTGATTATATCATCTGTCATGTGCATAGCATAATGAATTCTGTAAAAAGGACATCACATTCCTCCACGCTTATTTGAGAACGAGCAGTGATTATGGACTACTACATGTGTAGGCAATTAATAACTAGTGTTATTTTCAAGTGTTGATATCTATGATAGTTATAGCCAAATAAATCATGTGTGCTCGGCTTTTTCTATACCCAGGAAATCCAAGGCACTGAGCTTGCCTCACATGCTATATGATGCTGTTCCCTACATACGCTGGTCAACTGTGTAGACTCTATTTATCTCTCTATGCACATTCATTATTTTTCCTACTGGTAGCTGAGCACTTTCAAAACAGGTAGTTGTCATGAATACAGAGCTATAGCTGTATATTATTAGCCTTTCACATAGGATATAGGACCAACCACACAGGTTAAGCTTAAACTGGCAAATAACTTAACTTTATTCTTTGCTTCCTTGAGTAGTCACTTTAGAAGTGTGAAAGTAGCAACAGAAAAAGAAAACCCAGATAATGTGAGATATTCAGTAACCCCAAATGGCACAAAGTTTTTCAGAGACACTTTCAAATTGAAGAAGTTTTCTTGTTCTTCTACCTAATGCAAAGACACAGTCCTAAGTAAAAAGCAGTCTCTGAGTAAACATACATTGACTCCATCCAACTTGTCCTGGCAGGAGATCTATGAAGCTGACAGTACAGTTCCAAAGGAACAGATTTCCACAGGTAGCTTTGTAAGTTATTAATTATGCAGCGTCATATTTATTTATATTTTTGGATACACTTAGTGTGTCCCAAATGAAGTCTAATAAAGTAAGATTTTATTAACCCTACTGTAATTGAAGTCTTCCCATTCTTCCCCCTCCTTTATATGTGAGGAACTCAAGACTTTTGCTTTTACAGTTTTGTTTGTTCTACTTACACAGATACACAGATTACACAGATATCACGTGTAATAAAATAGAAATTAGTTTTGTCTGGAACTAACAATGATTCTGCTTCTCCAGGACCAAGTAAAAAGAAATATTATTACATGAACTCTGGGGTTTTGGTACTACTAATTTGGTACTAATAATTATACTTAGTTAAAAATTATACAATGCAAAATTAGTGTCCATTTTAGTAGTAAAGGCCAAAGGGAAAAGAGGAAAGAGCTTTATCTGGTTGAGAGATATAGGAACTAAGATGCGATTATGAGGTAATCCGGGTCTGATCAAATAAAAATTTAATGTAGAAAAGCTTCAACCGTGAGCACATGGTCTTACACTGTGATATCAGTAACCCTGAACTAAGACAAAATATGATAAATCTCTGAGGAATTCACTATAAATAAATAAGTTATTAAAATTCACATCAATTTACTTAGCAGAAACCTGTTGGCCCAATAAACATGCTCTAGAAATATGTTGCTTGATATTGCACATTTGGAACTTTGTTACTCATCAGTTTTAACCTTTAAATATATTGATTGTGACCAAAAATGTTTTATAGACTGATACCTTCCTGCAATTTTATTTTATTCATTTACATATCTACTTGATACTGTTTGAATATTACATAATATCCATAAAATAAGTAAAATTTCCATCAACTCAAATGTAATGCTATCAACTAAAAAAATGTGCAAGTTAAATACTTGAAGAAAAACCTGATAAATTAATAATAAAAACATAAGAATGAATAAATTTACTAGTATGACTGCAGCAATTCCTGGAATACGGCAACTAGTACTTATTTACCACACTTACCACGTGTAAACATGTTTAGACTTATATTTTACAAAACAGTTGACTGGAGTCTGCTTAGTCAAAGACTAATGTACACAGTGCTGTAAAGTAATTAGTATTGTATACACCAATGAAATACTATTATTTTCTTGTTTTCGGGGCATTGAATGTGGGTTAGCAGTAAAATAGTAAAAGAATAACACATCACAGTTATTACATTAATCTGTAAATAAAATAGAACGCATTTTTCTGGTGCTCTTTTTAAAATATAGGAAGGAAAAAAGAAGGGAAGGAAGAAAGTAAGGAAAGCAGGAAGCCAGGCAGGCAAGAAGGAAATATATTGTTTCAACTAAAAATTTGCTAACTGTTATACAATAAAGCTTTCCTGGAAATCACAAGGACATACAAGGATCTAAAATCAGCACCTCTTCTCCCCTCCCTTTCATTATAGGATACTAGCTATTACTTTCTGTTGGCTACTAAATAATCTTAGCAAGTAAGAATTAGTGTCCCTGTTCCTTCATAGGTGGCAAGAACTGATCAATACTCTGTTTTAGTCTGATTTGCTGTATGAAGAGAACAGAATTTCTTAAAGAAAACACATAGCATGACTCTTCATATCTACTACTGACACAGGTTCCTGACATGACAAGTCTAGCTCATCTGCTATAATGCTGTTCTCAAATTTAAACTGTTGTTCTGAGACTTGCATCCAATTCTAAGTGCAAAGTTGTAGGAAAAAAATTTCACAGAAAGGGTCATTGGGTACAGGAACAGGCTGCCCAGGGAGGTGGTTGAGTCACCTTCCCTGGAAGTGTTTAAGGCATGGGTGGATGAGATGCTGAGGGGCATGGTTTAGTGATTGATAGGAATGGTTTGTCTCGATGATCCGGTGGGTCTCTTTCAACCTGGTGATTCTATGATTCTATAATTCTTTACCTATATATTAACACATATAGCTATGCTCTTTGGCTGATTTTTTTTCCAAGTATTTTCATGAACATCTGTTGACTTCTAGTATTTTCAGTCTTACAGAACTGGACTGGTTGCTGTCTTATCAAAGGCTACCTACGGAAGAACACTGAGTTTCTTGTTGCTACCTTATATATTCCTTTCTCATATGTTCTGTGATTTCCTTCTGTGATCTCAATTTTATCTGTTGTCTTAAAAGCTTATGATTAAATGTTTACTTCCAGTCCTTGTGTAACTGGGCTTTCCTGTTCTCTAACAAAAGACCACCTTGTGGCCAGATTAACCTGTTATGTAAACAGAGAATCAAAAAGTGCAAATTTATGTGTGACTGAAACATGTGGGACTAAATGTGCCCGAGCCTATCTGCTGGGTTACCTTTGCCAGGAGTCTAGGTATAGTCAGCATGCAATTAGTGGAGACAAAGCAAGGCATTAAGGGTAGGAATATGTGCTTTGATATGCCCTTGAACCTCTTCTTTTAGCCCTGGTTTACCCGTACAGAGTGTCCCAGTCTGTAGAGTTAGGCTTTTTTTCTTTTTCTGTCATTCCAAGATGAGCTATTTTAACTATATTATGATGACGTTCTTTTAACTGTGATCTTTATATTTTCCACCATTTAAATTCTGTCCTTTTTGTGTATTCTATTTATGTATGCCCAGAGAATTTTGTCTTGCAGTTATATGACTGGCATAGTATTTAATAGTATTGCCTAGCAACTGATTTTGA
The DNA here is from genome assembly GCF_032191515.1 of Phaenicophaeus curvirostris. Lineage (NCBI taxonomy): Eukaryota > Metazoa > Chordata > Aves > Cuculiformes > Cuculidae > Phaenicophaeus > Phaenicophaeus curvirostris. The sequence goes on along the minus strand of NC_091396.1, from coordinate 49,512,590 downwards.
AGAAGTTTTTTATATTTTCAATCTCAAATTATCATTAAGATTAAATTAAAAATCTCTTTATAACTTATTCAAAACATGCTTACAGTCCAAGTTTTAAAAGCAGATTTTCATGATTGATATTTGTAGTAAATCAAATGGAATATAGAAAGGTTATGTTTTCATTGTACAATCATATATCAACACCTTTTTTAATATATTAATTAGACTATAAACTTGCCAAAGAAATCTGGTAAGAATCATTTTAGAAAGAATATTTTCATATAATTACTTGAGATATGTTCTTTATAAATATTTATGATCTGAATATAATTTTTGGGTTTTTTTCCTTTAGGCACTTACTTAAAAGAGATGAAATTCAGGCCACTTCTACATAGCTATCATTGTTAAATTTATTTTAGGATATTATAAAAAATTGAGAATTAAAGTCTGCATAGCATAGAATTTTTCAGTTTGATCCTTCATTTTCTTATTAGCTACGTACGACATTATCCACTAAGATGGGCCATTCCACCCTTGTACTGGTATTTTTTGTAAATCATGTAAAAGCTGAGTATTATGAAGCAGTATCGATGATGAATTTCTGGTAGCGATTATGACAGACAGAAGAGTCATTAAAACTTACAAAGTAGTAGTAAGTCCTAAGTTGAACAAAAAGTGGATTTGTGAGGAGATAATTGGGAGTCAAAAGACAGGCACTGATGAGTTATTAGATATAGCAGAGAAAGCATAAAGTAAAATGAGATGTTATTACACGTAATTCAAAGCTAAAAATAATTTGCTTTTCCAAATTTCTGATTCTCTCCTCAAAGAAACCCTGCGGAGAAAATTTAGAACTTAAAAAGGAGAGAATTCACGCCCTGTTGATGTATTTTTTACACTAAATTTCAGAGATATTTGTTCTACTCCTTTTGCAATCATTTGAGCCTTATTCTGAAATTTTTTTTAAATTGCCTTTTTCTGTTGACTTATTGTCAATGAGTCTTCATGAAGATTCTGTGTAAACACTGTAAAAATGGGGGCACAAAAAGAAAATAGTATTTATTCAAGCCTTAAAAAGGAATATTACTGAATGGCATGATAAGGAAAATTAAATACAGGGTTAAACTAAAGGTTTTATTCATCCCTAGCACTTCCTCTCCTGCCAGTTTTAAAACACAGAGTGAATATTCAACAATTTTTAAATTTCAAAGACCATCACTTATCATCTATAATACAATGTTGATGATGGAGTATCAGTGAAATTTCCATGCTGCTGTGCTGGTGAAGCTGTAGATGTCTCCTCCAGCCATACACGGAGATGTAGCTGTTCTCTTATTTTTCTCATTCAAAACCAGCTAATTTCTAGCTAATTTCTAAGTCAAATTTTGAAACCTTATCTAGTTTGCTGTCAATGCGCTCGAGAATGAACTGCATTTCACTTTAACTCAAGGCGTATCTAACTTCACACAAAACAATGTTCAGCTCAGTAGTTCCTTTGTGACTCCTTTGGGTTTTTTGCTCCTTGGATTCCCATTGCTAAGTGGGATTTATTCACTCTCTGTCTACATTTCTATTGTTTCTTTAATAGTTTTCTTTTAAGAGCAAGGAATCAACTAACATATTGTTCTGATCATGAATAATAGAAATTTGTGGACCTCTAGGAAACAGGTTATAGAAAGTGACATGCCCCTACAAACACGTGTTTTTCCTTTACTTTTCATTTGTACCCAGCTATTATACATTCCAAATTTATATTGTGGATATATCTATTTTTTAAAAAAAGTTATGATTGGATGACAATTTTACTTTCATTAGCATTTAGAATGAAAAAGTCCTTTTTCCATCTGTTGTAAAGGAGCAGGATAATGTTTTGAAGTGTATAGATAACAAGTGGTATGTAAAAGATTATATTGCTACTATTAGGAACAGTATTTTTTTGGCTAGGAACATTCATACTAGATCATTTACTAGTTCATTTAATGCCCATCCTTCTTTTTTTTTTCATCTGTATTTGTTTTATTAAATAATCTACATTTTACTTTTGTGACTAAGGAAAAAGCCCCAACCCTTGCATTTACTTAGATGTTGTTATTTCCAGTAGTAAAAACTTCTTGAAACAGCTTAGCTGTGTTCACTTAAAATAAGGTACATGTAAATTAAAAGAGAAACATGGCATCAAAACAACAGGTACTTGGGATTCTCAAAATACTGCATTGGTTCAAAGTTTTTCTGCTCAGTCTTTGTAATTAAGAATTTTTTTTCTAAGAATTACCTCTCTAAATTTTTTAGAGTAGTATCTTCAAAAATGTCTTCAAAAGGGTACACATAGTACAAAACTAGGCTCAGTCATGGATGATGTTTTCCAATTGTCACAACTTTGGAAATAAATAAAAGTTTCATCACTTGACCCTACTGATAATGTTCTTAATAATAAAATCAAGTTTTTAGTATTCTGCCTGTCAGGCGTGTCAGCTCTGATTTAGGAAAAGAGACATTGTCTTTCAAGTTTGCTGATGCTGAAGTGTTTTTCAATACTGTCTTCTCATAATTGCAAGGGAAGTGTACTGTACACTGGAAGTGTACTGCACACTGGAAGTGTACTGCTGCAGCCCAAGTCTTTGTTTCAAAGGAATTGAACTTGGTTTGGCAACACTTTTAAACATGTTTAGATTATTTAAGTCATCCTGGCGAAAACAAATAAGATGGAGGTTATGCAAGTGGTACCTTCTCAGTGTTTTGGATTTTCTCATTTCAGGAAAATAATAGTAATTAAAAATCAAAGAAACTGAAAAGCAAGTGCATAGAGAAAGCAGGATGTGAGGCAAGGTGATTAATCATATATTTCAGGCTTTTCAAGGAAACCAGCTTTAAAACTGAAGAAATATCTGTGAGGAAGTATTTTATATAATGATACTTCATCCTACAAAACATGCATTTCTTTTCTACCATTGAATCAAGACATTTTCTCTTGAATGAAATTCCAAAACATTTAGCTTTAATGACCTGAGCAATTAAACAGCATATCAATCCAGTTGTCTCCATTATTGCTTCTTTCAACATCATCTTTCTTCCATAATCGTCCTTCTTCTAAAACTAGATATATAAGCTACCTAATAACAAAATTATACAAACTTCATTACATAGCAGCAAATCTGTCCAGATAAAACACTGCAATGCAATGCTCTTTTAATTTGGACTGACTTCTTAAAGATATTCACATCTGTTTTGTCCATAGCACCATCTGAAACCTGAAACACACCTTCCATCCTTTTTTCTCCATTGTTTATCTCTATCGGTTACCTTCTGCAATGCAGAGAAGACAAAACCTTATTTGATAACATGCAGTTGATGTAGCTCTTCAGACAGGTGGCGTAAAGACAGCCTCAACACTTATCTGCCAATGAACATCCAGGTTGATTGGTATTTTTGCCATCAAACTGTTTGAGATCATTATTAAAAGTGAAGCGTGGACAGCCCATGCTTCTTCTTTCAACAACAGCATATGTGGACTGCAGCAGAAACATCAGACCTCTTACAGGTTATGCTGGGCAATTTCATCACGCTTTTTATTGAATGCTGAAATTGTCCAGAGATTGCCTTGAATGCTATGTGAAAAAATAGAAGCTGAGACTGGAACATGGATCACCTCACACCCAGTTGTACGTGTTATATACAACGAGTTCTTTATCTGTTTTTTTGTTTTTGTTTTTTTTTGCATTGAATCAAATCAAATCACTAACACTCCCAGTGTATTTTACATTATATTTTTTACAATACAACTGTGAAGGGAAAACAATAAATGCTCTTCTGTGAATGTCAATTAAAAAAAAGAGTTAAAGGTAAATATTTAAAATATTTCTATATTGCCCAGAGCATTTAGTTATTTCCCTAATTTATTTAGCTGGAGTTTCAAGAAATGGGAGCAAATAAACTGTAAGAACTAGGCTTGATTTTGTTCCTCTAATGTTCTTTTTAATAATTAATACTAGAATTCAGAAAAAATAGAATACAATTTGTATGCATAAAGAATTAACTTTTATCGCAAATCCAAGAAAACAAAATATTTCCTACAGATTTTCTTCTGTGGTTAAGTACTTATTTAGAGCAAATTCTCTGCTTTCAAGGTAGCATTTCTCCTGAAGTGAAAAGAAAACAGAAAGCCATGAGTCATACTGGCAATATGCTCACAGCTATATGAATCAATGGGACAACTTGTTTATATGCTGTTTGTTGTATTAAAACATTGCAGAAATTGATGCAAGTATAGTTTCCAGAGCCATCCTGTCTTCATTTTGATAGACCCATTCTAATAAAGAATGGAGAAAATGCATGTATCCTCATCATGAGTTGAATTGTATTTTCACAATAGTTTCACATGTTACAAGCACATGCGGGACATGCAGCAGTGGAATAAAGCAGCATCACTTGCTGTACTTCTGTTGGGGCAAGTGAAGCATTCTGCTGTCTTTCTGAACTTCTTTTACTATCTGTGAACTTAATACTCTGTGACATATTCTTTTGCCCAGACAGTATAAAGATGTTAAAGACAGAAGAGAGCTAGTCGTTTTCATGTTTCCTTGTGGAAGTTCATAAACCATAGTCTTAAAATAATGTGGAAGGGGCCTGCTTCTGCAATAGCCACTTCTGGAATTAGAGAGGCAAGTAGTAATTGTCTAGTTTGGAAATGACCTTTGAGGTGTGGATATAGTTTCAAGGCAATTTAGGCAGAACATGTGTTATTTCCACCACTCCTTCTTATAAATTTGATCCAACAACTGAGATTCACTGAAAATGGGGTTTCTATCTTTTTCATCTCCTGAACCCAACAAAGGTAACAAATTTCTGAATATTTCCAGCATTTGTTCTGGTACTCAGGGCAGTACATATTATATTCATTAGCACATATGGCTTGTATTACTTCCTCCCAGAAATCAGTCCAAAGTGTCTGTTTGCATACAAAATCATTCTACTAAGCCTGATGTCCTATGGATGGGGGGAAAAAAGTTTTTAAATATTAAAAAGAAATATTAAAGGAAACTTAAATCTGTTCAGCAGTCAGAGAACAGAAGATCTGTATTAATTCAGTGAAAAGCTGTGTGTGTTGATCATCTCGATACTCAGGTCAAATTGTTGAACATTTTCACATAAAATTTTTCCAGTGCTGGATTCACAAAAACAAGAAGGAAACTCCCTTTTATATCATCTGTCAAACATTTGCCTAAATTCTTGCCTAAATCACCAGAAAAATTCCTCTAATCTAAGAAACTTGGACTCCCATATCTAATCTTACAGAACACTGCAGTGATCTGTAGTGCATAGTAAATCTGATAAGACATGCAGGGAAGATAGGGTAAGGACAGAAATCCAGACAAGATTAAGAGAGGAAAAAAAAAAAGATGAATTCAATAATTGCACAAATATTGGAAGAAGTGGCACAGAAAGGTGGTATAGTTCCCATCCTTGGAGTTTCTCATCAGACACGTGGACACAACACTGAGCGTCCCAGTCCAACTGAGCCTAGTTTGGCTGTCAATGTTGCTGTGACCAGGAGGCTGAATTAGAGACCTCCTCATGATAGAATCATAGAATAATAGAATAACCAGGTTGGAAGAGACCCACCGGATCATTGAGTGCAACCATTCCTATCAAACACTAAACCATGCCCCTCAGCACCTCGTCCACCCGTGCCTTAAACACCTCCAGGGAAGGTGAATCAACCACCTCCCTGGGCAGCCTGTGCCAGGGCCCAATGACCCTTTCTGTCAAGAATTTTTTTCCTAATGTCCAACCTAAATCTCCCCAAGTTTCCAGTCTGAAAGATTCTCTCCTCAGAATTATATATTCAGATAATTCTAGTCTGTTTATTTTTTAGTTTCCCCAATCTGTAACATATGAACTGTAATTTAGACAAAGAATAAAAATTTATTGCTCCCTTGAAGGTTAGAATTCTTACTTGAGAGGACTATATTTTAGTCTTAACTTCATTTTGTGTTTATTCTAGGAAAGCAGGTATAAAACGTCATAGCTCGTACACCTGATAAATCAAACTTACCCAATAACTTCTGGCTTTTCCTGAGAGGCAGAAGCTATGGGTTTAAAAACTGCCATGCAGAAAATATAAGTCTTCCATACTTAAGAAAATGCAGTTGTCTGTATAAAGAAGCTGTCTGGCAAAATAGTAATAGTAGTCATATTTATAAGAAATAATAAAAATACCCATAGAATTTATTAAGCAAGAATCTATTTCATGCTTTTTTTCATCACGAAAATGAAAAACAAAATTCCATTTCATGTGAAATGACTGCTGTCATTTTCCCCTCCAATTATGGCTTGAGATGCTTGGAAAATTTGCATTAAAAGAAGTTCACTTATGAAAAATGCAGTTTCTTTAAGATCTTCCCCAGAGAAGATTTTTCTTTGGTATTATTATTTCTCTCGAGCAGTAAAATCAAAATAAAAGATTTTGTTTCATGTTAGGAGACTTTCTGAAAAGGGGGTTGAATCAAGATCTTTTGTTAGGGAGGGATCAGGTAGTAGCTTAGGTATCTGAGTTGTGACACTTCGAAAGGACTTTGAAAAATGGACGTTTTAGAAGTGTTATATCTTGTTGTCGATATTGTTGTGCATCATCAGTTTTTTATTTTCTTTCAAGAGAGCGGAATTTTAAAAAATCCTATAATTCTTAAATATCATAGGACATATAATAGTCTGAATGCTTATTCTGCATCAGAAATGAGAAAATAAGGCTTCTATGAAGAACTAGGACAACCTGAGCCAATACTTCAATCTTAATTCAAGCTGAAATAAGACATTTTAGTCCCATTCAAATTGTCAAGATTTCTGAACAATAACTTTCTACTACTATTTTAAAATTAAATCAAATACCAATGTGTTTTCTCCTCAGTTCAGCAAGGAATCTTGAAATATTAGGAATCTCTAAAACAAATCACATTTTTAAATTTTGTGAAAAAACTTTACCAGTGGAAATAAGAAATTAAGGAAATAAACAGAACTTCACAACAGGTACAAGAGCTAATCAGTGGCTTACAGGCATGTAACTTTACCAGTACTTTACTAGTAATGAAAGCATTATTGCATCCTAAATGTCCTTGGAGTAATCTTTATTTTGCAATAGTATTGCCAAACTTCTCTACTCTTATAGTGGCCTTTTCCATTCTTATGCTAAAAATTTAACAGCTTTTATAAGGCAAGTTTTGTAAATCAGCAGTCAGGGCACTGACAGCTCCTGGAATCATGAGCAAAGGGGGAAGTATCTTGTAAATCAAGGGATCGATATCTGTTTCCATTACCTTCAGAAAGCTGATGAGGGAAATCTTTATAAAAAGTCAGTTATGAAAGATTACCTTTTGCTTCTCATTTCTAAACTGCACAGAACAACAGAGAAGGAGTGGTCCTCAGCCAAAAAGTACTTAATTATATTATGTGTAGCAGGAAGAAAAAAACACAAACCACCAAACAAAATCCCATTAATAAAACCCCCCAAATAATTCATTCTCCAGATGAAGTTCAAGCTTGTACTTAAAGCACAAAGGAGCTGAAACAAAGTTCTAATAAATTGCCTTTTATGAGGGAAGTTAACAGCTTCTGTGTCATTCAGGTGTATCTCTGTTCCTTAAATCAGTGTTTCTCCCTCATATTAATTGCAGAAAATTGATCCCCTGGCCCACGTAGATAGTGTTTTCATCAGCAGTTAAATCTCTTTCCAAATGTTTTTTGTGTTCCCTTGGAAAATCAGTAGCTGAATTGCTGTGAGTGGTCAGGCAGGAAAAAAATGTTCAACATCACTTGTAGTCTCCACTCCTCAGCCTCAGTTGTTCCTTTAGCAATAGAAGAGATTCTAGTCCTAGATGAAAACAACAGCCCATCCAAGCTGAAGTTGCTAGTAGTGAAAAAGCCTTTTGGAGATCACTAGCCATTGATTATTTTTAATAAGGGTTATAATGCAAGAGACTCCACATATCTGCCCAGACAGTACTTCTATCCACTCCTTTCTATACAGTCTGTAGAAATTAAATATTAAATATTCAATTGTTACAAAAAAATGTTGAACCGTTTAAGAAGAGCTCTTTAAAGACAATTTCCTGTTTGTAGAACATGTCAGAACCACAGATCTGCAGATGAAAATAATTTTCTGAATTGTTACCACCAGAGCAGCCTCCTGTTTCTGTTGAAATGCCCTAGTGCAAAACTGGAAGGCTCACTTCTACAGGGACAGGCATTAGATTAAAACATGCAATGTATGGCTGAGACATCTTTGCATGCGCTAGCAAGTTGTTCAGTTTTCCAAGGCTGACATGTGATGTCTATCTGCAAATGATTGTACAATAAACTGCTTTGGATTTGAACCACCGTTGTTTCCACAGCATGCTAATCTGTTGTCTAGTTAACAGAAATGTCTATCCATAGCCTTGCCACAATGAACCGCCTTTCAAACATGCTGGCAGAGCAGAAAGTTCTGGTTTTGTTGGAGGAATGAAGAATGTAGCTAAAAGGAAAATAGTTCTTTTTTTCTGAAAGATAGAAAAGATCCTGCCTCATATTTGGCGATACCTGTGAACTGAACAGTATACTTAGAAGATAACTGGTTACCATTTTATCCACAGCAACAAAAATAGTTCTAAATTTTTTAGATGAGTGGAACCTACAAAACTTGGTCTACTGTTTGATGCATTTAATGGCTTAGGAAGAGAAAGGCTAACTGCTTTGGACACAGTAAATAGATTTGCTCAGATCTTAGTGGTGGATTCATTTTAATGATCTAGATGATGTAAGTCTGATGATAAAGCTCAAGCTAAGTTTAAAATCAAATTAACCATAGGAATTCCTTATTTTCTTCCTTAGTAGATTTTTGGGTTGTTTCTCTATTACAAAGCTCTTCAGTGATGTTACAAAGAGGAGATTTTACCTAAGGGATTTTATTTTGGCCAAACATTCTTTATTAAATATATTGCCCTTTCCTTTACTTTATCATAGTAAATTTGTTACAATTAACAGGATGGAAAGAAAAAGGACAAAAATATGCCTACATGCCTCCTCGGAGCTCAAAAACCAGTTGACAGAAATCAGATTAAGCACTTCAGAAAAATACACAGTATATTTCTGCATGGAATATCAGAACCAAACCTTTTCTTTTTTTCAAATTCCCCTTGCTAGACACCTGCAGCTGAGATAAAAAAAAAAGAAACAAAGGAGATCTTAAATGCTGCATATACAAATGTAGCTGCTTTAAATATATTTTGTACATATCTTCCTTCTTCCTCTCTCTGAAGGAAGGAACACATTTCCTTTCAAGGAGTACATTACAGTACATAGCGAATAGAGAAGAAAACATTTTAAAGTTAACTTTACTTCTTACGTTGCCAGAAGTGCAGTGTCAATTAAAAAAAACAAAAAATCCAGGTTATTTCCATTATTCCGTTATTTCAACACAACGTCCTTGCTGATACCAATAACAGCTGCCAAATTACAGATCTAAGAGACATTTCTATCTCACATAGCAACTTTTCCAAGGAACAGCAGAACAGATCCTGTCTTAAGCAAAATATCCTTCCATTAATTTCCAGATAAGAGGTGGTCAGAAATCACATGGGTAACCTCCACACAGGAATTAGGAAAAAGCAACAGAATGAAATTTGTAAGTATAAACTGCCTTAAGAATTGACACCAATCAGAAATCAAGATAAAGCAAAAAATCATCGCCTGCTCACAGCTCCCTTTCTTTAAAATCTTCAAGCAGGACATCAAGTAGACCTAAAAAAATGACAAGCTCTTACAAACATAAAACACTTGTTTATGTCCACACACTCATATTCTTTTTTACTCCTCTACCATTTCCAAGGTGTTCTACAAGAGCCCCGGTCTATATACATTTTGTCCTCAAGCACATTACCTTACTTTCAAGATTTTGATTTAATCTCTCGTATCTTAAAAAAATAGTTGCAACTGGCAAAACATCCCTTCTTCTTCTAAGAGGAGTTGGATCTATTTTTAACTGTTCTTAGATATCTCTCATGCCATGATCCTTTTCCAGTAACGAGGATTAATTGGAGCCACCTGCCTATATTTCCTTAGATGCATGTGTTCACCCTGTCATAGGCATCAAATAACCTCATTATACTTGCAGACTATTAATTTTACAGTGCTTCAGCACACAGTCAGAAATTATTTACATCCAAAGATCAAAAATCACTTAAAGAGAAAAATATTTCCTGTCTTATAAAATACAAACCACAGAAAATCAACACATGTAAAATATTTACAGAATTATGACAACGGATTATTTTTAGAAATATTTCTGTGAGTTTTTACCAAAGAATTTTCCTCTCCCTGTTTTGGAGTATTTTTTTGGAAGAGACTAAAGGCACAGTCATGATATAGTGTAATATCTGGTTACGTAGTTACTTCCTCAAAACACTTTTCTTACACTCCTTTAATTCAGGAGATTCTAAATAGTAAATAACTGGCAAAGGTAAGACTACTAGATTGTTCTTGTATACAAAAGGAGAATTATTTATTTTCACAATGCTATTCTGTAGCTTATTTACTCATTGGTCAAATGGTTCTTACATATATATAGCTTATAATTTGTGCTAAAGGACTACTGCAAGATATTAAATAAAAGACTCAAATCAATATAACTAACATTTATATGCACATTTTAACTCAGAATAAAAATAACTAGTATAGAAAGCTAAAGCAAAAGAGAAGTTTGGAAGATACTTTTCAAGTTTTATACATACTTTGAACTAATAAATATGTTTCTGTGGTATCATGTTGGCAGTTTTGAGACTTGAAAGAAACCAGCAACAGTTATATTCCAGAAGCACTCATCAGTTACTTCAAGAATTAAAAGAAACAACTAACATACCAAAACAAAAAAAATCTCACCTTCCATCAAAAAAAAAGAAACTGTAGCTATGTGAATATATTAACTAAACATACTGAAATTTCAAATAATTGAATAACCTATTAAATAAATTCTAGAAAATGTAAAGTTACTGTTACATCAACAGAACAGATACGTAAAGAATTTTCTATGAAAAATGCTGTTTGCTCAATTTTTTTTTTTACAATCTTCTGTTCTGATGCCATTTGAGAAGGGTCCTGGTCATAAAGCACATGGTTATATCTATCAGTTCACAAGAAAATAATTACCTAATAATTCTTTTGGGTATGTTAAGAAAAATAAAATCAATTTACTAAGGTTTAATTTAGCTTCTTCATTCTGCAAAATAAAAGTCTGGACTTTGTAGACACTCCCCAGAAATAGATAATTCATCTCAGAAGTCAATTTTATTAAAAAACCCAGCATATTCCAGGTATAGCATTCTGACTAACTCTTCTAGAGTCATGCTTTGATAGAAGTTCTGGCAGCCAACATCCAGCTGGCTCCCAGGGCAGGCTAAGTACACCAGCAGCCTGAAGGATGGATGTTTTGTAGGAAGCAATGGTAACATGGAGGAATTACATTGGGTATTATAACCATGGTATTTTTGTCCTTTTTTCTGGCCTTCTAAAGGTAATGTGTATGAAACTATTATGAATATTATGAACAGAACAGGGAATGGTGAGTAGCTGTTACATTATAACAAGTAGTTTAAAGAAAGAAATTTAAGCAAATGAAGGTGTAAACCAGATTCATTTAAATTCTACAGGGCAGGGTAATTTCAAATAAAATAAGTCCAGGGTTCCCGATACATTGAAATTTCATGAAAAGTTTGAAAGATATACATCTTAATGTTTCACAAAATTGTCTGAAATTAACAGAAAGCAGCAGGTGAATGAAGTGAACTACGCGGAATTTATTTTTTAGCAGAATGGAAGAAAAATATTTTGAATATCAAGAAATTTTAAGTTCAGGGATTTCAATGAAAGACCTGTATAGATTTCATCATAACATCTATTTAAAAACAAAGCAAATTTTTTTTCTGTCTGTGATGTGCATTTTATTTACTGAATGTGAAATCTATCTGCTATTTCTTCCTCATGATCTGTATGATGAATAAAATATGTAATACTTTCATAAGATCTTAGCCAAACAATAAATTACTGTGTTTCACCACTAAAGTACAATCAAAATTTTACTTTCTGTAATTCTCTTAGTAAAATCCTCTGAGACACAAAATTACTGAATGGGATAAAAATCAATACTCTGAATAGACACTTAGCTGTACTTCAGGAACTCTTAATTTCGAAAAGTCTTTACGAAAAGTCCTCATGCTCATATGCATCCATCAAACATAGTCAGTGTTTTGACTCAGAAATTTGTAATTCTCTGGGGAGTTGAAATGTGGGTACAGATCTTGGGGATTCCAATTTACTCGTTGTTTCTTCTTCCATTCAAAAATAATCCCGTTGCCATAAATATATATATGTGAGAATGGGCCAGAGAAAGTGTATAGGTGTGTATACGTATGTGAAAGACGAGGAAAGAGAAAAAGAAAATGCAGAAAGACAAAGAAAAGAGGTGTGACATGCAAGGGACTGGGGCACGTTTGATTTATTGGTATCATACAATAGATAAATATCCATTAATAGAAGCACACCAAACAGAATCTATATCTGAACCAGATTCTTGATTGGAGTAAATTTTCTTCTGTGGCAATGTAGTGATTTACAGTAAAGGAGAATATCATCAACCACACTATCATTCTTGTGTCTCCATTCAAATTACTGTACTCACTTTCAAGCCTTTTACTGTCACAGTTCCCGTGGATGTAATTAATAGTTGGCTTCCTTCTGTGAAATTTGTATTTCAGAATCTTGCATTTCAGAATTCAAGAATTCACTAAGACTATCTTAGAATGTTTGATCTTTATACAAAACCTGTGTTACACTTCTAGCAGAGAAATCAGAATTTTAATCTTGTTTTATCCAGCTTTAAAGGAGGAAATATTGTCAAAAAAAGACCCAAAAAACAAACCCAAAAAACAAACCAAAAGGTTTGTCCTACTGCAGACTTTCTAGGCCTTGTGGATGGCACATACCAAACTCATTGTGAATTTGCAAGAGAGATCAGTATGCTAAAGGGAGAAGTTCTACTTGCCCAGCTAACAACCTTATCTTGCAAGACAGATTGAATTCATGGTGGACTTTCAAATCGATTGAGTGACAGCTGTTGCTTCAGTTAAGGACAGAAATATCCATACAAGCACATACTGAACACTTTGCCCTAAATGTGTGGTGAACTGCCAAGTCCCCTCTTCTGATTACATGAGTGGCCTTGCCAAGAGTGGATCAAAACATATTAATTGACATAGTCCCACCTTGCCAAGAGGTGCCAAAGAATTTTCAAAAAGTATAAAATTGGCTCCTGAAACCCCTTTTTTTGTGGCAATAAAAATGACCACCTTACCTGACAGATGGTTTGATGGGCATGGATATCTGTTTTCACTCCCCGAGAAAGGACGCCTTTTGAGTAAGAATTGTGTGTCTCTAACTTTGTCAGATGTCCCTGGGAAAATATCTACTAACCCAACTATCAATCATTACTTCATAAAAATATATTATCATTGTTAACTGGATATAATCTTCTAGTGCTAAAGTGACAAGTGGATTTCTAAACAGCAATCCAAACTTGTTTTAACCTGTCACTTTATTAAATTACACACCACTTCAGCATTGCAAAATTGTCTCTCTGACAGACATTGTGGAACTTTCTATACTGCTTCCAATGACAACCCCCTTGGGCTCATTGGCAGCAAATAACCCTATGGGTGACAATCTCTGAGGAGACTCTCACAGGTGACACTAATTCTGGCTGGTGTCTAGCACATAGACATGCATCCACATAATCCTTCAGTCATAAACTCTCACCTAGGTCTGGGACTACAGACAGATATAACCGCACCTAGGCTTCCATCTGACGGGAAGTTTAAAAAGTAAGAAAGTCCATCTTCAACCTTGAGCCTTGAAAGGAGGGCATCCCTCAGCCACCTGTCAAAAACACACCTATTTAATGTGGCAGAGGTTATCCTTGATGTAAATCAATAAAATTGACTTATCAATTTTGTTCTCTAATCCTGAATTGATTAGCATTACACAATCTAGTGAGAAAGCTTTTCCCCCGGCTTAAATTTTAAAAAGATTCTCTAATGTCTTACAAAGTAATACTTATTAATGAAACATCTATCACAATCTTCATATTAAGTTGGTCACTTTTCAGTTACCCTTTGTAGACACAAAGAGGAGGAAATTATCACACGTCCTTTTTAGAGAAAACACGTACCTGAAGACTTAAATATTCTTTACCATATATTTTTCTAGAAGAAGTGAACTTTTTCCAGCAGTTCTTCAAAAGTCTAACTTGGAGCCATTCATCACTCTTGGTTTTCTTCCCTGTGCTTTTTCTGCTTTACCTGCTTGTTGTTATAACCCACATCCCAACTGTAGAATAAATTCTGATTAGTAGTTTGATTCTGCATCTAATATTATCTCCCTCCTCTCATGAGAAATCCTTTTCTGAAAGCCTGTCTTCCTGGTTCAAATTTGAATTTGTAACCTATTGCTATTATTCTGCTCCACTTTTACATTAATTTGCAAAGAATTAGTAACGTGATACTTTTTGACAGTTTATCTATATATCTACTTTTAAACATTTCCATCCCTTTTCTCAGATGCATCTTTCACATAGCACAGCCTTAGTGTTTATAAACAAATGGTTTCAGCATCATCCTCAATAATTTATTGGTAGGCTACAACTGTTTAAAATACTCATTCAGCAGATATTTTCCTTTTACCATAAGGTCACGTCCTTCAGGTATTAGACATCTGAGATAAGGTGCATCAGTTTTATTATTCTCTCTTACTATGATACTACTTCATTCTATTTCTCTTTTTATCTTTATTTGGTGGCTTTAACAGGTCTGCTTTTCAACTCCTTCTGAGTTTCAGAGAACCATAAATATTTTCATAATATGGCAAGAAGCTTTCCTTTTCTCCCTACATGTCTTTCTGTATCTCTGATTTAGGCCATCAAGTCTCTCAGAGGCCAATTAAGCTCCATTTGTGCACTAAGACTTCTAGTTACTGTTGTTTGCTCTCAATGCGCTTTGTGGGAGAATATAGGTATCTAATATATCTGGCAAGTTCCCCCATTATTTTTGTTTTTAATGAGCTATCTAATAATGTAAAAAATGTTATCTTAAAATATGAAAAAAACTGTAGTTGCTAACCCAGCAACTACCAGTCTGATGCAGCTAAAATTCTTCATGTATGGTTCTATCTCTTGGTCTTTCATCATTGTATTGTGACTTTCCATCATAAATCAGTTTATTTGTTTGATGTTACAGCAATGCCTTACATACCAGTTCCCTTGAAACAGGTCAAACCCCAAAATGCTATTTTGTTAGGACAGCAAAACATATGTGTGGATAAGCATATGTGCATTCCTAGGTATATCAGTTATAGACATATTACTTAACAGTTCACAGAAACATTACTTGTGATAGGGATATTTCTTAATTATCTTTCAGTCACCCTGGTTCCTGTAAGAAGCACTTACCTGTTAAAGCAGGAATATACTCTTCAGTCAGCCCTAGAGATACACGTGACATTCATAAATTTGGTGTGATATATTTGAAAATCCCAAGCATCATAACTATGTGTCATATCTCAATATAATGTTTTTTGAACATTCTGGATTTGAAAATAACACATTTGTTTGAATTTCTGTTCATTTTTTATCTTAAAACTTGTATATCTTGCCTTAATCATTTTTCATCTCCACATTCTGTTCTATTCTTTTGTGTAGACTGTGCAATTCTGTCCTGCAGTAAATTAACTCTGGAAAAAAAATACAATTTTTTTTTAATAGGACAGAGAGAATGCTGAAAAACATTTTTTCTAGAATTCAAAAGTTTTATAAAGCAGTAAGAGTGCAGGCATATAGTGGTAAGATATTGCAGACAACTGAGAACAATTGTCATTCCCTCTGTAAGATCCCTGAAGCCACCCACCAGCCTGGCTGCCCCTACCAGCCCCCTCATGGCCTCCCCAACCCTGCCAAGGACTCTATTCTGGCCCCCAGGGCCATCAGCCCTTGCCACAGCAGCACCACAACAGGGCACATCTCCAGCTCCCCAACAGCCTGCCCAGCTGTGGGTCTATGGCCCATCCTGTGTCCAACTGTTCTTGTTTCCAAACTATTCCTGTCCCCAGGGAGGTGGCCAGGTGGGTCTGCCCTCAGTGCCCCCAGCTGCTCTGCTCCTGACCGATGTGGGATGGACACAGGCTGCCTGGACCTACTCTGGTTGCTCATAGGCATCATTACAGAGGCCACAGGGAGCCCTGGTGCCCTCCCCACAGGTGCTGTCCAAGGCATCTGATCTGGGGCTATGCAGAGCAGTGATTTGTGGCTTCCTGTCACAGAGACACAACTGAAAGGTGAAAAGAACACTTTGAACTTCAGGAAACCTTCTCTTATTTGTGTTACTCCAGTATGTACTGACATTTTTCTTTGTGCATGTTACGCTGTTTGTGAGTGTGACGAACGGAGTAATCTCTTTTCCTAAGGCCAGAGTAAATATGTGTGTGTGGGAAGGAAATTGTTTCCTCAGACTCCAGGCATGCTGATTTTGTAGCAATTATTTATTTTCACGGATTTTCTAAACCACAATAAGGAGACCATGCTAAGGACCTGTCATCTGGATGAGAGGTTGATGCAGACCAATTTCTGGACAGGCTTGAAAGTGCTTCAAGACCACTTCAGTCCTTCAGTACAGTCCTGAAGGGCAATCTGCTCTGCAGCATTTTAATGTGATGGTTCCTTGTAGTTTCAAACACAAGCTGTGAACAGCAGCTCTAATGTTAGCTCCTACAAAGTTAATAAGGCAGACCATGAAGAGATTTTGAGCCTCACAGCTGACTTCTGCAGGAGGTATCCAGTTTCACTGACTCTAATCCTGCTACAAGTGATACTATTTTTGCATAAACAGACTGGTCTAAAGCAATTTATATGTTGTGTTAGCCTTTTGAAAGCTTCCTTTTGTGTTAGATATGAGAGTGAATTCCATTTTCCACATATGTTTCAAAAAACTTAATGAAGATTATGCAAAAAAAAAAATGAAGAGATGAAAAGATGGGATGAAACCTCCTGTTTGAGTTTTCTTTCACTTCTCATTAAAACTTTATAGTTGTAGGGCTTTCTCATTTTGTCTCTGACTCACTTACTAAGGAAAATAAGTAGAGGTTGGAGAGAAAACAAATTATAAAGGGGAACCACACTGATGGTTTTCTTCTAACACAGAGCAGTGTGGAAACTAGAGTTGGGAGCACATGCAGACACCTTATAGCATGGTCCTTTGTCTTTCCAAGAACTCATGAGAGTGTGTAGCTGGAGATCTTTGTGGTTCCCGGTACAAAGAGTAATTTACATCACCAAAGGCAGATTTAGACAGAAGGCAAGAGATATTCAGGCCCATTTGTCAAATAAATAATCTGTTTCTAGTTGTTAGAAAAGAAGTACCATTCTAATTTGGGCTGGCAAATGATCGTATCAGCTCATATCAGAGGAATGGAGATATTTTTTTCAGGATGAGCAATCAACCTAAACTATAGTTAAAAGATAAGCAATTAAGCAGTGACATAAGTTGGGTTTTTTTGCTGTCACAATTTAATAGTAAACATGAGTTTTCTGCTCCTCAAGTCCTATTAAACAAAATATATGTTATTAGCCATTCTGTTCCACTTAATAATCATGATGGCTCAAAGGAAAATCTGTATGTTCCTTATTCTTTCCTTGTAAATAGTAGCCAACTGATAACCAAAACCTCCCAGCCTGCGGTTCTAAGTCTCACGTGTGCATCCTCTTCCACTTGTGAATTCCTGCAATTTCTGCTTCACCATATTTGTATTGCAAAACAACAGCCTTTCGTTGAGATTTACTCTTTATCCACTAATATTTCACTGTTTCCTGCCATCCTTATTCTTTCTTTACAATGAGCTTTCACTGTGATAGAATAAATATGTTTCCTTAATGAAACAGTTACCATATTGGCACAGGTTATATTTGGAAATTCTGTACACTTGGGGATGAAGTGCTACATTTTTCACAGTTTTTGGTGAAATTACTTGTTGCACAGATGTAGATTAGGCTCATACCTCCCTTGTGACTGTTTCCAAGACTTCCTGCATTCCTGCTGTCCTGGAGTTCATGCACCTTCTAGGACTTCAACAGGAGAAATGAAGTTCAGCTGTCTCAGTCACTGCTGCCTTCTTTGGTGATATGAGTTCTTGTGAAGAGAGATAAAAGAAAGAATCTGCCCCTCCTTTCCCGTAGGATCTGCTTGTAAAGTGAGAATTTAGCAATGCCCCAATCTGTGCTACATCACAGCTGTGTTGCAGCTATGTCCGTTCCTGGTCTTGTACCTCTGTGAACCTGTTCTGAACTCATCAGTTTGGCTTCTCAGCTTGGCCTTGGACCTGCCTTACCCCTGCAGACTTGCTGATTAGTCTCTAGACTCAATCCTGACACAGAGTTGCTGTTGTATGTCTTGTTTCTTTGTCCGTGAGGTCACTGCTCCTACCTGCACTATTGTCACACTCAGCTCATGACTCACCTTGCAGAGCAGAACTATATTTCCTATCTTCCAAAACAGAACTGGGATGAGGATTCTTTTTCCTGTGATTTCCTGTCTGGAAAACAAGATTTTAATTAAGAGGGAATAGGAGCATTAGAACTTAGTAAAAACCAACTGTCTGTTGCAGGCACCTTTTGTTTCAAAAATGAAGACATTATTATTATTATAAGCATGTCAGTTTGCTGATGTCTCTGTAAATAATTAATGGGAACTTAATAGTTTAAAAAAGGAACAGGTGTAAGTTACTGAAAAAAAATATTTTTGTTGATATCAAACAGATAGGCAGTGTGGCTAAAGAAAAAATAGGTTTTTCAAAGTCCAAGGAACTTATTTACTACATTTTCAGTACCCAGTTCTCCTATACGTAAAGATCTTTGGCCTACAGAAGGAAGGAATCATATCAAATGCCATCCTGTATTCCAAAAATATTAGATCTACCTCATTTCACCTGTCTAGAGAGTCTGTCGTCAAGTTCTCTTATCTGAGGAAGCAGATATTAGTCAACCAGAGCACATTTCTACTTGTTCACAGGTTATTAAAAAACATCAATGTTCTTGCACTTCGCCAAGTCATGCTTAAGAAATCTTAGCCATTTCTGGGAGATGTTATGAAAAAATAAGGATGCAGAGGTGGAATGAAGAGTTTATATAGAGGCTTGAAAACCAGAAGACTTACAATCTTTTAAAAGTGAATACCACTAATCTGTTGTAGGGTTATACCATTAAATAAATTGTAGTCCAGATGTTCTTCGTATCAACACATTTTGGATTTATTACTACTTGGGAGTGACTTGTGTTGGGAAATCATTTATGTCTGTTTCTTTAACTTTTTCCATATGTACTTAAAAAAACCTTGCAACATTGAATAAGTTTTGTGATAAGCACAAATTTGGAATTGTTCCAGCGGCTCTAAGGACCACGTGGGAGAAAACTTTTCTCTCACCATTGCTCATTCAGGCCTAAATTGTCCACAATCAAAGTGTTAAACCTATCGGCTCCATCACTAGATTTTCTTAATGTTAGTTATGTGATTGGATTGCTCTACATCATTCTGTTTATTACTTACTGGAATCTCTCTTGAACCTATCATTAGTTTTATTGTTCTATGGAGTTTCTGGAAAAAACAGTTCATAGTTCTTGCTTCAAAGAAAGTACGTATGAGTTAATATGGAATAATCATAGAATCATGGAACCACAGAATGTTTTGAGTTGGAAAGGACCTTAAATGGGCAGGGACGGCTTCCACTAGATCAAGGTGCTTGAATCCCTTCTGATTTAGTTTAAAGCCTTATGTAACTTGGAAAAAGGTGTCTAAACAGTGATGGACAATCACCTAGGTGCCTGAATGGTGTTACTAAATGTGAGAGATCCAGTTATGGCTCCTGGTGAAGCAGCAGATTTCATATGTGATCTAGTACAAATGGAGTTTTGCTTGTGCAAGCTGAATTATAGAATCATAGAATAGTTTGGTTTGGAAGGGACCTTAAAGATCACACAAATCAACTGCCCCCTCCCCCCCACTTCCTCCACAGGCAGGGAAAACTTCCACTAGATCAGGTTGCTCATAGCATCATCCAACCTGCCTTTGAACACCTCCAGGAATGGGAAATCCACAATATCTCTGGGCAACTCGTTCCAGTGCCACATCACCCTCGCAGTAAAATGTTTCTTCCTAATGTCTAATCTAAATCTATACATTTTCAGCTTAAAACCATTACCCCTTGTCCTTTCACAGAAGTCCATGGTAAAGAGACTCTCCCTTTCTTTCCTGTAGGCCCCCTTTAAGTACTAGAAGGCTATAAGTGCTATAAAGTCTCCCCGGAGCCTTCTCTTCTCTAGGCTAAACCAGCCTGTCCTTATATGGGAAGTTCTCCAGCCCTCTGATCATCTCTGTGGCCCTCCTCTGGATTCACTCTGACAGAACCATGTCTTTCTTGTGCTAAGGACTCAGAATGTTTGGCTTTCTGGGCTGCTGCAAGTCTGTCTAGAAAGCTGCCTGGAGGAGAGGGACCTGGGGGTGTTGGTTGACAACTGACTGAACGTGAGCCAGCAGTGTGCCCAGGTGGCCAAGAAGGCCAATGGCATCCTGGCTTGTATCAGAAACGGCGTGACCAGCAGGTCCAGGGAGGTTATTCTCCCCCTGTACTCGGCACTGGTGAGACTGCTCCGCGAATCCTGTGTTCAGTTCTGGGCCCCTCACCACAAGAAGGATGTTGAGACTCTGGAGCGAGTCCAGAGAAGGGCAATGAAGCTGGTGAAGGGGCTGGAGAACAGGCCTTATGAGGAACGGCTGAGGGAGCTGGGGTTGTTTAGCCTGGAGAAGAGGAGGCTGAGGGGAGACCTCATTGCTCTCTACAACTACCTGAAAGTAGGTTGTAGAGAGGAGGGAGCTGGCCTCTTCTCCCAAGTGACAGGGGACAGGACAAGAGGAAATGGCCTCAAGCTCCACCAGGGGAGGTTTAGGCTGGACATTAGGAAGAAAATCTTCACAGAAAGGGTCATTGGGCACTGGAACAGGCTGCCCAGGGAGGTGGTTGATTCACCTTCCCTGGAGGTGTTTAAGGCACGGGTGGATGAGGTGCTAAGGGGCATGGTTTAGTGTTTGATAGGAATGGTTGGACTCGATGATCCGGTGGGTCTCTTCCAACCTGGTTATTCTATGATTCTATGATTCTATGATTGCTGGTTCATGTTGAGCTTCTCATTCACCAGCACCCCAAAGTCCTTCCCTTCAGGGCTACTCTCGATCCATTCTCTGCCTGTATTTGTGCTTGGGATTGCCCTGGCTCAGGTTAAAACATTTCTCCAGCTCAAAGAGGCAAGGAGTTTAGATACACAAAAGCTCTCATTAAAACTCTAGGGGCATTGTAAGCAGGAGACATATCAGCTCTTTACACCTTGTAAATTATTTCATATGTAGGAACAGCTTCATTCTATAAATTATTCCTGTGATACTCTGAATTTGTGATGTTATGCTGATTTAATCTATACTATATGACATAGAGGTTTTCTCTACATGAGTGTTCTTAAATGAAAATACCAATATCTCTAAATCGTCAAGATTAGCTTCCTAGCCTCACTAAAAAGAATACTGAAAACAATCTATATAGTCCAAACTTTATTAGTTCCTTGTTGTCTTTATTGGTAACTCAAACTACAGTTTACATAGTTTATATATATACAAAGTCTACCTTTTTTCCAGCCATTTCTTACCTCTCTAACATTAATAATTTTGAATTATAAATAGAAACAAATTAGAATTTGTTTCAATCTACTCTGTAATTAGCAAACATTCACAAAGTTCTTTCATCTACAGTTTTAGCATATAGAATGTTAAATTTATGTATTTTCAAAGCTATTGCTAATGTTCTAGAGGCTTACTTTCAGGGACCACAAACTTTTCCATTTACCTCAGTGAAGCATGGTTCAAAATTCATATCTTCTTAAGTATTATCCCTGCCACATAGAATAAATTTTTACAGAAAAGAAGAAACTTTTCATGTTTATGAGGTTCTTCTTTTGTTTAAATCTGGAATAAAGGAGTTAAACTAGAGGAGACTCATAGGAATTTTTGAGATGTGGAATTTTAATTTTGCCTACTTTAAGAGCATGTTCACCCTCTTGAATTACAAATCTAACTTCATTAGATTAACATCCTTTTAAGATGAATTTGTGAAAAAATCCAATTCTAAAATCATCATGCATAGCACACTGATTTTTTGTTTATCTTCTATTTTAAATTTGATTTATATTCAATACTTTTATATTTTAGTCTGATATTCTTGTCTGGTAAGCAAAATACAATGGACAGATGGATGCACAGACACAAAGAAATAAAAATAGTTTTAGCTCAGCCTGGCCTTTTATAGGTATTTTAAAAGAAAAAAACCTCCATTAAAAAATATTGAACATTGATCAGTAGAGACACTATACACTAGGCAAATTATATAGCAAACTTTGCCTCCTAGTACCTTTGCCAGATTTTAAAATCAGGTTCCTTTAGTACCAGCAATAAGGAACTGAGGTTAATTGACATAATTTCAGTTACTTAAAAGCCATGTTGATAATAAAACATGATATGATTTGGAGTTATTGCATTCATACTTCTGACTGTGGACCTGTGAAACTCTCCTTTTAATTCTTTCATGAGTAACTGGACATCTGTCTTGCGTTCATGGAAGCTTAATGAAAGTGTCTTGAATTTTAGCTTGATTTAGATTGGCATGAAAACCTCATTATATAGCCTTGGTTTGTCTTCTGCTTATGAATTTATAGTCAACTACTCAGGATGCAGAAAAAACACCCGTAGGTGTAAGTGATCTGTGAACAGCAAATACCAGACTGTGAAGAAAAAAGCCAGCAGTTTACAAACAAGCTCAAGAGCAAATTGTTCTTTCATGTCTCTGAGTGTATAACACTGAACGTCAAAGATAATGGAAAAAGACCCTTTAAATAAGCTCATGAATGATTCAATAATAGTAGAATAATATAAATTAATAACGGATTATATTGATAGTAAATACTTCAAATATTCCTAGTTACCTTTTGCAGACCTACAAATCAAAGCTGCTTTCAGTTTGTCATCTCCATGCTCTTTGACTGTAGTCCACAGCTTCCTCCACTCTGAAGTGAGACTGAGTGATTCTCTTGCTTTCGGCTGGTCCCGGTGATACAGTAATACACAGGAGAATTTACTAAATCCGGAAGGATTCATACTTTCATAGAGCTTTTTTTCCAGGAGTTTTGACCTAATAAGACTTACATGTCATTACAAAGGAGGTAGTTGAACAAAGTGAATATGTTATGGGAAAAAATAACCCAAATCCTTCTCTAGTGGCTGAGAGAATGGATGAATTTAAGAATGTAGGAAAGGCTGAATAGGGGCAGTAGTAGTCATTGCTCAGTTATGTGTTCAAGTTGGAAACAGAGAAGAGGACAGATGTCCATACGTAGAACTTCAGCAGAAAGGAGATGACCAGAAAACAAGGTGTCTGATATGAGTTAGGACTAAAAGATCAACAAAGGGTGCTAGAAAATGTGGTAAACAGATTTTTTTTTTTTAAATGAGGTATTGTTTGAGGTCATTGTTAGGAAAACAGTAGGAAATTCTTTCTAATCTAGTATAAAATCCACATGAATACGGACAAAGACCTGACTTCTCCATGGACCACACAAATTATTATTCAATTTGTTTCTTAAGAGCCACTGCTTCTTAGAGATTTCCTAATTTCTTTTTGTTGTTTATAATAGATCTTCAATTTATAAAACAGATTACTGAATCTGAAGTAGTTACAGGTAAATCACATGCTTTGTAATAACTGCACTGCTTCTTTAAATTTGAAAATAAATTCTTTTGCCCATGCTCTGAAAGGACTCTGCTTGAATTAACCATCCTTGTAATCTGCAGTAAAAACACAACTATAATTATCAAGCAAACAAATAGACCATATAATATTAATCAACTATTATAGGCATCACCTACATTCTTCACACTTGGCTGTCTAAACAAATCAATACAAAAGGAGAGATCTAGTTAAGGCTGGGATGAAAATCTAATGCTTTATCTTTGCAGCAAGTCAAAACATAACAATTCAACTTTATTATGTATAGCGTGGTTCATACAAATTGCAAAGACTTTACAGAGGTAGATAATGCTTTTCCAGAGTAAGATAATAATAATGGAAAGAGAGAAATTATGTCCACAGTCACATCCCTCTTTCAGTGGTGTAAATTGAAACTAACACTACTGAAATCAATACTCTTTACACTAATACAGAATTACTCAGAGCTTAGAATCAGGCCCTGGTTAGGTAACAGAGAAACTGTATTTTCAATTGAGAATTGCAATCGAATGTTAAGTCAATGAGGCAAAGAGACACAAGAAGACAGTTTTCAGATAGCGTGAAACTTAAGTGAAGAAAAAGCATAAAGAGGCATCAAAGGAATTTAGAAGTAGTCTGTCAGTGTTTCTCAATTCAAGAGGGACAAATTGAAACTACATAAAACAATTGGTGCAAGGAAATATTCATCTGTCATGTTTTCACCATCATGCTGTGGAACTCAATGGGAGTTTTTCATCAACTTCAGAATTTCATTCTCCGTATCACATGCCAGGGACCTCTTGCTGCAGTACAAAGAGTGCTCAAGCAGCAGAAAAAGAAACAAACACGTAAGAAAGGCTACAGAGGGATTTTAGCTGAGATATATTGGATTACTTAGAGACAAGACAAAATTAGTCAGGCATAAGATATATTTTTTCAGTATGCAAGGGTAACAGTAAACTTCTCAGTTCTGTGGGTTTTCTTTATTATAAAAAACAACAAAAACCAAAAATTAAGACCTTTACTCATCTTTAGAATAGCAGAGCAGTGTTAAATTTTGGAGGCTGAAGTAGCACTACCTGTAGGAATCAGCAATAGCAAGGTAGACCTGTTAGATACTTCTTTGACTTGGGGTCCTTGAACTGACCTTGCGTTGTAAGAGCAGGAAGCTGAACAAAGAGATGAATATCGGAGATGGAAATCAGGGTGGAGACAGCATTTAGGGGCAGCGTGTGAGGTTTTGGAGGTCAACCAGTCAAATATTGATGCTGGTGCTTGCAAGCGCGTGGACAATAGGCCTGGGCCAATCAGGTTGCTATGGAAAGCGCGTGGACAGATGAGCAAAGGTATATAAACCTGTAAGTTGCAATAATAAACGTCTCTGCTTTACATCTATCTGGAGTCCACCTCACCAATCATTCCTGCAACTACCTACTCCTACTAGCTGACAGACTTCTTGCTAACACACAGGTATTCTGTTATGCAACCACCAGAATGCATCCATCAGGCCCGATGCCTCATTCCTTTTTAACCATGTCATAGTTAGACACACAAATACACAAAACACACAACAAATATATTCAGTAATTGCCTACAGAATAATATGAACATTTGCAAGTGTGCCCTTTATGGAGATATGACACAATTAAAATAAGTCTATCTGACAACTCAAAGAAGCAGACCCTTGAACAGGGGAGAGAAATTTTCAAACTTTTGTATATCTATCATAGAATCATAGAATAACCAGGTTGGAAGAGACCCACTGGATCATCGAGTCCAACCATTCCTATCAAACACTAAATCTCGTCCTCACTAAACACTAAACCCTCAGCACCTCGTCCACCCATGCCTTAAACACCTCCAGGGAAGGTGACTCAACCGCCTCCCTGGGCAGCCTGTTCCTGAGGATAAATCTTTTTGTTTGCAACATTAATTTCTCCTCTGTTTGAGGTGTAGATTTTTTTTAATCCATGTCAGCTGTTTATTCCTATAGCCATTGGCTGAGGAAAAAAAATTATCAAATGACAGTAAAGTTTTTCATAAATTATTTCCAGAAGTTCATTTTGCTTTTGCCAACATTTTTTTTCTTGCAAGCTTACAACCAGTTTTCCTTGTGCAAAGTGGAATGGATATTCTAAAAGTGTCTTAAAAGATAGCAACTATCCATCATGCTTGGTTTTGCACAGTATCTGTGTTTCTAGCAGTGTGATGAGCCTATCTCTGATGAGCTCATGATTCCAAAATGTCTCAGTAACATTCCCTTAAGAAAGAATGTATTTGTGGGGCCAATTCTTTTGCCTGTTAGCCTTGTTGAACAGATACAAATATGTGCACAAAATCAGCAGCAGATGTGATTGTGAGAACTACCAAACCACTACACAGACAAAGGAATGCCTAATTGGACTGCCTAACTCTATAGCTGTAAGCTATGCCATTAAGCATGGCACTTCACTTTGCTCGCATAGAGATTGGGATACCTCAGTCTGTGCAGTGGTAATGTGTTGTGCTGCTCATGCAAAGTTAGAGGTACTTTAGTTATTAGATCGTTTACTCCCTGTCCAAAATGGGGCATTAATCAAGTGAAGATGACAGCTGTGCCCTGCTCACAGAATTCTCCTGGCAGTTTCCAGGCACTTTGCAGAGAAAGCACTAATGTATGAGAAACCTTTACCAACATTTGGCTACTTGATGTTGTTGCCTGGTCTGTTCTCTTATGTAGATGGTGTTGTCAGCTTTCATGATGGAGTTGGAGGTGCTATTCAATTTCACTGCATAAGGGAGAGTGAAATCCATTAGTACTCTTAGTCTGTCAGTGAGGATCATGTCACCAGCTCGTATAAACTGCAAATGTACCAGATTGCTCAGCAGAAACTGAAGTGGCAGGACACTGCAAGTAATGGGGATGCATGAAAATTATCCTCTTTATTTCTCACACAAAGTTTTCTCTCTTCAGGAGAAATCACAAAAAACACACTTCCCCACATCAATCATTGAAAGCATAGGAAAGGTAACTCTGAAACAAGGAAAAAGCATAAAATTTGGGTTACACTTTTAAAGGGAATCTAGGCACCAAATTACCTTTTGAAAATCCAAGATGCCTTGAAACCTTGAAAGTGGTTGCTTTCCTAAACACCTACATTTCTGCTGTTGACTATGTGCCCTTCTACACTTTTAAAAAAGAAATTTCCTCTGATAGGTTGCCAAACTCTGTGATAATGTTCCTCGCTGTGAATCCTACACGTAAGAGGCATTTCTCTACCCCTTGCTATGTGATGATTCCCTTTGGGGATAATCCCACAGTGCATCTTACAATTTCCTCCACATTTCTCACAGAACATGCTTCTATTTGCTCCAATGTCGTCAGTCAACACCTAACAATGTTTGTGCATGTACAGAAAGCACAAATCATGCAGTAAGACCAATGACCACATGTGATTTACCTCTTTCCACTGTGTCCAACATCAGTTTTACACCTCTAGATTGCAGCTATTCTGAGCTGCTCTTGAGTTTGAATGACACATAAGACTTTCTGAATACAAAGATCTTAACTTAGCATTGGGGATTCCACTATCCACTAGGAAATCTATAAGTTTGTCATTGTAGTGCTGCATATTTGTTCTTGTAGTTCTTGCAAACTGAAGTCTTAATAACCCATAAGGAAATTCTTGGCATTGCAAGACATAGTCCACTGGTTTCTTTCACAAATTGCACCTCTTTTGTTCCAAGAAATAAATGTTTAGATTCCGAACAATACAAATAAAGATGGGGTTCTGATATTATTGTTATCTCACAGTGAGCATTTCAATAAGATTCCTCAATGTGGAAAGTTGAATCTGACCTTTTTAGCATAGGATATAGTATCCGATTAGTTGATTACTGCAGCTTTTTCCACTCTAGATTTTCAAACAGTGGTTGGACAAGACCTATGGCAGCGGTTTAAAATCAGCCTATTAATGAAAATGTGAGTACATCCCTTCATTTAGTACCCATTTATGTGTGGAAAGTGACATCAGGATAATAACTTGTTACGAGGCATTTTGTCTAAGTCTGATTAAGGACTGAGAAAGTCTTGGTGGTAGCAATCTATGGATAGTAAATCAGAATGCCTTTAAGATGTATTAACTCGCTGCATTTTGTATTGTCCCAAAGTTCATAACTTTTTTCTGATATTAATACATTATCTTCAGTTCTTTTAGCTAACATTTGCCAAACCGTAGTCCTGCCAAGCCTAATGCTAATAATAGCTTAGTGTACCTACTCTTTCATTTACACATGAACAATTTTCCCCCAAGTTTCTTCTCTGTCTTACAGATATACACAAAAATAAACACACACACAGAAGCTTCACACATGGAATTTTACTACTCTATACCAATAGCACGCAGCCAATGCAAGTCACTGTCTACATGATGCAACTTACTAAACACACTGGCATGCTGTCTGTCCCTCCTGATAGACCACTCCTGAGTTCTCCTGCCTGAGACATTGTTGGGCTGGCCTCTCCTTAGTAAATATTCCACAGAGTTGCTTTGTTTTGCTGGAGAAGGCCTAATATGGTGATGCAAAACTACTTAACAGCAAGTGTTTCAACTTACACTACCAATATATAGCTGAATGCACAAAAGACTCCCTTTCAATGTTTTGGGGTTTTTTGCTCATATTTATTTTTCAGCTGCACAATTTCATACTATTTAGACAAGTTCTCTACCGTCTCCTAAATTTGAGTCTTTGTTTTGTTTAGGTTAATCTCTTCAGTCTTTTCTTAGAGCTCAGAAATGTTCTTTTCAGTCACAAAAATATCCTTTTTTCTAACAAAACTAAAACTAGGCTTTTCTCCCTCTTCCTGGATATAATTTTTAATTATCTCCCCACTTGTAATTCGGAAAGTAGGATTTGTCATCCTGTTTTCTGTTGAGGTCTGATCAGTGATTAGTACATTGGAAAACGAAAGCGATACAAATTCTGATAAATATGATAGCTTTCTCAAGATAAATATAATAAGGTACATGGTTACCAAAGCACAGCCCCAGTGCTGATTTAAATACCTAAATCCATACTTAAGATTTCCAAAATTTTTCATTTGATGCAGACCCTGGAGACACCTAAGATTTTCCTGTAGATAAACCAAGTGCTTAACTGGGGAATTCTTACATGATTTTTCACAGTACTTCACAGCATGATGATTGTTTAAAATTATTTCCTTTGGTATCAACAAATTAGGGTGTTTTCTATTGCCTCAGAGGATGCTCGTTGTTGTAAGCATTCTCACACCAATCCATCTGGGCCTTGCACAAATGATCTGTATAATTCTGCCAGTCTAGTTATGGTATTTATCAATTTTCTGGTTAAAGTAGCCAAAAAAAAAAAAAAAAGGAATTGAAAGAAAGAAATCTTCTTTTTTACACTCAGCAAATGAAATAGGAGAAGTAGCTGTTCTAATCATTAAGATATTACATAAGCCAGCAATAGAAACATTAGTGCTCTAAAGGAAGGTGCAGCACCCAAAGTGCATTTCTCAGAAGACATTATCTGAAGATATAGGTTGTGTGTTCTCACTACCTTTTCTTTTCAGTGTCAATCTCTATACTGTCCTTGCTAAGAAGGTTTTCCTCTACCAGTCTTCTCATAGTTTATTCTGCTCAACTAACAACTCTCCACACCTTCCTATTCGTTCTGCTATTGCTCTTGCACCCTTTTCCTTTTCTGTCTCAAACTGACTACCCATTTCTTTCCTTGTCATTCATTGTCTCATCATGAAAAACATCATAACAAATGATCACCTGAATAGGAATTACACTTAAAGTTAGCTTGAGACCAAGACAATTACTCCATCAATCAGTACCGTCCACTTCTATAGGAGTCTCCATCCAGCTGGTGCTTCCTTGTTTAATTTGAGACCCTCAGTTGCCCACCCCTGTACACAAATGACAATTCTGAGTTGAAGATTAGTAGAAGATGAGTAAGAGTCTTCTCCGACTATAATCCTGGCCAGATGAATAATCATCCAAATTCTCTATAAATTATGTAAAAAATACCCATATGGTCTAAAAGTCTAGGCCTACACGCAACTTCATATGATGACATCATGATAATGACAACATATTTTTTCAATAAATTTCAGCAGACAGAAACTCCAGAAAATTAACACAGATAAAATAAATGCAGCCACTATACAGTTAGAAATGCAAGAGTCATGAGACCACACAAAAGAAAGAAGAACTTGCTTATGTGGGCATAGAATGGAATTTTTATTTATACTTCCTAGATGGTTCATACAATTTTTTCCTCTTAAATCATCACTGGATAAAAGAAAAAAAATGAAAGAGAATAATTCATATCCTCTATAAAAAACACATGAAGAAAGAAAAATATAAAAAATGTTGTATAAAAGAATTAGGGAAGCCTAATTCAGCTGTCTAGCTACTGCTTATTGTTGCATGGTTGGAATTCCTGTGTTAAAGAAGAAAGGAAGAAAACTGGTTTAATAGATTTCATTCTGCTTACACAGGATAATAGAATAAATTAAAAAAAGAATGAACAGAAATAAGAGTCCTGGCAGATTGTGTGCATTTGGAACAAGCTCTAATATGATATTCTCTGTCAGTGGAATTACAATACAGTCCTGTTATTTTCGTTTTGTTAGGGAGAGGAGGTCTGGAATGAAAGTGTTGGGAGGAGTCGGGGATAATGCAGAAGACTGTTAACCTTGAAACTTTTCTGAATAATTTGCTTTTCACTCTTGGCTGCTCAACATTAGTGCAGTACAATTATGAAGATGTAAACATCACAAGGGCACATAGCACACAGCCTGTCACAATGAGTTAAACTTGAGTACCCCAATCCCCAAGTAACCATGGAGAGAGAATGAGCCACCTCATCAGGAATTCAATTGTGTCAGTTTAGGGGGAGGTGAGAATGGGGGAGGTTGATCCATCACGCTCAGACACAACCCTAACAAATGTGTTTTCTGCTTTCATTCAGGCAGTAGAAGTAGATCATAAATGGACCTGTCAAGTCCACAGTTAGATGACCTCTGCTAAGAGGGAAACTGGAAGATACTTCAATCTGTACCTAAATATTTCTTTTTCTCCCAGCACAAATGCTGCAATGTGCTTGTTTTAAATGGGTATCAATCATGCAAAGAAGCAAATTAACTGGAGAATGGAACAATTAATTATTTTTGTTTTCACACCATTTGCAAACTTAAGTTGAGGTGTGCTGCAAATTTGATGGACCACTAAGCTCTGTGTGTTCAGTCTTTCATTATCATGTTAACCTTGCTTCTCCATTTTCCTTGTTAGAAGACTTAAATATTTTTAACTTAGAAAACAGGTGCTACTGATGAATAAATAAATCTAAACTTATTGTGATATTTCCATATTCCTTTTTTTTAAGCATCCATACAGTGAGAGATTTATTGAAATACTTAGAAGCAGTTTTAGAGAGTTTGCTTAATTCTTTCAGTTTAGTTCTTAATTAATTATCAACTATGTTACATTTTAAAATGACTATAAGAAATAGGGTTTGTTTACCAAATTTTGGATAAAATGAATGTTCATCTCATTTGGTGGTAGAGCCATGTCAAGGTAACTTCACTGACCTTATTAACAACTCAGTACAGTATCATGCAAATAACACATTAGCAAAAAGAGAAAACCTGCTGGGGGATGATATAATTTTTTCACTACTGTTTTTTCAATACTTTTTCCCATCTAGATTGTTTCAGTCTAGCACACAGACCCTCCTCCTTTCTCTCTGTTTGTCTTCTTCTCTCTGTACATGCCTGTATGTAATTGTCAGCATATATATATCCTGGGTAGCTATGGCTTAAAATTACCATATTGCCTGAGCTTTCCAACACAGAAAGAAACAATAATTCTTGCAGAAACATGTGATTCAAATACGCAGTCATATGGTAAGCACCTTGGTAAAATAAGCTGAAATTTTATATCTAGTGTTACAATTACTCTGATATTCATCTTGACTTATGTTGTAAAGTAATATTTTAAACTATAATGATCAAAAATTCATCCATAATTTCTGAATAAAAGTGTACTTACTTCCTTACTTTAATAATTGTCAAGGTTATCAAACTGCTGTTTGGATATATTTAAAAGGCGACAAAATATCACATCAAAGCTTCACAAAATATCAAGCAATCATTATTAAGAAGGACTGTATTCTTCCACAAATTGAGTATAGTTTATTGCATTTTGTAGTACTCAGTGCAACTTAACTCTCAATCTTCTCCAAGAACGAAAAGCACATAGTGCTAGTAAGGGTGAATATGAAATGCAATAAATGTAGGAAAAGGAGAAGAGAGCTAAGAAAATGTAAAGAAAATAATAAACAGCTGGAGAAACAGAAATTAATAAGCTGTATAGTTCTAACTGGTTTTTGCTCAACTGACCTACTCACAGAAAAAAATGTTGTTATAGTGGATTGTGAAAATTGTCTGTTACATTTCCATCATTACTGCAATTAGAATATGTAGCATGTTTTATGTCAAAATAAAATTCCATCACAAAAAAAAATGACAGAGTTATTTAAATGAAAAGTTATGTACTCAGACATCTAAGGTCTGTAACTTTTATGTTCGCTGTCAGGTAAATTTTCTATCCTGGTAATCCAGGTCAAGCAGTTTGATCTCCGTTCCAGGGTGTAGTGTTTCTAAGGTCACTTGATCTGGGATGGAGCCAGTGGGTGGAAAGTCAAGGAAGCCAAGTATCCTTCATAGGGCAGATACAGAGAACAAGTCGCCAGTGGGTCTGCACTAAAACTAGAGATCATTGAAGGGCTGCAAACCCAGCTCTGAGCAGTTCATGTGGCAGCCTTGTCATTTCATGCATAGTGATAGAAGAGAAGTGCACAGAAGAAGGGAATGCTGATGTACAGGGAAATTGGCCTGCCACTTCCAAAGCATGTCAGCCATGAGACTGAAGAGGAAATCAGCTTTATGCAAAAGGTGTGGAGCCTGGGGAGTCCATTACCTCCTGGAAATTTCTAATTCTGGTGGGTTTATATATGCTTTTGTTAGACTTTCTTTTCATGAAGAACTATAATTCTGAAGTTTCCATCCTGTGAGGACTGACGTGAAGTACTGAAAGCTGATAAATTAAAGCCTCCCCTTTATCTTTCATGAATTGGAAACTCCACTTTTCAGCAATCTACAGTTATGATTGCTATATGGCTACAATGGTCCTGCAATTTTTTTTATCTCTCCAGCAGTCCTCTATAGAGACAGACAAGTAGAGACAGGGAAAAAAAGGTTATGCTCCAGCAATTTACTGCAATTTATAGAAACAGAAAAAAAACCTCAGTGCAATGGTCATAAAAATGCATGTCAATGTTATCATTACAAATTAATTATTTTTTTTAACCATGATACTTTGGACAGATGCATTTCTTGCAGCACACTGGATTTTATATATATATATATATACACACACGTATGAGTATATATGTATGTGGAACAAAAGTAAAATTTGGCTTCTGAATTCTGTGATAATTTTCTAAATGGCTTCTCTTCCAAATCTGATGTACTACTAATATTAGCCCTAATTTGTACCTTGCTACGCCATTATTTTCTCAAACACCTGCTTTAGTATTGCTGCCTGCAGCACTGGCCTACCTCGGTGATGAACAAATGGGCACAGTAGAAATATGACAAGCACAGTCATTACTAATGTGCCATTTTACTGAACTTGTGGAGGCTGAATCATGATTTACAAATACTCAGTGAAACCAGAATTAATTACATTTTTAGGAAAAGGTTTCTTAATTTCAAAGACTGACTGTTCCGGGCTTTAATAGAAAGAATCCCCTTAGTTGGCTTTCTAATGTAGAAGCGACGGCTATTTTTTTAGTTCTTCATCAATAGGACTCGTAAGGACACTTGTTTTCTGTCTTAAAGAAATGTGTAAGATCAATTGCATTTAATATTTGCTTATGTTTAATGAAATTTTTATTCACAGTCCATAACATGTAATGTGGTGCGGGCACTATCAGAGTGCGCTTTTACTCTTATTGTAGGCTTGCCATTATTTTCTGGAATTGTGGTTTTGATATTTTCCAGCTAATGCATTGTCTATGTAAGTTGCATTAAAATTCTTACAAAATCAATGATTAAATTACACAAATAGATGTTATAATAACAGTTACAGAAGTTTATAATGATATTGGTGAAAGAAATATAAGCAAACTGCACTTTATCTACTAATCTGAAAATAATATCATCTAAATCTCTGTCTCTTTCTAGCTGAGTCATCACTGCTCAGCTAAATACTGCAGCCAGGAATTGGTACAGGCCACAATTCACATTCACAGGAAAGAACAAGCTAGACTATAAATCAGCTTTTATGCTTCATCACTTCCTTATCATGACTAAAATTCCTTGGGGTTTAAAATATTTTTAAATTATCCCTTCTCTACCAGTATCATCAGTCCTCAACCTATTTGCAGTTCCTTAGGCTTATCATGTTCTTTGGTTTTCTGTCACTTTTATTTCTTCTCTGTATCAGAAATAGTGTGGCCAGCAAGACCAAATAAGTGATCTTTCCCTGTGCTCAGCACTGCTGAGGCCACACGTTGATTACTTTGCTCAGTTTGGGGCCTCTTCCTACAAGAAAGACATTAAGTTGCTGGAGTATGTACAGAGAAGGGCAATGAAGCTGATGAAGGGTCTGGAGCACAACTCTTGTGAGGAGCAGCTGAGGGAAATGGAGCTGTTTGGTCTGGAGAAGAGGAGACTGAGGGGAGACCTTATTGCTTTCTATAACTACCTGAAAGGAGGGTGTAGTGAGGAGGGCTGTTGATATCTTCTTCCAAGTACCAAGTGATAGGATGAGTTGGAATGGCACCAAATTGTGCCAGGATAGGTTTAGGCTAGATATTGGGAAATATTACTTCACTGGAAGGGTTGTTATGCAAGGCACTATATGTAGTCAACATAAAATAAGCACTAATGAGGCAACCTATAAACAGACTACATGGGAAAGTAGGTCATATTGTTCAAAGAGAGTGTTTGACCTGGTAATTAATAGATATTTCCAAATGATTTATCGTTAGCCAGTCAAATAATTTATTCTAATCATTTATTCAATAATATGTTTGGAACTTTTGTAAAAAATAAGATTCTGTATTAAGTTGTGGATATTTAATAAATAAATGACTGTTCCAGTCAAAGTGAGGGGATCTTTTCTACTTTAAAAGAAATATTCTTTTTTATTCAGAAATCTACTTGAAGAATAAACTGGTCTATTCAGATTGCTTTAAACAGAGCTTTGTTAGTTGCATTTTAATATGCTTGGTTAATACAGCCATTTGGAAAACAGGAAGACTTAAACTGTAAATCTAAGAACATTCCACCTCCTGTTTAAAAAGAAAAAAAACCAAAAACCCTTGATGTTTTGTGTGTATAAGAAAAAGGGTATAGTACATAGAAAAAATACACATTATAATGTATTAAATTAAAATGATAAGCTGGTTTAAGTGGCTCACAGCTGCACCATTCAAGGACTGAGAGCTGAATTTTTAATATCTTGTGCTCTTCGATGCTATCCTCTGTATTTCAAATCTATCTTTTTTTTTTTTAATGTTTCCTTCTTCACTCTCCCATGCCAAATAAAGCAAAAAGTACCCTTAAGTTACAGAAGAAACCACAAAAACATATTCAGTCTTGGAGTAATCTTAAAAAAAATTCTGTACAGGGTTCCAACAGAGCAGTTCCCAAGCCAAAACCTGACCAGTATATATTTAACTTATCTAATTAAATATACTGTGGTCATATTATTTTTAGTGAAAAAATTGTGCACTGCTCAGTTCCAGTGCCTCTCTAGTAAATTCATCCTACTTCTTGTACAGAAGACTTTAGTATTTTGATGTCTATTTTTAATTTCACTTTCTTTAATGTCTATTTATTTCTACTTTACCAATTTTAACACCTTCTAGTTCTAACCTAAAAGAGGCCCTCCAGTTTAATTTTATAAAATACTCTAGCTGGTTTTAATGATTCAGTCATCTCATCTTTTGGTTATCACCTGACAAGATGGCTTGGTTAAAGGTCAAAACCCCAATGGCAATTATAATAAGAACATGTAAACAAAGCAGAAGTAAAATTTTCAGATTCGGATCACTCTGGGATGGTGTTCTTGAAATTTGACACTGTTTCTCACAGTATTTTGCTTCAGAAATTGGCTACTGCTGGCCTGGACAGGCACACCCTCTGCTGGGTAAAAAACTGGCTGGAAGGCTGGGCCCAAAGAGTAGCGGTAAAAGAAGTCAAATCCAGTTAGAGGCTGGTCACAAGTGGTGCACCCCAGGGCTCAGTGCTCGGTCCAATTCTGTCCAATATCTGGATGAGGGGACTGAATGTACCCTTAGTAAGTTTGCAGATGACACTAGCCTGGGAGGAAGTGTTAATCTGCTTGAGGGTAGGGAGGCTCTGCAAAGGGATCTGGACAGGCTAGATTGATGGGCTGAGGTCAGTGGGATGAGGTTCAACAAGGCCAAGTGCAGAGTCTTGCACTTGAGGCATAACAACGCCCTGCAGCACTACAGGCTTGGGGAAGAGTGGCTGGAAATCTGTCAGGCAGAGAAGGACTTCAAGGTATTCGTTGACAGCCAGCTGAATATTAATCAGCAGTGTGCCCAGGTGGCCAAGAAGGCCAATGGCATCTTGGCTTGTATCAGAAACAGGTTGGCCAAAAGGGCCAGGGAAGTGATTGTGTCCCTGTACTTGGCACTGGCGAGGCTGCACCTCAAATACTATGTTCAGTTTTGGGCCCCTCACTACAAGAAAGACATTGAGTCCTGAAGCATGTCCAGAAAAGAGGAACAAACCTGATATAGGAGATGGAGAACAAGCCTTATGAGAAATGGCTGAGGGAACTGGGGTTGTTTAGCCTAGAGAAAAGGAGGCTGAGGGAAGATCTTATCATTGTCTTCAACTATCTGAAAGGAGGTTGTAGCAAGGTGGGTACTGGTCTCTTATCCCAATTTACACATGATAGGACAAGAGGGAATGGCCTCAAATTGCACCAGGTGAGGTTCAGATTGAACATTAGGAAAAATTTCTTCACTAAAAGGGTTATTGGGCACCGGAACAGTCTGCCCAGGGTGGTGATTTAAATACATCCCTGGATGTATTTAAAAGATCGGTAGATGAAGTGCTTAGGGGTATGATTTAGTAGTGGACAGGTACAGTTGAACTTCATGATCTCAAAGGTCTTTTCCAATCTAGTAATTCTACGATTCTTACTCATGATACCTTGCTTATAGCCTCAGTGGAGAAAAACAGAAGGAAGGACTTTTGTATTTCATAGAACACATAGTACATGGACTGGATATTATCACAGAGCTATGACAGAGCTTGTTCTGCAGCTGCCAGGATCAAATTACTCTGCCTGAGCCCAGAACAAAAAATTGTAGAGTTGTGTGGAATTAGGAAGACTCAAAATGCACCCCATGGAGACCTGAAGACATGTGTGGATATCAAGGATCATTTATAACTTTTAATAGTATTGGAGAAAGGATAAGGTAAGGACAATGACTCTGAGTGCAGTTATCATTATCACAGAGTTCAGAAGTGCCAAAGCATAATGTGCCTAAACTGTCATGGTATGGGCTGACCAGCTCCAGATTAGAGCGGCAGAAAAAAGTCTTCTTCACTCCCAAGACATGTTCCTAAAAGGAAGTATTTTGTGCAGTGATATTGCAACAAAGAATTATATTAAGAGAGTGCAATTGGAAGGCAGAGTTCAGAAACAGAGACTCCTTGCATTTCAGAGGAAGCACTGAGTTGTAGGGTGTAGTAAGGTTCCTTATTTTCTCACTGTCCCTCCCACACTGCATAGGTTGAAATGGAGAAATGACAAGGCCTTTCCTACTTTTGCTTTTAGTTAGGTAGGCAGAGCATGCTTTTCTTTAAAACAGAAATGATGAGTCTAAGATCCAGAGGTTAAGGACTTTTTTCTCATTTGTTGGATCAATAAATGATAGGTAACCAAGCAGAAGGCAAAAGATCACTTCCTTTCATAAGGACTCATCAGCTTTAGACATCACTACTTATTAATGTTGCTATATGACTTTGAGATTGCAACTGTTGTCACGTCTAATCACCTTAAAATGAAGGCAGGGAAATTTGCATCGCTATACTTGCATTTCCTAATACTGAACAGAGGAGTCTGAATTCAGACAGCCATCTCTTGTGTAAAGAAGGGGGGAAATTAAGAAGGATATTCTTTGCTTTTCTTTGAAGCAAACTCATACAAGTAAAAGGTGCTAAGTTTTTTATGAGTATAATATCTTGCACTTAGATAAGAATTTGTCAGTAATCCACATGGATTTACAAATAAAGGCTATCATTTCTCAAGTTTAAACTTTATTAATTTGGGATTTTATTATAGTTTTTAACCAATGACTTCAAGATGAATTAGGTATTTTGTTTTTCTTTCATCTACAGTTGAGTGTTACAGACTTCTCACTAAGAAGGCTTTGCTAGAATTTAACAGCACCCATTACTTGACTACATGGTTTACTGTAAAGGATTGTGTCTTTTTAGACATCGTGACATCTCGGAGCAAACGGCCTTTATATAGTTTCTGGATTGATTACAAAAATTTTGTTATCTGAAAGATCTTTCACCTTTTTGCCAAGAACCACTTGCTTTCTACTTATTTTCATTTGAGAATTATAAAAAAACCCATAGAGGTGAATGTTTTGCAAAAATAGATTCCTGCTTTTAGGCTTTGTAAGATATGTTATCAGTGTTCCCAAGAAGAAAGCATAGTAGACCTATAGGTTTATTATTGCAGAAGAACTATAACTGCTACTGACTATTGCCCAGTCTCTCTCTAGTTCGCTTCAGTAAAGCAATAAAGGTTGTGCTGTTCTTTAAATATAGTCAGACCCAAACAAAATTGCCAAACTACCTATGGTTTATGTCAGTGATTTGAATTTGCTTCTGTCATCATTCACTAATAATGTAGCAGTAGCTGAGACCAGATGCTCAAATAAACAAGTGGCAAAGAACAGCACATATGTTATTTTTGACTTGATTAGTTTACATTTATCTCCTTGCTAAAATCCTCTGGGCTTGATCTGCTTATATCTAATTAAACAAAAGGGAATTGACTGAGAGAATGAGGCTTTGTGAGGTGGTTTGGTTTAAAAGTCATAATTACTACTAATACTGGCTTCATATTACTTAGCTAAGATGAATTCACTTTTCCTGAGCCCATTTACATTACAGACTGCTGATGTTAAGGTTCTCTCAAAATGTGTCTTTAGTTTGCGGAAATGACCCAGTATGTTATTCAAATTCAGGAAGCTTCTTCATGTTTGTGGCTATCTCACTATCAAGTTTCATCTAGCTAAACATGGAAGTTTTAAATCACAAGTAATTTTCCTCTAGTGTTTGAAATGCTACTAATTTACAAGAATGCTTGGGTAATACTGAAGACATGATGATAAACTTATTTTTCAGATAGGAGCTTCTAAATTATAATAGAGTTAAATACAGTGTAATTTACTGGAGAAACCCTTACTTATGCTGAGAACTAAGTAACTTAATTTTCAGATTCTAAGCAATCATATTGCTTATTTAATTAGAGTATTATAAAATTAATCACTAACTTGAAATGTAATTCTTTATAAAGTAAAAACGTCCTGTCTAAAATTCTACAATACTTGAAAAAGCCCTTAAAATTACATAGCCATTTTACCTGAAGAGCTCTCAGTTTTGCTTTTCAGATGTGTGAGCTTCAGTTTTCATTACGATTTTCAATATTTTGCTTATGATTAAGGGGCAAGGTCCAAACTTAGCCACTGGCACATAGTGTGGTCACTTCACTGATTTGATATCAGGAATTAACCTGCTACAGGACTTTCCTCAGCATTTAAATCAGATTTTGTCCTCATCTTCAGAAATTCACAAGTATTGAAAAGGTAGTGTGCTGTCTTTCATTGTTATCAACACAGCAGTGATGGAAGGTTAGAGTATTTCCAATACATTTTTATGTACGATGTCTTAAATTTGCATATCTATTTTTTCATTTTTAAAGAGGGGCTTATCACTGATTTTGGGGTCCAAACCTTATTTAATGTCTGTTTATTTTAATTTGGTTTTAGTTAGAATTTGTTTTGCCTTTGGTCACATATACCTTTATCTTTAAATGAAGAATCTGTCAGCAAGCAGTCACTCCCGACATATATTTTCCTTTATTATGAGAAAGATCAATTTTTTTATTGGTTTTACTTTCCTTCTATAAGCACCTTCTTGTCTTCTGGTGATAAGTCCTACCTTTTTATCTATTAATAATTCTCTAGTCAAAATTCTTTCTATATGATTTATAAATGTTTTCATGGTCATATTAATAAAGTTACATTGGTCTATAGAAATAAATACAACTAGAAATCTAGTGGCAGTTAAGCATGACTAAAACCAGCAGATTCTTTACACAACGCAGAGAATAAGCAATTTCAAACTCTATTCTCAGTTTCTTTACTGAGGCAGCAATACGAATTGTAACAACAACTTTGAATGAGATCTGTTTCCTTTTTGAATATGCTCAGTTCAAAAAGGAAGTTTCTGAGAAACAATTTCTGTGCAATAAATTACAGTTTCTGCATATGGAAATTCCTTTATATACACTGACTAGTAGTAGTAGCCAGTAACGGGTGAAGGGATTGTGTCTTATTCCCTTCTACTATGAATAATAATAGAAATAACTTCTTAACAAATAATATCTGTGTGTAATTATGATGTTTTCAACAACAAATATACCATTAGTGTACTGGATATTTTTCCATGGAAAATTGTGCTTATAGTATATATGAGATAGAATATAAATGATGTATTGACTTTTATTTATCTTAATGTTCCACGTTAACTACAGCAACATTTTTCTCTAGTCAAATCCTCATAGATAAAAGTATAATTAAAAATTTATTTTATTTATATAGAACAGTCCTAGCAATTACATAGGACACTTTTAAAAGGACAAGGATTGGAACAGAGGGTTTGACTGGAAGACAAAAGAAATAAAATCTAAACAACAATCTATAAAATCAGGAGGGGTCTGGTTAGCAGAAAGGTGTAAAAGCACAGGGCATACACACTCAGAGCTAAAGAATAATGACTGATATGTGTAAGGAAAACAGTTTTAGCAAAGAGATACTATACTTCCACAGGCATCAAATTTCAATATCTTGCCATAATATGGAAGACAAAGGAATTCTTAATAAATGTAAGTTTTCTTATATTTTTTCTAGACACATTCTTACCTAAAACCAAAGGCTTTGATGTCCTAGTTCTGATAGTTTCCACATTCTTTCTGCATTTCAAAGAGACAGAATAAAAAAAAAATATTTTATCTCCTTCTTTCTCTGTAACCTCACAGCAATTCATCCTAATGTATTCAGCAATGTTTCCATGACAAATGTGTATCATTTTGGCCTTGAAGGCTTGGGAAAGGTATTTTCTTTTTTTGTTTGTTAGTATGCTTTCTTTTTTTTATAATAAAACCACTTTCTTCATCATGGATCTTTTCCTATCTTTCCCATTCGAAATTATCTCAATGTGGATCACCAGGTGATTGCAGAATAATTTCAAATACTAACCATGCAGAAATCTGAAAAAGAAAATATTCTGCTTGTATCATTTAGTGAAATAAATCCTTTAGTCCCTTCAATTGTTTTCTTATCATAAATGAAAGGGCTTGTGTTCAGCAAAGTTCATCCGGCTTACATCTCTACAACAGGGAAAGTCTGTTTGAAATGTAATATCAGGTTTCCAGGGTTGCTTGAGTTGCCTTAGGACAAAAGATTTCTGCAATCTAAACAATCTTTAAAAAGGTAGTGTCATACATACGCTAAATAACAGATTACTTCAAATTTGACAGTCGCATGACAAACCGTTATTTTAAGTGCTGTAAGGTGTATTACAGTGTCCTTTGTTTTCCTTTAGTTTCCCTAATACAACACAGCTATTTGCAGAACTGACATTTCTAAAGTCATAGTTTTAAAGGATCCTGTCAGGTAGTATGAGAAAGGACATGAGTCCTGCAGAACAGAACAGTGCTTTTTTATGAGTACATTACCCATACACATTACCCTCCTGCTTCTTTCTAGCTCAGTTACATCACCTGCATTTATCTCATCTCCCCACATATCATTTTTTGATTATTTTTGTTGACATTCTCTGCCATCCTCTAATCTTGTGCTTGAATTCCTAGCTCTAAATGTTGCAGTTCAGTAGTACTAGCAAAGCCAGAGCCAAGTCAAAACAAAACAAACAAAAAGAACCCTGCAAGATTCAATTAGATTTCTCATAGATGCTGCAGTTCCCCTCATACACTGTTAAAAATCTGCTGGGCACATTGAGTATAACTGGCACTGTGTTGTCAAAGATGAAGGCAAGATGCAATTCTGCAGAAACTGTATGCTCTGCTACATCGGATTGCATGGGCCATTTCTTATCCATATGTATTCTTTCAGCACCTGGGGGAAATGTGAAAGAAAGGACTTCATAGCCTACAGCCTAGGAGGACAGAATATTAAAACCAGAGATTGTTTTTAAAAGAAAGAGGAAGAAAAAATTGTGATCTAGTTTCAGTCTGTGGGAGTCAGGAACTACAAGCAACTCCTTTAAATAAAAGAAAGAGGGTGAAATGATTGTAATCTCATTGATTGGAAACACATTGCTGGCTCGTATTGGTTTCTGTAGGAAGAATCACTCAAAGCCGCTGTAGGTGGTATGATGTCTCCTTTTTCGCTGAACATGGAACAACTAGAAAGATCTGCAGAGTTACATGACTTCCTTCATAAGACGAATTAGCTGATTTTATCTAAGAACCCAGGATCTTAATTTGCATGTGTTTCTGTATGCATGCACGCACACACACACGCTGCAATGAGATATCCACACAAAACTAGGCAGTTAACTGTTCAAAATTAAGGAGGGAAAGGATCTAAGGACTAGTTGAAATTCCCAGTTGAAATCTTCAAAAGTAGTAAAGGAGTCTGAAAAAGTACCAAATTTTTAAACCTGGCTCATAATGCTTTGACTTTTGAACCATTTCTAGGTAGTAGGTTTCTTTAAAAAGGGTTAGGGATCTTGTTTTCATCTCGTGATTCTGTTGTGTTGAAAAATATATCACACACCTCATATCCCAGTCAGTTGCTGTTGCTGAAGGTAAAATAAAATATAATTAAAATAAAATAAAATATGTTTTAAAACCCAGCTAACTGCTATAATGTATGACCATTGACCTGAAAAAGAAGCAATTGTATTATAAATAAATAGTTTTTTAAAAAATGTAAGTGTCCAGATTATGATTGTATTGGTAAGAAGTTTATTTTCAAACCAATGTCACACTGAGTTTATATATTTGAATAAAAGCAAGCATTGGTAGTCTGGCAGCTCCTGAGCATAGGGGAGACAAGAAGGCTTCCAAACTCCTCCAGAGCTAGGATGCCTATGGGTATTGAGAAGCTTAATAAGGAGAATGTAACCTGCTGAATGTGCCTCCATAATCTCACTTTGATAGTATCATGTTTAACTGTTTTGGATTGCTTAAAATAAGTCTCTGCCAACATTTTGTGTACAAATATCTAAAATCTAAGGAAGGTTTAAAGATATATAGGGATAAGTTTGTTCCATAGCCTGAAATCAGAGCCAGAATCCAAATGCCAGGAGTTAGGGGACTCTTACCTAGCCCTGATTAATTGTAGGTAGCTGCTTACGTCCTGCTGAAATCTATATTTATGCCATCTTTTAAAAGGACCTATAAGAAAGCTGCCTCCCACTTACCTTCCATCTGTAGAACCATAATGTAGATACTGAAAGCCATCTCCCATGAGATCCATTGACATTACTTGCAGCCACAGCACATTAAAATTCAGTAATAACTTCAG
Organism: Phaenicophaeus curvirostris; assembly: GCF_032191515.1. Taxonomy (NCBI): domain Eukaryota; kingdom Metazoa; phylum Chordata; class Aves; order Cuculiformes; family Cuculidae; genus Phaenicophaeus; species Phaenicophaeus curvirostris. The sequence continues at coordinate 49,468,778 of NC_091396.1, read as the reverse complement.
CTATTACTGCCTGGCCTGATATGAGGGCAAAGTATGATGCTGTTTTGAGTGTTGGTACTCCTGAATTGGTTGAGGGAAAAGAGTCTTAAAACTATAAACTATGATGACAATAGCTAAAATTCCACAAGCAGAATGAATCTGTGTGTTGGGGAGATCATAAAACCAGAAACAGAGATTTTCCAGCAGACTACTAAAATCTAAGAATTCAAAGACTGAACAGAACATATGTGGCAGGTGAAAACAATCTGCAACTGGCTTCCCACTACCATGCCTAGGAAGAAAGGAATTTCCACTGGACAGAAACCGTGAACCATCATTGCTTTTTTGGTTTTTTTTTTCTGGTAACAGTAGAATAGGATCATAGAATCATAGAATGCTTTGAGTTGGAAAGGACCTTAAAGATCATCTAATTCCACCCCCCCTGTCTTGGGCAGAGACATCTCCCACTAGACCAGGCTGCTCAAGGACCCATCCAACTTGGCCTTGAACACTTCCATGGATGGGACACCCACAACTTCCCTGGGCAACCTGTTCCTCTGCCTCAGCAATCTCATAGTGAAGAATTTCCTCCTAATGTGTAGTCTAAATCTTCCACTCACCAATTTATAGCCACCCCTCCTCATCCTATCTCTACATGCCTGCGTAAGAAGTCACTCCACAGCTTTCTTGTACATGCCCTTCAGATACTGGAAGATTGCTATAAGGTGACCTCAGAGATTTCTCCGGGCTGAACATGCCCAACTCTCTCAGCTGGTCTTTGTATGGGAGGTGCTCCAGCCCTCTAACCTTCTTTGTAGCCTCCTCTGGACCTGTTCCAATGGTTCCATATCCTTCTTATGTTGAGGATTCCAGAAGTGGACACAATACTCCAGGTGAGTTCTCACAAGAGCAGAATAGAGGAGCAGAATCACCTCCCTCGGCCTGCTGGCCACGCTTCTTTTGATGCAGCCCAGGATATGGTTGGCCCTCTGGGCTCACAATGTGCATTGCTGGCTCATGTTGAGCTTCTCATCAATCAGCACCTCCAAGTTCTTCTTTGCAGGGCTGCTCTCAATCACATCACCCCCCACCCTCTACTGAAACTGTGGACTGCCTTGACCCAGGTGTAGGACCTTGCACTTGGCCTTGTTGAACCTCAAGATACTCACACAGGCCCATTTCTCCAGCTTGTCCAGGCCCCTCTGGATGATATTCTGTCCTACTGGTGTTGCAACTGCACCATCCAGCTTGGTGTCATCTACAAATGTGCTGAGGATGCACTCAATCTTGCTGTCAATATCATTGATGAAGGTATTAAACAACACTGGTCCCAGTACAGAACCCTGAGGGACACCGCTTGTCACAGATCTCCATCTGGATATCAAGCTGTTGACCACTACTCTCTCAATACAACCATCCAACCAATTCCTTATCCACCAAGCAGTCCATCCATCAAATGCATATCTCTCCATTTTAGAGACAAGACTGTTGTGGAGGACTGTGTCAAACGCCTTGCAGAAGTCCAGACAAATTACCTCTGTTGGTCTTCCCATGTCCACTGCTGCGGTTACCCCATCATGGAAAGTCACTAGGTTGGTCAGAGAGGACTTGCCCTTGGTGAAGCCATGCTGGCTGCCACTAATTACCTCCCTGTCCTCCATGTGCTTTAGCATAGCTTCTATGAGGGTCTATTCCATGATCTTTCCAGGCATAGAGGCGAAGCTGACAGGTTGGTAGTTCCCAGGGTCATCTTTTCTACCCTTTTTAAAAATGGAGACAATGTTACCCTTCTTCTAGTCACCAGGGACTTCTCCTGACCACAATGACTTTTCAAATATCATGGAAAGTGGTTTGGCCACCACATCAGCCAATTCCTTCAGGACTCTGGGATATATATCATCAGGTCCCATGGACACTTATATATGTTCAGGTTCCTCAGGTGGTCACAAACCTGATCTTCCCCTACAGTGGGAAGGGCTTTACCTTCCTGGTCCCCATCTTGGTTTTCACTGACCCAGGAGGGGTGAGAAGAATGGCTGTCATTGAGACTGAGGGAAAATATTGTTCAGTATCTCAGCCTTATCCTTGTCTTTTGACATCAGGTCACCATTTTCATCCATCAGTGGGGGGTTTTATTCTTCCTTTTCTGACTGACATACCTGTAGAAGCCCTTGTTAGTCTTCACTTCCCTTATCACGTTCAGCTCCAGCTGTGCCTCAGCCATCCTGACCCCATCCCTACACAACAGGGCAGTATCCCTATACTCTTCCCAGGTTCCCTGTCCCTGCTTGCACAGCCTGTACAGTTTCCTCTTGGTCCTCATTTTGACCAGCATGTCTTGACTCAGCCACCCTGGTCTCTTCCCTTTCCTGCCTGATTTCCTATATCTGGGGACTGAATGCTGTTGCAACGTATGGAAAGCATGCTTAAATATTTGCTAGCTCTCTTCTGCTCCCTTGTCCCTGAGGACCATATTCCAGGGGGTCCTACTGAATAACTCTTTGAAGAGCTGGAAGTCTGCTTTCCTAAAATTCAGGGTCCTGACTATACTTCTCGCCTGTCCCATATCCTTCAGGACCTTGAACTCCATCAGTGCATGACCATCTGCCTCTGATCTTGATGTCACTGATGAACTCACTTGTATTGGTGACCATCAGGTCCAGTGTTGCATCTCCTCATGTGAGAGTGTCTATTAGCTGGGTTAAGAAATTATCTTCAATGCAATCCTGAACTGCCTACAGCTTGCTGTGATACTTTTCCAACATATGTCAGGGTGGTTGAAGTCCCCCAGTATGATGATAGCTTGAAAGCACTAAGCCTCCTGCAGCTGTAGGAAGAAGGCTTCATTGTTAGGCTCTCCTTGATCAGGTGGCCACAAGGTTCCTTTTGCTGCCTTGGTCTTTTATTCTGACCCACAAGCTTTCATTACCTTCATGACTATTCTTCAAAGACAGCTCTTCACACTCTATCCATTTCCTGATATAGGGGGCAAAGACTCCACCTCTCCTTCCTGGTCTGTCCCTTCTGAATAGCCTGCAGCCATTGATAGACACACTCATCCCACCAAGTTTCAGTGATGGTAAACAGATTATAGCAACACAGTAGTTTTCAGCTCCTCCTGTTTGTTGCCCAAGTGTCATACATTTGTATAGAGGCGCTTCAGCTGGGCTGTTGGCTGCATTGCCCTCTTATTGGAAGACCCCTTATTTCCTTTAATGTGTTCTGTGGAAGTTTCCTTCCTGGCACCTACTACCTCAGAAACCTCCAAATCATCTCCACAGGACTACAACTGTGCCTCAGCATCCCCAGTATTCCCTGGGCAGCAGGTGGAGGCCCCATACCAGTACTCATCCATCCAACCATTGTGTGTCTTCCCGCAGCTTGTCATAGATGAGCCTGGTATTATCCTACTCCCCTTTCACATCTAATTTAAAGCCCTATTAATGAGCCCTGCAATCTCCTGAGTAAAGATCCTCCTCCCCCACCGAGAAAGGTGGCTCCCATCTGATGCCTGTAAACCTGGTGCTGTATAGGCCATCCCATTGTAAAAAATCCCGAAGTTATTACGGTGATGCCAGCCATAGAGCCATGTACGAGCCAGGACCCGTCTGATCCTTATGATGCCACTATCTGTAACTGGAAGGACAGAGGAAAAATCACCTGGTCCCCAGAATACCTCACTTGCTGTCCCAAATCCCTAAAATCTCCTTCAATCATCTTGGGCTACAAATTGCAGCTTCATCACCTCTCACATGGAACGGCAGTAACGGGTAGTAGTCTGGTGGCCTTACTAGACTGGGGAGTTTCCTAGTGATATCCCTTACCTGGGCTCCTGGGAGGCAGCAGACTTCCCTGTGAGCAGGGTCTGCTAGACATATTGGACACTCTGTTCTCCTCAGCAGGGAGTCTCATACAACTGTGACTCACCTTTTCGTCCTCGTGGAAAGCTGTAGTAATATGGAAGGGGTGTCATTCTGATCTTGGCCTTTCCTCTGATGTAGACGAATCATCACCCACATTTTCCTCTGATCACTCTTCCACGGCTAGAGCCTTGTATCTGTTTTACAGGGGCACCTGGGGAGGTATGTGCAAGGAGGGGGATAGTTTCCTGCCCCATTGGAGGACTTGTTTCCACTCACTACTTCCTTTTAAGCCCCTGCCTACATCCTGGTGGGGGGAGGATAACAAAACCCTTTGCTCAGGCTCTGTTCCTGTATCAGTGAACCCAGGGTGTGGTTCCCCCAGTCTATCTCGTGCTCAGACTCCCTGAGGCTCCTTAGCCTCTCTGCTTCCTCTTGCAGCTCTGCCACCAGGCTGAGATCTTCCACCTGCTCGCACCTTACACAGCTGTTGCCCCTGCTGCCCTCTGTTTCCAGGGCAAGCTGGCCTCACTCCCTGCAGCCTGAGACCTGGATGGTGGCATATTTTCCTGGGATCCGCATCTTAACTGACCTGTCCCTTTTGACAGGTGCAGAGGATGCAGCCTCTCACTGGGCAGACACCATAGCTGGTCTCCCTCTCACTGACTGAACTCACAGCTGCTGGGGGGTTCAGGAGCCGCCTGACCCCCACTCCTTGCTGGGGGGTTCCCTTGTTCCACAGACCACGTTTTCTGCCTTGATCTAGCACCTGCCTGCAGAACTTACCATGTCTGCTTCTGTATCTTGCTGAGAGCCAGATAAAAAAAATTCCTTCTTTATCAAATTGCTTAGACTGGTAACAGTTATTTCTAGGTATTAGACTGCAGGCCACTGTGCTTGCCAAATCTCAATGTTTGGCAATGTCATGAGTAAAAAGCTCAAGGTCCTTTCAAATTAAATAAAGTCTGGAAGGTTTTTGTAAAGAATGACCAAGGATGTACTGATATTTATTTTGATCCACAGTTCATACGGAAACAGCTTTTTTAATCATTGTATATTGTCTGTATAAGATCATATGCTAACATATTTCATTTGTGCTATTTCTCATCTGATTCTCTGTTTAAAGTAAATGTGAGCATATGGTCTTATATTTCCTGATGTAAAGTACTGTGGTATTCTCAACTCACCAGTTACTGTGGGAGACATTCAAGAAAATACTGCTACAGCCTATCTACTCTTCTCCAGGCATGTATTATCATCCATTCTCCTGTTGGAAACAGGAGAGTTGACTAGATGTACCTTTCTGTTTTGACCTGGAGCAGCTGTCCATTTATCTTGTTTTACACTTATATTATGCTATATCATCACAAACTTCCAGTGAAAAACAATCCAATATTTGTTAGTACCATGCATAGATGATCTGTCTCTAGAAATATATGAGTAGATGTGCCATATTCTTTTGTTCTTGTAGATACATAGACACACCAAGAAAGCTGTAGTTTCCAGCTTTTTGGAAGATCTTTAGAAAAAGGAATTTGTCTCTTCTGTGCAGTTCATACATCCATACTGAAACTATAGCCAGACAGTCCAGAATCTCGCTTCAACCACAGTGCAGAAGGGTAGATTAATCTCACTGAAATTCTTGTGTATTAATATGAAAATCAGACTGGCCTTTAAGATGTGCAATTTCTCTCTGATAGTGCTATGGTTATCCTAGGTTTCTGTTACAGATCTAGAGGAGAAATAACTCAGGAGGAAGGCATATCTACAGTGACAGTTGTCCTCTCAGTGTATATAGTCTATTGTACCTGGCTGGGTTATATTTATGGGTGGGTTAATGATAAACAGCTCTGATTGCCTGCATGTATATATGCTGAAGATCCGTAAAACTTATGAATTATTGTTAGTATAAAGATAATAACAATGTTTTATTTTCTCTTACAGGCTTGTTTTAAGTGCTATTAATTCACAATACATTCCATAGTGGAAATAAAAGATTAATCTCATTCAATCAGATTTTAAAAAAAGAGCCTTATTCTAAAGTAAATCTGTTCAAGCTTATCTCCACAAAAACTGCATGTAACTTTCTGTGTAGAGGATCTTAGCAGTCAGCTGTATTGAATAGTTAATACAATATACACTTATTAATGCATTATATCACAGGAAATGTTTAGAATAATGAACTACTATAAGTATTTGATTTATAAAATTGGAATAGTTTGCTCTGGTAGTAAGAGATTGTATTTTATTGAAATCAAGCCATGTGTTTTGAATAACCTTATGGTAACTAGACTGTTTGTCATGGCACCTATCTAGCCATGGACATTTGTAATTGCCATAAGTCTTTTCCTACAGCTTGACTGAAGTAATTTAAGTCAAAGAGCTTTGCCCCTTCTGGAATCTAAAATGCTTTATGATAGAGGAAAAGAAAGATCAGGGAGTAGTGAGTCTAATATTATGTCAAAAGTCTGTATTTCCACAAGAAATTAATACATGTTTTCTCAAAAACACAAATTAAGTTGCCACAGGAGGTAGTGGCAAGCCTTTTAAATTCATGCACAAAAATGTTAATGAGTTTCTTGTGGCTTTTTTTTTTTTCAGAAATGGGAGGATTTTCCAAATATGACTGCATTTATTCCCTCTATTTGTATTAATATTGCCTCATAGCATAACAAAGATAATTAGTCATACGGGACTAGTAAAGCCAAAAGGAAAATGTCTGTGTGTTTGCCTGCATGTTATCCTCTGAGGACAAGTTGGGTTGCATGTATATCAATATATCTGTCCACATACAGCAGAACAGTCATAAATACTCAGCCAAGAATAATAATGTTCCAAGCAGGAAGTAAACATGAAATTCCAGCAGAAGGGCTTTTTTTCCCCTAGACCTGCATCCATTTTTGGCACTGAGTAAATTTATATATGGCCCTTTGGGCCATGCTACTCCTGCATTAGGATCTTATGAAAGTTTTGCCATTTATGTTGTGTTATCTTTCCATTTGATGTGGTTAATATGATATAAAAAAAACCCTTTAATGATTTACTGCTTTGACATTCCAGCCAAAATCTGAAGGAAAGATAGCCATAGAGACAAGAGATTAATATGAACTCTCCATTTGTACCTTCAGCATTATCCTGTTTCAAAAGCTATTTTAACTTTTCCCGTACATGAAAAAAATCTTTCTGAAATGCTTTTTATGATCCAAATCAGGAGAATAATAGTACGTGATTTTTGGCAGAATTTTCTACTTTCACATTACAAAAAACAGATTTGAGGTTGATTTTTTTACTTAGGTCTTCTTTTTTAAAATTACTTTGAAGTTTTGAGGAGGAGCTAAGTGATTTAAAAGCAAAGGGTAGAAATTTAAATTCTAAAAAAAACATTAAAATCCCAATCTATATTTCATTTTATCTCTTGCTCATGCTCTACATGTATATTTGCATCTCAAAAGGGACTGCATAGGGGTACAAAAAAGTGTGAACCATACTGCTGATTCTCTAAACAACTGAGGCAAAGTATTATATGACTCTGGTTTGGAAATAAGCATTAGCTTATCTTTGAAGCTCTAGCTACCAGTCCAACCCAGACTCCTCTTACCACTCTGATGATATTCCAGCAATAAACCACTTTCAGAATTAGTCTGGTGGTACAGAAATGTTATTCTGACATAAACCTTGGCAGAACTAGCTCTGGCACCATTAGATAATCTTTCTGCTGATCATGTTGGAAGAAAAATTAGGTATATGCAATGTGAGCTCAGAACTGGTTAACTGCAAGTTAAACACATGTGTCGGCTAGTGATGACTCTTAACTTGAAAAGTTCTGCAGCTTGCAGTACAAACTCTATACCTGAGCTAAATGTCATTAATGCCAATGATGTTCTTGAATGGGTAAGATTATGAATTATAAAACCTAAACTAGTAATACCACAGATATTAGCCAGATATTCTGCCTGTTCTGAAGAATACCTTGCAGCTGGAGGTGGAAATTCATATGTATGTGTATAAATGTATGTATGCATGCATACATTTATAGAAAAACAAAAATTAGTATTTAACGTGAAAAGGAAATAGAACTACATGATGAATTAACAAATGTATAATAAAATGCACTGGATATTGCACAGAACAGAACTACAGGTAACAATTTGTTTTAAATTAAAGCTGCTGAGCAACTAGCCTTATGTCTTAACAACTGTGTACCTACCACTTTCATGTTTGCTGTATTTTCTGAATAAATGAAACTGACATGATGCTTTTGCTATGAAGTACAGCTACTGGCTCCAAGGTCCAGTTTGCCTCTATTAAAAAGCATATTTTTGCAGGATATCTAATGAAAGGTGCAGGAATATTCAGTAAGCCGACAGAAAATTAGTAGAGAATTGTTCTGACAATCCTTCCCAAACATACATTATTTCTACTGTAAAGTCTGTCCACTTAGCATGCATAATTCACTCTAGGACTTACAGAATCATACAATGTGGAAGGAAACTCCAGAGACCATCCAGTCCAATCTCCTACTCAAAGCAGAGTCAGTTAAAAGACATTGTGGTCTTTTCCAGTTGAGTTCTGAATATCTCCAAATATGGAGAACTGTCTGCTTCCAAAAATTTACTATCTTTTGGGGAATAGGAGGGAAATCATTGTATCTACTCAGAATTTCCTTTCTTGCAGCTTCTGTCTGTTGCTTATCATGTTACCACTGTTTTTCTCTGAGAAAATTTTTTCTCTGAGAAAATAACTGCAAGGAAGCCTTTGGAGCACATGAAGTATCTATAAATATCTCACACTTCTTTGTAGGTAGAGTTCATATCAGTGAAAGCATATATATATATATATATTCATGAACAGAAATTTTTAAGTCATAAAATACATTGCATTAAAAGGACTGCTGAGGAAAAATTCTCTTTGTGTATCTGCTCTGCCGAAGAATATGTATATTTATGTGTGTATATTTGTCTGTGTATGGGCTACTCCCATTCTCCTATCCCACATGCGTAAAAGTCAAGTTTTACCATTTTGGCATTTTTCCCAGAGAAGCAGGGCCCATTGCCCACTAAGCATTCAGGAAATCATGAAAAGTTGGCACCAACTGAAGCACAGCATTCCTTTCCCTCACGTAACTGTCAATAAAGCCATTGGCAAGTTCACAAACATCAGAGGGTGAGCTCAAGATTCATGAAAATACCACTGACATTCAGATAAAGTAAATTAATAGAATCTGCTGGAAAAATATCCAGACATCTTTTTATATCATACAGCCATAAAATGGAAAAAATGGATAGGAGGCCTCCTAATGTAATATGGAATGAAGCAGAAATTCCTTTGTGCTACCAACAATGTAACCACATAAGTGAATCTAATTGTCTGTGTGTTTAAAGAATTACCTCAATATCACTTCTCATCAAAAAAATTATTCCGGCCCTGTTCTGTCAAATGGGAAGCTGATCTGGGTCCAAGTTCACTGTCACATGCGGTTTGCATTACTGCTTTGTAGCACTGGGCCATACTTTGTTTTCTTTTCTGTCATATTTTCTTTAAATTTCCTTTTTATTCCAGTTATGTGCTGAATAAGATCACTGAAGATGGGCAGCTGTACCATGGGCAATCAGATAAAGAACAACCACCAACTGATAAAGAAAAAATGAGGTGCCATATGCCATGGATACAAAGCTAATTCTTCAAATTCCCACAATATTCACATACCTGCTTTAGGACCCTTGCAATATCATAAAAGCAGACTTATTCAGGGAATGACCCTTATATACGAAGACATGTATCAAAGTGAAGCTATCCAGAAAAATCTCCTTATCCTCAGAGTGGATTTCAAAAAGTTATATATATATATATTCGAAATTCAAAATTCTGTCACTTGCCGTATCTCTGCTTTTTTCCCCAACACACACAAAATATGATATAATACACGTTCATATTTCATCCAAGGGACATCAGCCATATATTTTTAAATTATGTATGGCTATGCATTCCCGCCTGGCTTGTTTTCTCTTCCAGTTAATTTACTCTGGCTGTCAAGTTTCAGAGATGGGACTGTATGCCTCGAACAGAAAGTTGATTCTTACGTCCTATCTAAGTACCATGTAGGAGCCTTGGCCCAGGGTCTTCCAACCATAAATCATGTAACAAAGCTAATATCTCATCATTAAATTCCAGGTCCTAAAGTGGGCACCTGGTGGCCCCAGATTCTGTTCAAGAAGGAGAGAGACACACATAAAGACCATGGTTCAGGTCTCACACCCAGCAAACTGCCATCTGAAACACCTCATTTCTCTCCATTAACAATGCAGACAGCCTACAGCAGTCATACGCTTAATTTAGTCATGTACATTAAAGCAGCAAAGTAGAATGAATCTGGGCCATGTTGTCTGTGTGCATGTAGCCCCGGAGTCATTGTCGTTTGTACGTGGTTCCCTACATACCTCATTAATATTGTTCCATTCACTAGGAGACAATTTGCAATTTCACCCTTTAAATTAAGAATCCATGTTAAAAAAGAGAGCAAATATCGCTCACTTATGAACGTGGAACTTGTAAGCACATGAATTCCTAGGAAATAGCTCTTATACAAAAAAAAGAACAAGGAAATCACTGTATGATTACTCTTGTGGGTAAAACAAAAGAAAACGAATGTAACTATTTTCTGTTGTGCTCAAAGGACATTCACACTTGTATGGAATTTTCTTTTTCTTGTAAGACAATAATGTATACCACTATGCTAGCTAACATGAGCTCTAGGGTTTTTTTTGCAGGTGATTGAATAAAAGCTAAAACCAGACTCCAGTATTTATACATTATGTACTTGACAGCTTCATAGTCTTTGGACTAAAATATTTATTGTTGGCTTAAAACAAATATAAGCCATGGAGAGATGATACAAGGTCAAATTAGCACAAAATATAGGTTGCATGCTTCTCTGTTTATCATAATATGTCATAACAGGAGTTGGTTATTAGTAATGCTTGCTTTGAGTTTTTATTGATTTATCCATATGTCAATGAAACATACAAGTCTATCATCAATGTGTTTATAAGGCTGTATAAATGCATGCAAAGAGAATACCTGCTGCTGCTTGTCTGATGTGTTTCCTAATATGCCAATGGATTAAAGAGTTAGTTCGCATATAGCAACAGCCTTATTGAAATTATCCTAAGTGTCTTTTGGTGAGAAGATGAAAAATCTCATAGGTTCTATAAGAAACCAAGACAAGCATAATTTCTGATTGTCATGAAAGCGAATGGCTAACATAGAAAATACCTTCATATTCTTTCATAGATTCTTTTTCTGTGTTGAAAATGCTTATATAAATATTTCAGAGCAGCTGACCTGGTTGTGTATGAGGTTTTATTTAGCTCTTTATTCAGTCATATACCATATGGAAGATTTACTTCTGGGTAATCCAGATTCCAGCTACCAGGAGTCTAACAATATTCTTGGCTGATTTTTCCCTTTTTCTTCCAGCACCTATACTTCACATCCTTACACCCCAAAACTCTTCTATCCCAGCTGTAGCTGCTGATAGATACTGTACCCTCTGTCTCCTGTTAATTTTCTCAACCAGGTCACTGTAGCCATACCAGTGATCCTTAAAACCCTTACAGTCCGTGTTCCTTTACCTTGCTATTCTAACATCTTCACATACATTAACTGAGGACACAGGTCTATTCAGCAAACCTGAGATTCTTCAAGCGCATTTGCAGTAACTTACTCCACATAAATTAACTTATTACTGTATACAGAGAACGGGTAATCAAAAGGAGGAGAACCTTACAAACTGACAGCTGCTCTGAAATATTTATACCATTTGTATTTTACTTCACTCCTGGTATGGGGCCAGAGCCTTATTGTTGTAAAAATATAGAAAATAACAAGTCTTTCTTAAAAGATATGATCTGTCTAACGTGCAAACATCCTAAGGCATGGAAAGGTAAACAGACACAAAGTATGTGAAATGTATTTCCTAAGACTGAAGAGATATTATGGTAGCCAATGCCAAGTTCACACCAATTCTAGAAGTAGTGTCACAAAATAGAAAACCTGGAGAGGATCAAGAATCTGTATTTGAGTGGAAAAAAAAGTGAAGAAAGCAGTATAAGAAGAATACTAACCAGCTTTTGCCTCCCCATTCCCCTCCTGGGCAACCACATGAAGATTTTAATATTTATTATGAGCCAAAGAAAAGGAGTGAGGGGACAGGAGGTGACTAGGGACAAAGTTGGCCTGCAGTTCATGGTCCGCATGGTAATTGATATTGTCACGCTATTTTTGGATGATCTAATCACAAACTAACAAGAAAAGGGTTGGTTGCTGCTCTCTCACTTTATTCTTAGGGCTTCTATGAACACCAAAAAAAATAAAAAAAATCACTCTGCTTTAACCAGGATTATCAGGGTAAAAGATCCTTCAGAAGCTTTCAGCAAATCCACTCTCCTTCTTTTCTATGGGTGCCTTGGTCCCTCACATCCTTTTTTTCACTACTAGAAAACTGTGAAGGTCAGCTTCTTACTTTATGGAAGATAAGAAAGGGAAGTGTCCTTTTTATACTTATAAAAGCCCTTTCAGAGGTGAGTAGATAGTAGCAACGTTTGTGGCTACTGTAGGTTAGAAATTCCTAGGGAGACATATCAAAAGGACAAAGGCAGTAAGTGCTATCAGCAGCAGGTCCAAAAAGCAGCAGGAGGTTTCCAGTGCACCAGCGCTTACGCTGATAACTAGCTATCTAATGAAGCAGCTGAAAACACAAAAGATATTTTTTGTCCTCCCAGGAATTTTCTACTTTCTTGTTCTATTCAAGTATCAAGTTAAGATGAGGGAGAGTTTCTAGTGGCTGAATTGATGTAGGGTTGAAAAGGACATCAAAAGTAAACAAAATTATATTTCAACATAGTACAAATCCTGATTTTTCTACCACTTATGAATTTAATATATACACACAGATAATCTTCCTTTCATTAAGTGGAATACTTAAGGCATTGCAGGATCTTGCCTTTCTTTCTCAGGGTCTCTTACACTGAATGTTCTGCTCAATATTCTCCACAGGCGAGGAAAATATCGTTCCTTCCTGAATGCTGGAAAGTATTACCCATCTTATTTCTGACTTCTGATAACAGTAATATGATGCTGTAGTATTAGTGAAGCGCTTATGTACCTACATACTACAACTGTGAGTGTGTGTGTGTATATGCACATACAGGAGGAAACAAAGCACATCTGAAGTACATATGTTTGAAGGATCTTGTAGGAAATGTAAAGTTGTATTTTTTTCCAGTTTACTGCATGAAAATGGATAATTTCTCTGGCATTATCCATTTCCTGTACTGTGTGCACTGAATCAGAAAAGAATGCTGCTCTTTCTTCTCAGCCAAAATGCATCAGAGCAGCTTAATATGTTCCGTTCCCATTAGTATCTTGGTGTGCTATAGAGATTTGTAGTTTCTTTTCCACCAAAGTGCACCAATAGCTTGTATGAGGCCCTTTCAGTACATTTGGAGCAAGTCTGCACTATCATATAGATAGATGTCACATGTTCAGTTTGACTGATTGCTGAAAGGATGTGGATGAATATACCATATCAGTCTTCCCAGGTGAAAACTACAAAGAAACAGAGGTGAATCCCGATAAACCTATTACATCTTAGTTACAATGAGGAAGAAAAAAAGGCATTATGGTACCTTGATTCTGCATTCCTGTATAGCTCAACAGGATTCTTTATCACCAAGGATAAGAAGTCTAGAAAGAGGAATGTAGCATCTGGCTACCTTTAGAGACTATCTCCTTACAAAAGCAGAAGTTTCACAATCAGGTAAATTAAAACTCTGAAGTTTCATATAACTGACAGAAAATAGATCTTTGCCTGTGGGAAAGTTAGTGCATATAAATCTTGTTATGTTAATAATTATTTTGCCTTATTCTTTGCTTCTAGTGTTAAATGGAAAGCAGTACCTTCCCTAACGAATACTATTTGAGTCGATTATATTTGCTGCTTATATACAAAATGCTGTCAGGGAAAAGAATAGCCCTGATACCCCCAGTCCAGATCTCTGTATACTAAGGCTACTGCACCATTTGTATTAATTAAAGTCCCATCTAGAGGGGAACACCATCCAAGATTGGAAATGCTCTCTAAACGTAACTGTGATGGTAATGTCCTTCAAAAGAAAGGTCTAGGTGGGTCAGGTGTCCCATAATTCTAAGAATCATAATATCTATTACAATATTTGAAGCTGTGCTAAACTATAATAATTAAGAATTTATACTTTATTTAGATGAACAAAGTTTGCAGACAATAGAGTTACAGAACAGGAAACTCCTAGACACATACATGTAAATTGAAATGGGTTTATTATATTTTATCTCTCTTTACCACAGTCTTTGTCTCCCTCATTAATTTGTTTCCTTATCTTTTTAAGGTGCCTTTATTTTTAGCTTCCTCTTTTTTATTATTAGCTTTCCTATTTTCCTAGCACAATCAGGTGAATGTATAATGCTGAGCAGCTGTGGTAATAACTGACGCCTGTGCTCACTCCGGTCCAAAGAAAATATGGTGCAGACTCGTTCCCTTCCTTAGGGCACCTTTCAGCAGAAGGTTTAGAGGGCCGAGAGAACTGAAATAGCTCTGCAGTGAGCAGTGCAAGGTGTGGGACGCTCCTGGAGCTGCAGCTCTTGGTGTGCACTGCCACCACAGAGACAGGGTCACCACAGCAAGACACACAGATAGGGATGCAGCTGGGGCCACGTGGGCCTTGCAGCAGCCAGTGCTGCAGCAGGACAGCTCTTCTGCATGGGGCTGTGCAGGGCCGGTTGGAGATGTTGTGGCTGTGCATTTCACCGGCACATGGCATCCACTAGGTCTGTACAGGGCCAAAGCTGCAGAGCAGGCTGCGGGTCTCCTACAGAAGCAGCTCCAGTCAGGACCCTGAGTCACAGAAGAGGCAAGAAGAGTTTTCAACAGCAGTGAAAATGAAGGGTATATTGAGATGATCTTTCAGGAAAATCTGAGCCACACAAATCAAGGGAGGAGAGAAAAACTGTGGACCCTGGTCACATAGGCAGCGAAAGGTGGCTGCTGCTGTTGGGAAGGCTGCAAGCTGATGACTCCTGGCAGCTGGAGGAAGGTTCCTGATCCACATTCAAACCCACCACTATAGGATAGGCTCAGTATCTGGCATTAGGGAGAACAAGCAAGACCTGTCCATGCCAGCTGAAGACACAAAGCAGAAAAGGTGAATGGTACTTTTAGGAGACTTTTTTCTGCAGAGAACTTTGGCAGCTAGTGTCTCAGGAGTTTTGTTGTTTACTGGAGTCCAGGAACTGGGATGTTGTAGTGAGACTGCCCAAGTTTGTGAGATGTTCGGACTATTACTACTCTTTGCTTCTTTTCTGCATAGACAGCAGCAGTATTGCTAGGGAGAACCCAGGGTGTGTTAAGAATAACTTCCAATCTTATGGGGTGAGGGTAGAAGGCAGAGGAGCTCAAGTAGTGTCTCCTCAGTCCTTCCAGCAAGGAGATAAAGCTCAAACAGAAGTGGACTCATCTAACAGGTAAATACCTGTCTGGTGTTGCACACTTCTATGACAATAGGACCCTTTTCAAGGAATGACAGCTTCTGAGCAGGGATCATAGAATTATAGAATCACTAGGTTGTAAAGGACCCACTGGATCATCGAGTCCATCCATTCCTATCAAACACTAAACCATGCCCCTCAGTACCTCATTCACCCGTCTTTTAAACACCTCCAGGGAAGGTGACTCAGCCTTCTCCCTGGGCAGCCTGTGCCAGTGCTCAATGACCCTTTTCATGAAATATTTTTCCTGATGTCCAGCCTGAACCTCCCCTGGCGGAGCTTGAGGCCATTCCCTCTTGTCCTGTCCCCTGTCACTTGGGAGAAGAGGCCAGCTCCCTCCTCTCCACAACCTCCTTTCAGGTAGTTGTAGAGAGCAGTGAGGTCTCCCCTCAGCCTCCTCTTCTCCAGGCTAAACAACCCCAGCTCTCTCAGCCGCTCCTCATAAGACTTGTTCTCCAGCTCCTTCACCAGCTTTGTTGCTCTTCTCTGGACATGCATGTGACCAAGAGAAGCAAGCAGGCTTGTAGAAGTGGCTTGCCTTACACTTACGTTCATGTAAATGGAATGACCCTATGCACATGCCAGTCTCTGTTATACATAAAGCAGCCATGTTGAGTAACCTCTCCTAGTTTATATGCCTAAATTAAGTGTGTCATAGTAGATCACATCATAGTTGCTCTCTCCTCTCTTTCTCAGCTGGGGGAAGGAGTTCCACAAGCACACACTAACCTTGAATTTAAGAACCATGTATTGTTAACTTACAGTTCTTCCTATAATCTCTTTTCTCTGAGCTGGTGAGTGATCACTCCTGTCCAGCTGCATGGTGATACTTGTCATGGGTCATGATATAGACATTTCCTCTCACACACAGCTGTGAGCAAAGCATGCTAAGAACATGCTCAACTTCATCAAAAGAATGCAAGAAGCATACTTTTTTTTACTTAGTAGATCTGAAATTCAAGTGTTTATTTTATAACAGTCTTAATGAGGGGGTAATTTTATTTTTTTTTCCCATGGAAGCTGATCTACTTTACATGTAAAGGGACTATCCACTAGTCCATCAGGAAAGTCAAGAGTGTTCTGGATTCCAGTAGCAAGGAGTGAAATTAGGAACAGGCTGATAAAATTTTGAGCTCTTTCAGGCAGGTGTGATAATTGAACCTAAGTCTCTGACTTCTTTATTTCTCCATTTCCCTCCCTCTCTGGAAAGAAAAGATTCCTCTTTTTAATTTTTGAATGGAATTATTATTTGCTTATCTTGCAGATTACACAGCATTATCAGTCTTAAACAAAGCTGGTGCTATCTGCCAGATAATATTTACACATTTACAAGAATTTAAACCATACAGCTCTCTTAGGTGCCTTCTGTTAGGTGCTAGTAAGGATGTCTAATTAACATTTAGTCTTTTGTGAATCTGCCTTCTGTTTTTATTTTTTTTTCTTGTTCAGAGAATTTGAATCTTCAGCCTTTCGTATTGAAGCTTTCCATTGATAAGGTATCAATTTAGAATTGATCAGCACTTTGCAAACACTGCACTTTGTAGTGCAAGTAGCTTACCTTTTAGGGAAGGCAGCATATTACTGAATATCTGTACATCCCATTCTACCATAAAGACAGATTGTATACAGTATTCTAAATCATGTAATCTATAGCTCTAAACAAAGCTGCTATTATGTAGTCAGCTCTTAGAAGCTGTTTCCTAAAAGACTAGAACTCTCATATAACACAAGCTGGTCCTACATGTCATAATGTCTTTTTGTTATTTCATGTGTCTTTCTAAGTCAGGTTGCTTTCTAAATCTGGGTTACTCAGAAATCTCCCTGTTCCTTTCAAAAAGACTTCACTGTCACTCATATGTAGTCCTCTGGGGTTTTGCCTGTTAGTGTGCATGCTACTATCCGTTATCAAGGTCCTGTCTTCCTTTCCATGTTTGTCTCTTTGCTAATTTTCTAGTATTGCAAATTCCTTGCTGGCAGGCAAGAAAAACAAAAAGCCAGCTAGTTCATCCAGATGCAAAGAACAACAGCTGAACATCATGCAGTATACAAATTTCTATTAGCTGCAGTCTAATGATATACAGGAGGCTGAGGGGAGACCTCATTGCTCTCTATAACTACCTGAAAGGAGGCTGTAGAGAGGAGGGTGCTGGCCTCTTCTCCCAAGTGACAGGGGACAGGACAAGAGGGAATGGCCTCAAGCTCCGCCAGGGGAGATTTAGGCTGGACATTAGGAAAAAATTTTTCACAGAAAGGGTCATTGGGCACTGGAACAGGCTGCCCAGGGAGGTGGTTGAGTCACATTCCCTGGAGGTGTTTAAGGCACAGGTGGACGAGGTGCTGAGGGGCATGGTTTAGTGTTTGACAGAAATGTTTGGACTCGATGATCCGGTGGGTCTCTTCCAACCTGATTATTCTATGATTCTATACAAAAAGATGGCTATACCTGTACATTTCACAGCACAGTGAATTTCAGAGTAGCAGTGCCAAAGTTTACATAATTCTTTGAGATCTTTTCTGATTATAAACTGTAGAAAAAAGGACTGGAAGAAACCTTTAGATAAAAAGACTGGTTGTTCTTCATGCACCCAGCCCCCTGAGGCAGAAGACAGGGGTGGGAAGCAGAATGAAGTCCCCATAATCCAAGTGGAAATGGGTAGTGACCTGCTATGCCACTTAAACATACATAAGTCTATGAATCTGGGTGGGATCCACCCAAGGGTATGGAGTGAGCTGGTGGAAGTGCTCATCAAACCACCTTCCATCATTTATCAGCAGTATTGGCTGACCAGGGAGGTCCCAGTTGCCTGGAGGTTTGCAAAGGCGATGCCCATCTACAGGAAAAGCCAGAAGGAGGATTCAGGGAACTACGAGCTGTTAGTCTGACCTCAGTGCTGGGGAAGGTTATGGGAAGGTTATGCTGGCACCTTGAGTGCCAGCACATGGCACGTGCAAGACAAGCAGGCAATCAAGCCCAGTCAGCATGGAAGAGGGAAAGGCAAGTCCTGCCTAACTAACTTGATGTCCTTTTATGACAAGGTGACCTGTTTAGTGGATAAAGGAAATATTAGGAACTATTATTCCTAATATTAGGAAATATTAGGAAATATTATCCATGATGTTTACCTAGGCTTTAATAAAACCTTTGATTCTGTTTGCCATAGCATTCTCCTGGAGAATCTGACTGCTTATGGTTTGGTTGGGCATACGCTTCACTGAGTAAAAAGCTTGCTGAAAGGTCATGTCTAAAGAGTGCTGGTAAATGGAGTTAAATGCAGCTGGCAGACAGCCACAAGTGGGGTTCCCCAGGACTCGGGGGGGTGGAACTTTAAGACATTCTATAAAATAATTAATCATAAATAATTTCATAAAATTTGCATAATTTTTAATTGCTGCAGGTACCATCTAATTGTTTTTATCTTAACTTAAAAGTATTCTGAGGTTATAACTGTGGATATAAATATCTTGAATATTTTCAGTCTGACATATTTGCTTGCCTTTCATGAGATCTGAAATTTTATACAGTGCTTGATGTTCTTCTCAGCCATAATTATAATAAGGTAAATATTATGAATAAATGGATATGCCTATATTTTTAAGGAGTATTCTGCTTAAGATTCTTGGACTTGGAAGCAAGCTTTCCTGCCAATAATCCACAGACAGTGCACCCAAAAAGAAGTCAGCACAGTTCATAAAAATTCATTAAAAATTTAAACAAATTTTTACATATTCATTTTTTTTATAATATGAAAAACTTCTCTAATATAAACACTTCATAAATTTTTGACTTGACAGCAGCAAAATGGATGCTAAGAGATAGCAACCTGAGAGTGGATGCTATGGGAAAAGACTGCTTGAACACAAAAATTTAATGGTGGAGCTAATGTTTTGAAATGTTGTTTTGTGTAGGTACAGGTGCATGGCACCTGGAGAACTGGAGAAAGCTGCATTTCCTTAAAAGACAGAAATGGAGTCTTTTTTCTTTCCTGGGAGAAAAAAAAAGTGCTGTGAGTTCCCACAAATCTATCCTGTGTTGTAAGTCAATTTTGATAATGCACATACTGCTGTAACTAGTGGATATTTATTGCAAGAAGTTACCAATGCATTATATCTACCTGTGTCTGTAGATACTTATGTGTTTAAACGGTTCATTATTTTTGTAAAGTGAATGATTCAGTGACCCTAGAATAAGGATGCATGTGTAATGAGATTGCACTTATAAAACATTATTTATGCTATCAGGAAACCACAGCTTGAGGGCTGTTGAAGACAAACAGGGTTGTAACAGAGACTTCTCAAAGGTTCAAATACAGCATAATTGCAGAGGCCTGGAAAGTGCAAGCAAGGAACAATACTAGAGGCTCCAGGACTATTAACACATATCACAAATGGTCATTTCCTGGTCATTAATGAAGTGCACTTGAGATCTGAGTGGGATTTATTTCAGAGATAAAAAAAGAGAACAAAGAGTAACTATTACACATATATGAAGCTTACATTACATAGCAAACATACATTACAGTATATACCATCCAACTGTGAAGTAGTTAGAAAAGAGCAAGTAAGTGCAGTGCTGGTGAATGGACCCAGAGTGAGAAAGAAGCATCAGCTTCAATACTTCTTCCACAGAAGGGCTTGAGCAACCAATTTATTGTAACCCCATGCTTATGCTTCTCTTCCAAGAAGACTGGTAGCCTTATCTTAGGACTCAAGGAGCTGCAAAACAGTGGTGATAAAGTTTACTAATATCAGTTTTAATTCTGTCATTACTGGGAATGAATTGTAATAGTTATATAAGCATAGAATATTTTAGTTTGGAGAAGGATGTCTGGAAGTCATCTAGATTAATTACCTCAGTTAGAGCACGAGCAAGCAGATGGTATTATCTTGAGCCTTCCCTAGTTTTGAGTATCTCTAGGGGTGGAGAATTCACAGCCTCTCTGGTCTACATGTTACAATGTCTTACCACACAAAGTGAAACTTTTTCTACTAACATATAATCAGAATTATTTTGGACGTCGTGCCTGTTGTCTGTCATACTATTACTGTGCATGTTACTTACATCAACTTGTGGTAGGTGTCCAGCCTTCTGTACAGTTAAGGGGCAAACTGAGAGAAAATGACTAACAACTTCACCAAAGCTGAATTAAAGTGCAGTCCTGCTTCAGAAATTTGAATGCATTGCCTTCGATTTACAGAAGTATGTTTTCTATTGCAAAGAATCTTCTCATTGTTGCATGCCCAGGAGTCTATTTAAACAATACAAATAAGCCTAGTGGTGATGAATAGCTTACCTTTTATCCACAGCTATAATATTTTGTCATTGCCAACTGACTGAATTTTCAATTATACATTAATGATGGGCAGAGCTGAAAAGGTTTGGATATGCCATTTTCTACCTGAATAAACACATTTTTAGAATCAACAATGTTTGGAATTGCAGACCTCCTTGAGGACAGTTCTTTTGTTTAGAACGAGCATAAGGTATCCTATTCCAGTTCCTGGACATACATAGACTATACTATACTGATTCCACTTAAAACAAACCCCCAGAAAGATAAAATGGTTAACTAAATTCTGAGGAGTTTCCAGGAAAATAGTGAATTGGATTCAATGTCAAATGAATGTCTTTGTTAAATCCTCATATATTTCACAACAACAATCAATGGAAACCAAATATTTTTAGCTAAAGCACGCAAACATTACAAAGCACTTCTGTAAGGACAGCAATGCCAACATTTCTTGCAGCTCAGAGAGTGCTTTCAAGTGACAACAGATTTGACTGCTGGAAGAATATGGAGCCTCAAGATACTATGTTGTCTTCTGAAGCTTTTTTTCAATTTTTGACAAAAAGAGTCTGAAAAAGTTTTTTCACACATATTGATGCCTTTGATCATTCCCAATGGATTATATGAAAGAGTGCTTTTTGAAACAAATTGAAGGCATATGTAGACAGTTGACAAAAATCTCTTGCTAGATTTTTTTTATCTAATTAAGTGAGAATATAATAATATTTTCATGGATACATAAGTGTTTTCATTTGCATATCTGAAAGCACTCCAATACATCCTAATTAATTCCATTCCAGAGTACCATTTCACAGATGAATAAAAGGACAAATAGAGCAAAATGCATGGCTACTGATCCCACCATTGTTCTTAAATGGCACAGAAGTGAGATATTGTTGTTCCAATACAGAGAGAGAAAAAGACACCTGAGATCATTGTTGGTGGTCATGTGAAAAGGATGTATTTACTAGGACACCAGGAAAGCTGATGTTCGATAGTAATTGCGAAATGGGAAAAAATCCCAGTGTTTTCACTTTCTCCAGGAACACAACTTATTTCTTCCATGCAGAAAGCACACCTCTCCTGAAGATTCTGAAACTTTCTTGGTTCCTGCTTGGAGTGAACAGGAGAAACAATGTAAAAAATGCCATAGGAAAACACAGCCTCATTTTTCGATACTAGACAAGCTGGAATTTTTATTTTTATTTTAAAACCTAATTGTAATTCAAGCTCATCTAAATTGAACCACTTTCCTGAACAGAGTATCTAAAAAATACTCTTAAAAATTAACTGAAATATGAATGAGAGAATAAATAAATAATCTTTCCCAGTAATGGTAAACCCAAATAGACATACACCAGATACTAAGAGTACAGCTGTTGAAAAGGAGATTTTTTTTAAATTCCTCTTGCTTTAATACTTTGAGTGTAACATGGCTGTAAACCAGCAGGCAGTCATAAACACTAGTAGAGAGAGTTTACATCAATGTGAAGGAACAAGGTTTCCAATTACAGCTTTTGTAATCTTAAAAATGCACTGAGGAAGAAAGAATCCATTGCATTCACCACACAGTTTTGAGTGTCACAGAAGTTAAGAGCCTCCTTGTCCACATCATCAGGTAACTCCTCTACATTTATGCCTAAACCAGCAAGAACACTGGTAACTTACAACAAAGGATCTGTGCACATTCTTCAGCTTTTCATCAATGAAGAACATTTCTGTTCTTTAGGCACTGTGTGTAGCAGAATTTCCTGTTGTAAAGACATTATGTGAAAAATTTTGTCTGATATACATCCTAGTAATCATGAACATATCTGCTTTTTTTTTAATATTTTCAAAATTGTCCGGCTCCTCTACTGTATTTTAGTTCAAAATAAAGGAACACGTTTCAGCTACTAAAAGTGGTAATGAAATTTACATGATCTATCAAGTTATGTGAAACTATTTATGCTCTTTACTCTGAATTTGAACTATAAAATGAAAAGAAGAGGCAGTTTCCTTGCCAGCAATTTCATGACTTAAAAAAACCCCACCTCTTCTACTCCAGACAGAATTATGGTAGGATTAAGGCTGTGACAGAAAAATTAGAAGGAAAGAGAGAACACAAATCCCTGGTGAGATAAACTTATGCATGTAAAATGACTTTCATTTAGTCATATTGTATGCCAGAAAGGTTATCTATTGTTAGTTGACATCAATGCATCTTCAAGGAGCATTTGAAAATGTTTTCAGAGAAAACTAAAAAAATAGATTGCTTTCTGAACTTCTGAACTCACAATAAATTGTAAGAATGGTCTGAGCAATTTATTTGGTGAGCTGATCTTCTGAAAGTACTTTTTAAACATTTGTTCCATAGGATTTCTTCTCCGTTATAGGTGAACCTCAGAGTTAGCTAAAGGTTGTTTCCACAGTCAATAGAATATACAAAACTTTATTTAGTCTTTATGTCCCTTTAGCACATAATTGTCAGATGGAGCCCTCAGGAAACGTGGATGTTTTCTAAAGCTAAAAGTCTCTATTTCCTAACTGGTAAGGAAGAGATAATGACAGTGGCTGTCTTGGTGAAGTGATTTTTAGTCCTTTAAAATCCAAGTGCTGTATAGGAACACAGTCTTTTATCATTTACTTTCAGATCCTGGCCAGAATAAAAATTCATAATAGGTAAAAATTCAAAACAGCGGCTGAAAGGAATGAAGTTAATACAGAAACATTTAAAGGGCACAAAAGTTCAGATCATGTTTGCTGTGATTTTCAGAGTAATTGTAAGTAATTTTTTATCCTATCTAAACTGATTTGCCCATCTTCACTTACTGCCATTGCCCTTAATGTATATGTTTTTTGTTCCTCTTGCTTTCACTCTACCACTAGGACATTATATTTAATGACTCATACCTTTTCTTTAATTTATTCACTACGTAGGACCCTTTAGTACTACAGTGGAAAATAAGTGCCATCCAAATGAATAAATGATAGTAATATTAAAACATAATAATTTAAAGCTATAATAGGAACACAATTACTAAGAAGAGTAAATGTTGAATTTACTATTTTTAGTCTTGTAAATGTATGCAATTTGAGCTTAACACACATGACCAATAAAATGGTTTGAATTTTACATGTCTTCCCTCTTCTTTGAAGAAATTGACCAAACACCCAGTGATACGAGCATTCAAAATTATATGTCATATTTTTGATTGCCAGCATAATTCAGAAAGTTTCTATTTGGAATCCATTAAAAAATGGACTGATTCTAATTATAAGCCTCATGAGAGTAATTCTTTCCTTTTTTTTAATAAGTCAGATTTATTCCACTGGCGTAACTTGGAACATGAGACTACTAATGGTTATATCCATTCTTCTGCTGTGCTGGGGGAATATACTTGGAGAGGTCTGGAATAAAGCATAAGTGAACTAAGCAGTTGCTTAAGGCGGATTTCATATAACTAACTACTAAGACTAGAGGTCTCATAGAAAAGATCCAGTTTGCATAACTCAGTAAAACTGAATTATTTTGTTCTCATACCTGAGAACAAAAACTATTTTTTGTTTGTTTGGTTTTGGCTTTGTTGTTGTTCTTTCTTACATGGCAGAGAAATTTTCTTCTGGATCCGGAAACACAGGTTGGCTAACATTGCTCCAGAACTTGTCTGTCTATCCACAAATTACAGATGCTATGCTCTTGGAGGTCTGACCTTGCCTTGAAGCTTTTTAGCTGAAGCTCAGCTGTCAAAAACAAAGAGAAAATATCCTGAAGGTAACAGGCTCACTTTGCTCACTTTTGGGAGCTGAATGCCAAAAAATAGGCTTCGGGTTTTCTGATTCCTTGGATTTGGTGAGAGAAAGATAGAAAGGTTAAACATAGGTTGAATGTGGTTGTACAAGCCTTCGGAATAATGTTCAGCTATTCATCTTATAAGGTTACCAAGAAAAATCTTCTGCCTTTCTCTATAACAGGCTGTTCATTTAATGTTCATTGGTTAAAACTAAAGAGGCATAAAGGAAATATTTAAATCATCATTTAGATGATAAATTATAAAATAAACTTAATAGAGTATTTATAATTTTAAGTACCAATTGGAGATTAAATGCATTCAACAAACGTTATTCTCTAGTACACACAATACTCCATTAAAAACATAAAATGAAGAAATTAAGTCTAATGATGAATTTTGAAATTATTGAAGGACACATGCTAATCCTTTTTAATCCTACACTTTCCTACTAAGAAATTTGGCCATTTTAATAAATAAATACTAAGTAGGTCTCATTTGCTCAGAGCTAATCAATGGACCAAAAGATGATGATAGAAAACATCCAGTCTTCATCTTACTGTCTACATGTTCCTGTATGCTCCCCCTCCCCCAGGAGAACTGCTCGGCTACAGATGTTAAAACTCTACAAGCTGTAATCTCCTAAACTTCAGTATAATTTTGGTAACTCCCCTGGACCACAGTCAGAAGACATTTTAAAGCAGTGCAGCTTTGAGTGAGCTAATTTATGTCGAACAACTGCTGATGTACTACTTCCCTCGAAATAAAAAACTCGACTAATTTTTTTGAGTTAAAATCTGTGGAAAATCTCCTTATACCCTTTATGTACATTCCCTATCTTCTATATGTGTTTTTTAAAGGGAATTGAAGGTGGTAACCGAATTCCACAATAAAATTTAAAAATACTGAAATTTTATGTGAAAGTTTTTCCATTACCATTAGAGAAGCAGCCTAGACAAAGTTCTTGCCAATATTTGATTACTGATCTGGAAAAAATTTTGATCTCTCTTCCACTGAAGCTAAGAAAAGGCACTATGTCAATTTAAAATTATGCATTTTTTTGTTCTGGATCATCCTATTACACTGATCATTATATTTGTTACTTTGTTTTTAAAGGAGTAGGTTTTCAATTTTTATTTTCTATATTTATTTTCAATAGTTCAGTCCTTGTTCTTAGTATAAACTGACAAAAATTCTCTGAAATGCATGTAATTGAACTGATAAACTAATTGAAAATGAGATTTTCTTTAAAATGTAATACTTTTTAAGCTATAAAATATTATGTTCTCCTGGAGATCATAGAATCATAGAATCACCGGGTTGGAAAAGACCCACTGGATCATCGAGTCCAAACATTTCTGTCAAACACTAAACCATGCCCCTCAGCACCTTGTCCACCCGTCCCTTAAACCCCTCCAGGGAAGGTGAATCAACCACCTCCCTGGGCAGCCTGTTCCAGTGCCCAATGACCCTTTCTGTGAAAATTTTTTTCCTAATGTGCAGCCCGAACCTCCCCTGGTGGAGCTTGAGGCCATTCCCTCTTGTCCTGTCCCCTGTCACTTGGGAGAAGAGGCCAGCGCCCTCCTCTCCACAACTTCCTTTTAGGGAGTTGTAGAGAGCAATGAGGTCTCCCCTCAGCCTCCTCTTCTCCAGGCTAAACAACCCCAGCTCTCTCAGCCGTTCCTCACAAGGCCTGTTCTCCAGCCCCCTCACCAGCTTTGTTGCTCTTCTCTGGACACACTCCAGAGCCTCAACATCCTTCTTGTGGTGAGGGGCCCAGAACTGAACACAGGATTCGAGGAGCGGTCTCCCCATTGCCGAGTACAGAGGGATAATAACCTCCCTGGACCTGCTGGTCACACCATTTCTGATACAAGCCAAGATGCCATTGGCCTTCTTGGCCACCTGGGCACACTGCTGGCTCATGTTCAGTCGGCTGTCAACCAACACTCCTAGGTCCCTCTCCTCCAGGCAGCTTTCTAGACAGACTTCTCCTAGTCTGTAGCTCTGCACAGGGTTGTTGTGCCCCAACTGCAGGACCCAGCATTTGGCCTTTTTAAACCTCATGCCATTGGACTCTGCCCAGTGGTCCAGCCTGTTCAGATCCCGTTGCAGAGCCTCCCTACCCTCCAGCAGATCAACACTTCCACTCAGCTTTGTATCACCCACAAACCTGCTAAGGGCGCACTCAATTCCTTCATCCAGGTCATTGATAAAGACATTGAACAGGGCTGAACCCAGCACTGAGCCCGGGGGAACCCCACTTGCCACTGGCCTCCAGCTGGATTTCACACCATTTACCACCACTCTCTGGGCCCGGCCATCCAACCAGTTTTCCACCCAGGAGAGTGTGCGCCTGTCCAGCCCAGAGGCTGACAGTTTCCCAAGCAGAATGCTGTGAGAAACTGTGTCAAAGGCTTTACTGAAGTCCAGGAAGACCACATCCACAGCCTTTCCCTCATCCAGTAGTTGAGTCACTTTATCATAGAAGGGGATCAGATACTGAAAACATATTTTTTTTTTTACAATGTATAACCTAGGCATTGTCTGAGTAATTAGTTATTTATAAATGCCTTCTGCTGTCTTTTCTGGTCTTGTATTTCTATAGTGCTCTTAGTCTGACTAGCTGACCAGCATCCTAAGTACCATTAAATAAGAAATCAGTAAGCACTATTCACCTCATCATAGACAAGGTCACACAATGTAACATTTCTGAGGATTCTCATTAATTCTTGTGCATTAGTACACTGGAAACATAATTTGTTATTGAAATGAAGGAAAAAGATACAAGGAGAATGATTTCCTTTGTAGGTTCCAGTTCTCAGAGCAGAATAACTTTTTCCTGAGAGATTAGCAACATTTGGAACTCTTTCCAAGCTGATTGCATTTTATGATCTGTTTGGGTTTATTGAGTTAAACATACATTGAAACATTATTTATTGTTCTTAATCTTATCTGATGACAGAAGGACAGAAGCAGAGGGGAATGACTTGTGTTGGATATTTCTTGGCAGCAGCTGACAGCAGTCACTGTCTAGTAATTGATCCTGAAGCATGTGAACCACTGTTGAACCACCGTGACCTGTTTCAGTGTTTCTGCTAGAATTTCCATTTAGTAAAGACAAGGTAAAAAGAATCGGTAAAATGAGGGAAAAAGGACGATTCTTCAAGACAAGAACAGCAGTCTAGGTGAAACACATTACCTGCCTATTTCCTTCACTTGCTGCTAATTCAGGCTAAATACTTCTTTGGTTCACCCCTTTTGTGTCATGAAAGGCATTCATTACTCTAAATGCAGTTTCAGGCTCTGTGTCAGCTTGTAATAGTGCAGTTTATCACCACTGCAAGAGCAAAAAGCACAGAAAAATTAGGTTAATCAATACTACTGCAGTGTGTTTGACATTACATTGAGGAAAAGTTTAACATGTCATTCCTAACTACAGGCCATAAACTGCCTGAGGTCTGTGTGTGCTCTTGATGTGAATGCTGGTTCTTCACGCAGATCGAAGTCAGAATATAGCCGTAAGCTTTTTCTAATCATGCACGCCTTGCAGACTACTAGCACCTTGGATTGTAAAAAATGTGACACCACTTCTTCCAATATTCCTCCTCCTGAAAGAATTCTTATAAAGTTTCTGAGTATCTAATTGACAGACCTATGCAAATATGCTAACCAAATGTTCTGTTTAAAGCCTGATTTTATAAGCAATATTTATTTTATCTGACATTTAAAACTATTACTTCTGTGTTTCGGATGGTGGGGATTTGTTGTTGAAAGCTGGGCCAAAGACCATCAGATTTAGCATTGTACAAAGCATTAGTATAATTCAGAGCCAGTGTGTGTGTGTGTGTGTATATATATACTTTAAACTATTGTTTAAAGTATGTGGTATCAGTTACTTTAAATAAGATGTTGTTGAAGGTATGTTATTATTCACTGTAAGCCTTCAGTAAAATATTATTTTTTTTGAGAGATACTGTGTAAAGTTTGTACAATTAATAGTCTGAGATAAAGTTCAAGGATTCAAGGATGAATACAACTCAAATTTACAGAAACCTGCAGTCCAGATCCTTGGTAGGCTTAAATAGGCATTACTTCATTGAAATTAATGGGTCTATACAGGCTTGCTCCAACTCGGAATCTGTACTGACGTGTTTATCTAGAGGTAATTTAAAAATCTTTTATCTTGAAATTGAGTCAGACAGATAGTTCATAAATATTGGCTTTCCTGAAAGAGTTTTAGTATGAGTGTGATTTTTTAAAAGATGACAGAAGACCTACTCTCAACATAAATTAGAGATAAAATGGGAAGAGGAAAAAGGACAATTAGAAAGATTACACTGGTCAACTGATAAGGCTTGAGTACCAGTGAGAGATACTCATTGAATTAACCCTGAACTTTTGAGACTTAGAATGGAGTTCTGACATGCTATTATAATTTCATAGCCTAGGGTTTATTTCTGATGCCTTTTTCTACTTAGAGGTTTTTTTACATATTAAAAAGCTTCCTCCCCACCTTCAGATGAATTTATTTTAAAGTCAGAAGGGGAGCATTATGATCATTTAGTCTGAACTTTTGAATAATAACTGCCACATGTTTTGAAGCAAAATAATACTATTTCCTCTATAATAACTTTTATTTTTATGTCTGTTATTTTTTTGCACAGTATTTCTACAAAGTGAGATTTCACTAGGGACAATGACTCACCCTGTGATTTAAATTGACTGTAGGCAATCACAGCTACATATTCCTGCTATTCTTTTATCTCTGAATATTTTTCAGAGAATAGATAGCATTTTTTAGGATTGGCCTTCCAAATCCTTCCAGTGCTTAATTGTTACATGATTGTTTGGTTCTTGAGCCTGTAAACATTTATCTAGAATCACATTTAAGTGCTTATATGTTTATTTGTAAAAAGAGATCTTAAAGAATTGCATTTTTAATTGATCTTTTGAATTATATAGCTGTGGTTTTGACACTGACTACTGTTATTATCAAGATTCTTAATCATGGTAGAATACATATTTCTCAAAAACTGCAGGGCAAAACTCAAGTCCCAGCTCTGCAATGTACCCTCTTTATAATGAATTCCTTGTATTGCTTTGCTATATTAGTGTGTCATTTGACAGAGAAGGAAGGACGGTCAGTTAAAATATTTCTCCTAAAGGAATCAGTGTTATTCATGCTTGCAGGCCCAACTATAATATGCTCATTGCAAATGTAAACTCAGGAAGGAGTTCAGCTGTGATTTTCAATGACATTTTCTAGAACAATTTTGCAGTTGAAAGCCAAATGTTACATTCACTGAGAATCTAAGGGGATAGTAACATGACAAAGGTGGCAGTAAAATTTCTGAGTATCTGAATGGACCACAGTGATTCACCTGGTCTTGGGACCCCTTTAAGTGCTGGCAATAGTGCAGTTGATGCTTGTAAGCAGACTGATGTCTTTAAGTACTTTATTCTGGCAGCTAATAATAAATCTGCTCTGTACTTTATCAACCCTAATATTCTCTGGATAAGGGCCAAAGAGAAAAGCATTCATCTACCATGTGCATCTACTTAAAAGCTGGAACAAATCTTCATTTTTATTAAACAAGTCACTCACTCATGGCCTTCAATTTTGCATAGCAAGTGCAAATGATTTTCTGGGGCATTTCTGTGCATTCATACTCTTTCCTGGAAAATCTATATTAGGAAAGGAGATACTTGATTAATATCAAATGAAATGTTGTTAACCAGCTGAATGCCAAAAATGAATGGGGTTTTTTAACTATGTTTCTTTCTTAGACTTAACATATGCATCACCTTTTTGGTAACCTGTGTAAAATCCAACTTCATTCAAATTAATTTTATATTGCCATATGATGTGATGAACTAAATAAGGGGAATAAGAATCAACATGACTGCCTAAGTACGAAGAATGGAAAATTGAGATTGAACCCATTTGCCAAAAACCTAGGGGTATTTTGATAGTAATAATAATTTTACTGAGTTTTCAAGTGATTTATCCATGATAAAATTCAGACATGTTAAGTACTACTACCTTATCTGACATTCTTACATGGGTGAAAAATTGTGCTATAAAACTGAAAACTTTTGGAACCCAATGTTGGGTCTATGAAAAGTTGTTACCAGAGCTGTATGACAGATTCACATGGTTGTACTAAGTGTATCTTGATCATTTTGAAAAGTGGTATTTTTGGTTTGTAATAATTGATATGAAACTCTAGTTAAACTTCACATCTGCTCACAGCACCACCATTGCCTATGTAGGACCAGCAACTACTGCAAGCTTCACTGCTAGTAAACAAGCAAAGGTGCTAGAATCATACCGGTCCACAACACATGAAATCGTGATCTTTCTGTCTTTGGTTCATACCAAAGTTCCTAATGTAGATAGTAACATATGTATAGTACTATAAGAGTATCAGTATTTCCTGCTAGTCTATATATGAAATAATAGAACATTGATGAAGGGAAAATATAAGAAATAAAGAGAAAAACCAGAAAAATGACTTATAAAAAGCTCAAAAATTCCTGCAATGTACTATAGTTCCTGTCCCTGTTCGTGCTGGAGGTGTATGACATCCTATTGGGTAATTCTAACTCGGATCTCAACTCCAAAGGCAGTATTAGAGCTTGTACTGGAATGAGGTTCAATTTCCTGTAAGGAACTAAGAGCACTCATGACAAGAAAAACATAGGGGTTCTGTTGGATGAAATGCTGGATATGATCCAGCAACATGCACTCACAGCTGAGAAAGCCAACCATATCCCAAGCTGCGTCAAAACAAGCATGGACAGCAGGTTGAGGGAGGTGATTCTGCCTCTCTACTCCTCTCTGGTGAGACATCACCTAGATTACTGCATCCAGCTCTGAAGTCCTCAGCAGATGGAACATAGATCTGTTGTAACGGGTCTAGAGAAGGGGCATAAAAATGATCAGAGGTATGGAACATCTCTCCTGTGAGGAAGGGCTGGCAGAGTTTCAGTTTTTCTGCCTGGAGAAGAATCATGTCTGAGGAGAACATATTGAGGCTTTTCAGTACTTAAAAGGGCTTTTAAGAAAGAAGAGAACAAACTTTTTAGCAGTGCTCATTGTTACAGGGCAAGGTGTAAAGATTTTAAATTAAGTGAGAGTAGATTTAGACTAGATATAAGGAATTATTTTTTTTTTTTACAATGAGAGTGATGAAACACTGCAAGAGGTTGCCCAGAGAAGCGGTAGATGCCCAATCCCCAGAAACATTTAAGGTCAGGTTGGACAGGGCTCTGAGCAATCTGATCTAGTTGAAGATGTCCCTGATAATTGCAGAGGGGTTGGACTAGACCTTTTAGGATCCCTTTAAACCCAAACTATTCTATGTGTCTATGAAATTGAAAAGTGTGAAATCAGCTGTTCTTATGAAATCTTGACTGCTAAGGGGATGTGGTAATAGTCACAGTTTGTAAAAGACTGTGCTTTAGTCATCATTTGTGCTTAACTATCTTTTATTATCTTTTTATTCCATACCCACTGTAATTTCCTACTTGACCAATATAGCATTAACATCTACAGAATATTTCTCTTCTGTATTCACCCTGATGTTTAGGCACTGTGAGAAGGGTCTATAAGCTCTAACACTGCTTCCACCACGACACCTGCTTAGTACTTATCCATGTCTGTCTGGCTTCAATCAAATGTGAAGTGAGCTTGAAGCTGCTCACAAAAGATTATGTAGATACGTCATTACAATATTAACAAAGGCCATTATAGAAAAAAAGAAAATAATTTGACAAATCCTTACCATAAACTACCACTATGAATTTTGAAAATCTTGAAAATAATATTGTTTCCATTGTCTTCCAATGATAAATCCAAAGGAGATCTCCTTGTAGATGAGGATCTTCAAATCATATAACAGTTTAGCTTTGGCATTTTCAGGGAAGATAAACGATCATGTGATCTTGATCTTAAGCCTGCGCAGAATTTGCCACAGTACTTTCCTTGAGAGAGTAATTTATTATCCTTAATGAAGTCATCCTTACTGGGAGTAATTTGTTGTTCACTAACTATGAAATGACGTTATTGATGTACCTTAATCATGATTATCTTTTAATAGCTAAAGTGAGATGAGATGAATCCCACTTTTGCTGAGATTCTCAAAACCTTTATCAAAAATTTTCCTCTTCGCTTAGTTTTTCTGTATTCATTTCTAAGATAAGGATTTTAAAAGTGTCTAATGATATCTGCTGCAGAACAATGACCTCTTAATCCTTTCTTTCTCCCAGAATGTTGCTGAAACAATCCCATGGGCTTCTACTTTAGCAAATGCAGCAGAGGATGGTAGGATTGGTATCCATACAAAATATTAGAGCAATAACTTAGTATTGCCATGGACAGAAACACTGGACATAAAATTAAGCCATTTGCAAAGCATTATGAATAGAATTGATGTCTTCCCCATCATCATTACACTAGTGCACTAATTCACCTATATACTATTAGTAGTATAGATCATTGTTCTAACCTCCTGCTAAGTAATGTGTGATGAGTGCATTTGTGAGTATAAAACCTGTATATGTGGAGTACAATGTCTATTTTGGAAGAAGAAACTACTATCTTTCATAAAACATCTGTGATCAAATCAAGAGCCTTACTGTCAGTATAACAAAGTTTTAATGTACTGCAATAGTATATATGGATATAGAAATATGTATATATTTATACAGCACTTAAACATCTTCATTTGATCCCAGCTGTTCCATTTGGAGTGCAGATGTACCTGCATTTTAATCTGCAAAAACTCACATTTCTGGAAATATTGACTGAAATATGAAAAGCGTATTTCAAGGTTTTATCTTCCCTTTGCTTAACAACTGCTATGAAATGTGATGTGAGACATGAAATGTTCCATCATGTTGTATAAATAAGTGAAAACATTTGTCCTTCTAACCCCTTGAACCATATAAATGCTGTCAGGATAACATGGCTGTTAAGAAAATGGAACTTAATTAGACCTGACTTCTTCCAAATTCTTTCAGAATAACTCAAACTGAGGAAGCTTAATATTTAAGAGGCAATTAAGATAGCAGTCTTTTACTTAGCATTTCACCTCAGTGTTTCTTTGTGAAGCAGCTTGGGTTGTTTATATTCAGTGTAGCTTCTGTATATAATTGCAGGAAAATACTGGCATTCACTGGGGCCCTCATAGTTTAATGTGACTGCTACTACAAGAGAAAGGTCTGCAATAATTCTACTGCTCCTCTGAAAAGAAATCTTTAAATCACAAGAGGACTGGGAGTCATTCTTTTTTGCCTGAGTATGAATAACCAAGACAGTTCATTAGTTTTGGATTTCACTTATTGAAGCATTGTAAAAACAGGGAGAAATATATTCATCAATGCAAAAATAGATGTAAATTTTTTTTTTCTAATTGAAATTGGAATTTCCAATCATATTAACTTTTTTTTTCTATTTTGGTTATAGTCTGCTGAAGTAAGAATAATTACATAGTGCCTAGCATCTGCAAGTGTCTATTACGGAGGCTCCTCTCTGCTACTGTAGTATAACTGGAAACTGGTTTTAGACTCATACTTAGATATCTTCATGCCAGTTAGGATGGAACATTCAAAATACTGAGAGTTATTTTTACTCTTTTATTGATTTAACAGGTTACCTGCCAGGCCAGTAAATTTGAAATTAAAAAAAAAAAAAAGATAAACCTCCCCAAATAGCCTGTATACATACAACAGGTCACTTTATCTCAAGGTCAAAGGTGTAAAAAATAGAATTAAATTTACCTAATTTATTGTGATTTTCAATCACTGTCTTAAAGTTCTAATGAAGTTAGAGATGGTAATCAGTAGTATTTTAGATAATATGTTTAACTGTAGATCTTTTCTCTATTGAAATTATGCCTATTAATTTTAAGTCAAATGGTGTGGCAGCATAATGTTAAAGTTTTGCTGTAATCTGTAAATCAAAGCAAGTGCAAACTACCTCCTATGGAACAATCCAGGTACTTCATCTTGTCTGTTTCAGCAACAACATAGATTAATTCTGGAGCTGAACAAAGTTTCATTACAGTGAGAATTTTTTGCACGTTTTCATTTCCTGTGTTTGTCACCTGTCTCATTTTACTTACTATAAGTTTTTTAATTTGCATCCAAACTTGTTAGCCAAAAGTTGAATCAATTCTAATTGAATACATTATATTACTTTGTGAATGCAAACATAATACATGAGGCAGCAGGATCAGACAGAGTAAGCCAGGAGAACAGACAGACTGAGCCTCAGCTGTGCAATATACAACAGCAAGGACAGACATAGTTACTGAGTGTTGCTAACCAAGATGAAACTACTACATGAAATATGACAGATTCGTTGGCTTATTAGTGTATTTTTGTCCTCTGGAATCACAAGCATGATGATGAAAAAAGCTTTCTGTCAGCTGTGATTGCTAAATTACTCTGTGTTTTTAAAAGAATATCCTTTAAGCCTTCCTATGCTGCCCTCAACTTTAGTTTCCATGGGCTAAGTACAGGAATGATAAAGTAGTGAGGTTACAGATATATCCACTCTTAAACTTTTTGACTGACATTAAAGAAACAAAAAATATGAAGAAGAGGAAATGTAAAATTAAACTTTGCTTTGATTCCTCTGATTACTTCCATGGCCAACTAGGAAAAATGTAATTTTCTTTAGCATGGACCATTTGACAAAAATGCACTTACAAAGGATATGGTGTATTACACCACAGAAAGAACTGATCTGTCGCAACGTCACACCTAACCTGAAAAATCTCATTGCCCAGACAACTGCTCGCAGACTGCAGCACTTGAACAGGACAGGTTTTCAGGGTCCACCCTGATAATGTATACAGCTACCAGACAAAACAACTGCCAGGAGCTGGACACCAGACAAAACAACTGCCAGGAGCTAGAAATTAGGCAGACAAAACAACTGCCAGGAGCTGGACACTAGACAGACAAAACAACTGCCAGGAGCTGAACATGCCTGAACAGGTGCAGGTTTTTGGCAGGAAGAAAACAGGCAGAGTCCATGAAATGAGCCTATTAGCAAGGCATGACCCCAAGCATATGAAAGAACAAAGCAAGAGTGAGGTTTGGGCAACGTTCTCCCACCAGACTGAGTATTGGACTTCCTTCCTTCCTTCCTTCCTTCCTTCCTTCCTTCCTTCCTTCCTTCCTTCCTTCCTTCCTTCCTTCCTTCCTTCCTTCCTTCCTTCCTTCCTTCCTTCCTTCCTTCCTTCCTTCCTTCCTTCCTTCCTTCCTTCCTTCCTTCCTTCCTTCCTTCCTTCCTTCCTTCCTTCCTTCCTTCCTTCCTTCCTTCCTTCCTTCTCTTTCTTTCTTCTTTTTCCTCTTTTGATGCATGCCTCATAACCAAATAAACAATGGCACGTGACCCTGTTTGAATCTTAATTCCATATCCAAGTATCTGAGCTACACATACCTGTATCTTTATGGCACATATCATATGGATAATGCTTTTATGAAAACACTAAAAAGTAGTAAGACAGACAGATAGAAACTACTCACATTTAAAGGAGAGTGCAAGTATATTACTTAGAAATAACAAGAGCTGTCAGAATTATATGTTGATAAAATCATGACCAAATCAAAGATTGTGGATCCTTTGTGTTGCTGATGGGATAACTGTCCTTGATTTTATTTACAAACTCCAGCTTCCTGCTTCAGTTGATAGAACAGTTTCCTTTCCATGCTGAATGATTTGATTCCTACACCACAAGAATCATGAAGATCCACTATAGCTCTCTGTTTAAATTTCTTTCAAGTCCAGATAGAGAAACTGAGTTGGATTCATTCTTCATCTGCCAGTAAAGGCATCCCTCAAAATGGAAGAGGACAGATAATTCAC
This sequence comes from Phaenicophaeus curvirostris, assembly GCF_032191515.1. NCBI lineage: Eukaryota > Metazoa > Chordata > Aves > Cuculiformes > Cuculidae > Phaenicophaeus > Phaenicophaeus curvirostris. Next base: position 49,432,420 of record NC_091396.1, on the reverse strand, counting down.
AAAGAACAATCTCTTGACTGAAATCAGATCATCTTACATATTCATAAGAGCTGACATGAATCTTAAAAGATCTCTTCAAAACTAATTTTTTTTCCAGATGGTGTTTTAAATTTTAGAGTTACTACTTCTTGCTAGTACTCTTCTATCCATTACAATAAATTATTTTTCTGAAAGATTTGAAAAATTAAGTAAGATACATTAAGGTTTGTTTTTTGTCTGATATTGGATGAGTTCATTTTACTTTGAAGGCACAATTACTTAGTCACAAAAATATTTTAAATCTTAAAAAAATGAGAAATTTTGCTTTGTTCCATATTCAAATGTTAATATATCTTTATGACTATTTATTAACAGACATTTAAGAGCTGTTCAAACACATGAAACAATATCTCCAAATTTTCTGTTATTATAACTGATTTTGTTTGTTATTGGATAATTTCTTTAAAAAATATTTAACTTCTCAGAATACTGGAATATCTTATTTGTCTCATGTTTTTCCTCTCGTGTTTCTTCTCTATTCCTATACTGCACATCTAATGCTTTTTCCTGTAGTAAATAAGCACCTAAAATTTCTGAGATTCATTAAATACATAATGGAAGAAAAGAAGATGTGTAAGACACTGAAACTCTGGAATATCTGGATGTAATTTATCTAATATTTTCCTCAGCTTGAATAGTGTATGTAATGTAAAAAAAAGATTTTGGATGTGAAAAAGCAAAGGCTAGCCTTTGAACAAACCTAAAAAGGGCTGGATGATCTCTTACTGAGCTTTCAGGAAAGAGTTATGCTCAGAAGTATCACGCCACCAACATTTTAGGGAAAAAAATAAGAAATTACAGTAGTTGTTTTATCATGCATGAGGGATATGTGAGTAATTTGACATTTCAGTCACTGAAAAGAATGACATATAATTGAATGCTTAGTGAGTGCAGAAAATACAGATATCACTACATTCATTCTAAAGCTATGCTGAGAAATACTTCTATAAAATAAACTAAATCAGTTTTACAAATCATGTGTTTTAATCCATGGAAAGACAAAGCTACTTTTTTTTTTCCTTCTCAGTAGTTGTTGCTGAAACAAATAAGAAACTGAATGCTTGCTTGAGAAGTCTATCTTGCATGTCTTACCTCCTTCTGTATCTTCTGGCATGATATCCTCCTAAGGATCCTACCCTGAAATGCCTCAGTCAGACAAGAATCATCATGTGGCAGTGAGGGCACTGCAGCAGTGTTTGGCGAGACTGTTAGGAGCACAAGGTACTGAGAAGGATGTTTGAACAAACAATGAGAAACAAAGGAGCTGAAAGATGAGATACAAAATTCAAAGATAAGAAATATTGCAGTGCTGGAAGAATAGGAGGAAACAACACAATCCAGCCTGTCATTTTATGACCTCTTCAGCAGTGAAAGATCTGACAGAGTGCATCTGTTTTATAAAATCGATATACCTGTTCATGATGCTTGTAATTGCATTCCTGATATATTAACTTTTGCCACAGTTATTTTTTGTGTCATCCTGTGCTGAAATTAAACTGAAACTCTTTCCTTTTTTTGTTAGGTTTGGGTTCTTTATCTTAGACTTACTTGGTGTTTGACAGCTGGTTCATAGGCTCTTCCTCATAAACAAAAAGCACAAGGTACGTAAACAAACCTAGACAGAAAAATTCACTATGTAGGCTGTGCTCTAAGGAAAGTAAAATATGGATTCAAATGCCATCCTTACAGCATGGACAGTGAAAACTTAATTCCTGAACTGAAACTTCTGGTGAAATGTAAAAAGTAAAATATTTAAAAGCTCTGTGTAAATCCTCTTTGTGACTAGGCTTACTCACTCTATATGGAATGACTTTAGGTTTCCGAGACCAGTCTCACTTGCTTAGTTGTTAGAGATGAAGAACAACAGAAATGAAACACTAAACTTGTCTTATCCCATCTCCAGTAGAGATATTATCCAAATTAACTGAACTCTATAATTTAAAAGTATCTAGAAGCAAATAAACCTTTTATTTAAGAGTAAACACAACTACATTTTGCACAACTCATGGGTTATGAAGGAAAGTCTACAGTCAATATATGATTTAATAAACCACCTCAGTAAGCAATAATCTGACAGTGCTTAGAAGCATTCTTAAAAATGTCACCAAGTTGGATTTTTAGTTATGAAATGTAAAATAAGTTTTCTACAAGTCTTGTGCAAATCTTTTCAGATGGGAATATCTTTATGATTTATTACACGCGATTTTACTTCTAGAGCAGCAGCTTGACAAGAAAAAACAATACTTATTGAATCAAAATTAAAGACTGACCTTCGAAAACATGAAATTAACCTCTTGGAGCATGAGATTTTAGAATTAAATTTCATGCTTTTTGATGTATATATTGGGTTTTTAAGCTGTCTCTTCTCAGTTTTTGTTGTTATGGCAATGTAAGTAATTCACACGGCTAGAACTCTGGGGAATGCTAGTCTACAGCACTAGTTGGAGGACAGATCTCTCCCTTTAGTGACAGATGAACAGTTAATGGCAAACAAAAATGAAGGTACGACTGATTAAGTAAAAGACAGAAAATCACCTAGTCATGTGAGAAAGCACGTGATCCCATGCAGAGTACTTTTTTCTTACTTTATGTTGTTTAAACAAGGATAGCTACTGAGCTTGGTGGGCTGAAGAGCATAGGGGACAGTAAGATGACTTGACTATAGAATCCACAGGATGCAGTGAGGGAGTTGTTCTCAACAGTTACCTCTCAGCTCATTTAAGCACAAGCATTCACCTATGAGAGTTTGCAGCAGGGAAAGTGCAAAAACTGGGAGTGATGGTGTTCATACAGAAATCTGATGGAGATGAAGAAAGAGGAGGAAAATTGTTACTAAGATCTAAGTCTGGAGTTAAAAAAATATCTAAAATGGTATTTGGGAGATCATAAAGGAAAATTAAAAATAGGATAATCATCAGAAAGAAGGATGTCAAAGAGGATGAAAGAGAGTTTTACAGCAACATCAGAAAGGAAGAGTTCTATGACTAGGATTTTTTTGTCAAAAACATTTGACAAGCTGTTGTCTTGGAACAAAAAATTAAAAAAAAAACAACAGTAGGCATGGTCTCATAAAGTATCATGCTTTGGAAGTACCTGTCTTTCAGAAGCTAACTGCCACAAAGAGATATATAAGATATATTTCAAAGATAAGTTTCTATTATTGCTGGCAATTTGTCAGCCAGAAATCATATCTGATGAAAAGACAGTATTTAGTTAATCAGGATATGAGTATGAGACACTGGAATGCTTTGGTCATGCAAAAATACCACATGACCCTTGTACCACAGAATGTATTTCCAGGAGACACTGGCACAGTGCGCCTATGAGACATCACACAGAACCTCATATATAAGGAGTCTGCTACAGCAAAGAACTAAATGAAAACAGAGCTACTGACTTCATTTAAGAGACAGACCCATAAGGCCTGTATTGATAACCAAGAGCCTGGAAAATCTTTCTTATTAATGAAAACCAAAAGATGGAAAATTGAAGACTATGTGGAAAAGGTTTTTGCAGTTTAGAAATACATCAAGTGGGTATATGCCAGAAAGGAAAAAAAAAAAAATCATCTCGCGGAAAGATAATGCTGGAATAAGAAGAAATGGATTTAAATTGATGATGAGTACAAGCATTCAGGCTGTACATGAAAATAATAATTAAAATTAGAAAGATAAGAATTTGGGAAGCTAAACAACATCTTCGTTAATGTGTTGAGGGAAAACCCTAACTAACTTTAAGGCTGAACTGGGCTGATGTATGAAATCAGCTACATTGTTTATATATCTCCAATGCTGGAAGACAGGACTTAATGATTCAGGATCCCTCTTGTAATCCTATGTCCCGCGGTTTGCAGACATTTTCAAGTAATTGCAGTTATTACTCTTGTAACCCACACATTATCCTGAATTCTTAGAAATGAAGAAATAAAGCATCTTTAAGGATAAACATGGGAGAGACTTCATCCAAGATTTCTCACTATTGCCGTTAAAGACAATGATGCACTCTGGTGTCTCTGTCTTTGTGAGTGATAAGTGGTATGCAATGTCAGTTCATGACTTACACAACATAAGTAAAAAGAAATCTTTGGATTTCTGACTCAGGAAAGGGAGTGCTTTATTTCATTACACAGTTTTACTGACTATTCTGAAGTACAAATCTTTCAGTTTTTTGTTTTCACCAAACAAATTATAAATAGTAGCACGGGGACAATGCTGATGAGCTTCTAGCTCATTCCAGGAGGAAAATACCAATAATCTCTATGGAGGATAGGTCTTCTGGCTTATTGCAATGAATAAACCTATAGCATAAATTGTTAGGTTTTACGGTGTAAGGGGCAAATACCTCTGTGGGACAATGGGATCCGTGTGGCAAGATCAGAAGAGAATGTCTGGCAGTATTCAGGGAAGTTACTACTGCGGGGGTGTCCAAATGGCCTCCTTTTGGTGTCATGGCCTGGATAACAACAGATGTTAAGCAAAGAGTGTGAGTTTAAGCTGCTGGTGTGAACAAAATACCTCATCCATCCTTGAGAGAGAGGGTTTTATACAAAAAAGGCAATGCTATGATGAAGTTACAAATGGTGAAATTTGCTTAAGATGACCATCAATCTGATTAAACTGTAACCAAAGTATTAACAAAAGCATTTGGTGGAAAGGAAGAGGCAGCTGAAGTGTAAAATGAAATTAAGAGTGAAAGAAGTGCAAAAGTTTCCATAAGTGGGAAAAGACTTCCAAACTGGAAGATGGAAACAGCAGCAGTCAAACCTGGTCTGACATTTCCATAAATTTCCCCACAGTATTACAGCCTTGCTTTGGCTAGAAATAATGTCCACCCTATTAAGCCCCAGTCAATGAGCTACACACTTATGTCCAGGCCTTCTTTCGACCTGCACTGTTGAAGATGGTTCATTTATCCAGAGGCTGACAAGGTCACTTCAAGGTTGAAATAAAGAAAGCAAAATTTATTTCACTTGCAATCAAAATAAACAGACCAAAAGACTCAGGTACACAGCTGGGGCAGGGGTGGGGGGCTACTTCCCAAAGTTGTGGAAACAGATTTCAGTCTGGTCAGATTAGAGCCTGATGCCTTAAACACAACCAAGATCTCTCAGATGTGATCCAACGCATGGCAGTCAAAGAAAACACAGTAAGATAAGTGACACAGAGAGAGCGAGGGGAAAAGAGGAGAGAAAGAGAGAGAAAGCAAAAGGAAAAGGGCAGCACCAGTCCCTCAGGAAGAAGGGGTCACTCCAGCAGCAGCTCCAGAAGCAGCTTCTTCCAGGTCGTGTGGTCCAGGCTGGTCCAATTGGAGTGATGGGCACGTGCCTTGTGTGGCTCTTTGCAAATTCTTTTATAAGGCAAGTCCATGCCCTGTCAGCACATGAGTGGTGGTCTTGTGCCATGAGTGTTCAGAAGAATTTTCAGGAGGGTCCTGTGCCATTCCTCTTCCCAACCCCCCACTGCTCTTTGCCAGGCCACAAACAAAAATGATAATAGCCAACCCTCAGATGGGGAGCACCTGCTGCCACAACCTCCTCCGCCAGTTCTCATTGACCCAGTCACCACAGAGAAGGCCCTCAGGAGCAGGCAGGCAGCCCTGCACTCAATATTTAAGACAAACAATATCAGTAAATTACTTGGCCTTTACACACCCTTTCAGATGCCACGAGGAGTCCGTGTCCAGCACACGCACTCATCATGTGGAATGCTACAAGAGGGAGACTCACACCTGGGGTTTGCATAGGTGACCGTGTAAGGGTCTTATCCCTGTGAGCATAATAGTGATTATGATTACACATAAAGTTGGAACAAGAGGTCTATATATAGGGGAACACCCCTGTTTTGGCTTAGACTCTCTAAATTGAGCATTTTTTCATTGTGTTATCTGCCGTTTGTGTCTCTCAGGAAGTATTTGTATGCAGGAGACACTAATAGAAGTAGACAGACAGTCCAGGAGCTTGCCCTCTTGCCCTCGAGTAACTCTATGTGCTTTGCCTTCCAGCATCTTCAAAATGTGAGTGTTAGAACTTCAAAATAGTATTTCCTAACCTGGAGTCTGGATATGTTTATTAAGTATCTTACCCAAGACTGCCTAGAATCATCTTAAGAAAAGTTTCTTACCACATCCTTCTCTGTAACTTCTTACAGATTTCTACACCGAATATTTGATGGATTTTCAGCTGAACCACTTGATTGAATAGTGTTGTTTAATCACAGGTATGATGGCCTCTAGCCAAGCCCCAAATAGTTGTTCAAATAATACAGTAAATATTTGCATAATTAAATGTATCTCCTTTTGGTGTTCTCTGGGTGTACACAGCTGGAGAGGATCACAGGATGACATACAATAATTCAGAAATCATCTCCTTTTTACACTATCAGAAATCATAGGCTTCCATGACATTCAAAGCACTCCATAACGGACTTCAAAGAAGTTAAAGATGAAACTACAACTGTCATGTGCAATAGTAGAGTATGAGAGTTTAAAAGTGTATTTTTAAGCTCTTCAGAAAAAACGGTTATCTCCATTTATAAACTAGACCTCAACCAAACTCAGAGAACTTGCAGATCTAGCTACTAGATTGATTGAGAAATAAAATAACTTGCCCAAGTTAAATTTTATGCTCGTGATGAGAACTTCCATAACAAATACGTACCACCTTTGTTTAAGGAAACAGGAAGCATTAAAATGCATAGGACTTCTGCCCAGAAGTAAATCAGGGTGACATGTTTTATTTCTGAATGTCAGAAGCAGACAAAAAACCCCAAAACTTTTAGTGCTTGCTTTGGCCTATTGTAACTTACCACTGACCTCAAGCCTTTTTTAATGTCTTCTGAGATAGTTCCACATAGAATAGGGGCATAACTATTATTAATTTTCTATATTACTTATTTTCTTCTCCCACTGACTTTCAATATATGGTTTATAGTCAGATCAAGCCCTAATAAGTATGACTTCCCTTAGCCATCTGGCCACAGGCTGAACAATATTTAAAGTTAAACCTGAGTTTCAACTTCTTGAAGAAATAATTAAATTGGTGTTAACAGCAGCCCATGTTGAAAGCTTCTGCCTAGTAATTCATTACCATCAGCCTGCCTCTAATTTGCTTGTGCTCATGGTATCCCTACAGCAGTGTGAGAGAAGCAACAGATCATTTATATAAATTAAAATCAGTAGGGGGCTGAGTACTGAGCCCAGTGGAATATCCTCTGGGCTAGTGGAAATTTTAGAGACTAAGGTCTTAGCTCCTTGGCTTCTTTTTTCAAGGTAAGATTTTAAGAGATTAATTATAATTTATGAAATATTTATACCTGAAAAGCTTTTGAATGAAGATATAATATTTCTGCGGAGGCAAAATGAAGGTTTCTTTGGGTTTCAAAGCACAGTACCAGCATACTGAACTTCTTCAGCTTTAAAAATCTTCTTATTTTCTATCTCACTAAATGGAAATTTTTATCCTTTTTTCCTGAACAGCAATATTTTTTGAAATAATTTATTACTAAGACGTATCATTTCTGATGTCTTTGAAATTTATTTGTTGGTCCCAAACCAGAAGGGATTGTTTTTCATACAGTACTTCTATTACAACATAACTTCGTCATTTCTTTATATGTGAAGCTTGGGAAATTCATTGTATCCTTGACTTTAGTAGGAGCACAGGTTCTCAGGGCTATAACTTACAATAGGTGGGAATCTGGCCCGATATATTCATGAATGTATATTTATAGAGAGAGAGAATGAATAAATATTTTTACATATAGCTTTTTCTGCCATTCAGAACATGCACACATCTGAAGGACTAAAAAGTCACTATTATTGTAATGGCTACAGAGCTACATTTCACATAGCACTTAATACAGTTGGATGCATTGAACGACTTATTTAAAGTCATTCAGCAAGCAAATGGTGGAGTCCCAAAGCCCCTTGCTGTCACCATTAGAGAACACTACTTCTCTCAATGGGTTAAAGTTGATAGGCAATTAAAGCCCCTTTTCTTAAACACTGAGCAGGTAATAATCATGCTAAAATCTGCATTTGTTAGTTTCGAGATATACATTAGCCTCCCATGGCATTATCATTTAATTTGCTGTTTTCTACCCTGGCATCTTGTGCTTTAGTCCTGTTTAAAATTATGTTCATTCTCATTTAACCTACACTGCAATGCTTTGGTGCAGGGAATGTATCTTTATTAATATTGTGAAATGCAGTCCTTGTCTATTGTGTGGTTTGGGTGATACATAATGAAACAATCTTGGTCTCGTAAATGTAAATTAAATGTAGTTCTGAGAACCTTGGTATCATATATTGAATTTTTTTTGTATCTGTTGCTTTTGTCAAGCTGAACTTATCTAGAAAATAATTATATGCAAGTGACCAACAAGCAATTGCTAATAGATACTGCCATCTCATATGAAGTGTTTTCTTTTGAATCAAGCACAACTTTTGCTTCCTGTGTTTTGTTTCTGAGGATACAGTCATGAACAGGGAACATTTTCTGCAGGAGCTCATCAGTTCCCGCTGCTTATCCCTCACCTGAAGTCATAATCCTTTGTTTGTGGCTATAATCAGCTCAGCAGAAACTAATGGTGATGTCACAGGCAGAAGATTATGACTTCAGGGGCGGAACAAACAGCAGGAGAGGGTGACCTCTAAAGCACGAGGCATTTTTTTCCATGCAAAGATCCTCTGAATGAAAAATGGGAGAGAAATGTGCCTGTCTTCTTTGAAAAGAAAATGTTTGTTCAGATTTATAAAAGGCATTAACTGACTTGCAAGAGTTAGTTTGAAGTGAATTTCTCTGTGATTATATCAAGGAGAGATAATATATTCAATATCATCTGAATTATTAAGTGTGGTTTTGTATTTCTTGTTTGAGTGATAAATACAACTACTGATGCAATCAGCATTTTCTCTATCTTTTCATGTAAAGCTGGAATTGTGTAACAACTCATTTCATCTCTAACTGACTTTTACTGTGAACTTAGTTATAAAATGGGTCAAATTTTCAAAGGTTTCTGCTTTTCCCTTCAAGTAGTGAACTGATCAGAGGAGCTTGCATTTGATACCTTTCTAAGGGAATGTTTGCCTGAATTCACACCTGATTATATGACAGCATTAAAGTATCAGAGTTGTTTTGGTTTGTGGGGGGGTTTTGGGTTTTTGTTTTTTTTTTTTAATTCTTCGGTCCTACTCTGAGGACATGTAACTTAGGGCTTAGCCTGGTACAAATGTAAGCAGCATTTTAAAGCTTCATAGGGAAGCTTCTTGAGATTGATTCCCACTGAAAATTCCTGCTTATGTCATGCTGTTGTTGAGATTAGGACTCTAAATATAGTTACATCATCATGAATGGATACATCAGATGATGGATCAGCATTCTGACTGAAAGGCACATACCAAATAGAATGTTGGATTTGGTGGTCTATGTACCAGACTATCAGGAGGCTGAGTGATAACAGACATTTAATTTTGATAGGATTCCTATTCTCTCTTATTTTTTTATTTTTATTTGGGTCACATGCAATTGTGGAAAAATTCTTAATTGCTATAATCGATGTATTTTGGTACAGGCAAATGAAACTCACAGAATAACTTTTTTTATTTTACTTTGGGATTAGATTTTGTCCTGAGGTCAGCCTTTCTTTTAAGTATGATTAATTTATCCTGATATTTTATTTATGAATAGCTTCACATCTACTTAGATCAGAGATGTGAACTTTACTTAGATGACTGCTGCCTTTAAAATATACACTGTTTATTGAACGATAACTCTCCTATGAATTTTGTGCTTGGGGATGCTATCCACCAAGAGGTTACAATTTTAAGACGTTGTTTACTGGAAGTAGCTCAGAGAAAAGTGTGGGTCTACTCTGGGATCTCAGATAAACCATTTTGTGGCAGTTTTGTGAAAATTGAATTCAATTTTGTGTAAACTGAAGAAAAGAATATTTGCAGGGAGGGATGGTTAATGGCTGCAGCTAGTACCAGCAACTAGTAGTAATGACAAAATCAGTACTGGAAAGTCATAGTACAGTTTTGTAACCGGCTTACAAATGCTATTTAACAGATTAACATCAGACTGTATTATTTGTGTACACAATCATCACTGTCCCAACAAAGAGAGTATATATCTGACCAGAGAATTTTATACTCATATTTTTGGAAAACTCAAAACTAAGAAAAAACACCTCAGTGGAGAAAAAACACCAACAAACATATCTCCTCTATAAGCCGCTGCATGTGCTGAATTTATTGCATTTCATTAGTTTAGAATGATGAAAAATCTGGGGGTTTTAAAAGAATAATGGAAAAAATAGGTTTTTTATAATGTATAGGATTAAATGATGGAAAGATATCATTCAACCATTACAGTATTTTTTCCAATCTTTGTTAAAAAAAGCAGAGAAAAATGATAAAGCATTAAGCATTTGGAAGAAAACTGTACTTTGTCTTAAACAGGTGTTCCAAATGACAGATGACGTCAGAGTTTTCTTGATGAATACAATACAGTTTAATCAAAGCCTATATGCCTTAAAGCCACATAAATTAACTATAGCTTTTCTACAGATTTAACATGCAAACAAATTTCTTTTGACAGTGTTTTATGTTTTTCCCCTGTAATAGTACAGTATATTTTGCACACTGATGAAGAATGAATTGTCTAACATTTCTCCTGACCTTTTATAATACAAATTCTAAAATTACTGCTAACAAAAATTTGTTTCCAATTAAATTTCATTAATTATGATTTTTCCAGGGCAGGGCACTGTAGACATATTGCTCATTGACCGAATAGCACAGATGAGCTGAATAAGAATGCATCTAACAACATTACACGGAATAAAGCTACATCTCTTTATGTTGCTATTATTCTATGCAAAGAAAAACAACACTATAGGGATTTTTAAGATTTTATCATTATGTAAACAGTAAATGCTTTTATAGAAATCTTATTAAATTAATTACAGGCTGCAAGGAGAATATAAAACCATAATTCAGTTTCCTATTCTGCCATAGATTGTGTATAACTTCATCTGAGCTGTAACTTTACCTTTCAGCCACAAAAACATAGCTTCTCATAACTCCAGAAAGGGTTTCATTAAAGTATTTTTAAATTTCTGCCACAAGATCAGTAAAAATTTGAGTACAATGGAAAACAAGGTGTTTATTTTTGATCAGCTCAAGATACCAATATAGATGCCTTCACTATTTGAGACAAGAAAAAGAATTATTCTGGTCAATGAACACAGCAGAAATGTTCTGTTGTCTATTTTATTCAAAGGGCTAGTAAATATCTTTGGAATAATATATTAGAAGATGCATTATAAAATTTTGTTTTATAACAAACTGACAGCAAATCTGACCCAGGGCAGAAAGCATAAGCCCGTTGCGGAAGTGCTGGTGGAAAAAAGTTACAAAAGCTTCTTATTTTATTATTATTACAATATATTATTTCACACTATTTTCTAGCTCATTATAAGTTATTATGAACTATTAAATGTAGGCTTCACTTGTAAGTAAATAGAGAAAATGTATTTTGTGATGCACTACTTTCTTTTTGTTGTTAAAATAATTTCCAGGTTTAGTAAATTGCAATAAGTTTTACAGCCGTTTCTTTTTCAGTGAGTTTCATCTGTGTTAGGGATTATATCTGGTACTTGTACATGTCTCTGTAACATGCTATAAGTATAGCTTTTTTGAAAAGAGTTCTTCTTGTTCAGCTTTCTAAAATGTTTGAGAGATCCTCCATAGGTTTGCTTTGCTAAAGAATTAGCTGTAAAATAACTTCTTGTTCTTTGTAGATCTGTTTAATAAAAAGAACAGCACAATGATTTATTCCTTGGTTAACATGGGATATCTAGAGAAAAAATGTCCAAAATAATATTAAGGCAACAGAAGTAAAACTTCAGTGAGGGTTAAGGGCATGTTGAGATTACAGAACAGCTGCTCACCCCATGTTCTAGTTTTCTAGGTTGTATACAGAACCAATTTTCATTATATATTCAGTACAGTATTTTTTGACTAATAGATTAGATTCTATTGCTAACAACTTTGTATTGTATTGTGTTGAATTAGTTTTAAGCTAGTATGATTATTAGAAAATTCATTAGGAGAAAATTTCAGTTTCAAAAGTCATTTTGAAACTATGAGCACTAACCCAATGACTTGTCATCTGTTACATTTCAAAATCCTTGCCTGAACACCCTAAGGTATGATTTTTTTTTATTATTTTAGACACTTTGTTTGGTGAAAAAGAGAACAGTAAATAGTTCTAGTGTATACACTCATTCTTCTTCTCTGACATATGAAACAGAAACCCCGTCACACTAATTAATCAAAAATTTTAGCATACTGGCTGAGATTTTTCTTTCTTTCTTTTTAAATGTTTTATTTTTCTCCTTTTAGCAACTCCTCTTGATGTTCACTGCTCTGGTACTATGATGTGCAATTTGCAATCTTTGAGTTACAAATTTGATTAGAAAATCTTATTAGTCATCTTCTGTTAAAGGACAGATGTGAACAAAGAGACTGGAAGATCGATATCCCTATAAAGTACAGTCCAAAAAGTTTGTATTTGCCTTGATCAAATCCACAGATCTGTGATATTGATTGGATTACAGCAACTTTCAATAATGATTCTGCATTAAATCAGTACAATCAAGAAGAGGAGGATCATAGTCTATGGTTTGTGTATTTATACATCTACTAACATTGTTCATTTGCTGAAATTATTGAAATTTCAATTACCATGGTCTGTATAGATTACATTACAACGATCTAAAGCCTTTGACATGGTCCCCCACAACATCCTTCTCTCTAAAGTGGAGAGAAATGGATTTGATGGATGGACTGTTTGGTGGATAAGAAACTGGTTGGGTGGTCGTGTTCAGAGAGTAATTGTCACTCGCTTGAAGTCCAGATGGAGATCCGTGACAAGTCGTGTCCCTCAGGGGTCCATACTGGGACTAGTGCTGTTTAATATATTCATCAATGATATTGACAGTGAGATTGAGTGCACCCTCGACAAGTTTGCAGATGACACCCAGCTGGATGGTGTAGTTGCCACACCAGAAGGACAAGATGTCATCCAGAGGGACCTGGCCAGGCTGGAGAAGTGGGCCTGTGAGAACCTCATGAAGTCCAACAAGGCCAAGTGCACGGTCCTACACTTGGGTCAGGGTAATCCACAGTTTCAGTAGAGGATGGGGGATGATGTGATTGAGAGCAGCCCTGCAGAGAAGGACTTGGGGGTGCTAGTTGATGAGAAGGTCAATATGAGCCAGCAATGAGCACTCGCAGCCCAGAAAACCAACCATATCCTGGGCTGCATAAAACGAAATGTGGCCAGCAGGATGAGGGAGGTGATTCTGCCTCTCTGTTCTGCTCTTGTGAGACCCCACCTGGAGTATTATATCCAGTTCTGGAATCCTCAATATAAGAAGGATATGGAACTGTTGAAATGGGTCCAGAGGAGGGCTAAAAAGATGATCAGAGGGCCAGAGCACCTCCCATATGAGGCTGAGAGAGTTGGCCTTGTTCAGCCTGGAGAAGAGAAGATCTCATAGTGACCTTCAAGTACCTGAAGGGACTGCAAGAAGGCTGGGGAGGGACTGTTTACAAAGACTTGTAGTGATAGGAGTAGAGGCAATGGATATAAACTGGAAAAGGGCAGATTGAGACTAGACATAAGGAAGAATTTCTTCACTATGAGAGCTGATGAGACACTGGAACAGGTTGCCCAGGGAAGTTGTGGCTGCCTCATCCCTGGAGGTGTTCTTGGCCAGGCTGGACGGAGCCTTGGGCAGCCTGATCTAGTGGAAGGTGTCCCTGCCCATGACAGGGGGTTTGGTGCTAGATGATCTTTAAGGTCCCTTCCAATCCAAACTATTCTACGATTCTATGATACTACAGGGGCAACTAAGTGTAGATCTTCAGCACAGAAATGAAGAAAATATACACACATAAACAAAATGACAGAAACATAAAATAAATTTTTAATCACTTGTCTTTATATATCCACCAAGGAGAAGCCCAATGGGATGCATGACTGTGCACCACTTTGACAAATAAAGGGAAGAATTTTTAGTGAAGAATGGGACCAGCTTGCTCAGTGTGACTGTTTTTTCTAACAGCCTTAATTTTGTGGAAACTTAGCCATCTGGTTTTCGTACATGTCTGATTTCTCACATGTGATTCAATTTTTTTGTGACAGTACTGGTAGCAAAATAGAGGTATAAGTCACGTGTCCTTGACTTGGTACTACAAAGCCCAAATTATATCTCATACCCTTCATATTCCTTTCTTGATAAAAGGAATGGTCTGTTCAAAATGAAGACCAGACCATTGGAATAGATACTTTATCAATGTAGTTTGTCATATGGCAGACTTCAAACACAGTTGCAGTCAGCGGGGCTCCATTTTCCCTTCTTTCTATTGCATTTTACTTAAATAAAACTCAAAGTAATCTGAGACAAATCCTCTACTGATGACAATAAATGTGATCATTTATACACAACTGAACATTGCATTATTTTCTTAATATATAGCAGTTACAGGAAGTTCTGTTCTAAATAACACAATTCTAGTGCACCGTGAACCCTGAGATTTCAATAGTCCTAAAAGTTTCCTGTTTCCATAAACAAATTTTTATTTCTTTCTACAACTAGAACTTAAAACAAAACCAAACCAAAAAACCTTCAAAACCTCCAGACCAAGAAAAAAAGTAACTCATTACTTATATAGATCTAGATTTGTTACTTTAATAAGTATTAATGTTTAAAATAATTTATAACTTTGAATTGCCAAATACTTTTTCTTCCATAATGTATCACTTAAAACCAAGACCTTCTAAGATACTCAGTCCTTATCCATGTGCAATTATAGTTTTATGCTCCAATTTCTGTGAAAGCCAATAAGATGTATTTGAGTAGGATTCCCATTTTCCTTAAAATACTGGTATCCAACGGTTTTTACTTTAAAATTCTGCTCCTTAGAAGTGTTCATATATTCTCATGGAAGTTGTCCTATACATATTTATTTTTTTCCAGGCTCATATGTTAGTGGTGATGACATGGAAGAGGGCACCAAGCAAAGCTCTTGAGAGGATGATGTAAATTCCTTTGAGTTCTCCCGAACAGCATGTTGAACTTTTTGTGCTGTGGTGCTGAGCAAGTTGAATCACAGAATACATAAATGATTTCCAGAAATATTTTTTGAGATCCCAGTACCGTGTCTACTGTTTTGGCTGCTCCTGCTGCTTCTAGATAGAAGCTGATCTTCCACTTCGATGCTTTGTCAGCTGGAGATTCGATGAATTGCGCAGTCAGTTCTAGTGATCAGGGCTAAGCCTCTTGATTTCAAGAGTAGGGGTGCTTGTAAGGAGTTAACACAGAAAGTGCCAGTAGATGGTGCTCAAACCTACTTAGCACAGACCATCACTCCTTTAAGACAGATAAAACTGTTCCTCGTTGCGTACTCCAAAGTGCTTCCCACTGCAATCTTTATTTCAAGTTCTTAACAAACAGAATTTCAGTTCAGAGGCTGAAACCTGACACCCCCAAAATTTTCGAACTACTGAGCTTTCTAGGGATGAATCTCAACTACAAATCTTAGCACATTACAACTCAGAACACCCTAACTTTCATCCAGGTTTACACTTTACAGCCTTATGTAGATATCAGTGATGTAAGGTTAATTCTCTGTTGACTGACAAGATGTTAATATTTTTTCTTGTGATACTTCTGTGGCAGTGGTGTGTGTTCCTGTCACATACCTCACCTCTGGAAAAGTCCATGTTGTGGAAACGAAGATAGGTGTTAAGTCTGAAGAACAAAAGTTGGAGCTGGAATGATGAGAAACCGGAGTTTCTTCTTTAATAAGGAAAAAGTCACTAAAATCATCTGTCAGTGTTGAAAGTTCCTGGGGAAAAAAGTATAGGCTACTACAATTATAATGGCATGGTTTTGGAAAGTGGAGGAAAAGAGAGCCATCAGATAGGAACATAAAAAGAATAAGCCTAGGGGTACACAGTTAGATCAAAGGTCCTTCTGTGCTAGCATGCTGTTTCTAACAGTTGCTAATATCAAATCTTAAAGAGATGCACAAGAACAGAGCAAGTGTATAGTCCTGTCCATGTCTCTTCTTTACTGGGGAACAACCAGCACTCAAAAAGAGGTCTCACCACTGCTGAATGAAGAGAAAGGATTTTATCTCTCTCAACTTGCTGGCAATACTTTTCCTACAGCAGCCCAGGATGCTGTTGACCTTCCTTGCCTCAAAGACTCCTTGCTGGCTCAAGGTCAACTTGTTTTCCACCAGGACCACTGGATCACTCTCTTGTCAAGCTGATTTCCAGGCAGTTGGTCCCAGTCTGTTCTGGGGCGTGGGATTATGCCTTCCCAGGTGCCTGACTTTGCATTTACTTTTCCTGAATTTCATGAGGTTCAGCTCCAGATGGGCTTTGGCTTCCCTAATCCCATCCCTGCATAGTCGGAAAGCATCTCTATACTCCTCCTTGGCCACATTCCCCTGCTTCTGTCTCTTGTGTGTTTATCTTGTGTGTTATATCTTTTTTTATGTATGAGTTTGGTCAGGAACTCCTTGATCATCCGTGTCATCCTGACATTTTTTCTTAACTTCTTGCTCTTTGGAATGGGCAGTTATCAAGCTTGGAGGAGATAATCCTTGAAAGTTAACCAGGATTTATTATTTTCTTTCAGACATTCAGTAAAACATTAATCTGGTCTACGTTGCTTCTTTAGGAGAGAGAAAGATAGACTACTCTGCCAGTGTCGCCTCATAAGATGGTCCATAAAATGTGTTCTTTCCTCTCCATCTGTTAATAGAAGACCTTACCACTCTTAGAACTTTGAAATAGTTCATTACCTACATTTAAATTGCTAAAATCAAAGAAACTATCCAACTAGAAATTACCAATTACACTTTCAGTACGATGGCCTAGATGTGTTACTAGAGTTTCTAGGTCAGATTGTCTTTGTGTATGTGGTTCAGTAGTAAAATAAAGCTGACTGAATGAGAAAAATTAGGTAGGCAGAGAAGTGCATTACTAAAGGTGGGTTACCAAATAGGTTTAAGTGTGAGCTTCCAACATACGTAGTGATACACTACTGATATGCTCACTAAGAGTTATGTACCAGTATCTCACTAGTAACGTCCCTCTCAACAAGTGCACAGAATTAAACGATGTTGTTAGTATTTCAAAGTTCTGATTAGTATGTTTTATGTGTGAAAGAAAACATATGTTCTTCCATGAAATAGAACAATTTATTTATCTATACTTACTAAGTAACAGTTGCTATAGCCTTGGATAGACTTTGAACGATAAGAGTTTAGCAGTACCTATGACCTAGCTTTTTCCGGCTTAGTTTGTTCTTCCTCTCTGTAGCAACGTAGAAGTGAACACTAGTGAACACTTATTCTGCAAAAGTCTATATGAAGTTTTTTATGAAGTTTTCCAAGACCTAAAATTATTAAATTGTTTTAACAATTTTTTTCTAAAAATTTTTTTATTAGAAATATGACTACCTTCAGGTAGGTTAGAATTTGGACAACAACCTTATTCCCTGATATGTTAACATTTTTGCTGCAATAGAGAACACTTGATTCAATAATTTGGGAGATCCTTTCCAATGCAATGTTTCTTTTAATTGGAACTTGGAAGTACAGGATTTGCTTTTAAAAAACCTTTCAAATGGCAGTGAAGCTTAAAAGATTTAACAGGTCACTTGCTCCATTTATCTACTATTCTGGTATTGCTCTTTTCAATACTCCCCTTAGCATTTTGTTCAGTGCACTTTCAAATATCTCAGCTGTCAGAGGTTCTATCGCCTCTCTTAGAAGATCAGCTTGCAGGAAAATAGCTCTTATGATAGAAAGTCTCTCTGGCTACATCCCTGCCTTTTATCAGTAGAGTAACCTCTAACCATTCAGAGTAAAAGCAATCCTTTTGTGGACACTAGTGGTTGGGAGACACAAGAAACCTAGTTAAACAACAGTGAGAGTCTTAAGTGAGCTGTCTGGTCTTCAGAAAACTAAACGATTTATAGACTTACCTGAACTAAATGTTTTTACTGACTGGGGGGACTGAGTTCAGTGACCTAACTCATCTCTTCCAGTCTTAACACCTTTATGCAATATAAGAATGCCCAATTCCAATACTTATAATGGTTTGTGTTCTTGATTGATGCCAATACCTGATGTCTCCGTGTCTGACTAATCCTGCATTTCTGAACCATCCTGGATTGCCAAGTCTCTTGCTGGCTGATCTGTCTCAATCACATCCCAGTCTGAATCTATGTTTATTCATGCACAGGCATCACTTCTTCATACATTCTATTCCCTGCACTCCTATATGGTTTTCCTCTCTGCTTTGGGTGATAGGAATATTAATGAGGCCTAAAAGACACGGCTCAGTTGCAAGATCTGAGAGGGTCTTTTCAGTTTCTGTGAAAAAGCTGTCCTGAAATGTTATGTCAATGATGCTCTTTCCATTCTCTTTCCTAACAGCCCCTTTCCATGAGTATGGAGTCATTTCACTAAGAAAGTTGTGACTTCAGTGTAGAAGATGCTTAATTATAATACATGGTAATTACTACAAATGTCCAAACTACTGTTAAAATAGAGACAGCAAATCTAAAGAGAAGGAAGCATCCAAATGGAGTTGGATATTGCCTTGATCTTTCTAACTGTCTGTTACCTTTTCTAATTAAGGTAGAAGTGAGAGCTGCCTGACTAACAAAATATGGATGCTCTCAAATTATTTATTAAAATATCTCATTGAATAATATCAAATCAATTTCCTTATTCATTCCTGTCTTAGTTTCTTTCACTATCCACATACCCCATAATTTTTAATCCCTTTTCCTTGGAATTACTAGGTAATTATTTAACAGTTTTAGATATAGTTCCTACAATGTTTTACATTGCAGTGACTTAGGTCTCCTGAACTCTTTTGAGTCATATATAAATATGGAGAAATGGAGACACTGAAAAATCACTTAAATATCTCAGCCAGATTCTGTTCAAAATATCATTCACCACATGTCTAAATCGAATTGAGTTATCCTAGGGTACCTGTGTCTCACAAGTAAGTAAGGTCCACAAATGGAAATAATACAGTCATATATATTATGCTTCTGGGACCTGAGCTATCATTGTCATATAACTTCTCACTGTGTTAGGTCCCTATATTCGTTAGGTGTCTGTGATGCTACTTTGCACTGTAGAAGCATAGCTGGGCTCTCAGACAGGCCCTTAAGCATATTTCTTTTTCTAAGTTCTACTGATGGCACAGGGACTGAATGCCATTATGAAAATAAGTCCTTACCTGAGTATCTACTACTTCTCTTTCATAACAAGCCAATGAATTACAGTTTTTCAGTTATCTTATATTCCAATTGATCTGGATAAAATGTCCTGTATCAATACCTTTACTATATCAAATTTTACATAAATTTTTCCTCTTATTTCTTTTTTCTCTGCTGTATTTTTCTTACAGGAAATGAAATCTTGTAATGCTTTGGTACAGAATAATGTAATTAAGAAATAATTTAGGTCCTGCCAAAAGCACCATGCTGAAAGCAAAATTCATTTGCAGCAATAGGGACACATAATCTATCCGTAAAGGAGAAATACGCTTCATACTGCATATTTTCTTGAACACAGTCTTCTTTATAATATCACACAATTATGTATAATTGTATACACTTTGCAGAGGTTATATTCAAATGAATGTAGATTTTTTACTGCTGCTGCTCTTGTTTTCTAATATTATAGACTTATTTCATTCCATAGCAAGGGAATGATAAATTTCAGAAATGCTTTTGTGTGAACTTGAAAAATCAATATAATAAAGATGAAAGCATACACATATACAAAGCAATAAAGTTACTAAGAGATTTTATGGAAAATATATAGCTCAAATAACACTTAAATTAATTAGAAGGCTTTAGGTTATCACAAAGAATGAGATTCAGCTCTAGGTTAAGACACACATATAATCTATTTCTCTCTTTGCAACTACACATAAACTGTATTTCTGTGCTACCATCATTGGAAATCTAGGACTTGATTCATAGCTGTCTGATACCATATCAGATTTCTGGGCTTCCAGGAAAAGTGAGTGATTGGAGGTTAAGCTGTGGTAAAAATAATCAGTATATTCTATGAAAAACAAGTTTGCCTGCTAGGATCTTAAGTAAGTTATCTATTTTTACAATGGGAAGAAGTATTTCCAATTTTGAAGGACTTACTCCTTCTTGGAATTGTGAAAGATAAGCAAAAGAAAAAAGAATCAAAATCTGCCACAGTCGAACTAAATGGTTCTCCGTATTCGTATCCATTCAGAAAAAGTGAATTATTATTTATTGTATCAAACATTTCAACTAGAAGGTAAAAGTCAAGGTGCTACGTGTTAATGTCAAATAAATAAACAACTAGAATGTGTAAATATAAGGCAATATTTGTGCTTTTAGCTGATGTTTCTTCTCTTGAAGGTGGCTTCATACCCCTGTACCTTCCTCAATAAGATTAGATAACACTTTTAATATGTCATATTCAGATTCATATTTTTATGAAATGTGAATGAAGACAAATTGTGTAATGATATTGGTCTCCTTATCACTTAAGAAGTTATATTTTTCTTTAAATTAGAGAGGCTTACTTAGGACCATGTCTTGGTCATGTTTACTTTCTCTCGTTAAATCTCTCCTTTAGTTTTCTTTTAATATGACTTGCCCCTGTCAGTCATTTTTGTTGTACGCTGACCAGTCTTACACAGCTGAAATTGCTAGATGCTTCATAGGAAAGTGCAAAAGACCTTACAAAAGGTAGAGAATCATCTTCTCTAGTGAAAACTTTGTTAAATCTCCAGAAGTTAAGACATATCCTGCTCACGAGATTTTTATTTCCCTTGAAAATCTTGTTCTTCAGTACTTTCTAATTATAACTTTTCTTATTCATATCTACATATATGCATATTGACTTGCTAGATATAGCACACATCATGGCTTTGACATTAAATAGTAATGCATGTCATTACCTAATTCTGTAGCTTGTGAAAAACATACTTTATTTTGGTAGGTTGGAACAGTCATCCTTTACATACTATTTGTGGTATTTCATTCTTTCAGTTTAGATAGGAAAGCTAGAAACTAGTAATCCACCATACATTATTTTATGTCCGTCTCAAATGAAAGAAGTTTGTAGATCTTTCTCTGCAGCCTTACTGTATGTTGAGTTGCTGACTGAATTGGGAACATTATCACCTGTGATTTTATCAACTATGTTGAGATACCTACGATAGACTTCAGGAGCTATCAGCCCATACAAAATTCTTTTTCAAAAATTATTTGAAACTACATGGCTTCTACTGGTATTGAGTGAGCCACAGGACTTTCCAGATCTTGAACTTTCTAAACCAATGTCAGCTATTGGAGACAAAACTAGAATGACTGACAGTAGCAGGAATTGTTACAGTGAGAAACTGCTGAATTGCGAGTAAAAATAAAATCAGAATCAAAATGGTTTGTTAATGAATTAGCAATGCATAACAAACTGACAATTAATGAGCTACATATTTTGGATGAGTGTCAGTAACACTGAGGATGAACAATCATACTGGATGCTCCCAAAATGTTAATAAACTACTAAAAATATTTAAACAGCCTTCTGTTACTAATTCCCAAAGATCTAACCACACACAGATACACACACAGATGCTTGCACACAGTTGCTTATATATTCCCATTTCCCACATGACACATGTGACACAAGCATATATGTTTTTTTTCTGGTAGCTTCGGTTCCCTTATTCACTCATATTGTTCATGCTTATGTTTCTACCTTAACAAATGTCATCAAGTTATATCACCAAAGGTTAGGAAGTGCAATCACTACCACAGGAATCATTCCTTGTTTATATCAGGAGTAAATGTGTACCTATCCAAAGGGATAAATAAAGAACTAAAACCAAGAAAAACACAAAGAAATAAATGAAACACAAACAAACAAAAAAGTAGAAAACTAAAAAATAGGCTTAATAAGAATTGTTCTATGAACCCTCCATTGCTCATAAAGGAGTAACAAAAATCTCAGTCATACCATGCTTATAAAATAGGTGTGAAGACAAGAGTAGATGGTAAAGGAGTAGGTTATTTCAGCTGAAATATCCACGCCAATAAAGATTAGTATCCAGATGCCATTAGCCATTCAAAAAGAGGAAAGGAGGGGGAGAGGAGAAAGCAGACAGACTAAATGGTAGGTAGCTGTAGGTGGTGAATGCTAGGGAATTCAGCCAGGCAGTAATCAGCTGTGATAACATAAACCACAAAATGGAAATCTGGGTTCCAAATCTCCCTTAAATGGAATTAGACCAGAATATGTTGTGTTTTACTGTAAATAAGTGAAACCATTGAGTGGCATACTGTTTTCTTGAGGCTTATATGAACTGTACTTCCAAAACTGCATCACATTGCACATTACACTGCCCTATATCCTGATAAGAAACAATTGACAGTGTGTATGACTTCAAATGTCCTTGAGCCACAAATGACCAAAAAGAAGAATACTCTAGGGCAGTCCACAAAATGGCCACAGGTATTGGTAAGAAATGGGAACATCTGTCATTCAAGGACAGGACAAAAAAGCTGAGGTTGTTCTACTCAGAGAAGAGAATCTCCAAGTTTCTTATCCTAGCAGTAAATCTTTTCAATGCAGTAAATATTTGGGGGGAGGGAGGGAGGTAAAAGACTACAGAGTCAAGATCTTCTAGTGACATCCAGTGATAAGAAGAGAGGCGATAGTCACAGTCTGAAATACAGGACATTCCATTTAAACCTATTAAAAAACAATTCCATTTTAATAGTGATTGAACCCTGGAAGAGGTTGCTTGATGAGATTATGAAGTCTCCATCCTTGGAAATATTCAAAACCAAACAGGACACGGCCCTGAGCAAGCTTTTGGAACCAATGCTCCTTTGAGGAGGAGGGGCTGGACAAGGCAATTTGCAGAGGTCCCTTGCAGCTCAACTATTCTCCAATTCTCTTATCCTGTAAAATCTAAAAGTCACCTTAATATATATTTAGAAAATAATCCAAACATCCACATAAATATTAATCATCACTGCATATAGGAAATATGTTGCTACTGACATTGCTTGTTTTTAAAAATTAATTCTGTTGGTGTTCTTACATGTGTCTTGTTGGAAATATTTGTCTTTCTACAGACTGCAAAAACTGAAGAACTTTAACATCCTGTTTTAGTATCTGATGGTATTTTTGTCTGAATGCAATAAATAAACCTTTTGTACAAGTGTGCTGAACACAGATATGAAAACAAATATTACAATAATGGAAATGCTATCTTTTGCAGTGGTGAGGGAATAGAAGATAGTTAGAATTTTTCTGGGCAACATTCAAATCTGTAACCGCAAAGCATGTATAGACCTTTAGAGATACAGCTTGAGTAGAAGTACATTGTGAACTTGCACAGCAAAATGCCTACAATTCCTTTCATTCTTCACATGGCAGAAGATCTCAAACTGACATAATGTCTTTTACCATTATGCACACAAATTCAGTCTACTATTCTCTGCTTTCTTTTGTGGAGTCACTTAAGCCATAACTAAGCAAATTCATGAATTGCTTCCACCAATCAGTTGAAGAGGGTAGGATTCAATAGAAATGCTGATAGACTACACTCCTGGTTTATAGGAATAAGGGAGGTTGGCAAGGGAAGTTGTGTTAGGTCCTAGCTTGAAATTTTGAGGCAGCATAACCAGATAAGAGAAAGAAGAGTATGAACGTCGCATTTCTTACTTCACATCTCAGTTCAGCTATCACATAAAACAGGACTGGAAATTATTATTGCCACCGGTATTGCTGGCTGTCATTGCCTTTTTGTGAGCTAAATAAATTCAGACATAAGCAACATATATGTAAAATATACATAGTATAGAAAGTCTTGTTCTTTCTAAAATAACTGTTCGGTAATCATGTTAGGACAGCTGTCCTGGTTATTTTAATTGTCGACATAACTATGACTTATCCTTCTTCTCCTCTTTAAAACTAAAAAATGGACTG
Organism: Phaenicophaeus curvirostris; assembly: GCF_032191515.1. NCBI lineage: Eukaryota > Metazoa > Chordata > Aves > Cuculiformes > Cuculidae > Phaenicophaeus > Phaenicophaeus curvirostris. The sequence continues at coordinate 49,408,282 of NC_091396.1, read as the reverse complement.
CTCTTGGGTTCAGGAGAATGAAGAAACAATTTGAATACCATCTGCTATCTGCCCATGTAGCAGGCAATTAGGGGCCCCAATGGGGCTCAGACAAGAACTGAACGCTTGCCACTGAATCTTCAACTTTTTTTTAGAGTCATAATTCTAGTCTCACTAGAGGTATACAAGGAAGTGGGTATAACCAAATCAATCCAAAATGTCATAAAGCAGCTTAGTATACATCTGCACCTCTCCTATTTTGCAAGAGAAAGAATAATTCTCTCTATTTATTCCAAACAGATTCAGGTGTTACTCCTTTGATTTATTCTGAATATTTTCGACACGAAAACCTATTTTATTTTGTAATACTGTAGGCAAAACTGGAAAATTTTGGTTTGCTTCCATCATTTTTCTTGCCTCCTCAAGTATCTGTGGAAGTCGGTCTTTTCACAGATATGTGGCAGTAATGCGAATACTACTATTAATGCAAAGTTAGTATTTCATTGCAGTTTAAAGAGAATGGCTAGAAAAATAGTATTCAGTGGATGTTACTTGCTTTCTTGCTTGTAAGAATTTGTATTCTCTAGCATCTATGATTCTGTGATTCTATGATCATGTGCTTATGATTGTTGCAGCCAATAAGTTACCACAGTTTTATCACCATCATGCATTTTTGAATTCATGCTTAATGGAGTAACACAAAGAAAGTTTTTTTGCTTTTATTCTGGCAGCCACAGTATAGGTATGGAAATATCAAACAGGGTCTAATCTGGTACATCTATCATTAATCAGATAATGTGCATATATTGCTTTGAGAAAATAAAGCAGTGTTTATTCTATGAATATTCAGTAAATGTCAGTTTCAGAACATCTAGGACTGACTGTGACCTAAGATAAAGAGCGAATCAAGAAATAGTTTAGTCTAAGCCTGAGAATGTGACACTCAAAGAAAGGGAAAACAGGTTGGCTTAATTGATTTGGAAGTTCCTGAAAAAGAATAAATAGAGAAACTTAGTCAAGTGCTTGTCTCTTTTCTGATAAATATATCTTTTTCAGAAAATCTAGCTAGAAAGACATTTACTATTTCACTTGGTGGATACACAGGATGAATAAATATGCTTTGGGCCTTTTTTTTTCATTACTGCTTTTCTTTATTCTGCTTTGGCTTTTTTTACTTTTCTTTCACGCTGTTCTTATTGTTGCTACTTCCACCAGAGCCAAAGGCAACAAACATTCATACATTAGTTATTACACTTCTGAAAAAAAGTCTCCTAAGCAGACACGTTTTGGCAGCATTCCTTTTACAATCAACTCAACATTAGTGGTTCATTTATTTCCTATTAATTTTGTATCTGTCCTGATTGATTCTTACAGCAAATCTGAGTTTGAGATGCAGCTGAATAAGATAGAATCATAATGAGTCAAATGAAAACTTTTGAAGTGTTAAAATATATCAGATTCTGAAACCTATTGAGAAATACTTAGTTTATGGATTTAACACCTAATTAGGTGTAAAAAAATAGTCTCAGTAATAATCTGGTGACTTTTTGATACACAATTATTGACACACAGGAGACTAAGCTAAACAGTGAAGAAATACAATGCCTAGTAGATATCAGTATTATTTCTTTATCTTCTTTCTAAGAACTTTTTCTTGCACAGATAATGATCTTAATGTTCTATCAAATATTACAAAGTAGTTAAAAAGAACATGAAAAGTATACATATATAAAAAAGTTATAAGGCAATAAAGAATAGGTGTTTAATTCTTTAGCACTGTAGCTCACAAGTGAGATCATCTTTGAATCTTTTTGCTTAAAACTGGATCAGTACAGAGAGTGCAATCCCTAAGAAATGCAGCTATAAAGCAGATTATTAAAGTCTCATCTTAAATTTTATGTTTCTTAAAGTCATGCAACTGGGGCTCACTGTACGTCTTTTTAATGGAGTTTGCATATCTTACACATGGAGAAAAAGAAGCAAATTTCTAGCCTGTTACCTGATTCTTCAACACTTAACAAAAGGCATTCAGCAGAATGCTTTACCATTCATTTTCCTAGGACAACGCTAAAATAATGTGAGAGTTTTGGGAAACAAATCCATTTCTACCATGTACGAGTTAGACCAGTCTTTCAGGGTGTTTCATACATGCGGAAAGCATGTAGGGAGAAGGAATGATCTTGTTCTACTAGTTCCTCTGGCTTTTTTTTAAGTTCCCATTATTGTCTTTCCATTTATGCTTATTTTTACTCCGCTGTTATTTAAATTAAATTAAAAAATCCTAACTAGAAGAATTAAAGAGGGAGCCTCACTCTTTTCTATTAATTCTTCAAGAAAATAGACAACAGCTTTATTTTCCTTTCATACATTATTCTATCTTTGTAAAGTAATCTCTCCTAAAAGGTGATAATAATGGCATTTTTTAAGAAATTGCTTTAAAATTACAATTGATATTTTATGACATAAATCAAACCAATATAATGTGGGACTCACTTATTTTCTTTGCTTGATTACTTGATTTTGATCCAAAGCACAATTTGCTAAAGGAGAAATAAAAAATCCAAACTTGCATTGCATGTACATATTGGAATCTGAAGAAAATGCAGAATGCAAAATTAAGCATAAAGGTAGCAGATAAGACTGAAGCTAGTGAATTTAAATAAAGTCATTGCAAGACCTAATGATTGCTGGTGTGTTCTAATGTATCAGGACATCTGAAGAACAATAAATAGAACTGGAATAATCAAATAATTATCCTGATATTTATATGCAGTACAAAGACATGGTATAAGTATGCACCTCTTTATTTATTTGCGTTCCATTGTTATTGGTTGAATCTTGAGGCAATTGTGACAATTTTATTGAATGAAATACCTAAACTGTTATGTTTATATTGAGTGATTGTTATTCAAGATCACTTCTTAGACAAACATACTGGCATCTTGATCACTCAGACATATTCAAGGACACTCAGAATATGGAAAAACTGGGACATCAGCACACTTTCAAGTTTGAACTTGTTACCTTGCTAAATCAGATTTCTCTTTACTTGCTTAGCGATAGAAAGGCAGAGACACTATGGAGTGCTTCCTTTGTAATTACTAGGATCACTAGAAAAAGGGAAATTCAGGGTTAACAATGAAATATGAAGCTAGTTCAGGGACTCTTTCTTAAGCAACATATAACAGAATGAACTCTTAGCTGTTAGTGAATTTCTAGTGGAAAAGATGGTCTCCAAAAATATTGAAAGGGAGTGTAGCTGTTAGTGTTCTAGAACTTTGACAGCCATTTTAATAATAAATTACTCAAGCTTAATAGTAAATAACTGTATCTTTGGGGTAAGGAATCAGTCAAAGCCCAGCTGATTTGTGGTTATTCATCATCATCACATCTAAAATATTCTAGAAATTCAAAGGCAATCATCAACCTGAACAGAAAATAGTAGCATAGAAATAATGCTTCTAGTCTTAAATCTAACCTTATTTTCATTTTCTTACATAGCTTTATAGTGACTACTTTTGAAAATTGTAACCATACAATTTTTTTTTATTGTAATGCAAAAATTCTCTTAGTTGGGTTATTGTTGTAAACCTTGTTGAATCAATAGTCAATTCACTATAGAAAGCAATCTTCTACCTATCAGGTATGTCAGTTATCTGTGAATCTATGGATAGTCAGCGATTCAAGTGCAGTACAGCCCTTCTCTAGCTCAGTACACTGCTTTCAAAACCTTTTCCTTACGAGCATCATTTATCATTCTGCATTCTCTAAACAAGGACAAATGCAAGTTAGTTTGGAATAAGAATCTTGCTTATTTGTCCAGTTTTCTGGAAGCTGGTGGAAGCTTTTGGCCTCACTTAGGTCTATCACCATCCATTAATTTATCCTATCGGTTACTTTTTTCTGTTAAATTGTTTGTATCAAAGCACAAGCTGCCAACACTCATTCATTGTTAGTAAAGTGGCCTACAGCCATGGAAAATTATTTTCTTCTGTATGATGTTCCTGCATTGCATGCTTTTTCTGAATATAGTCTGTCACTGAGAAAATTTGTCCTATGTGCTCTGTTAAGAAAAATAATACAAAGTGTTTTTTCAAATCTTACAGGTATAACTACCAATGTTTTGTGACTACCAAAGTTTAGTGCAGGCACTTACCTAGTCATACATGCAGGTGTACAAGCAGCTGTGTCCCTTTTGCTCACTTCTGTCCAGTGGCTCACCTGATGCTTTCAGCTCAATGTGCTCTATGGTGTTAGAGGTACAGAGCATGAAGGGAGGTGAGAAGACTGATTTTTTTTTTACATGTTGTTTAATGTACTGTTTCAGCTTTGATTTATTATGTAATGGTATACAGGACTTGGAACTTCTAAGTTTATTGATCAGCTTCCTGTAAAATAGTGTTTACAACAATTTATGGGCTACAGAAAGAAAAAGTTAAGTAAAGGTATAAATTGTTATTGGGTTTTTTTGAGACTATTCTTACAAATGCTTCAGTATATTGGGACATTTTAAAACTGTATTTTTAAAGATTTCTGTCTGTTAATGGTCCCTCATTCTGTTTCCTCTGCCTACAAGATAAACTCAATTTTATGACTGCTTATTAAATGTTTAACAGGTTGTGATCTCTCTTACATGCTGCAAAGCTCTGTGTTTCATTACTGTTCTACTTAGTTCTGCCATGAACTCATGCTATTGTATAGTCAGTTGATCCCCTTTCTTAGCAGAGTGCACCTGTACTAGTACATCAGAATTTAAATAGGCTTTGTCTCTTTGGATGTGTAAATTGACATATCAGTTCCACCTAATACTTCATTTTTTCTTCTGTTTGATGACCAAGTTAGAGACTAGTTGTACACCACTATAATAGCAGAAAGTCCACCCAGCCTGTTTTGAAAGTAAAGCAGTGGATGTGTCTACACAACAAGGCTTCCACAACAGCATACAAGAACTAGGTACATTGGATTAGTGAATTTTCTCTCAGCTTCTATTTGACACACAGTGCAGCTCATGGTGAGGACATTAACCATGGCACCTCTCTAGGCATCCACATCTTGAACAGGCTGAAACATGAATTAAATATTCAGTCCCGTGAAAGCTATAACACTTTTGAGACTATGCAGAAGCAATTCTATTAATAGACAGTCTGAAAACTTTAAGAGGGTAAATTGACATTCAAAGTGCTTAGAGCAGAGAGTCTGAGAACCTCAGTTATAGCATGTAGGTGCCTGATTTGGTTTTGTATCTAACATTCTAACATTCCCTTACCTAATAAGGGTCTGGTGTCAGTAATGAATGAGAGGCATAGTCATTATTGCCTGGAAGGACTAAATTTATTTTCACCTCTGTTCCTGTGGTGAATTAACCTCAGCTGGATGCCAGGTGTACACCAAGCTGCCTACTGCTTCCCTCCTCAACTGGACACAGGAGAGAAAATATGACAAAAGGCTCATGGGTTGAGGTAAGGACAGGGACGTCACTCACCAGTCACCATCATAGGCAAAACAGATTTGAAAATTTGGGGAAAATTTAATTTATTACCAATGATATCACCATGATATGGATGATAAGAAATAAAACCAAATCGTAAAATACTGTCCTCCCACTTCTTCCTTCTCCCAAGGCTCAAATCCCAAATGCTCTACCTCCTTCTCCCAAGCAGCATAGGGAGAAGGAAAATGGGGGCTGCAGTCAGCTCCTCATACATTCTCCCTGCCACTCCTTCCTCCCCACTCTCTGTTCCCATCCATGGAAGACAGTCCTCCATGAACTTCAACATGGGTCCTTCCCATGGGCTGCAGTTTTTCCTGAATTTCTTTAGTGTGAGTCCTTCCCACATGGTCACAAATGTTGTCAGCAAACTTGCTCCAGCATGGGATTGTCTTCACAGAGTCTCAGATCCTGCCAGTACTCTGCTCCAGTGTTGGTTCTCCAAGAGGTCACAGCCTTTTTCAGGTACAGGCCTGCAGGAAAGACTCTACTCCAATGCCTGCAGCATCTCCTTCCCCTCCTTTTTCACTCAGCCTGGTGTCTGCAGAATTCTTTTTCTCATGTATTCTCACTCCTCTCTCCCAGAAGCTCATGTGAAGCAGTTTTTTCCCCTTTCTGAAAATGTTATCACAAAGGTTGTTAATTGACTTGGCTTTGGCCAGCAGTGGGTCTGTCTTGGAGCCATCTGTCATTCACTATGTCTGACATGGGGGAAGTTTCTGGCATCTTCTCACAGAAGCCACCCCTGTAGCCCTCCTGCTACCAAAATTTTGCCACGCAGACCCAATACAGTTCCCTATACCACAATAAGAAACTGAAAAGTTGGTATGTTTGGTCACTGTATATTCAAGACCCTTTCTAATAAGTTTTGGGTTCAAAATTTAAGTGTTTGCTTTGAAGAAGACCAGATAAAAGGTTGAACTGAATGGATTTGGTTTGCAGAGGTCAAAATTATTTAACAAATCACCTGAGACAAATGGTATGCATACATAAGGAAAGAGTCAACCTTTCTCTGCCTTGAGCATACTTTCAGCTCACAACTTTGTGGTACTTTCCCAGCTACTGGGTTTAACGTTAGTCTTCAGCACTGTAACTAAAACCAAAAGTTTTTATTTTTAACTGCATATTCTGTGGTGGTAAGGTTAATAAAATGCTGACCTGGAGAAAGGGTTTGATTGTAGAAATGTTGAACTGCTGAACAGATGAAGTTAATAGGGACTGGGAATTCAACACTCTGAAACAAAAATCACAGGGGTGAAATTTTGACCCTTGTAAACATAAGACTTCAAGGGGCTTCAATGAAACCAGATTTTCATGCTAAATCTCAAAAAGTAAATACCTTTGATGAAAAGTGCCCAAACTAAGAGGCCTCTTTGGAAAATCAGATTTTGAATGACATACAAGTGCTCACACAAGGAGTCATTATCAGAACTGAGATGAACTCATGATTTCCTGGCTCTCACTGATTGAAATTACTTCTCAGAACTGGTTGGCTTAGCAATAAAAGCAAATTTTGTACAGAAATAATTTCTGATACTGTGTTTGACTTTATAAAATATATTTCTTGGGGGTGAAATTAATGAGCCACACTTAGAGACTGCTTATTCACACTTTATGCAGCTGTACTTACAAGCAGACTGGGAAAGATGAAATCCAACCTCAATACATGGTCATGATGTGATGTGGCCAGACTTCAGGGGGTTGTGACTTTCATTTAACCTTATTGGGTGGAGTAATAATTAGTGACTCTCTGGATGTTCTTTGTAAGGATTCCAAGTAACTTGATCTCCTTGATTTGACACTTTGCAGGTCTTTTCCAAACTTATTCCTAAATGGTCTGGCACAATCCTGTTTTAAGCAGAAGCAGGACTTCTTTCATGGCTTTCATTTAGAAGGATACATTCATATTCTTCATAATTTCTTTATCAACAGCTGCTCCATAGTATCTACTTATTGTGCTTCCATGAGGTCGATGCCTTCAGGTAAGTTAAGGGTAGCCCACAGAAAACAGCTTAAAAAAGATTTCATCTGTCACTGTTTGTTATATGGATAATAGTGAGCCTTCATGCAGTATTAGACAGGCAGTCTCAATTTTTAGTGAAGAAAGGAAAAAAAAAGAAAAAAGAGTTTTAGAATTTTGTATATTTTTATAGTAACTTGCACCTTTGGGGCAGAGGTTTACATGGAGCTTGAGTGACTGAAGTCATTACATCAAACTCTGCTAATGGGTGGAGAAAAAATTCTCACTTTGCTTGCCAAAACTTAACTGCACATGCCCAGTAGGAATGGTTATGGGAGTGGTTTGCCTCAGAGGCAGGAAAGAGGTAGGTAGCATTAAGTGTGGAGGTGTGTTTTAGTAATATAATGATATTAAAATAATGTTATCAGTACAGGTCAACTGGAGGGCTGGATTGTCAAAGCAGCAGTGCAATTCGTCTTCTTGGAAAATAATTGGGCTCCTTGTGGGGGAATCATGCTCCGTGCTGATATCAGGGGGTGGTTATTCTTGTCCCCAGACATCCCATCCCTCACTTCACACAGCAACTTGTCCTTGGTGCATTCCTTTCTGATGAACATGCTGTCCCTGTGCATGCTGCATCCCTACTGACTTTGCTTTTAAAACCTCGTACTCAGCCTGAGGGAGGAGGGAGAGGGGGAGGAGGGAGCACCCAGTCCCATTTCTCCTCACATTCAGCTGCATTCCCACATTTAGCTTCATTCCCACAAAAAGCTAATTCAAAACATCCATTGTTCCAAACAAAGACACCCTGATGAAGACAGAGTTAGAAATATAGCTCTAGAAAAATATTTATTGCAGCATAAAAACAAATCATATCTTTTAAAATCCCTATAAGATTGTCCCACCTACTGTGTTTAACAGTAGATTTTCATGGTAGTATAAAACAGAGGAACTGTTCATAAATTCCCATGTTAACCACTTTGCAAAAGAATAACTTTAAAAAGAAATGGCTGACATATTTACAATTATTCCTTCTACAAAATGTTAATCTATAATTTCTTGTGTTTGATTATTCCTAAAACTAATCTTATACCCAGCGCTTTTATATAAAATTCACAAAACTCTTCAGTTTTTAAAACTGTTCTTGCTGTGGTTCTGTCTCGTGTTCAGTTAAGCATGTGTCCTTAGCACTTTATCATGAAGATTAATTTGTCTTTTCTTTTTTTTTTGATGACTTATTTGTAGCAAAGAAAAACAACTCCCCTAAAAAATTAGGAATCTAATATGGCCTTCTAAAAATCAGCAAAACAAAACAGAAATTTTTGAAAGCTTAGAAGAGAGCTTCTTGAACAGTTGGTTTAGACCTTTTCTTACTGTCAACTTTCATAAAAATCAGTTAAATTTTTTTATTTCTTTTTTAACTTTTGCATTTTTCTTAAGCATTTATTTAATTTTTATTCAGCAGGCATCTTCTTTACACTCACTTCTGTGTAGTCCTATCATCTGTCATGCCATTGGTTTTGGAAAGTATCTATCCCACTCATGGTTGAGGCCCACAGGTCAAAGGATGTGGAAATAATTTTCTATCATTCTTTTACAGGTTTATCGTATCTATATAGTGCTGTAAATGTTTTTCTGGTACCTGTTATCTCCTATCAAGACTTAATTTAATAAAAAGATGAAATAATTCATTATAGGATACAAGATGTTTTTTACAGAGCTGAGTTTGGGCTACAATAGAGCAAATCCAATTTGCTTGCTTAGATTATTTGCTTACTTGAAATGGTGACTTTCTTTTGTATTCTGATGATACAAAAGGGATTAAATTAATTTCATTACTTCTGTACATAATTATGTTTTCTTCCTGGCAGCATGAATATAGTAAACTAATATCAGAAGGCTCCAGGAGTATGTTTACACATGACTTCCTAGTGGAAGCAAAACAGAGACCCCACTGAGCCTTTAATCTCATGAAGTAATTCTGAACTCTACCCTCTGTCTGCAAAACAGACTGAATGATATTTTTCCCATTTGAGAACATACAATGTGTTGTAGCTGCTTAAGTATTTTCAAGTATTGCTAAGTATATTAAGGTTTCTTGAGGGTTCTTAATTGGAAGCTGCAGAACACGGTGGTTTTCAAAACCCAGTGTTAAAGTACACAGAGATGTTTGTGGAACAGGCAAGACTGAAATTGTAAAAACACTTAAAGGTGAAGTAAGAAAAGCTGGAGGAGCCTTCCAGAGCAGTTTGAACTTTAGATAAATCTACTGGCCAAATTTTCTTTGCTGCCCAGTACCCTGTTTTCATAACACTTCATGGCAAAAGAGGACTATTGAAGGACTGGTTTATGGCTGTCACATGTAGCTGTGCTCTCAGGTTTCAATACAATAATAAGGAACAGAACTGTAATGCTGAGTCAAATCCTGGAGGAGATTGGTTAGATCCAGAAATGGGCAATCCTCCATTCAAGTTTTTAGTGGCTCAGAACTTCATCCTGTACAGGCAAGTAGAGTAAGAATTCTATGTGACACTAGCCAGCAACGACTTCTCTAAGCCCCTTATGAAAGCCACAGGATGGTGTATTTAATTGGTCTCCATTTAATCAAAATTCACATGTTCATTGTTAAATGACTCTGTTCCTTCCACATGGTGTGGATCCTTAACACTCACTGGTGACTGAGAGTTTAGAATGGATGCCATCCTTTGGTCTAGCTTTGATTAAATACAAAGAGATTTTGATCATTAAAGTAAAAATCATGGCATTTGGCTCCTCTTATCTTTAAGAAGTCCTCTGCTCTAAGTTATGTAACGATAATAAAGGAAAGAAATAAGTAGTCTAAATAGCCCTCCTGCTGCCAGATGGATTCATTCTTAATTTGTCTAAAGGGAAATTTTTTACTGAGTTTAACAGCACAAATTCACTTACAGCACGTCTTTTACTTCAGTGAAAGTATGGTCTCAGAAAAAGGGGAAAACCTACAGAACAGAAGAAAGATTTTATCTTTAATTATCTTTTAGCTTTAGCTCTGATTAGGCCAGGTGAGCAGACTCTACAGAATCTAAACTGACTCTTTTCTTTTGTTAGTATTGGATAAAGTACTTCTATTATTGAAATAGAATGATGGATCCTTAGAGCTTAATATTAGGACTAAAATATTTCAATACATCATCAAATTTATGAAATACTTGAAGTAATTTAATTTCTTCAGAACAGATTATAAAACATCAGAAGCTAAGCCAGGGAGAGAGAACAATGGTGGATTTTTATTCAAAACTGTCTTTGCAAGAACTGAAATTAATTTTTAGTGTGAGTGCTAGTGGTTAATTTTCTCTCTTGTTTATCTGGGTTTTGTCCTTCACAGCTTTGGAAGAAAGATGTCCAAGTGGCATGGACATTTATATGTTATTCTGCTCACTGAAAAGGAACTGTAGGAATTGTAGATGTTCCTAAAAATTGGAAAGCAAGGCAGTCTCCAGCTGCATGAATTTTAATAAGGGCTGGTGCCGGATTTTGCACCTGGAACATTCAAACCTGGATATAAATGCAGAGTGGGGAGTGAGAGGCTGGAAAGCAGTCCTGCAGAAAGGGATCTGGGGGTTCTAGTTGATGTCAAATCAAACATAAGCCAACGGTGTGCCCTGGCAACTGAGAGGGCCACCAGTGTCCTGGGGTGCATCAAGCACAGCATTGCTAGCTGGTTGAGGGAAGTAATTCTCCTGCTCTGCTCCACACTGATGTGGCCCCACCTTGAGTACTATGTGCAGCTTAGTGCACCATAGTATAAAAAGTATCTAAAGCTACTGAGTTGGTGAAGGGTTCAGACAAAAGTTGGTGAAGGGCTCAGACAGGAAGCTGTATGAGGAGCGAATAAAGTCATTTGGTCAGTTTAGCCTGCCAAAGAGGAGACAGAGGGAAGACCTCATCGCACCTTTACTTCTTCCTCACAAGGGAAAGAGGAGGAGCAGATGCTGATCTCTTCTCTCTGGTGACCAATGATAGGACCTGTGAGAATGATGTGAAGGTGTGCCAGGTGTGTGTGTGTAGGCTGGATATTAGGAAAAGGTTCTTCACTCAGAGGGTGGTGCAGCCATGGAACAGGGTGTTTGAGATTGGGAAACAGAGAACAATTTATCTAATGGTTCTGTAGTTTTATTTATTTACTGATTACATTGATTTTCTTGTCATCAACTCAGAAATAAGCCATGTTCCTGAGTCAGCTTCCCCAGCAATGCCTGATGCAAAATAACACTTTCATTGTAGTATTTACAACAAGGAGAGTACTTATATCATACTTTAATTCTATTAGACACATTTGGGAAATGACTACATATATTTTCCCCTGGCAGTGAAAACTGGCTAATGATGATAACTCAAGGTGTTGAAAAGAAGTAAAACATAAGTGCGTTTGGTTTGTTTGCTTTTTTTCTTTTCTTCCCTGTCTTCATAGATGACAAAAAAAGATATAACAGAGAATACATCTCAGATTATGGGGATCCAAACCTATTTTGCTGACTGTAGGATCTTCCACCTTCTGCAAAGTCAGTGGGACTTATCACAGTAAAATTATGACAAAAATTTAAATTTCAGACTGTAAATTATCCTTGTAAGGACTCCTAATGTAGAAAATTCACAAGTGGACCTTCATCATAGCTGAGACTGTTACGGCATCAATGTTAGTCTGAACAGCTGTGAAGACAATGAGTTATTACCTGTGTTTATAACATACCAGTATATCTTGGTGGCTTTGAACCTAAAAAACTTGCATGTCTAACTTGCTTATTCCTATATTATAATTCTATACTATAAGTCTGTCAATCCTTCTCTCCATATTCTTTTTTTGGGGGTGGTGTATACATCTTTTATTCTAGTTGTTTCTACTGTGTTTTCCACAATAGTCTCTAGTTTCAGCAGAACTTTTATGTTGCTTGGACAACTGTCTTATCACTTCTAAGCAGACTGTAAGATGAATGCAGAAAATTATTTATAGGCAACTTTTAAAGGATTGAAATATTGATTAGATGCACTTTATGTAAGAATTTTGCCTATTGTCAAGATATTTCTTTTCATAGACTACTACTTCCAGTCTAAATGGCATCTCTGTAACATAAGTTTGTAATGTGATACATTTGAGTTTACTGAGGTTAATCAAATACATGCTTATACTCCACGCTGTACAAAACTTGAACACTCCAGAACCTGCATTTTCGTTTCAAAATGTGGAAGTTCTTTACTAGTTTGGCTGCAAAAATTAATCCCTGAATTATTAATGAAACACATTTCACACAACACTCATTTTTTTGCATCCTTTTGCTAAACAGGTTTTCTTTGCAGCGTTCTTATTCTTTATATAAACATAAATTAGAGGTGAAAGAAATCTATAAAAAGATTATGCCATTTAGCATGGTAGAATACATTTTATCAGAATAAATGTTGATATCCTGTCCTATGGAAGCCCATACATGATCATGAGCATTATGAATGAATGCACTAAAATCACCATATCTTTAATTAAATAGAATCCTTATGGTATTTCAAATATAAATTCTAAGAATTTTGGTGGCTTTTTCAATAAAATTGAATATTTTTCATCACAATCGGACTGAACAGGACAAGAAATTCTTCTTTGTCTTCTGTGTTTCTATCGTTCAAATGCTTATATAAGGTAATCATATACCAAGGGTTGTTTTTTATCTAAGGTAATCATATACCTGTAGTCTTTTTATTAGAGCTTTAGTTCCTTTTTTAGTTCTTATTTTTTTCTGTCATAAGCCTGTTTTTCCATCAACTTACTAATTTCTATTACTCTGCTCCTGGTTCCTTCTGATTCCTTTCTAACCTACTTTTTAAGATAGCTATGACCAAATAAAGCGTGCAAGATACAAATTAAAAAGAGCATATTGTAATGGACTATATCTCCTAAGAATATGCAATCAGAAGGACACAAAAATATCTCTTGACAACATTCAGGATTCCAGCGCATTACAGAGTCTTGTATAAAAAGTTAGCTTTCTGATTTACTGCATATATGTCCTTTACTGAGTGTAATAAAAGATTATCCTTTAGTCATTAATGCCATGCAGCCTAGTACAGACCTGCTTAGGGTCCTCGATCCACTGCGGAAGGATCTGGCAGAAGATTAAATTGTTTCATGCAAATGTCAAGGTGCCTGTGCCCTTGATGGCTTGCCCAGTAAGTAGTAGGATAAAACGGTGATTGTTGTTAGCCTTCTCTGAGTTTTTAATAATGTCTAGAAATAAATCCTGTAACCTTTCAACAAAATAAAAGCTGTTTAATAATAGAAACCTGGAAAAATAACTCTCCAGAGTTTTGATGGGCTAGGGCATTAGTGTAAATAGGTCTAGCTTCCATAACAGACTTAACTTTGTTTGCTGAGAGTCTGACCCATATGAGCAGATTTGCCACATATAAGCAAAAATTAACTTAAATACCTAACGTCTTTTAGAAATTGCTAAAAGGTGGCATTTGTAATTACATCAAATTTTTTAATTTAATTTCTTAAGTTGATTAACTAAAGAAACATTATTTGGACAGATTAACTGGGGAGGGATGGTATAATAGTTATTCTTTCACTGAACATCAGCTCTGGACAAGTATGGTTCTTACAACTGTGAACAACATTCAAGCGAGAATTAGGTAGCGCTTGGAACAGAAGTGCCAAGAATGTAATTCCAGGGTGGGCTCACAGTTTATTTCTGAGATAATAAACACAGAAGAAAATCAAGTGTTTGAGCTCATCTGCAGAAACATGATCCTGAAAGTCAGCACCGTCTCCAGAAATGAAGTTGCAGTTAGAGAATGTTGACATTAACCTTGGTCCAGTCTACAAAATTTACATTATTTTGCCCTTTATAGGTAATTGTAATCAATAATACATATACATACAAGAGATGTAGGAATAATACAAGTGTTGTAGGGAACAAGTCCTTGATATGCACATAGCAGCTCTTTTGTATCAGGTGTGTATTTCATCTGAGATGTGCATTTCATCTGAGATATGCTCTCCTAGGCACATCTTGCTCACTGTGGAATGTGCAACACAGCAGCTAGTAGAAAATGTGCTGCTGAGGAAATGGAATGATGAAGACTGGATACAGGAAACTTAAAAAATTATGTTTATTATGCCAGAATGTTCATTCTATTGTGTCAGTTTCATTTTTTTTCTGGACAATGGTTTCAGACTGTGCCATGTCAAGTAAAGAAGAATAATGAGCCAAGCAGCACTTGCAAGTGACATAACATGTATTTTCTATGTGTTAGTACTCACCTCTTGTTTATAACAGTTGATATGTGTCAGAAAATTCTTGCACTCTGACCCAGGAATAGATGCACTTCAGAAATTCCTTCATTTGTGCATAACTACCTACCGGCTTCAAAAACTTCAGTAGCCAGGGTCATTACTATATATCTCAGAGATCATAGAATCATAGAATAACCAGGTTGAAAGAGACCCACTGGATCATGGAGTCCAACCATTCCTATCAAACACTAAATATATGTATCGGATATATATCAGGCTCCTCTTATTAATTGATTCTCAAGCGTTTTGTAGCATTTGAAGTGCGCATAAAAAATAACTGCACTTTAGGTGTCCAAGACTGATACTGCTTTATGTTTGTTTCTTAGGGACAGGTACTCCGCAAAGGTTCCTACCTTGGTATGTCCCCTAGCTGTATTACCCAGTCTGAGAACTGCTTCCTTAGATAAGAATCATGAACCAATTTATCTGTCATAATCTCCTCCTTGAACTTGTCTGTTTGCAAATACTTTAGAAACTAGGGCATGAGAATGGTATTTTTAAAATATACCTCACCTTTAAAATTTTACTCACCTTTCTCTGAAGCTGGCAAAAAAAACCTGGCAGAAATAGATAGACTGTCTCACTCCTGCTATTATATCTACTGGCTTAAGAAACAAGGATCCTAGAGAGAAGATATGTACGTACAAAATTTCAAACTCTTGAATTCAAAGACAGGCACAAATATAGTTTCAACAACAGCAAAAAAGTCATATTACTTAACACATAATGTCACACTTGGGAAAATTTTCTCAACTTCTCTGCACATCCTCTGCACCTCTCCTAATGAATGTTACCATTATTGAGTATCATAGCACTGAGTTCCTTTGGTGGTTTATATTCTGTGTTAAAATGCATTTTAATGTCTTGCTTCTTAATTTCACTGACAAGATTTTTGTCTTTACATAAAAAGAAAAATCAAATAGAAAGAACTGGTTTATTAGGTTTTTTTCACACTATCATCAAGACAATGTCGAGTAAGAATCCTGAGATGAACTTGATGACTGGAAAAACAATCTGAGTCATACCAGAGAAAAAGTCTGTCATTGAAATAAAGCTCATCTTCTTCTTCTTCCTCTTCCTTTCCTTGTCTCTTATCCACATTTAAAATTTGATCTTTACCTTTTTCAATTAGATCAGGCTATAATTTATTGTAGAAAATAGAAAAACATCCTTCAAATTTTTCTAAATTTGAAGCTTGTAATGTATGATGACATAGTGAGGTCTACAATTTATATATTGCATAGAGAAAAACTGTTAATTTGGGGGTTTATCATCTTTCAATTAATAACATCCTCTTTTCATCTCTTAAACAAAATGGAGAAAAAATTGAATGTACATTTCTTTAAACAGCTTTCCATTTTACCTGTCTTATTTAGCTATTCATGACCTGGGTCTATTTTTTATGTTTGTTTTCATTTAAGTGTTTTCCAGTAATTATTTTTTCTTTTCAGTTTATCTTTGATTGCATTATCATTAACATGGTTAGGCTCCCACTTCTCAGTCTTTCTTATCCTCATCCAGAGCTCAAATATGAGTGACCAGCAGTCCTACTCAAGTTTTTTGTATTTTTATTAGACCACATTCCTTATACTTTCAAATCTGTCAAGACTTCAGGTAACTGACTCATGACCTGTACGTAAGGTAACATTCACACCTATATTAAAGTTCTGAAAACAAATGTGAACTGTCAGAGAGAGGCAATTGGATCATCAGTGCTTTCATTCTCAAGTAGAAAATATATTATCTGGCAACCAACAGTGAAACAAATGATTAATGTGAAGTTTGCTTTATGTCTTATCAAAACTGTTAATTCATTTTCAAGAATAAAAAGTCTTTAATTGGGAGGCTAGAAAACAACTGCTGTAATGTATTTCTGTAACCTTTGCAACAATAGAGAAAACATTCAAGAATAGGTTATCCTTGGAGCATGGCCCCATGGAAAGTAATAGTTGTTCATTCACATGCATTAATAAGGTTCAAAGAGACAGTGATTTATTAAATGAAGGGTCGTTAGCAGAGGCAAAGGCTAAAAAAGCTATGTTGAAAAAGTATTTCTCTGAAAGATGACACTGTAGCTCTTGTTATCACTAGCATGTATAAATCAATTTAAAGAGAATTACTGAAAGTTTAACTATTTAAAATATTCAATTTCATACATTATTTCTATCTATTTTGTTGCATAGTTAATATAAATTTTCATGATTCTATCCTTTCCAACAGAACTCTCTTGATTTACTCCACCTTAAGATCTTGATAATCAACAGCAAATATCCTCCATTTGTTATAGGCATATTAATACATGTCTATTGAGAAATTTGTTTAAAGACATGTATTTGGAAAGTCATTAATACTTTACTTCTTGTGATGCCTATGGAAATGTAGCTTGTCTAGATATAACACACTCTAAAAATGAAAGTAATTGTTCATCTGGAGTGAAATTGCAGTTGGAAATAATGCCTTTTAGCTGTCTAAATATTTTTAAAAACAATAAAATATTACACTAAGAAAATCATAACTTAGAAAATTTCAACAAGTAGATAGATTATATCCTGAATATATTCAATATACTTCGTGTAATTTGCTGTCATAAAAATTGTGTTTGCATTGTTTTGGCTTTTGCCTGGACATGATCTACCTAGAAAGCATATTAGGTTCCTTTTCAGTTAGGAGCATGTACCTCTGAAATGGGGAAATAAGCCCATTTGTTAATAAACATTGTGGCATGGAAAGGATTACCCTTACATGCTTATATACAAATAAACCCATGTTACACTAATGAATTATATTATTCTAAAACCATGCCATATTATTTCATGGATGGTGAAATACTGGTGAAATTGTTAACACTGGACCATAAGTACCATAGTAGCTAATTAAATTGAGTAGCAAAGAGGCAAGTTAAAGAAAAATGTATCTAGAATTAGAGTTATAACATATGTAAAGAAAACTATAACATTGTAATACAGAAAATGGAGTTTTGATAAAACCATTCTGCCATGTAGTTACATACTGTGACATCAATGGGGTTTTTTGCGGAGTTTTAATATTCTTCCTCTCTGTTTATACATTAACATACTATTCAAACTTAATGCTGAGAAACTTCATCTTGAACGAATATATATATGTAACCTATAAAATGAATGGGTTTGAAGAATGCATAATCATTTTTTATTTAAATACTGGCTGCACAATTAATTGATATATTTAGTGCACTCTGAAGATTAAAAGAGTACTCTATGAATGACAACACATTGAATTATGTTTAGAGTACACATTGCAACAGTTGAGTGTACTTAAAATATATCTTTAAGTCAGTGGAAATATTTAAAACTTATAGGGGCCAAAATACGTTACCACTCTACCAGCACCTCTACATCAGAGAGCAATACAGCAGCTCACTGTCATGTGTACAGAAGGAATATCAAATTAAAGAAGGGGTCAAGAGGAATCAGCTGTTCACTACCCACTAGACTGAAATCTCAAACAGCTATTACTCAAAGTGTTTATATTTTCAGTCAGCTGCATGCTTTCTTATTTGAACAAAGAGTTAATTTCCATCTGGAATGCTGTTAATTTTGGGAAATAGTAATGCTAAAAGAGAGTCTAAAACATTATGTCGTGTTCCAGCTTCTGCATCCCTCTTCCTGCCTACCACACCTGAAACACATCAGAATGCTGAGGTTCTTTCTTTTTTTGTTTTCTTGAGTAAAACACATCAGGGTATTTCCCAATTAGTGGAGATTTGCCAGGTCCCACCGCAGAAGTAATCAACAGTGATCCATCACAGCTATCACATCTGGCTTTGTCCTGTACTTTTCAATATATTTCAGATGGTTTTAATGTATTTGTTATACTTCAATGTAAACATACTTTGAATTTTATCAACCTAATAAATTCAACAAATTTGCCTATAAAAACAACAAAAGCACAAATAAGTATTTAGAAAAATAATAGGTTACCTCATGTATGAAATTAGTAATAGTCTATTTCCACTTCCATTACTTTTATTGTACAATTTTAACAGGCTACCCACAGTATTTCTGAATATCTCTTTACCTGAATCTTGCTTAAATAATGTTACTAAAGACAGCATGAAAAGTGCCTTTGTTGTATTTTAGTTTTTATTGGCTCTGTTAAGCGCAGTTTGAAAGCAAGAATTATCTGTCTCTTTGTGTCTAAGTTGTCATTTGGAAATTCAGGTTTTGGTTTCTTTCCCACATGCTAAGATTTAATTTAAACCATATCACCCACCTTGAGCAATGATGTCATATCCCTTTGCAATAGCACTCTAAAGTTCTCTGAAGTTGCCAGTGCCATTCTCTCCTCTCATAAGTGTTGAGCAAGTGCAATAAAGAAAAATCTAGGCTGTGTTCTTGGAGGAAACTTTGTAATTTATAGGACAAATGCCAAGGCCAATGTTTAATCCTCCATTAACAAAGAATGAAAAATAATTAAAAAGGCCTCCAGAATTTAATTTTGGCTGAGTTTAATCATGTAATTATTATGGTGGTTATGACTTCAGACTTTCACTTTCATTTCCAGAAAACTGAATCCTTGCTACCAGGTTGTGGTTATCAGGTATTGCAGTTCGATTTACTTGTGACAACTTCAAAGTTTTGATCGATTCATGGTGAGATAAAAGACTTCCCAAGTTATTTATCCTTTTCCTTTTCTATAACTGGATTACTCTTTTTAATGGACAAAATTGTGTTCAGGATAGTTTCAAATGGCTGATAAAATTATTTCTGCCATCATTTACCATTTAGACAATGTAACCATGTATGTAAACTTTGTTTTTCAAATGTGGTAGAAATTATAATCTGAACATTGACTCAAAGGACACATTAATACTGAAAATCAAACCAAGTAAGAGATCCATGTGTATCTACTTGATACTTCATTCCTGTATCTACAAGGAAACTTTCTGATTTATAATTTAATACAGATGACACAATGAGACAGAAGAAGGAAGAGTGGCAACAGGCTATGATGGTAGAGTAGGGACTGGTGTAGTTCAGAAAAGAACCTCCACTGAAAGGTGGTGAAATTCGATGTAAACTTGACCAAATTATATTTTAACTGTATGGCAGATAGAATCAAGTTTGTGAGTCTCCCAGTCAACACCATTTCTTTGCGTTAGTTGTTTCCATGTTTTCTTCATTGGAAAAATTAGATTAAAAGGTATAAGTACACAGAATAAGTCACTTTTATGGAAGGCACAGAAAGCTGAACATATCTTAAGAAAAGATGGAAGATCCAATTTCTAGATATTTTTCAGTTTATGTTGACTCTAAAGAGAGACTACAATGTGGGCAAGATAAGATGACCAACGCTGAGATGTGTAGACTCAGGTGAAATGCTGGCTTAAGCAATCAAGGCCCATACTGACCATGCACTGCTAGATTTTATGTTCAGAACCTATCACACCCTCTGAAGTTTCAGATGTCTATAAAATTTGAAAATATTTTGGAAAACCAAGTTTTCACAGATGTCTTCTATGTCATCATTTTATTAGAAGTCCTGGTTAACAGGGTAGGTCCCAGATGACTGGAGGCTTGCCAAGGTGACACCCAGGTACAAGAAGGGCCAGAAAGAGGATCTAGGGAATTACAGGTCTGCCAGTCTGACCTCAGTACCAGTGAAGATTATGAAGTGGTTCATCTTGAGTGTACTCACCAGGCAAGTGCAGGTAAGCCAGGTGATCAGACCTAGCCAGCATGGTTTCATGAACTGCAGGTCCTATTTGACCATCCTGATCTTCTACGACCAGATGACCTATCTAACGGACAAGGGAAAGGCCATGGATATTATCTACATGGATTTCAGTAAAATCTTTGACACTGTCTCACAGCTTTCCCCTAGAGAAGCCGGTGACTCATGGCTTAGACAGGTGTGCTCTTTGCTGGGTAAAAACTGTCTGGATAATCAAGCCTAGAGAGCTATGATGAACAGAGGTAAATCCAGTAGGCAGCTATTCACAAACAGGATTCCCCAGGGGGCAGCGTTTGGGCCAGTCTTATTTAATATCTGTATCAATTATCTAGATGAGGGGATCAAGTTCTCTCTCAGTAAGTTTGCAGAAGACACAAAATTAGGTGGGAATATCGATCTGCTCAAGGGCAGGAAAGCTCTGCAGGGGGACCTGGAGAGGCTGGACCTACGGACTGAGTCCAATTGTATGGGATTAAACAAGGCAAAATACCCAATCCTGCGCTTCAGTCATAATAACCTCATGCAATCCAACAGGCTTGGGAGAGTGTGGCTGTAAGGGAAAAGGACCTATGTGTGCTGGTACTATGTATATACCTATTGTCTATATGTGTATGTATCAACAGACAAATATATCCATGTATATGTGTAGATGTACATATGAGGGTTTCAGCTCAACATAGCTCCAGTACTTGGAGGGCCGTTCTGCCTCTTACTGCGATGGAGTTCTGACAGAATGATGCTGAAACTGTATCCTGATATTCAGAGTCACCATAACTATTTGAATAGCTTTTAAAAGGCAGGTAGGGGAAGCCAAACTTGCCGCTTTCTTGTTCCTTATTTACATGGAACAGCCTCTGCATCTTTCCCAGAAATGTCCTCCAGATTTTGACTTTTGAAAGGTTTTCAGTGTGTACACAAACTCACTATGAAGCACTGGATCTGAAATCCAGGATTTATTGACTCAGATGTTCAAAAAATTACTTGCTTCAATGTATTTTTTCCCAGTGATATACTATTTATTTCTTTTTTTGTGATGTGCTAATTAATGTTCACAGATTTTATCAGATGATCGGCAACAAATAAGGAGAAAATATTTTTGCTATTGAATAGTAGCTTTCAGAAGTAATAGCATCAAGCTGCCAAATATGCCTCATGAATCTTTATTTTTCAGTATTAATCTGTTTACATACAAATGTAGAATACCTATAAGTTAAGTAAGTGCACAGTTTTCTCTGCTGGAAATCTTTTTTACTTAATCATGTAAATGGAAATGTTTTGATATCCTCCCCCAAATATTTATGTCTGTATGCATGGCAGAATACTGACTTTGTATAATAAATCTCCAGAACAGGGTAACAGGTTCTGCTTTAGGAATATACGTATGCCTGGTAAGCCAGGAAAAAAGAATAGCTATCTCAGGAAAAAAGGTGTCTTTAACTGTTTTTGGAAGGGATGGTGGCAATGATATTACAGAGACAAAACTTATTAACATCCCAAACAACATTTGCAAAGATGTAAAAACATATACTTTCTGAATTGATAGCCATTCTTCATCATATTTTTAATGAATTTCTGACAAGCTAACAAGAAAAAAAATCCTACTCCGCCTAATAGATCATGATGATGTAATAAAGAAGAGACTGTATAAATCATGCATTATATCATCAAATTTTAATACCAACTGTAATGAAGCAGGTATATGTACGTTCTGCTTACATAAAAAGAATATCAGTTGAAAGCAAACTTTTGTGTCCTACTTACTAGCTATTAACAACTAACATTACGCTAACCTTTTTAAGGAGTTATTGACTTTATTTTCATAGAATTTAAATACCAAAATAAGAAGGAAAACAAAGAAAAAATTATGAACAGATTGTCTTCTAACTTCATTGTCTCGATAGCGGGAGCTCTTTGAAAACAGACATTTAGCTGTCTGTGAAGAGAGTAGCTAGCAGAATGAGGCACCTATGCCAAACTGCACAGTGGTTTTCTTTGCCACTTTGTTTTCATGCTTTGTTTCTCATTTCTGTCTTATTAGTTTTCCTCACTTGTTGTTGGTTTTTTTTACTGTTTAAATGAAAATGCGCAATGATCTGCATAATTTGCATTTCAGGGATGGGACACACTATATCAACGCATTATCACAGCCAAGGAAATAACATTGAACAAATTTGATTTTATAGTCTAGAAAACAGAGCTCCAAGGAAACCGTTAGTGTTCTTGGTTTCTGGCTTCCTGCTGTGCAATCTCAAATCCCTCTTAATACACTCCAAAATATCACTCAAGCAGGCAATAAAGGAGACTGAAGCCTGTAAAGCCAGGTAACGTTTCATTTTCCATAAACCTCTGGATGAGATCATTTAAAAAAAAAAAGGTACTTTTAGACATGTAGTTAACATTTCAATGTTAAATGAAAAATCCTGCCTCTTCTAATCAACATAGCTGACTTAAAATTACAGGGTTAATGCTATAACACTAACGTTCTAATTTATGGAGTCCTTTAGTTTTGCAGAAAGACTGATTAGCGTGCTCTCCCAGTCATTACTGGATGAGCTGTGAGACACGAACAGTATCAGGCGTTAGATGAACAGACCAAGAGGATTGCCATGAAGTTCACAAGGAGAAGAGCAGGTTGAAAAACTCTACATGTCTCTACAGGCAGGAAGTATTATTGCAGACAAGGTTTAGGAACCTTGGTGGATAACTTGAGTGTGACTCACCATTGCTTTCTTGCAGTGATGAAGACTAAACACCCCCTGTGCTGCATTAGCCAAAAGGTACCCGACACGTTGAGGATTGTTCTTACTATCCTCTACTCCCCACTCCTGATCTTGCATTCTGAATATTTTGTCCAGTTCTCGGCTCTCTGTACCAAAGAAATTTCAACAGACCAGAGAGCTTAGTGCTGGGCCACAGAGATCATTAAGGGTGCTGCAATGTGTGATTTGAGAAGATAAAAAATTGGCCAAATTTGCTTGGCTTGAATGAGAAAAGACTAAGAAAAGGTTAAAAGAAGTCTTTAACTCCTTAAAAGGGAAGTTATAGGAAACATGGAACCAGACTCAATCTGGGTGCATAATAAGGGGATGGAGTAGGGTGATCTCAAGTGGCAGCACAAGAAACACAACTGGGAGTAGGGAATAAATTCTTCTTTTCAGTGGCTAAGTTCTGAAACTGGTTATCTAAAGCAGCTGCAGGATCATCACCCTTGAAGACTTCCAACATCCAGGTGGGCCAGACTTTATGGTATCTGGTCTAGTGTTGAAGCTATCCTTGCTCTTAGAAAAAAAGTCTGAAGCAAATGATTTCCAATGGTCTCTTCCAACCCAAATTTTTCTTTGATTCTGTGTTCAAGATTTTAAAACTTTTTAAAACTTTGTTTCAGGAAATTCTTTTGGAAGGTGGTATGTTTATGTTTTGGGTTTGGTTGGTTTTTTTTGTTTGGTTGGGTTTTTTTGTCCTTGCAGTGATCAGAATTCCCTTGTTTTTCCTTAAAAAAATGAGTTCACAAAACCTTGGGAGAAATACAGATCTCCTTTCAAAGCTGGATTTTACAATATCTTTGTTTTAGTTAACATTTGGTGATAGCAACTCTATTCTTCTACAGTCATTACAAATAATTCCGGCACTGGAATTTTCGCTATGATCTCCTGCTTGATTAAAGACAATAAATAGGAAATACTTAATAACCCTACTTTGAAGAGGAATTCATTAGGTATCTTGTTTGTATATTTTCATAGGTGGTTTTCACCAATATTACCACCTAAGCACCTCATAGTCCTCTGTTGGATTGAAAATTCGCTGACCACAGAAACCAATTTGCACAAGACAGAAAAAGAAGAGCTTTCCACCATATTTATAAGACTTCCTTCCACTCTAGTCCCTTCCTTTCTCCCTTAACATTGCTTTTGTAGTCCTATGTCTTTTGTCTTTAAATAATCCAGGGTAGAATTTCAGTTCTCTTAGCCACTGGTCACCACAACTTGTGCATTAAATATTGACTGAGCATGGGCACCTGTTATCTTTCTAAACAGAATTTGAGGTCAAAAAGTGTAAACAAGATATTTCATGAACAAAAACTATAGTAATTTGAAACAGATAGGTGAAAACAAAGAAATAAAACAGGAAATTCTGTGAGAATGTCTATCTGATGCAATCAGAGCAGTCTGAACTTTTTGAGTCATGTGTTAATTAACCTAACTATATTGCTCAGGTGAGGCTCAATTACTTTAGAGCTTTAACAAGCTCTGCTTTGGTCTAGCTGTATTATCTGAATAACTGCTTCTTCTGGACTATTCCTTTCTTCCTTAGATCTTCAAATATACAGCTTCCATTTAAAATAACCCAGTGTATACTGATACAATAAGCATCTCAATGGCCTACAAAATATGTAGTATATAAAGGCTGTTTGCATCAATTTCCAATTTCTCTCACAGAACTGTACTAAGTGGCTGTTATCTGGGATCGAGAAGGAGCTGTGACAAAACAGCAGCTTCTCAAAGGCACCATGCCTGGAGCTGCTCCAATATGCACAACACCTTCAGCCTGGAGCTGAAGTTTTATTAGCTGAAGTCTGCAGGCCAAACAAACACTGAGGCCAGTTCAGGTAGGTTTCCAAACTTCTGAATTTTAATTGAGTTAACCATAAACTGATAAAATGTGGAGATCTACACATTGCTTTTTGCTTCATATACTGAGGGGAAAAATATTCCCTGTTAAAGTGAAAGAAAAATTACAGTATGATTTAAGATAACCAATATTTTGCATTATACTCCTACGTGAGGTCATGTTTATTGTACAAAAAACATATTTGCTTAAAAATAACATTAACTGATATGACAATAAATGAAAGCGAATTTCAGAAGCTAAACAGGTCTGAAAACATGTCAACGGAAATTCTGTATTCTTAGGGATAGTTTGTGCCTTCTCATGTTGTTAGTAAAAACTTGTGATATTGGGATAGTCAATAGTGAAATAATCCAAATAATTTCCAAGGTAAATTAATGGTCAAGTAAATCAAGATAGGACTATTCCAAGACAGGTAGTTTAGGCTGCTTCCACTGCAAATAGCAATTTATTTTTTTTAAATACTTGTCCATAGGGTGATCCATTATCTTTATTTTAATTTTGAGTACTTTTTTCCACAATCTACATTTTTGTCTCACACTTATAAATACATTTTTTAAGCAAAATTATTCCTGACCTGTTTATTATAAGAACTGCATGATAAGCATTTATGTTTTATGTAATGTACATACATTACGTATATTATTATATCTATACGGAATATTGTTGTTGTATTATGAGATTATATTGTCTGCAATGCATTTCTTGTAAATATGAATTTGTACTTGTGTGTCTGTCCTATTTTATTTTCAAAGATCTTCTATTAATATCATAGCATATTTGCATGAATTGCATTAAAGGAAGGTATAAATAATACATTTTTAGTAATAATTCTCTGCTGTTTCTTTTAATAATCCTGATAAATCTATTTTATTTCTCTCATTATGACAGCCTATAGTTCAAAGGGTTTTTTCCAAATTTATTTAATCTTTGCATATATAGACTTTCTTTTCTCTGCAATTTGACTTACAAATAGCTTTTTATATGTTCAGCAGGGTCTTGGTTTGTTAATTCTTCTTGCTTTAGTATTGTCTCTCAGACAACACTGTACAAGTTAACAAAATATTTTCACACAAACTGACCAATTGTAGCTACGTTGATTACGTTCCAAAATCCTTGTTTTCAAAAGAAGCAAAGAATATAATTTCTTTCATGAACCAATGCAATTTTTTACTAGCTTATTCTGCTTTCCACTATTCTGGTCTTTTCTGCTTTTCTCTATTTTAGATTATTTCATGACAAACTTAAATGCCATTGATTCTCTCAAACTGTTCTAGTCTCGGGAAAATTTCCCTCTAAAATCTTGGGAAAGATAAATCTACAATAATCTGGTTTCAGAAATGGGTAAAGTAGTTATTTTTTTAAAAAAATCCTTGAATACAATATTTTGTCATGAAAAAGTAGCAGGAGATGTACTTGCTCATAATTCAATAGCTGTAGAAATAGAACAGATGTGACCTTGATTGTCACCTAATCAGGTGTCTGTGTTTACTTAAAAGAAATGGTTAACAGCCTTCAATGCAGGTTATTCCCACACCCCTCCAAAAAAATGCCCCAAACCCAACAACCAAAACCCCCAAAAAACAACAAAAGAACAAGCCTAAAAAAGGCAAGACAAAAAAAGGTTAGAATTTCATTAGAATGAATTTTAAAATGCCAATGGAAAGAAAGTACACTTTCTTATAAATAATATAAAATATCTGAAGGTAGGAAAGATGTATAAAGCATTAGAAGATGCATCAACAAGAAGGCATGATGAAAAGAAAGAAATAGAGATTGAGAAAGGGTCATGTACCACTCCATATTTTGCCCTCCTGAATCCACTTTTTGTTTGCTTTTTATGAAAGAGAGGAAGGTATTTTCTATTAGATGCTAAAGAGGCCTAATTATTGGGGCAGAGAAGGGTATTTTGAAGTACTTGTGCCAGAAGCTTTCACTTGTTGTTTACTGGGTCACCTTTCAAAGAAAATTGATGTAACTTTTCTATAGACTTTGTTTTAATTTTCCTTTTTAAATTTTCATTGCTGCAGTAAGCTTTACAACCCACATACATTTGATATATTTTTATTTAAGAAGCAATAGCTTTCTTTGTCACTGATGCTGTGAGAAATAAGGAGAGTCATAGAATACTCGGACCTTAATTTTCACTTATCCTTAACCCCCTTGAATTGCTCTGACTGTGTAAAGGGGCATTAAGATTACATCTACCATGTCTTAAAGGCCCCTAATCAGTACCACTGCCAGAGAAAAGGGCCTTAGCATAAATGAGAATCAGGCCTCCTAAAGAGCGTGTGCACAGCAGGTTGTCACTAAGGTTATTTAGCTGCAGCTGCTTCTGCAGTAGAGGCACACTTAGAAAATTCACTGTTAAATGAAATTCCAACTCCCATTTACTTCTCTCATCCTAGGATAATCACAAGCCAAGGTATAATGATGTAACACAAAGCTTGCAGACTTGCGAGAAATATAACATTACCAAGTAACTTCTTCATTTTGAGGATGTGGTTCTCTTACTGATTAACAATGCATCTAAGTGTTTAAGAAATATAGATAGTGTTGGAGTACTTTTAAATAGCTTACCACAGCAAACACTTAATTTCTGTTATAATGTTCTTTAAAGGTATAATTTCTGCTCTTTGCTACACATAAAGACAATTAAAGTTAGAGAAAAATTCAATGATTCCCATATTTAACTGGAAAATTTTCTCTTTTTGGAGAAAAGAAAAATAGAAGAAAAGAAGTTAAATCCACAATGTCTTTCAATTTTAATTCAATATTTTTGTCTTATTCTTATTTGTGCCAAGAAGATATACAAGAATAGAACAAAACAAAACAAAAATCTCTTTCCTAGTCTTCCAGTACAAGTTATTGACTGTTTAGTATATGGTTGGAATCTGGATGGAATGTTTGATAGGTTACAGTAGCTAATGCATTATCACTTTGGAAAAGAAATCTTTTGACAAGCCTACAAAAGATTTTTTTCTAAAGGAAGTATGCAGTCCTTGGTGGAAGGATGCCTTGTGAGCTTGTAATTCCTTTCACAAAGGATGATATTCTGAATTCAGCAGGTTTGACTTCAGGAAAGTAAACATCTCTTCATGAGAAATATTAAGAAGTAGAGAAAAGCATTTTACTCTAGAGTGACGAATTCACTACTTTGTCCAGAAAAACAATAGATTATCTGATAGTTGAAAGAATATAAAAGTAGATGATAATCAGATTCATCCATGTAGTAACAAAGCAATATTTGTATTTTGTATTCTCATTCAACATTATATTCCTAAAATATATTTATATTAGTGTATATTGTATTTGCAGAATATATTTATGATCTTGTTCTTGTTTCTTCAAAACTTGTTTCCTTATGCTTTCTTCTCATTCACTTATATCTTCTTATCCATCTTTTCCTATCTACTTCTTACAGTCTTTTGCCATTGCAGACAAGTTCATACTATACAGCAAGTTGTTGACATCTAAATTTCAAGCTATATTGCTCTCTGGGTAATGGAAAGGAACAAAAATAGGTAATTGCTTTTAAAAAAAAATACTCCTTTTCAGCTTTTCTGAAAGTTCAATCACAAGCATATGCGAAGTCATTTTTCCTTGAAGAATATTCAATGAGTCTTTTGAAGTTACAGCTGACAGTTTGACATGAAAAAATTTCAGGTGTTCTTCCAGGTTGTTACTCATACAATCAGTAAGACAGCTGATCTTGATTACAATCTGACTGGGTTAACTTAGGTGTCTCAAGTAACATCTTAGCCTTGCAACTGCCATTTGGAAAGTCTATGTATCTATTTCAGAACATTAGTGGCATGTATTTTTCTTTCTTATACTTTCCATAAAGTAAACAAAAATTATCTAAGTAGCTGCTTTATTGAAATTAGAAGGGTGAGCAGTTTTCCTAAATGAATTTTACCATTCTAGTATCATAGCAAGTCAAAATCTATTCTTATGTATTTAAATTTTTTATGAGATCTAACTTTCCTACTGCCTGTATCTTTATAGCTTCTAATATCCTTTCATGATTATTTCCAACAGACATTCAGTTGAAATGATGAAGTATTCTTTCTTAGATTTTTATACCTGTTTTCCCAGGCAAAAGTAACTATATTTTGAAATATTATGAAGTTCCAGTCAATATACTTTTATTGTTCATTTACATGTGGCTTTATGCTTGCAAGTTTATGTAATCTGTATCTAGAAATTATACTTTCTTTCCTCATTCTTTCTGTTTTCATCTTCTTAATAAAGCTGATTTCACACTATATGATGAAAACATCCTGTCCATCATTCACCAAATAACAAACAAAATTGCTGAACCTGCCTTTGATTTAAATATTTAGTTTGACTGAAAATTCTGTCAATAGCAGAAAAGTTATGAGATGTATGAAATTACACATGTAGAATGGACGGTTCACATGCCTGAGCATTTAGTAGTAGAACACTGAATCTTTCAACTCCAGCTAGCAGTTTCTTCCCAAACCAGACCTGTAGCAACTGTGGTTAAAAGCCAGTGGGAGTTTTGTAACTTGTCATATAGGACATGGTTTACAAATATACAGAAAGGAAATAAAATCAATCAAGAGCAAAACAGAAGTGATGCAGAATACTATACATGTATTGAAACAAACAAACAAAATCTTTAAAAATTGCATATCACTTCTATTTCATCTTTTTTTTTTCTGCATCCGTACATTATTGTCTGTTGGATGTCAGCTCTTGAAATAGTTTAATGAGAAAATATTGTTTTCAGTTGACATATTTAAAATAAATATGTTGGATTTTTCACTGGCTTTTCAAATTGGATCTTTTAAGACAGCTATAGTAAAATGATTATAGACATACTTTATTTAATGACAGTTTTAGAGGAGCATGAGAATTAAAAGTCAAGTGAGTATCTAAGGTAAAACTTAATGTGGGAAAAAAAAGTTGTAAAGGAAACTGAAAAAGTAATTTCAGTTGAAAAAGAAGGTAAAATGTAAAGAATTATCCTGCTTTTTTCAGCTTCTGAAACAAAAAATTCTCATTCATCTCCCGATATATGTTAGTATGATCTCAATATTTGTAAAATTAAGTGTCCTAAACATTTTTCTCACTGGAATAAGTCTGACTTTCCTAACATCTGGGATGATGGATGCTGTTGTCTTTGTTTGCGTGATTTGCTATGCTGAGTCCTTATGAGTCCTTAGTGTGTTAGAAACACACTAGAAGAATCCACTTTGGATGGTTGCACCTGCAATCCAAGTAGAATAAATGCACCTCTATTTTCGGTATATGAAATAATGCTAGCATTCTTTTATAAAGTCCAGGTATGTGAAGGTCCCTCTGTATGGAAACCACAGTCACACTACTGGTTCTGCTGGGGAATATGCCCTGACTGATACTAATATTTTTTTTTGCCCATGGATTCAAGCTTTATTATGGCAAAAAGAAGAGGGTAAAAATGTCAAGGTCTATACTGCAATGACATTTAAATGACTATTTTATTTCATTTTATTCTGTTCTGACCAGGCTTAACAAATTTTAGAGAAATGCCTACAAGTTATTCAAAAGATTATTCAATGCCATTGCCTTCTTGTGGATAGAGTTGTACCTTGGTGATATTTCAACTGTGGTGATGACAGCTTGCTCAGAAAAAAAAAAAAACAACAAACCAACCCAAACCTATAGGAGTGTGAATCTTTGGAACCTGTAAGTGATTCTTCCACAGCATCTGCCCCAGTGGAGGAAATTCCTTTTGCTTCCATAACTGACACAAAATTTAGCAGTATTACAATATCTTTGCTTAGAATACAATGTAATGGCACATTTCACTTCACCCTGGGAACAAAAATTGACTCACAGAGATCAGGAAACGGCACTGCAGTGTATGTAGGCCCCTGTGGTGACAAAATCTTCACCTTGTTCAGACATTATAGGCACATTGGAGCCTCTTAAGAAGAGTAATGCCCAGCACTGGATTTGCTGGAACTATGCTGAAACTGGTCTTTTGTCAAGATTGGCACTTTGTTTCTCTCATATACCTTCTCTATGTTAAATACATATGCAGGAGATTGGGAATATTATATTGCTTCTTCCTAGGCAAGGCCAAAATTGCAATGTGAAAGTGTAAATGAGGCCCATAAAAAGAGAAGTCACAGAAGTAAAAAAAAAAAAATTCATCCAATCAGAAAAGGTATTTTAATCCAGGAAAAGAATTAAAGGATCCTCTTGAAATATCAGACTGCAAATAAAAGGATAATGTAAGTATATGTATTACATGTACAGCTTAGTTGAAGATTAGGACTTATATAAAAGAAAAGATGATATATTTTGGAGAACATGTGTAGATTTGGCAGCAACTTTACTGTAGTAGGAACAGTAACATTAAGAAGTGAAGAAGTGAGGTTCTGTAAGGCACACTACTGTGCTCAAATAATAGAAATTATTTAACACAGATACATACTAAGTTTCAGCAAGTAAACACTCCAGCCAACCAACCTTCTGCTCTTTACTGTGCATTTTAGAATGTAAGTTACTCTGCAGAGTTTAGAATGATAGTTTTCTTTGGTACATTTCAAATCACTAAACAAAAAAAAAAATTAAAAAAAAAAGGAGGCATCATAATGTTCTTCTTTTTCAGATGGGAATGTTGATAAGTGAAAAGTCCTTGCTGAATGTGAAAAATCAAGATTTCACCTCAATGTTTTATGTGTCTACTAATCAGTGAAGATACATATGCAACTTCTAGTTTATACTTCCTGCTTGCTCTCAAGCTTTTGCTGTCATGTAATTGTGTTTGAAAAGAAAGAAAAATACAGAAATAAATTGCTCTGGTATTTGATATCAAGATGAAAATATGATGTAGGGTGAAAACATACAAGGAACCTAAAAGATGAAGGCTGAGTAATTTTGACTGGGGACCTGGTGTTCCCGTCTTATCAGAATAATTGTCTTGTTACCACATCATCAAAGAGGATCAGACATCCTGCTTTGCTTCAGTGAAGTCTTCTGAAATATGATAGTTACCTTAAATGCTTGTACAATGTTGGTTGGAATTGCTTAAATGCTTGAAAAATTCTGTATATAAAATCTACAGCTATATTATTAATGACTGATTCTGATCTGCTTAGCCAAAAGAATCAGTGAGTGGAAAGGATGTTATGGACAGCTGATGCTCCTCGGTTTGCTGCCACAGGTAAGTACATTTTGAAATATGCTCTTCATTTAAAGCTTAAACAAGTAAGGAAATATAAAGGATGAAGAAAATATGAGCATCGTGCATTTTACCTTTCTCTTAGTTCCATTTATCCTTTTCTATTATCATTGAAAAATTTCCCAAAGGAATAATACAATGTAGAAGAAAGCATACTTCTAACAAAGGAGGATTTTTGAAATTTCCAAGATCAAATCTTTGCTGTTTAACCATGATTGTAGTGACCTTTGTTCTCCCTGAAATGATGAAGTACATGTTTGATAATACATTTCCAGGTATTTATTATTCTTTTTTTTCCTATCCTTTTCCTTCTCCATCCACTTAGCAATGTGCCCATAAGTCTTACAGTACAATTACTTACAAAGCTGGGGTTTTTTTAGTTTAATTCTTTTGTTCTTTATGTTTGTTAGGGTTTTCTTAACAAAAATATTTGCTTTTTTTATTTTTATAATGGAATTTATTTACAAAGTCACTCCCAAATTTTTCTTCTTACAGTCAGATGGAAATGAACAATTTACATAGCATTACAAGAAAATTTTCTCAAAGTTTTGTAAGAGAGAATAAAATTGATTTATTTTTAAATTAATATAATCCACAGCTGAATCTATCAAATGCCAACCATTTATTGTCTGCTTTTATGCATCTTCTGCATCCAAATAAGGAGTTAATTGTATTGCTGAACATCGTAGGAACATAGTTAGAGACTGTTTAGGTGACATGGAATGACTAGATTTCTAATGCATAGCTAGATGAAAATGTGTCTTAAGTCTCAGTGGTATTGGAAGCAAACAGAAAGCACCAAAAC
Organism: Phaenicophaeus curvirostris; assembly: GCF_032191515.1. NCBI lineage: Eukaryota > Metazoa > Chordata > Aves > Cuculiformes > Cuculidae > Phaenicophaeus > Phaenicophaeus curvirostris. Next base: position 49,375,193 of record NC_091396.1, on the reverse strand, counting down.
CTGCAGTATACAGCTGGGTTGTGCTTCCCCTTCCAAAAAAATTCCTCATTTGAAACAAACTGAAACATTTTCTCTTTAGCCAAGACACTGAATATATGAATTAGTCAGTAGAGTACACATAGATAAATTAACCCATATCCTCATATACAAGGAAATCCAGAAATCACCAGATGGTGAAACTGGAGGAATTATTATTGGAATACTATTCACAACAGTGTTTTTACTTTCGTTTTAATTTTGAAATATTTCCTGTTACATTAAAAAAACATTCTCTGCTTTACCTCGTAAATTGTTCTGGCCAATAAACCCAAACGCCATAGTAAATAAGAGTTAAGTGATCATGGATTTATTCTTCAATGAGCTAAGTAAAGACTGGGATTATGTTTATTGTACTGGAAAAAGAGAACTTTTCTCAAAGTCAGTTTTAATACTCAACTTTTAGGATCTGCCATTAGTAAACTCATTGTGGAAAAAGTTCTACTAAGGAATTTTTGGGAAAGTGAGAGATCTTTTATAAAAGGTTATGAGTTGAATTCAAAATAGGCTTTATATTACTGACATTGTAGTACTCCTTATCTCATTAAAGCCAGTAGACTAAATTGAACCAATTAACCATGAACAGCAAAATTTATACAACATGAAATCTTTAAAGAGCGAAGAAATACTTGTGAATGGACACTTGCATTGTTCTTTTGTTTTTCTCACAGTCAATAATTCTCTGAAAGCGGTTACATGGTTTTGGTGTTCAATCATAACTACTGTCATTGTAAAAACATCCAGAACATAGGCTAAAATTTGTTAATTTAGAAGTTATTCTGATTAACAGTGTATTCAGAGCAATAAGGACAGGTTTCTAAACAAATCACCAATTGAAATGCAGCAAATTTTATTCCCACAGCACAGAGTACAGCATTACCGTATCTACTATTTTTACAATTATATTCCAGCAGGAAAAGAACCTGAGAGTTCAGGTGCTCTCATCCCTAAGAACTAACTATTGATCAGATCCACTTCCTCTGCAAACAATGCAATACCACATAAAGGTCACCATGGACAGCACAAATTGCTTTTATTGAACAGTATAGTGAAGAGGCATTTAAGACAAAAATGCACCTTTATGTTATTTTGGCAGGCAGTTGATTGTTTGTGAGTGTATAGTTCATGGTTCTGAAGTCTGAAATCGTAACACTCTGGCTTGTCCGAATACCTAAGACTCCAGGAGTTGCTTTGGGAGTTCAGTGTCTCTCAAATGGATCAGGCTGAAAAATCTGTTTACACAGAATGATAAAGGATGAAAATAACTAATGAAATGCATCTGCAATATATCTTCTGAACATCCACACAGGTGAAGAGTTGCTCTTCAGAAGACAAACATACATTCAACTGTGTCAGACACTTTAATTCACATTTTATTATTAGTTTGTTAATAAGTGGTATATCCTGCTTCAAAACAAGTGATTTCACTAAAACACTCTTTATAGTCATAGATGAGTGTACTATAAAAAAAAATAATCTAACACTATAGACCTAAAAGTCCCAAACCATATTGAATTAATTAGGAAAAAGAAATGTTTCTATCCTTTTGAAGCTAATTTGATTCTCATTCAATTTCTACCTTTAGTAGAAATGTTATTCAACACAATTGAAATTGTTCCCATACAATATTCAAATTGGACAGAAAAGATAACATTCCATTGAAAAACTCCTAATAGCATTCACCAAATATGAAGTGGGAAAAATGTGTGGTTTGTAAGAGAGCTGTTTAATGCCATGTTTCACCTTTGTTATTCAGACTGTTCCACCAGTCTGAAACAGCTATTAATGAGCTTGTGGATCTTGATGTATGAGGGAAGTCAGTGCTATTTTCTTCTAGCCCAGCTTCATTACTTCATCACAAAGCATAAGTTACCCAAAGGGATTCCTGGGGGAAAACTCGCTGTCTGAAGAGCAGCAACTCCGTGTTTAAGCACAATGGAGACAGGACACAAATGTAAAGGATTCTTACAAATTGATTTAAAAACCCAAAAAACCCAAAAAAATAAGAAAGGAAAGAAAAAAGAGCACGTTCACTGAAGAGGTGTAAGATTTCCATCCAATAGTTGTAATCAGCTGAAGAAATATATGACGGATAATAAATATTTTTGCAAGAATGTTGTCAGACATTTGGGGAGATTCTGTAGGAATGAAGTGACACTGATCAGAAATCAAGAAAGCAAAAAAGGTTAAGTGTTTGGTTTATATAAAAGGCAGGAAAGAGAATGAGGGCTATTTTGTAATGCTCTTCAGACAACTATAAACCTAGTGCCAAGAAGAAATAAATAATACATTTCATATCTCCCTAAAGAATAGGACAAAAGCCTTTAATTGTAGCAGTAAGAATTCAGATTAAGTGTTAAGATAAACTTTGCAACTATGGAAATTACTAAACAGCAGCCTTATATCTAAGAAGTGTTGAGTCCTGATAGTCATTGCAGTAGAATATAATTCGAGACAATAATTAAAGTTTTCTTTACATGAGAGCTCATGTGGAGCACTGCCATTGCTATAAATAAAAGGACAGAGGTCATCAGTTTTAAACTTTCTGAAACCCAGTAGATCACTGAGTCTAGAAGATATTTGTCTAACAATATCAGGTGTCTCATTTAGGCTTATTATGGAGGTTTATCTCTTTCTCATATGCTATTTGTTGCTCTGGCAACAGGATACTATATTACATTATATTCTGTTCTTGTATCACACTTTCTGTGCTGCTAAGTGATGCACACGGAGATTTCTCCAAGTTGGAAGGTGAAGGTATATATCCTTCAAAGAGGGAATGGATATTTTTTATTTTCAATATGTGAAATCATAACACTAAATACCTGAAGAGTATGGAATCCCCTGTATCATACTCGGCTTTTAGGCGTTCTTGAGATCACGAAGCAGCTAAAGCACTGTGCAAGAACAGAAGATCTAGTGCTAGTGATGGCTACTGTGTCTTATCCCAAGAACAGGAGTAGTGAAGATGTGTAGAAATCCTAACCAAGAAAGAAAATGAAGCAAAACATAGACACTTGAAGGTAACAGAGGGAGCTGCAGAGAGATGAAAATGGCATAGAGTGGCTAGTTAGAGAATAAAACAGACCCGAAATATAGACTTGAAATGTGCAAATGTAATGCTGTACATTGCATTTTAACAACTGATTAAAACTTTCTACAAAGCCAGTACAGATCTTCACTTCAAATACAAACTGAATTGGTTGTTATTTTGCTGTTGCTTTTAAAACTGTTGCATCTATACATGGTAAAGATGAATGAGGAGTTTATTTTCATATTTACCCTCAATCATAACTCTCCAGTAGTCAACAGTACTAGTATTTCAAAGGAACTTAAGTTTAGTTTATACTGCAGTAATCAAAATTCTCAGATGGAAATCTGTATGCTCCAAACTCCCTTCAGATTGAGTAAAATACTCTAGTTTCATTCACATTTTTTACAACATTCTATTTTAATGTCATTATTTGAATACTACTTATTATTAAATATTTCTCTAAAGTAGATCAAAATCAGGCCTGCTGTTAATACTTTTTACATCTTTTTCCTTTTTGTTTTCCACTGAAGTAGATCCAATAAGAAAAAGGAAAACAACAAAGGATAAAGAAACTCAGAAGTCCAGACATCTCTCTAGTGTGATCATCAACAAACTGACAGATGTTAGCGAGATCGTTTTTTGTGAATATTCCTACTCTGCGCTATCTTAAAATGGCCAAAATTTCAAACAGAAATATCAAACAAAGATACATTTCTGTTGTGAATGATGTTTTCAGATAAAACTTTTATTTAAATAAGAGCGTGACTTAACAGAGCTTGATGATAAGGTCATGCTATTAGAGGAAATACATATGGGAAAAATCACGTTATATGTGTTTATAGCTTAAGAATTAAATGTGCTTATAGCCGGAGGATTATATGTGCACACACAGTTCTTGATGTCACTTAGCTAAGACTTCAAGTTTCATAATGTTTATCTCCTATTCACTTACATTCCTGTCTGAGCGTGCAGCCTGAGTTCACTTCAAAGTGACAGGGCAACATGAACAAACAAATCCCTGGGTATTCATACCCTTACAGATTACTTACCCGCCCCCATCACATGATTGTGTGGGCCATCTGGGTTCTTCTTGCTTCTCATTCCATACCTTTGCTGTCTTTCAGACAGATTGCATTCTTGTCTTCATTGTAGCTGTTGTTCATGTTCTCTATCCTTCAAGCCCTTCAAGTATTTTCTGTTTTTTTTTGACTCTGGAGGCCATGTTTTGGCTAACCAGATTGTGTACATTGAGAAAATTTTAAGTGGAAATTTACAGCTTGTGACTTTGTTCTCCAGCAAGTCTGGCTACTCATGTTAAGAAAGCCAAGCAAATGGCATACTAAATCATATACTATTATAACTCTAAGTGATTTATGCTACTTAAAATGTTACATATTTAGGCTACACAACTAATCACTGCTAAAAAGGAGAGTTACCTGGTTGTGCAGTCCAGTTGCTGTCCAAGGACGATCCAGATGGGGCTCCACCAGTGATCTGTCATTGGTAAAAGATCTCATTGCTTTGAGGAGCACATGTGAGAGGCATCCGAGCACAACGGGAGACTATCACCCTGTAGCCATGCTGTTTTTCAGGGACAGCTCAAAGAAAGTTTGCTTAGGCTGTCATTTTTATGGGATAAAAGTGTTTGAGTAGCCAAAACTGCATGTAAGGCTCCTTAGCAGTGTTCACTGTCACTCTGCTCCTTATGGTTTTCTCAGAGGAGTTCTCAGCCTGGCTGTGGACAGGCCTTTCCCTCCTCTGCATCCTGTACCAAACTGCTGCTTGTTTGTTTAAGGTGTGTCTGTGTCTGGGCAGTTCGAATGCAACTGTAGCAATATCAAAGCTTCGGATTAATAGCACCTGAAATAAATAAATTATATAGCTGTCAGACAAAAGCAGATACTTCTTCAGCCAAGGTTGTCCTTTAGGAAACAGTTAAAGGATAGATAGAGATTTAGTTAATTAGATTTTAAATCATTCTGTTAGTGAAAAATAAACCAAAGGTCCTTGATAGGATTTTGGGGTTGGTATTGATTTCCCTTTTTTTAGCTACAGAAAATCAAATACTCTGGTTCACTGTGGTACTATTGCAAAGGTTAAACTTCTGAGCAAATGTGAAGAAAATCACTGTTTATAATACAACATTGTCTAAAAATCCAAAGGAACTATTTTGGCCACTAGAACTCAGGAAGAAATATCACTTGAGGAAAGACTGAAAGAGTTACAGGAGTGGAGAGCTTGTTAAGAACAGAAATCACAAATTTTTTAATGTATTTTTTGCCCAGTGTTTCCTTATCCAAATTCTGTATCTATAATTCAAAGTAAATAACAAGGACAAATTTTCAGATAGTAAGGGAGTAAAATAAATGCTTGCAGAAAAAGTTGGCAGCTTTATTCTATAGAAACTTTCAGCACTAAAATAAATGCTAGCAGCACTGGCCTCAAAGACCTTGCTTGTCTTCTCCTTCACACAAAAATCACCTTCTGTGTTTGCTGTGCTTAAATGCTCCTTATAGCTAAAATAGAACAGAGAAAGAAAAATCTATTTCTAAACCACTTTTGATATTTCAAAATTTACTTTCACTTTTCATTAAAACAAATGTTGTGTCTACCATTCACTTGTAAAAAAAAAAAAAAAAGATGTGTGAGGTGGCAGTTCATGTAGTTCTCTGCAGTTTCCTAGTTTCCTTACTAGAATTTACTAAAATCTAGGAAATATTGAATATACTGTGAGACTCTATTTGTCTAAGTTCAAGGATGTGTATGATCTACAAATTAAGAAATAGAATCATAGAATAACCACGTTGGAAGAGACCCACCGGATCATTGAGTCCAACCATTCCTATCAAACACTAAACCATGCCCCTTAGCACCTTGTCCACCCGTGCCTTAAACACCTCCAGGGAAGGTGAATCAACCACCTCCCTGGGCAGCCTCTGCCAGTGCCCAATGACCCTTTCTGTGAAGAATTTTTTCCTAATGTCCAGCCTAAATCTCCCCTGGTGGAGCTTGAGGCCATTCCCTCTTGTCCTGTCCCCTGTCACTTGGGAGAAGAGGCCAGCTCCCTCCTATCTACAACCTCCTTTCAGGTAGTTGTAGAGAGCAATGAGGTCTCCCCTCAGCCTCCTCTTCTCCAGGCTAAACAACCCCAGTTCTCTCAGCCGTTCCTCATAAGGCCTGTTCTCCAGCTCCTTCACCAGCTTTGTTGCTCTTCTCTGGACTCGCTCCAGAGCCTCAACATCCTTCTTGTGGTGAGGGGCCCAGAACTGAACACAGTGTTCGAGGAGCGGTCTCACCAGTGCTGAGTACAGAGGGAGAATAACCTCCCTGGACCTGCTGGTCACGCCGTTTCTGATACAAGCCAAGATGACATATAGGATTCAATGTAGTTGCCCACACATGGATTTGTAGTGCTATTTGAAATACCCACTGCTGACCTCCAGCTATATGTTACAGAATTATGCAGGGCCCCCCTTGAGTTTTTGCCTTCCAATTATATGCAGATTTTTGGATTTGAATGGCTTGGTGTACCTCAAATATAATTACACACGTATGTGGTGGCAGTGAATCAATTCTGTTAAAAAGGAATCAATTTTGAAGTTAAGATATATAAATTTAGATGTTTTCATGTGAACCAGGTATGTAAGCTCAGATGCATAGAACTCTCTTCAGCTCGTTCCAAAATAGAGTGGGCTGAACTGAACCTCTGGTCTTTACAGGGCACAGGTTGCCTTCGAGCAGCTAACTAGATTCACATTTTAATCACAAGAGATCAGTGATACAGTTGATGGAGTTGAGAGAGGAATTCATCTTATTCCAAAGCAGATACATATATTAGACTGCATTACGTGTATTGACTTTCATTTCCTAAAAAGGAAATCCAAAATCTTATGTCAGAAGTCAATGGCTAACACTGTAGATGTCTGTGGAAGAAATCCCACTTCTAAGTATTGAATCAGGAAAGCATTTTTATTCACATCAGTCTCTATAGAAATACTCAAGTTCAAATTTCTTCATGTTGCAGATCAGCTGGTATGTCCATGAAAGCCTTCATTCATAAATAGTAGCCTTTTTAAAGAAAAGCTTGACACAAATAATTCTCAGTCAAGGAGTTTGTTTTTGTAGAGCCAAAGCATGGCTTCTCAAGGAAACTAGCTTTGGTGAAAATATTTCACTTAGGACTATTAATACTGTTATTCTCTTCCCATATCCCAGTAGGCCTCTTACAGAAGGTGTGTAATAATTTTTTTTCCTTAATATACAAAAAAAAATGTAGAAGTCCTGAAATTCAGATTTTAAAAGATTTTCCTTGCAGAGATCAAGCCTAAAATCACTGAAGTTCCCAAGCATTTTAATTGATTAAAATAGACTTTAGGCAAGAATTTGAACTTTGCATAATATTTGTGGCTATTTATTTTCAGTTTAAGAAAGACTAATATCTTCTGTTAAAAAAAGAGAATATTTTTATGTAAAATATTCTATTAAAAGGCTCAAATTCATGATTTTCCCAAAATTAATGGATGTATATGTCTATGATCTTCTGTAATTTCCCTTGCAATTTTTTTCTTATTATTTCCCAGTTTTAGTTGGATATTTATGCCCATAGTAAAGGCCAGATATGTAAGATACGTAATTACTCACTTTTAACAATGGTTATATCTTCTACAAAAAAACATTCTTGTTATTGGAATGGAACAAACACATACAAATCTGTTCATGCACAGAAATATATATAAGTATTTAGAATTATATAAATTATTTAAAATAGATTTATCATTTAAAGGATAATACTCAAATATTCTTGATATATAGTAGTTCAGGGCAAGATTTTAAAAAAAAACACACATGACTTCTAGATGTTACTGACCATTCTCTAACCATGTAATTTCACTGTTAGACTTCTAACTGGAACTGAAACCTTATGCTGTCTGAGTACCTTTTAAACTATTCTGCTAGCACAATAAATTTAAACTTGACACGATGGTTTTATATTGTGCTACAGAAGTTTGTTTAGATGCAGAAAAGATGAATTTTGATGATATAATAAAAACCTGGGAAACAGTATGCATGTTTTATATTGCAAATCAGTACATGGTTTCAAGGAAAACTATTCAAAACTGTGTTGGAAATGTTACCAACAAATCTCCCTTGAATCCTGTTTTGCAAACTGTGGGTCTTAAGAGGAAATGTGTCTTGGGAAAGCTGCCTCTAAACTACTGAAATTGGCTCTTAGGAAGCAACATATCATGACAAATAGAACAAAAGTATGATTTAGGTGTTCCTTAACATGAAGTTTTAATTATTGTCTTACATCCTGATGATGAATGACAGAACAGAGACCTGGAGGGTAAATTATGTCTTTACAAGACAGTTGATCATGCTCTAGCTAAGAATTATGACAACTTCGTTACCTGACTCCAAATTTAAAAACTATTTAACTTCTAGTTTTACTAGAGATTACTTTTTTTTTCGTAATATCATGCAGAATCAACAATTTTAAACAATTATATCCTATGGTATAAAATGTTAAACAATAACTTAAGGAAATGTTATACATAAAGAGAAAAGTAGCAGGAGACCTTGGCCGCTGCATTTACGAGATGACTGAAATAGTCTTGGACTAGTAATGATGTAAGAGATAAGATGGAATTATTAGTGACACAAAATAAATGACCTAAGAAAACAGAAACAGAGCTGTGTTTACCTTGCAGAATTACATAATTGTAAACTGATTTCTTTGCCTTTGACAGCTGAATTTCAAGAGTAAATGTACAGTCCTATCCTGGTTAATGTAAACTCACATAGAGCCATTAACACTCCTCACCCTTCTTCTTTCATCGAGACGTTATTGAAGGAAGATCCTTCTACTGTTGAAAGTTGCCTGATACGCTTATTACAGTTACCCAGTTAAACCTGTACCTTTAGTCAGAGGGTGATGACTTTTCAAAGGTTCAGAACATCTGTCTAGTGTTCTTCCATCTGTGACAAAAGGTTCCAATGAAGTTCTTTGAACTCTTTCACTGACCTTCTCATTTGTAACATTTACAGTTTTATCTCAAAGTTGTTTGCCTAGAACCAAGCTATCTATAGACAGCCTGAGTAAATTGATGGCATGTAAGCACTTTGCAGGTTCTTATTCAACAGGAAAAAAGTGTGTGTGATAGAGATAAGGTTATAGTGATAAATCTGTTCAACAATGAAAACAGAAAAATTCTAGCAACAAAGCAATAATTTTGTTAATTTATGTCTTCCATCACAGATTAATATTTTACTGCCCTAGAACATACTACAGAAGTTGCAAATACATCAGAGAAAGATAGAGTTGATAGAAAGTAATTAAAATTTGTAAAGTAACAGTAAAGTGCATTTTCTATGCAGAAAAATCTTCATGTACACAGCTAAAGCAGACATACTTTTTAAATATAACTCAAAGAATGCTCAGCAGTTTAAAAGAAATTGATCTTACTAACGCAATGGGATCTCAATTCAGTAAGAAAATCTTTTCATCAGAATCTGTCAGCTTATTACAAAGTCAAAAAACCTGTTAGTTAACTTAAGCTTAAAATCTTTTCCTGGAGAGCTGCTGCATTTATTTCTAGCTTAGGGTTCTTGCTCTTGTGCATATATTACAAACCAGAAATTAAAGAAATGGAATTTGTAGCAACTGAAATAATTCTGAAAAATATTTTTTCTGCAAGTTTGACCTATCTTGATAGACTGAAAGGATGGTGATGAAAACTGCAATCTTAATAAATCTCCTGCAGCTAAAGGTTTAAAACTCACACTGTTTCAAATTAGTGAGGACAGCAATATTTATTTGCTGCTGATTTCTAGCCAGCATGACTTTTCAGCAGGAAACACTTTATAAGACTTAAACTTATGATCACAGAAGTTGCAAAATAGTATTTAAAATATACATAAGTAGGAAGATTTTTATATTGAACAGACACAAATAAAACCTATTGTAATCTGTCTTTGATCTTTCCAGAATCAGAAAGCTACATTTTCTTGCAAAATATTTTACAGTTCACAGAATGGACTACAAGCAAAGGAAACCCAGAAAGGATAGGAAATAAAGGCAGCTCACATGTTATTGCCCCTGCATGTTGTAGGGCAATTGAACAACTTCATAGTACATCAAATCCTGTGCTTTCCAGCAGGTTGCCTATAATAACTGGGAAGATGTTAATCGAGGTGATATTTTTGTTATGATGTTTGTTTGCTTGCTTGCTTGTTTTCTTCTTCAAAAGGGAGTTGGATGACTAGATAGCAGAATGAAATGTAGAGTAAAGCTAACAGTGGAAGAAGGAGTTACCAATAACAGATTCAGCCACAGCAAAGGATACAAGAACATCACAGGTCTTGCCATTAGATTTGTCTGTTTCCAAAACTCAGGCTTTATTATTCTGAAACAGTTTGGAAACACCCATAATCATGCTTAGTCTGCTCTCCTTTTATGACCTGACATTTAGCTACATGCTAAAGCAAATCTATGTCTTCAAAAGAGGTGATATGATTTACCAAATAATTATAAACCCATCTCAATATTCCCAATTGCCTTTGAAGGCACTATAAAATGTGTGGTTCAGGTTCAGTGGATATCCTGCTCAAGATACTATAATATTTTCTTCCTATATCATGTAGTTTCTGCAGCTGAATGAGATGCTTCAGTTACCACAGACTTATGTCCATATAGATTTCACCACTGACAAAATGAGAGTGGGACAAATCTCCTAAGGACTCAGACCACCCCAACATTGTCATGGACTTCAGTAATTTGTGTTAGCAGTTACTGGGGGGAAAAAAAAGCATCATCTGAGCTCATTAATGAATTTTCACAGTTATGGGAAAGACATTTTTGTATAGGTGAACGGTAACAGTGTCCGCTTACTTTGACTAAAAGGTAACAGGTACCACATAACCACCTTTTCAGGTGGAACTTCATAATCTAGCTAGTTTAGGATTAGAAGAGGAATCTTCAATGAAAAAGTGGGATTAGTGTTACAGGAGAAAACCTTATTTCCTTTAAATCAACATGATTCAGTAATTTAGAAGCAGAGACACTCTAGGTGGATAACTTCAATTGTTTGACATTACATTACCTGGTAATGTTGAGCAATCTAAAATACTGTAAGTAGAGTTTATATGCATAAAAATTAATCAAAAGTTTTCCAAAGAAACTTTTCTTTTTAGAGAAATAATCACAGGATTATGTCAAAAGTAGAACACTTCTGGAAATATTTTTAATGATCTAAAAAAGGAAACATTTCAGCACCTTGTGATTATAACACTTTCCTTTTAATCCAGATATTGCTTTGATACAATAGGAGGTGAAAACATGCCAAAATAAAGTATTTCAGTAGGCTGAAAAGAATTAAAGACCCAACCCTAAACAATCATGATTTCATATTGTGATACATTTCTACAGAAATATATGCCTTGTTCTTTTAGAAAAAAAAGCATCAAAAAAAAAAAAAATCAGATGACTCAGGAAATGCAAAACAGGTTCAAATCTGTCTTAACTGAATGAAAAGTACAGGTTATTGTCATTTGCATAACACATGCTCTGTATTTGATGTGCTGGCCATATTCCAAAATGGATAATTACATTCTGCTTACCTGAAATCCTCCTGCTGTTTTTCTTGTAAGATGTATTATTTGTTACATCCTGTTCCAAAATATTAATGATGCTGTCTTCAGAACACTATTGTTTCTTTTTTTAAAAGCATTAAAAATTATACTTTCTGTAGAATGAATGCCTTAAACAATAAACAGTGACAGATATTCTCTGACATGCAAAATGATTAATTCTAGAACAACAGATCTACCTGGGTTTTTTTGAGCCTTCAGCAATACGAAATAAACTTTGGGAAAAAAAATTCCATAGCACCTGTCATGCTAGAAAACTCTGGGTTTGAATAACTTCAAGACCAACTAAAAGCAAAAAAAAGGAATCTAGAGAATTCTTCTTAACAGATGCAGTTAGTATAAAGATTATGATCAAAGATTAAATTGGACATTTACCTACCACAAAGAGAAGGATTTAATTCTTGCATAGATTTTCCTTTTTAAGGTCTCAAGTATTTGAAGTATTAATGGTACTATGTAATTATGTAAACAGATAAATATCCATTGCCTGCACTGATTAGTTATCCCACTCCTGATCAGTATTTGTACTGGTTATTTGTAATATTCAAATATATAGGAGGATTTTTTTACATATATTACCTTTATTTGAAGTTCCTTATTCTATTTTGGAATAGTTCCCTACAGCACTATGTCAAAATGCTGTTTCTTTTCTACATTTTTACATCTAGCCAAGTTCCCTGTACACATATTTCTGTCACAGGAAATTCTGGTGGACTTTTTTCCATCTTCATCTTCCAGGCAAAACATTCAATGTATGTGTGCCCAAATATCATTTCTGGCAAGCTTATATATCTGTTCTGGAAGGCACAGTGTTTTTATACCATTCCAGTACTTTCCACCTACTGGTTTTTCAGCTATTCATATCATCTCACAATTCAAACGCTAATAATGAAAGGATTTATTCATAATTGCTAAGATGGAGAGTGTAGATACATCAATGAAGAATCCCTGCCCTGCCCTGCCCCTCCCCTCCCCTTTCCCCTCCCCTCCCCTCCCCACCTCTCCCCTTCCCCTCCCCTTCCCCTCCTGTCCCGAGATGTAGCTGTCAGAGCTTACCAAATGAACCATCTATTATAAAGATAGAAACTCAACTGTTGTTTTTAAAATATGTAAAATAAAAAATGTTTACGTGATTCCTAAATTTTGGCATACGTCCTTAGGAAAGGTGTATCGCCTTCCAGTAGGGGTTTTATAGCTGGCATTTAATTTTCACTTTCAGATCTACTTAGAGCAATGTGTTCTCCAAATCTTTGTCATGCCTGGCTTTCATATGATAATCAGGCCTGCCATATGTTTAAGAGATTTGCTTCTCACTTAACTGCTTTAACATGCAGAAATAATCAGCATGACTCAAAGCCAAACTCAATAGCTTGATGAAAAGAACACTCATGAAGCAACTGTCCATCAGTTTTTCATACTGTGACAAAATGGTTTTCATTTTACTGCAATTATTTTGAGCAGTTGTTCTGTGTTCACAGGATTCTGCTTTAAACTTCATTTTGAGAACAGACCTGAGTTAATTGCCATAAAATAGCTATTGTAGTTATGTATACATTTTGCTTCATGGGCATAAAAAACAGAACTCAAGTTGCTACAGGCCAAAATACTAATTTAACACACTTCAAATCACATATGTAACCAAATTAGAGATAGTGTAGCACCTGTCCCAAGTCACTATGTTACAGAGCTTAGATTTGTGTCACGAATCAAAACCTATTGTAGCTGTTTTGCTGAATGAAAAACCTGACCAGAAGTTGCTTACCAAATCAGATGGAGTTTCCTTGTGTTACGACCTAACTATTGGTTCAAATTTAAGCAGTGAAAATTAAAAAAAATAGATAAAATTTTGTACCTGGTTTACACACACAAGGGCAGATATTTAGAATCTTCATTGAAAAGCCTGAGTAATCTATTTTAGGCTAGAAGGATACACATCACATACCTAACACAAAACTTACTGCATCCTTAAAACTGCTGCATTCGATAAAGCTCTAAATTAACTTCACCTGCTTGTACATCTTAATATAAGATAAAACCTTACAATTTTATTTAAAGGGTGACTTCATTTCTCATCCTGTTCCCATACAAGTTGTAGGAAAGGAGGTAAATATATTTCCTTTAATCCCATAATTGTGTATAATAGTTCTATTATAATTGTCAATATTATGCAGTCTGAATATTGCCAATCAGCTGAGATCATAAAATTGATTTTCTACGCATTTACCTGGAATTAAAACTACATTGTTCATTCACAAGCTGCACAAAAGTCTAAGTTACATCATACTTTGCTATTTTTATAAAAATATATGTATGTGTATCTCTGTTGTATAATTTTTACTTAAAGAAGAAAAATAGCAACAATTCCACCTTTCCAAGAATCTTAACATGAAATCATGCACACATTTTAGGTTAAATATTAAGATCAACATAGAAATGCCAGGAAAATCTCAAGAGAGAAATCAGTGATTAAAAACTTCTTAAGTTTTCTGGGAAAATTTTATTTTAAAAATCCCCTTCTATACATTAACTAGAAGAAATTCTTTACTGAAGAATTTTTTTCCAGGAATCTCATAGATTAATATCTGAATTGTTGCTTTCATCACTTTCAGTGATTATGCTTCACTTTCTTTATTTGGGTGGAATTTAGGAATTCAGGTGTATTTGCTTCATTGTATGTAAATATCCTTGCATTCTTTAAGTAAGCATATAAATAAAATGACATCAGCTGAATTATTTTCTATTCACACTATCTTCTACAATTACCATCATATCAGAAACCAGGTAGAGCTGGTTATATAACATATAAGCATATAGCACGTTATATATAGATATATAGCATGTATATAACTTGGCTTTATTTTGGTGCATTTTTAAAACAGGATTTTAGAGGACACAAGATCAACGCAGAACTAATTGATACAGGAGTTGATCGCAGTCAAGTGACTGAGTAAGAGCAATCAGAGCATAATTACATTTAAATGTCATACACTAGCAAGAGTCAAAGTCACACAAGATTTCTGAAAAGGAGGCACTGCTAGAATGTGACAGTTCCTAATATTAACATGAAAGGTTGCCGTGTCTTAGAAGGAACATGAATTATCACTTAAGGATATGATAATACCTTTGAAGGAGTGGCAATATAGTTATCTCATGTCATTCTGTTTCAGGCTTTTTACACTTTATGCTGAAGCTGCCACTGTTGGCTGCTTTGACAAGCATGTTACTGGACTGCATGGCAACTGTGTAGCTCTGCTATATGGTGTCACTATTGCTAGTAGCAGGTCATAATGCTTGTAGCTTTGTTTTAGTTGGTTTACGTGTAATAAGAATTTCTCTAATTGACTAGTCGTCCAAATCTCATTTGTTTTAAGTCTGGTTATCTTTTTCTGATACAAACACAATTTTACATAGATAGCAGTAACAAGCAGTTGTTCCAGGTAGAATGAGATATTTAGACCTAACACAAACGAGTGTAGAGAAATACAGACCTGGTACAAAAGCAGGGGACCTGGGAAGGTCAGCTAAAGGATGCTAAAGCATTCTATCTACATTATTATTCTTTGTATAATGGTCATTCTTTAATTGGGCTTAAGATTTACATTATACCGAGAATAAATGTGTGGCTTTACTTATATCTACATAAGGTGTGCTCCCTCTTTAATGCATAAAGAGGATTTTGAACGTAATACATTTGTGTACATTCATATACTTACAAGCTATGTTTAGATGTTTCAACTGAAGCTAGATAGGTTGGGAGAAATGTAGACTGTATCTAAGTCCTTTGCATTTTATTGCAGAAAGTAGTTTTTCTCTGAGCCATTCAGTCCTATTCTGTATAATCCCTACAAGTTTTTCAGTTTTCTACACTTGATGTATTTTCATGGTAAAATAAAAATACAAAGAATATAAAATATTTTTTTCCAGATTAAATATGCTATCATACTTATCATAGATAATTCATTCACATTTGATTTGATCCTCTAGTTAATGCGAGAAAAGCCTCAGAAACAAAATCATTTGCATTATTTGTAATGCTGATTTCATCTTTTACTTTGATCAAAATACTAGATATTGTCAGAAAATAATTTATTGTCTATAAATTAAATGCTTATTTAATCATTACTGATGTTAAAAATGTTATATTAAAGTGAGAATATAGGAAAAATATGTTTCCATAAAAATGACTGAATAAAAGCTTTTCTAATCTAGCATTCACATTTAGTGTATCTTTTGCCTAGAGGACCCTACAATTCTTTGTTATTGTTATTATTATTATTACTATTACTACTATTACAATTACTAACTTCTGTCAAGAAAATTTAGAGCATTTTTAAGTAAATGTGTTCATAAAATTCTGATATATGAGAAATATTCCATTTTTAATTGAAATAGTAAGCTTCTTTATGCTGCCCAGCCTGGCTTGAATTTTCCATTGTTTCAGTAAGCTTTCATTTTAACAATGTCTGAAAAACCTACCTAGCTCTTCAGAATCCTAAGCATTATGTTCCACTTGTACCAAAAAGATGATCTATCTACAAAAACACCCTGACAGGCTAATGCAAGAATTTTGTGATAAAGTTGGTGGCAATTCTAGACAAAGAAATTCCTCCCCTTTTCTTTCATTATTAAACACTTTCTTAATGATTTTTTATTGTTATTTCTGGTCTAGATAATTTTGAATCTTTAGAGGAATTGTGTGCTTATGGTCTCAGTTTTGCTGACATATGCGAGGTAGGCAAGGTGAAGAACAAGCAGGAATTTGACATGTAGCTCCAAACTAAGATAATCTAATGGTAATGGCTTCCTTTTGCCTAGAAGAATAGTCGTCTTTTGAAAAACATGTAATACATTTATATGCACCTTGGCTTGAGGTTCCATATATCCACCTACAGCTTTACCTATATCAACACATGAAAAACATGACCCTGATTTCCTGTAAATAAAACAAAGTCAGTTGATAGAAGAGCAGATACGTGAAAATTCACAATTGATTCATGTCAGAATTTTTGTACATGCTATTCTTATTACATATATGTTTCTTCCCATTAATTTCTAAATTTCCACTCTTAAACAGATAAAAAATTATTCCACTGTATGCTGTTTTAATAACTTCCAAATCTTTTCCTGAGATATCAAAGATCAAAGAAATAAAGTTAGTGTAAAATCAGGCTCAGTCTTTTTTAGCTGTGTATGCAATTGCACTTTGAAAAAAGATGGAGAGTTAATCAGATGAAATAGGAAATGATGTTACAGAACCAAGCCTACATTAAGTTTATCATTATTTCTGTTGGGATTGAGACTGGTTTAACGTTCCTAGGACTGTGCAAGTTGCTCAGAAGAATGGTCCTGGACTATGGGACTCAGTATCTGAAAAAGTAAGTCCAGGAACCAGGTGAGTGGTGGAGATCTGGTGAGAAATTTCCCATTGCCTAACTGAAGGCTGTAGTTTGCTCTTTTATATGCAATGGAAGCGCTGGCAATTATTTTCGCTCTATTTTTAAAAAGACCAACGCATTCTTTAGATTTATTAATTGTATTAAAGTCAAGTTTGTTTATTTATTTAAAGGTAGATATGTTACTTAAGTTGCTTGTTCCAAATATTGTTTTTATATATGTAATACCAAAATTTCATATTCACGTTTGAATACGTCTTTCCCAACTAAATGTGCCAACATTACAGGAGCTGCTGAGAAGAAAATCTAGCTGCTTCAGATAAAATACCACTGATGTATCTTCTGTCTCTGAGACTGTTATTTCTGTACACACCACTAGTTCTCCAAGCTGGTATTAATTGCAAGTTGTGTTGCTAGAATTGCTTTTTTCTTGGGAGTGAAGAACCGAGTTTTTCCTGTCTTTACCACTCCTTAAAGAAATAATCTGATTTCTTACACGTGATGAGTGGATAATGCTCATTTCCTACCCCCTCATACACTGCAGAAACTGACATCTAACAGCATAGGCCACTGTTTCATTGAAGACACACACAGATATTTTTGGGCATGAGTACTTTGCTACATTAGGGTCTTATAGCTGTGGAGAGAGTTTCTGCATTTTATTGCTTCCTGATTTTCTAACAAGATCATTATTTGTTCACAGTGTTTCATTTTTGCCTGAGCTTACAGCCATCTTTGCAGAGTTCTAAGTGCAGTTCATTTAATATAGTCTGGGCAGGATGCTTAGGAAGTCACTGAATGAAGTATGGGAAGATGGGAAGCCAAAAAAAAAAAAAGCTTGTGGCATTTATCATGGCAAGGCTTAGATGTTGGACTCCAAAACTGCAGTTCTCAAAACTACTGTTAAACTTCTACACTGCCCTTCAAGTGCATGCATTCAGGTGACAGTAGTTAAATTTTTTTCAAGCAGCAGGGGAAGGTTAAAATTTTCCTTATGATGTGACAAGGGAAGACTGACAATACCAAATAATGCAGTTCTGACATTGTGCTTAAACCATATTGGGTTTTATAATATGGAGAGAAGTCATGGCATGGATTTGTATTATGTATGCGTATTTACTACATAAAAGAGGAATAGAAGAGAAAAATATTTTTCTCTCTTCTCCACATGGCATTTCAAATGTTAGATGTCAATTTGAGACAGGTAGGTTCAGTTTCGGGTTTTCTTGAGATCTTATGGTTATTGTAACTGTGAGTTATTAAGCTGTTAAAGTGGGTCATCCACCATCCTTGTAGAGGGCTCTGGAGTCACTGGGTCAAAGTCACTGGCTTGAGTGCTGATTGCTGTTATTGCAGAGATGAAATAACTACAGGAAAGGTTCCCTATAAAATGTATTCAAGCTCCTCTCAGAGGAAATGAGGTATATGTAGGAGGTACTGGGATGAGTGGTACTTAAACCCAAGCCACAGAGGTAGACTCTCATTTCTGGCCATTGTGAAACTTAAATTTTTTTACAAAATGTAGAACAAATTCCCAAAAAGGTAGCTTGAGTAAGAAGGCTACTTCCCACGTCTTTGTCTTCAGCCTGCCTATTTGGCTACTCCTGTGGGAGGTGAGATGCAGGTTTTGGTGCCCTGGGCTCCCACATCTTATATGAGGTCTCTGCTCGAACATGAAATGAAAGGATCACAGTAACAGATTCTCCTCCAGTTGTCTCGTATGAAAAGCAGTGACTCATGTTCCATTTAGAAATAGGGGTGTAAGATACCTGGTTCAGCAAGAAAACATGGTGATCAGAAATGCTTCTCAGTCACACAGAGTTCACTGTTTAGCACTACCACTGCTTCTTTGGGTTTCTTTGTTAGCTGGTTTAGGAAGTTCCCTACTGAGTAAACTCTTCTATATTATTGAACCCTGTTCTGAGATGCCTGATTTTCTCCAGGCTGATCTGTGACTCAAAGTAATTCAGTCAGACTGTTGATTCTGTTATGAGGATCAGAGGCATATACCCCTTTTGGTACCTGAGTCTGTCACTCTTACATATTTTTAAAATTTATATATTTATTTTTCCACGAAGGAGTAATGAAAGCCCTTGAACTTAAAAAACTCCTGTCTTTTTAAAGTAGATAATATCTCCTTATTTTCTACAAAGAATTTCTCACATCTGTGATAATACATAAGCAGTTCTTGTATTTATTTTATTACTTGAGGCTTTCTCATGATATTTCCAGATGTTCTGGTTTTTGGTCAGAATCAAAGCTGCAAAAGAATCCCTTCTGATATTCTTTTGGCATGCTGAGTTCAATCTAGAATTCTCAGATATCGAATGTAGTTTTCAAGTGGGTAGACAGTTTCTTGTTCCTGTCACATTAGTGTTTTGGGGTTTTTTTATGTGTCAGTAACTTCCTTTGGGCTTAATTTGCAGGTAGATCTGATTTTGGTTTGTCTGTACTGATTTGCCTTTTCTGATGAGACGATACATCTTATCATGAAGGAATATCTTCTCAGATTAGGTAAATCAATGTAGTTCAACTCACTGTAGCATTATGTTAATCTACACAAACTAAGGATCTGACCCAAAAATGAGCTTGTTCTTCTTATGATGCAGAATTTTCTTTTATTTAATGTAAACAGGTTTAGAAGCCCATCTGGATTCCTAGTTATGCAAAACAACTTCCATCTCTGTGCTTCTAGTGCTGCCTAATCCCTAGGAAGTACTGTTGACAGTAAAACAAAAGATTTATATTTTACCCCCATGCCTCCTTGCATTTTAAATCTACAAGACAAAATGCTTAAATGTCGCAATGTCTACAGTAGCTTAACATTCAAGAAACATACACTCAGTTGAAATATTTAAGTGGCTTATGGAGGTTTATGAAAACACACAAGAGACTCTGATTTGCTAAATAGAAGCTGAGGGTGATTATAACAAAAATGAAAAATATAGGATCTTAAATATTCCAAGAGGACAGTGCAAAGCTCTCTTACCTGATCTGTTTCATTCTAAAAGAAGAAAACAAAGATCATCAGTGTGTTTTAGTAGTTCATACTTATTTATTAGCAAAGATTTCATCAAATTGTGGGTTTGGTTTAATCATTTAAATAAGACATCTAACTGGAAATTCAGAATACTGTAATCACTATCCTATTTTAGGAAGGTAATTGAGGATGTTCTTCTTGACTTTTACTCAATGGTGAGAGACAGTCTTGCAACCAGCCTCTTTGCTGAAATTCACTATGCACTGAGATTCTATGTTTCCCTTGTAAAAACGTGAATTTGTGCCTTAACCATAATAACACCAAAAATGCCAGCAAATAAAACTCTCTAAGACTCATTTTGGAGTTTTAGAAAACCATCATCCTTTATCGGGCCTGGGCAACATGTAGGAGTGATCTCCATCAATCGTGCATAGAGACAAAAGCTGGTTAAAGAATGTATTTCCCACTTACATGGATATGTACAAGTTTTCCCAGAAATCTTATGCATATTCAATTACTTTCCAAAGACTAATTTTAATGTTATTATGAAACTTTACAACTGCCAAAACTCTTGCTGATTTGGAGGTGGCTCCAGCTCTCTGCTTGACCTTGCCTTTGAGTTAGAAAATAATGCAAACAGGTGATTAGAAAAGAGACATCTGTTCAGCACATACCATACTCCACACAAGACATTATAATCTTCAAAGAATAAACAGTGTCTGGAAAAACACCATTTTAAAGAAAACATGCTATCAGAGGGACATTCTGCCTAATTTACAAAAAATACAATTGCTTAAATGAAACTTTACTTTAGCTTAAATATAAATATTCCATTTTTTGTAATATTAACTACTTGCATCAATACTTCTACACTGAAATGATTGAAGAGATCTCCCTGTTCTTTGATAAACCTGTCTCAGGGTATAAAATCTTGTATCATAGTGAAGGAATAGGAATGTTTCAGTGTTTTCTCATGGTTGCTGCCATATCTTTCTACAAATGTGTGTAAATGAGTTTAGATATAGCTTATCTGTAGACTAACTGCTATAAGCCACTGCAAAGATCAGATGGTAGAACAGAAATAACTAAATAGTCATTTTGTTTTTCACTCCATCTTTAAAAAGAATTCTCATTCTTGGAATGCTTTGCTCCCAGGATCCATAAATTTTACTTTGTAATTCAAAATTTTCATATACATCTGGACATCCCAAGTGACAGGGGACAGGACAAGAGGGAATGGCCTCAAGCTCCGCCAGGGGAGATTTAGGGTGGACATTAGGACAAAATTTTTCACAGAAAGAATCATTGGGCACTGGAACAGGCTGCCCAGGGAGGTGGTTGAGTCACCTTCCCTGGCGGTGTTTAAGGCATGGGTGGATGAGGTGCTAAGGGGCATGGTTTAGTGTTTGATAGGAATGGTTGGACTCGATGATCCAGTGGGTCTCTTCCAACCTGGTTATTCTATGATTCTATGATCTGGACATTGTAGTAATCTTTTTTTCAGATTAATCACCTGCTGTTGTAAAAATACAGACAAAATACTTCCTTATTGTCTGCAACATGATTTTAGTATTTCTATATTTAGATATATTTCATGAAACTTTTGCAGATTAAGCAGGAATTCAAGAAAATAAATTATTTCTGAACATTTAGTGGACAAAGCACAGTTGATATGTTACTTTTTATGTCAAGGTTCACTATATATATTTAGAAGACTTTCATTAAATTAAAATTTTTGCTGTGTCCTTTGAAGAACTGAAGTATCTATAGTCTACTATTTTGGGCAGGGGTCTTCAAACTTTTCTACATGTTCTAATGAACTAACTAATTAATCTGTAACTGATATTCTTTCCTTAGTGAGATTCCCTCATTTTGGAACCCTCAATAATGTTGTAGGCAGAAACTGAGCCGGCTACCCAAGTGTAGCTATTCTAAAAAATATTTAAGTGAACGTTTTCCATTCCAGGGGCAGTTTGTGTTCTTGATGAATGCCTAGATCTCCTTTTTTAAATATTTGTTAATTTACTCAGGCATTTAATTACTACCTGCTTGGTGTTCAGAATTACATCTCATATCTCAGCATTTATACGGATGTTCTATGCCATCACTTCCATCTACTAAATATATGTGATCCCAACTTCTCTTAATTCTTAGCAACTGTGTAAACAAAAATGTAAAGGCTAATCTTGGAGGTAAAAAATAATAAAGAGGGGATATAAACTTTTTCACCTGTGAAACTTCATTCTGTGCTGCTAGAAGGAAATAGGTTTAGCTCAGCTTGTGTTCATTTCTTAACTTACATCTCAGAATTTTCATGCATAATTTGAACCAAATGGATTGCTTTAGTTTCAGGAGGGGAAATGCACAGCTCAGCTAGTGGAAAAGAGTGAATCACCTGCAAGTTATTGAGAAGTCAGACTTCCCCCCTCCCTGGGTCAAGGTTAGGGCAATTAACTGGTCAGTCCAAACTGTGATTTGCCTAAGGAGAAACAATTGAATTTCGTTTCCACATTTTCAACATGACCTTTGTTGCATTCTTCCTCAATTCAACAACCTCTTCCTTAAACATGACAGAAAAATAATTTTGCCACTGCTAAAATAGTAATATGTTTTTTAAAGACAGCAGCGGGTATCAGCATGGAGCTCCATTTGTGAATATCTTTAATTTCTTGCTAGTCTGCTCCAGTTTTCACACTTTTTACTACTGACATTTCAAACTAAGTCAGCTGTGACTAGATTATGCATACCTTTTATTTTTGAGTTCCCCATTATTTTCTCAATAAATACAGAAATCTGAGTTATTTGCTGCAGCACAGTGCCCAAACTTTTCTATTAAAACCAGAATATTTATTTCTCATTCATGCCTCATTCTCATTATATTTATGCTGTATTTTTAAAAGTTATATATTTGTTGTAGCTTTTTTCATGTGTAAAAATGCCCTATTTAGCAATTGAAGACATCAAATTACTTAATTGCCTCCAGTAAAGTCACAAAGACACCAGCTGGCCTCATTATTGTAACTTAGCCAGTCTCCAGAATGATCACACCAAAGGATTAACTTCAGTCTAAGCAGTCTGTTTTACTTGGTGCACTAGACTGCCAGAAAATTTCATATTACTATTATTTCTGTTTGTGGATCTTTTTTTGCACATATACATGTTCATGACCACCTGAGGAACCTGAATATTTCTAAGTCTATGGGACCCAATGAGTTGCATCCCAGCGTCCCTGGGGAACTGGCTGATGTGGTTGCCAAGCCGCTCTCCATGGTATTTCAAAAGTTATGGCAGTTAGAAATCCCAGATGACTGGAACACTGTCCACATTTTTCAAAAGGATAGAAAAGACAACCCTGGGATCTACTGACCTGTCAGCCTTATGTGTGTGCCTAGGAAGATCATGGAATAGATCCTCCTAGAAGCTATGCTAAAGCACGTGGAGGACAGGGAGGTGATTAATGGCAGCCAGCACAGCTTCACCAAGGGCAAGCCCTGCCTGACCAACCTAGTAACTTTCTATGATGGGGTAACCACAGAAACGGAACGGAAAATCCAACGGGTGTAGTTTATCTGGACTTCTGTATAGTCTTTGACATGGCCCCTCACATCATCTTTCTCTCTAAGGATATGGATTTGATGGGTGGACTGTTCAGTGGATAAGAAACTGCTTTGATGGTCATATTCAGAGAGTAGTGGTCAACAGCTCAATGTATCAATGGAGATCTGTGACAAGCAGTGTCCCTCAGAGGTCTGTACTGGGATCAGTGCTGTTTAATGTCTTTGTTGATGACATAGACAGGAAGATTGAGTGCACCCTCAACAAGTTTATTGATGACACCAGGCTGAGTGGTGCAGTTGCCACACCAGAAGGACAGAGTATCATCCAGAGGGACTTGGAGAGGCTGTAGAAGCGGCCCTGTGTGACCCTGCTGAGGTTCAACGAGGCCAAGTGCAAGGTCCTGCACCTGGGTCGGGGCAATCCACAGTTCCAATACAGGATGGGAGATGATGTGATTGAGAGCAGCTCTGCGGAGAAGAACTTGTTATGATTGATATTAAGCTCAATATGAGCCAACAATGAGGACTCGTAGTCCAGAAGGCCAGCTGTTTCCTGGGCTGCATCAAAAGAAGAGTGGCCAGCAAGTCGGGGGAGGTGATTCTGCCCCTCTATTCTGCTCTTGTGAGACCCCACCTGGAGTATTGTGTCCATTTCTGGACTCTCTATTATAAGAAACATACAGGACTGTTGGGATGGGTTCAGAGGAGACTACAAAGATGATCAGAGGGCTGGAGCACCTCTGCTATGAGGACAGGCTGAAAAAGTTGGGGTTGTTCAGCCTGGAGAACAGAAGGCTCTGAGGAGATCTTATAGCAACCTTCCAGCACCTGAAGGGTGCCTACAAGAAAGTTGGAGAGGGACTGTTTATAAAGGCTTATAGTGATAGGATGAGGGGTAGTGGGTATAAACTGGAGAGGGAGAGATTTAGACTAGACATTAAAAGGAAATTCTTCACAATGTGGATGTCTGAGGCACTGGAACGGGTTGCCAAGAGAAGCTGTGGAAGTCTCATCCCTGGAAGTGTTTAAGTTCATGTTGGATGGGGCCTTGAGAAGCCTGATCTAGTGGGGGGTGTCCCTGCTCATGGCAGGGGTCTTGGAATTAGATGATTTTTAAGGTCCCTTCTGATTCCAACCATTATGATTCTATGTATGTACACACAATTATTTTAAGTGTAAGAAAGCAGTAAAATATAAGTTCAAGATTATACCTTCTTTGACGTGGAGTCTGGTCCAGATGCTTTTTGGCATATCCTCCCAGCCTAAATTATTCTGTAATTTTCAGATATTAATATATTCTTCCAACTGTTGCTGCCTTGACAAAGCTTCTGTGAGTCTTTGAATCAGGGACAATTTTTTCTGTAATGACTTATCAATATCCCCACCATTCAATCCTTTCAATTGTATACATTATCATGCATTAAAATTGGTAAAAAGAATTCTCACATATTTAATGCTAGTATTCCAATTAACAGGATGAATATCTTGTGCTGCTTACTGTAAAAACACATATGGAGAGACAGCCTATCTTCTTACGCTAAACTAATTCAAAAGCCTGTTTGTGGAAGTGCAGACATTTAGACTTTGACTCATAGACACTACTCCTGAAGAAATGTGACTATGCCATTAAAGAATGAATAGGTAATGTAAAGTAACGCCTGGGTCTGACTGTCAGATGGACAGCGGAGAAAAGAAGGTATTGAGTAAAACAGTTAAGATCATGATCTAAACGAGATCAGCACAGAATGTGTTTGATACAGCATTTTGCTACAATGTGCAAAATAGGACTGACATTTATTAAGGGAAGAAAACTACTTAGGTCATATTGGGTAGGTCTTGTAGGAATTATGAATCTGTTATAGAGATTAAAAGTATTTGAGCCATCCATCCTCCAGCAGGTTTTACTTTCCTCTACAATGAACCACACTGACAGATAGTTATTACCACCTTGACTCCTGGCCCTTCTCCGATTGCACAGAGGCCAGAAGAGCCCTTGCAAGTCTTAATATTATTTTAAAAAAAGCCCACAAATTGCATTTGTGCATGTGGGAAAAATAACTTATTTTTGGGGGGGAAAGTTACTTAAACGTTCTGCACAGAAAATTTCTATATTCCTATTAATCAGTCAGTATCCTCCAGTCAAGTCTAACCTTTCCAGACCATGCCCTGTGGTTACCACTCAATTGACTGTTGATTTGCACAGTTCACTTCATTAAGATATGACACCATGAGCTACCTTGAACTTTTACAAAGCAAGGGCTTTATATATCAGCAAGTCTATGTCATTTTTAGTTCTGTATAAATGTATCTTGTTTCTGTTTGCTTTCCTTTAGTAAACAGTCTGTTCTTTTCCATTTCACATTTTCCTGCCAAGAATACATCACAGTTGTTTGAAGTAATGTCTAGGGAGAACTGCAGAGTGAAACTCTCTGTTTCCCCTTGGGGGAAAACACGTGAAGACACAAATATACACATGCATGCATTGCCAGCTACAGCCTGAGGCTTATCATCAGCCAGCTTAGATTGCTTCGGGATAGATTTTCTGTTCTTCATTCTTACACGATTTTGTTATCAGTGATTTGGTGAAGAAACAGTATTATTCTCTCTCTATTTGTAATCTTTGAATCATTCATGAAAGGTCTAAAAATCTGTCCAAGATATTTGGCTTTAAATAATTTAATGCTGCCACTAAGTTTGGAGGGAGTAACTCTCAGTTTGAAAGCAAATGATGAAAAGCCACTATGCTTACATTGTAATTATCAAAGCAAGTTCAGTACACACTTAGATTCCATGCCAGCCCATTCAGAAACATTTCAGTTCATTTGCAAATTGGCATTAGGCTACATTTAGATCTCAACAACAGGCCATTCAATTTAAGGTTCAGTACTTAGCTTTAGGATAGGATGCACTAGGACAACATGCTTTTATCAGTGGTATTTATATACAACACAAAGTACAACAGGCACTTCAGAGATCAGAATAAATGTGCACTTTACTCCCAAGTAATTCATTATCACAGGCAACCTATCTGATATGAAGATCTCTTTCCCATCGCTTCTGCTTTTATGTGATAAAAAGGAAGAGTTTAAGCTGTTTCCCTCAGCTCACCATAGTGCTTTGAAACAGAGCAGTGTTTTGATATCCAGACACGATGTCCACACCAAGACAGCAACTGGGTTATCTAGCAGGGCAATGTGGCTGCTTTGTGTCACAAGGTCATTGCTGATACTGTAGTCAACATAATCAGAGAGATATTGTTCTCTACGCGTTTTTTTCCCAGAATTCTGTTGAGGCATAAAACCCACAACAAAGTGGCTGGACTGTAGCCACCAGATGTATCAGAATTAAGTCATCATGGAGTAGTTACATTCCAGAGCATTACTGAAATTTACATAGTACATTTCCATGGGCAGGGAGTAAGGGTGATGACGTCCCTTTCTAGCTACAAAGGGATGAAATAGCATTAAAAATATGTATGTGTACTTCATATGCCATCTAGGCATGGCGATACATGTTCAGACATGGAACCTTTGTGGTAAGTTGGCCCTGGCTGGCAGCCCACCATGGGATGGTGGATAAAATAGGAGAAACAGGAATGTGAAATGTTAAATTAAAGACAGGGAACTCACACACCAAGTGCTGTCATGAGCTAAACAGACTTGATTTGGAGAAATTAAGTGAATTTAAGATGTGTAATTAGTGTTTTGGGTATTGAGAAACAAACAAACAGAAAAGACAAACATTAAAACATTTAGTGAAAAAATATCTTTCCCCTCCTTTGTCAAGCTCAACTTCACTCCCAGTCTCATTTCACTCCAAATAGCTTTGTACTCTCTACTACATCCCAAACACCTCTCCTCCTGCCTTGTTCTCTCTGAGATCTCACTCTTTTCTGCTTGACAAAAGCAGTGCAGCGGTTGGAGTCAGGGTACATCAGTTTCTCTCTACCTTCCTTTCCTTCTGCTTTGTTCTGCTCCATCACAGGTCCTCCATGGGCTGATAACCTCTGGGAATATCTGCTCTGCTAAGGAGCAACTCCTTCTCTTCCTCTGGCCTTTATGTTCCCTCTGTTTTTTCTCAGTATTTTTTTTTTACCCTTCCTTCTCTTCATGCCCAGCATTTATACCCTTTTAAAAAGACATTTTCCAAGAGATGTCACCAGCTTAGCTGACAGACCCAGTGGTGTAATGTGGTGAGTGTGCTGGAGCTTGCTGGAACTGGCATTTTCTGGTACAGGGCAGCCCCTGGAGTGTTATTCTTACAGCCCACCTGCTTCCAGCACCTTGGCACCTACATGCAATACAGTCCTACATGACAGATTTGTTTTTCTGGAGGCTGCTTGTGGCATTTAGCTAAGTGTGCTGATTCAGGGCCTCCTGTAGAGGAGCTAGATGAGAATTTGGGGGCTGACATGAGCCAGCTGGGCAGGTTTCTCCCCACCCCTGAGGGTGTGAGGCAGGCTTTGCTTTTGCCCAATTTTGGATGCCTAGTCCTTCCCAAACTGTAACAAGTCCTTCTCCTGAGGAGGCGCTATTTTACTGTTGTAACTGTACAGGTAAAGGTTTCAAACAAAAAGACTGTAAGTTTTGCCTATACCACAGACTTTCCAGAGAATAAACTGTGTACACCAAGATGCTCTTAAGGCCAAAACAAATGTTTACAACTTAAAATTGGCAAATAGCTGGCTGGGCAACAGCCCTGCAGGAAAATGATTGAGGTATAGTAGATGCTGAGCTAATTGTGAAACAAATAGTATTTCAAACCTTTCAAGTGGATCTCATTGAAACACAGAAACAAGTTATGCTCTTCTATTTAAAATTAGTGCATTTTAAGCTTAGTACTAGCTACCTTGGTTTAAACTATTATTTATAAACTGGATAAGCATAAAACTGAGAAGAAGCTGAAAGAATTGTACTAGCTTAGTATATAAAGGAGAAGACTAAAGGGGATATTAGAGTAGCTTTGTGACATTGTAGCAGATACAACCACCCTGATAAAGGCCGATCAGACACCGGGGTTTTCTAGCTGTTGAAAACCAATACATTTTCCATGTGCTTACTCTTTCATTAAAATACAAGGTTGGCAAAGGATGTTTATTTATTTACTGTCTGGAGACAGAGAAAATCACATTTAGGTTACAAATACTTCAAAAATTCATTGATGGCTTACAATTTTCAGCTCCTTCCCTCTAAATATTATCATTAATGGAGCACCAATTAATGGCTTTTATTCCCCAAAGTGCACAGATTTATCTTTAAACCATTCATATTCACTCAAGAACAAAAGTTTTATTAAAAGGTGGGCTTAAGAGACTAACACACATTTTTACATTTACACATCTTCTTGAGAGCTCTGCTGAAAGTGATGTAAGGATGGAGGTAGGTGATTTCTAAAATCTTCATTCCTTTGTATTTTTAATATAAATCAGCTACCCAGAGATATATTTTGTTTTGTAGGTTTTTTTTTTTAAAAAAAAATCAAATTCATCAAATTAAAAAAAAGACCAAGGAGTTGTAAGGATAATAACTGTAATTGGTCAGTCTGTAGTGGCTTCCTGTCATACTAATGGATGTGGAGGCACGGCTGGAGATTTAATAAAATAGTTGACAAAGCCTGCCAAGGAGCCAGATGCAGCTGTCAAAAAGTGATAAAAATGTTCTTCAGTTTCATATCTATTTTCTGTGGTTAACATCAGCAGCTACCATCACTGATTCTCTCAGATTAATTAATTTAGTGGGATGAGTCTTTTAGAATACATTTGTTTGAAGTAACATCTGTTTTAGGTTTCTTACCCTGTCCTTTCTTTAATTTCTCATAAATATATTTCATGTAGTTTTGTTGTGAGTATTTGCCTAAGTTCATTGAGACAATAAAGATGTCAAAGACTTGTATTTGTTGAGTGAAAGCTATTTCCAAAGCACAGTTCTCTAATTATCTGAACCACGTGCTCTTTTCTTTTATAAAAATGTATTCAGTGACAGTATGTTTCCTCAACATAGGATTCCTTTTTTACTCTTGAACTGGCTATGTAATATTTGTGAATTGTTTATTTGATTCCTGCTTTTTCCTCACTAACTGATGATTTTTTTTCAGAAGGAAAATATGTTCATTACTTGACTGCACTGCAGATGGCCGAGTAATATCAAACAAAGAAATGCTCTGCAATATTTTTTCTTGTTTAACTGTTAATCATAGCTGACTTTTTCATCTCACCTTATTTTACCTATTACCCAATCCATGCATTCATTCTCTAGAATATGAACCGCATAACCACCAAGAAAAGAAAAAAAAAAAAAATCACAAATAAAGTTTCACAGATCACAGCAGGCTTTCAGATTACAGATCCCGAGACTTTCTTTAGTACATCTAAATGGTCTGTTGAGAATCCCCAAACTCCTCCAAACTAGAGCCACTTCCATTCCTGCCTCAAGTGCACCCAGGAACAGCTTCTCCAGACCACAGTGCACACAATGCCCTTAAGTATGCTTCCAGAAATTGAGTTGGACTGAGTGGCCCTCAGGCAGTCTAGTATTTTTTGGCTATATACATGGATGGTGGGCCAGGAGAGAAGCACAATGTCTTCTGGCTTCATAGTATTCTTGTCTTTTAAAGCTTAATGATGTTTATGGCTTGGGATGTCAAAACAGTCTGGGTATGTAGCTAAAAGCATTTTAGCACAAAAGCTTATTTCCATAAAGAGATAGGGTTAATGAACTATGTCTTAAGAAATCTGACTTCGTCTCCTGTGCTGGCCTCAACTGTTTTTTCAAATTATTTAAACTCCTAGCTTCATTATTTTGGAGTGTTCTACTAGTGTAATTGGAACAAATGTTACAGCTCAGAGCAATCATAACTTCTGTGTTGTTAAGCCATCTTCAATTTTCTCCAGTGTGAAAGGAGTTTCTAATACCTAAGCATAGGGGAAAAAAGTAATGTAGTAATATCTTTTTCCTCTAAAAAAGAATATTATATATACTCCACTCTAAATGAGGTACATGGTCTTGCACCAATGTACTATTGTGTTCCTATGGCCATATCTTGATTTGATTTCATGATCAGAATATTTAAGCATTCTGCTGATCACAACAGCTTGAAAAGTGAGGGATAACATTTCCTTTTAGAAAAATTTCTGTCTTCAATTGACTTGTGATAGTCTACTCTATTGCTTTTCTCCCTGATATTTAAAGTGCTTTTCTGCTGTTTTTCCGTCTTAGTAATGCCGCTGCATTCTCTTCCTTTCATTGACAGATTCCAGAATCTGAAGAGCTTAGGAGTCAATCTAATTGCCTGTGTTAAGGAGTCAAGAAAGTTTTATTCTCTTTGAGGTAAAAATGGCATAGGCATGATGGATTTGCTCAGCTTCCTCAAAATTCAAGTGAAGCAAATGTAAATATTTCTTGGGGAGGATTCAAGAATTTTCATTAGTCATCTATACAAGTATAATACCCCTTGTGAATAAAGACCAAATAATCAATTTTAGTGAGTAAGGGAATCCTGGAATTTCATCAGTGGACCCTGAAAGAAGAATAGAGAAAAATCAGTTTTGATAAAGTAATATCTTCATTTGAGATCCTTTCACCTATTGCACGTCTGGAAGATGGTAGGATAAAAAAGACTGATGAGAATATCTTTCGGGAAAGTCTGAGGACAACCCTATCTCTGCAATGTATTATATGACATAAGTCTTGTAACTTGATCCTTTTATGGTCTGGAAAATTAAGTTAATACACTGAATCCTGCTGCTTAAATTGTTCCTGTTATTTCAATTACCTGGATATTCAATTACATATTGAATTCCATTTCTGTCAATCAGCTTTGGCTACATTGTCACCACTGTACTAACTCTGAGCTTTTTTAGGCTCTATACTTGGGGGTACAAAAGCTTGTTTTTATGAAGGCTCCTTAGTTCCATGGGAGTTCAGTGTAATTCTTGAAGGGTTTCAGAGAAACTGCAAGAAAAATTTTTAAGCTCGGCCTCTGAAATCTTTCGAATCAGGCAGCAAGCTGCCTCGTGAAAGGAAAATCAGCTCCAGTAGCTCTGCCAGTAGAGGGAACTCTTACACAGTACATAGTCAGGCCAAGAGCACATTGTATTGTAGTACATTAACAATGCAAATATGCCTAAGCGTGTACATTGCAAAAATATAACAATGGGTTTTTTACTTCTTTTACATGGCACAGTAGGCTTTGTATTTTGATCCTACTGCAATTTAGAATAGTGGAAGTGTGACTGTGCTATGCGTCAGACTGCAACTGATTTCAGTTCAAAAGTCATCTCACAAAATCTAGCGCGTGTTTAGGGGAAAAGGGAGAACATCTGTGACTATTCTTTCTGTTGAATTCTGCGATTCATCTTTGTGAGTGTCAAAGCATTTTTTTTTGCTTCCTGAAACACTTCTTTTAAAGACTTTTTGTTTTCAGAATGTGATTGTTTCACTCTGAAACTTTCAGTGCTGTGACTATGAGACTTGAATTCAAGTGTATCTTTCCCTATTCTCAGAACAAATATCGCTGACTAAAGTGAGAACCAAGTATTTTTATGTTGAACCCAGGGGCTAGATTTAGAGTAGTGCGTAACATCATCCCTGCAGGTACTTCAAAAAGACATCTAGATTTCTGGAAGCGGTTTTGTTCATTACGCAATTTAAAAAAATTTCAGCAAACACTGAAAATTTGTCAACGTCTCCCTGTTATTGTATTTTATCAAAACCTCCTGTGTGATCACAGCTATCAAACATTTCTAACTCAGAGTTCATTTTTGTGAGCCATTGATAATCAACTGAGTAATATCTGTTCGTCATTGTCTAATCAATCCCGATATTGCTTCAGAACTTACTTATTAAGAATTTGCAAGAACACTTAGTTTTCACAGAATAAAAGGCTCCTTTCTGTTTGCATATGATATTGGTGTTAACCCTGAAGACAAGTTTAAAATTCTACCTTTACCAAAGGCAGCTATTTATGGATAAGCCCTTATCATTAAGCACATTGCCATCTATAAGCCTATATTTCATTCCTGTCTGGCAAAATGTTTACTTTTCCTTTCACATGGTACTTAAGAAAATTTCTTTGTTACAAGCATTAAATCATTGCTAACATTCTACATTAGAAGTTTATCATTCTTTTAATGGCCCTAATATGGTATATTTGTTGCTTTTTAGTCTTGCATACTCTATTTATTTTTCTCCTAGTTTTGGCACTCTCTGCTCATTTTGTGGCTAGTAGTTATGGCCTGTTTTCTGATGGTTATGAACCTGCATGAATCTTTCTCCGAGTCCTTTGTGGTGACCTTCTTCAATCTATGGCAACAGAATGAGAGGTGTTCAGTAAAATGGATTCCATTTTCTCATTGTTTTAATTCAGTGTAACTTTTCTGAGAATGCATATTCAGAGAACAGATGTTTTGTCCTAAGACTTTCTCATTTCCTAAAGAAAAGTGGCATGTTCCCATAACAACCAGCCCTGATGGACGTTTTGACATGTAAATAAGTGACTTTTTTTTTTTAATCCCTCACATGTCACTCAATCAGTAAGGCAGATAATTATCTTTTTCAATGTTTCCATGGAGTTCAAAAAGCTCTTTTCAGTGAAGGAAGTTGAAAACACAGCCTATAGGACTCTCTTTAAAATACATTTTGTGATTTTTTTATGCAGTTCTGTATGGAACATTCCGGCTTCATTTTCTCTCACTTGGATCATTTTATTGTATATTTCCAACACATGAAATAGTAATACTTCAGGCCTTTGAGCCTCATAGGGTCAGAGGCACCATAAATGACTTCCCACCTGTCATCCCAGTGGAAATTTCCCAACTCAGGTACAGTTGTGTCTCCCTCTGACCAGTGGTGTACCTACACTAATGATTTCTTCCAAGCAGGTACTCTCTGCCAGCCTTCTAGATGTTGCTTTGTTATTTCCAAACTTGAGTTATGCATCATTTAGGTGTACCATATGGACATGTCATATCTGATATCTGCTACTCTAGGCATCTATATTGACATATACATCATTGTAGTGTCAGTAGGAGTACTTTTAAACCAAAACTTGTGCAAAAGGAAGCAGAGCTCATCATTCTTAACTCCACATTTAAAAAGGGAGGCTAAAAGATGTTTAAATGTAATGTTTTCGCACTAATCATGAAGATGCACTCTTTTCACTTACACATAAGGAAACAAAACTGGACTTCAGTAAAGCCTTTGACATAGTTTCTCACAGCATTCTGCTTGAGAAACTGTCAGCCTCTGGCCTGGACAGGCGCACACTCTCCTGGGTGGAAAACTGGTTGGATGGCCGGGCCCAGAGAGTGGTGGGAAATGGTGTGAAATCCAGCTGGAGGCCAGTGACAAGTGGGGTTCCCCCGGGCTCAGTGCTGGGTCCAGCCCTGTTCAATGTCTTTATCAATGACCTGGAAGAAGGCATTGAGTGCACCCTTAGCAAGTTTGCGGATGACACTAAGCTGGGTGGAAGTGTCAATCTGCTGGAGGGTAGGGAGGCTCTGCAAAGGGATCTGAACAGGCTGGACCGCCGGATAGAGTCCAATGGCATGAGGTTTAACAAGGCCAAATGCCAGGTCCTGCACTTGGAGTACAACAACCCTATGCAGTGCTACAGACTAGGAGAAGTCTGTCTAGAAAGCTGCCTGGAGGAGAGGGACCCGGGGGTGTTGGTTGACAGCGTCTGAACATGAGCCAGCAGTGTGCCCAGGTGGCCAAGAAGGCCAATGGCATCTTGGCTTGTATCAGAAACGGTGTGACCAGCAGGTCCAGGGAGGTTATTCTCCCTCTGTACTCGGCCCTGGTGAGACCGCTCCTCGAATCCTGTGTTCAGTTCTGGGTCCCTCACCACAAGAAGGATGTTGAGGCTCTGGAGCGAGTCCAGAGAAGAGCAACAAAGCTGGTGAAGGGGGCTGGAGAGCAGGTCTTATGAGGAACGGCTGAGAGAGCTGGGGTTGTTTAGCCTGGAGAAGAGGAGGCTGAGGGGAGACCTCATTGCTCTCTACAACTACCTGAAAGGAGGTTGTAGAGAGGAGGATGCTGGCCTCTTCTCCCAAGTGACAGGGGACAGGACAAGAGGGAATGGCCTCAAGCTCCGCCAGGGGAGGTTTAGGCTGGACATTAGGAAAAAATTCTTCACAGAAAGGGTCATTGGGCACTGGCAGAGGCTGCCCAGGGAGGTGGTTGATTCACCTTCCCTGGAGGTGTTTAAGGCATGGGTGGACGAGGTGCTAAGGGGCATGGTTTAGTGTTTGATAGGAATGGTT
This sequence comes from Phaenicophaeus curvirostris, assembly GCF_032191515.1. NCBI lineage: Eukaryota > Metazoa > Chordata > Aves > Cuculiformes > Cuculidae > Phaenicophaeus > Phaenicophaeus curvirostris. The sequence goes on along the minus strand of NC_091396.1, from coordinate 49,340,284 downwards.
GGACTCGATGATCTGGTGGGTCTCTTCCAACCTGGTTATTCTATGATTCTATGAAAAAAATGTCAGTCTGGCAAAGCCAGTTTTTTTCTTCATGTGGCAGAGTTCTTTGTGGTCCTTGCTGTAAATCTTTAGTAGCTGCTTAGAAAAAAAGAAGAAGAAGGAAAATTATATCATAAGTAGCACTGTGGGAAAGAGCTAAGAAATAATAGAAATCACACCCCATTTCTCCAGCAGCACACCTCTAGTCCCAGGAGATGAAAGCCTTTCTATTTCAGAATGAAAGCTTCTTTATATTAAATATCACAAAAGTATATTTAGATAACATTAAGGGATAGACTTAAACCATAAAAGTCAGGAAATTCAGAATTAAGGCTGGCACTCGGATCTTAAATCACACAGTGGAAAAACGCAAGGGTGGGGATAGGAAGGTTTCCCCAGGCCCTGAAACATAAAACAAGGATGGAAAGTGAGATGTCTCTTGGCATCTTCCTACTTGTGCCACTGGAAACCTAAAGAAAATCTAGTTTGAGGGTTTTATTAATGTCCTTTATGTCACTGCTTCCTTATTTTTTTTGGTCATATTGGCCAAATAAGCATGGGTTTTGGCAGTTGCATGAAATTTTTAGTAAATTCTCAACAGAGATCAGCTATCCTATTCAAGCATGGGAGAAAAGGTGATGAGATTAGTCAGCTTTGTTTTCTTTTTCTTCAGAAATTCATGCTGCCCTTAGCCACACTAGTATCAAGTTATAGCTAGCCTATTCTGAAAGCTAGCTTTAAAGCTTTTTTTAAAATTGAAAATCCAATTATATCCACATAGATATTTCAATGAAACTTCAATCAGTTTTGATTTTTCTCTTCTTCAATTTTTTTAGTAGACCATGGTTACAAAAAAATGAATGTTTTCACCCTGAATGTGGCTTAATTTCAATCAATACTAAGGTGATTACTCTATATAGATGTTACAGTCTGTATAATAATCATAAGTTAGGCTGGGATCATTCACAATAAAACAAAAGAATTGCATAAATGCCATAGTATTTATTACTTAAACACAAAAAATTACTTTTTTACATCATCAAGAATGAAGTTTACTCATCAATTATATTTTAAATAGACATTAATGAGTGCTTGATAAGAAAAAATCACCTATCTGTAAGACTGAAAGTGGTATCTCTGAAAAATCTGTTACTGTTAGAATTTCTATATAAGGTTTTCAAATGTTTACTCCTGGTGTGCTAGTATTGTATATTGGGTGTCAGAAATGGAAATTCCTCTTTTATTTACTAAAATCAGAAAGAACATGGATTATAACAAAATGAAAAATGTTGCACATTGAAATATTGTTTCAATATGCATGTCTATTAGAAGTTATTAAGAAGTTAAAAATAGCAATGCACCATTCCTTTTCTTTGATAAAATTATTTTAAAATGAAAAATAGTGAAATAAAAAATGAAAAATAAGCTGGAAGCTGTATACTTTACTTTTCCATTTCTTCATAGTCTTAAAAAGTCATTAAATGAAAGATGATGGTCTATTCCTTTCAGGTTTGCAGGAATACCTGTTGATTGTTTCTAGGTGTTCTTGCAAAGAAACTTAACTCTTATCAGTGTTGCCTGAAAAAATCCAAGAAATGCTCATTTACATTTTGAAACAAAAGGTTCATTGTTTTATACAGTAATTTTTTGTATTTAATCTTCACATTGTCCACAATGATGGTCAGCAGGATGGTCTTGGAAAGAAGTTAGCGTATTTGGAAACTAATCAGAACAGTTATAGTTATGAACAAGTAGGAAAAGCATATTTGTACAATAGGTCTGACTTTAGAGAAAATAAATCTAAGCAGGGTACAAATACAGAACACATGAGCAGAACATGATGGTCTGGAAAGAATTATATCTCTATAGTATGTCAATATTTGAGATAGATATATAAATACTTGCACTTTTCCAGTCAAGATAAGAAATTAGTATTGACAATATTTTACAAACTGTGGTTTAAAAAAGTTTTGAATGCTTTTCTGTTGTTTTTTTCATCAGATCTGGAATATCAGCATTTGAATTAAAATAGAATATCTAGCTTGCATTTCAAAGAAAAAAAATTAAAATATTAAGCAAAACAATATTACTTGCTTCCACTTAAAGACATGAACATGAAATGCTTCTTCAAGTTCTAAACTTCTGTTTGATTCTTATTTTTATTATTTTCTGATTAATTGAAGAAGAATAACTGTTTTATTGTATGGAGTACAGACTTAAATTTCAGTGTGCGACAGTCGAAGAAAACTAGGTGAAATATTCTGGCTAGCTCCATACAGAAGGAGGAGCAAAACATTAGTTCATAGAAACTGGTAGCCAAGATCCAAGAGACTCTTGTCAATTTTTTGTCCAGTTTCTCTTCCATCCAATAAGATTTTTTAATGTACATAAATTTTATTTTATAATGCAAGGTACAACTCTGAAATTCTTTGTAGGAATTACTTCTTATAAAGTTGTAAGCATTAAAAATATTTGAAAGTCATTATTTTTCTCTGGAGATCAGTCATGAACAGGCTTATACATTCATAGACTATTGCACAATAGTACAAATAGCAGCTTCAACTCTACTGAAAACAGGGGAAGTTTTTATGCAGTTGAAAGTTGTTTGAAAAGTAATTACATTTACAGTACTGTTTGTCAAATCTCTTTCTACATGGGATTAGAAAATACCAAAGTATTTGCTGAAATTAATTAAACTTCGTGTTGTACCTGTTACATATGTAACATGCACATATCATATCTTCTTTACAAGGATATATACTTAAGTATAAAGAAACAAGTACACTAATGTGATGTAAAGAAGTGTTATGTAAATTTAGCTGAAATAAAAATACATGAGCTATAAGGACAATCCACTTCAGCAGTCTTGCTGCTGACCAATTTTCTTTGTTTAGTTTGCTGCTAGTTTTGTTTTCATTTTAAATTATTTTATTTTCAGGCTGTGGTCTTACTCTGATACAGTTTTGCATTGTGAGAGACAGACAAAACATATGCAGTTTTTTGGACCTATGGATCAGTTCCACAGCTAAGCTAGACCAGAACTCAACTGCTGTTTCCTATTTCCTTTAGACATACGTAGTGGTATGTAGACAGAAGGAGACATATACTAGCACAGAGATATATTCAAAACTAAAAGTATTAGCACTGAAATGATTCCAGCTACTCCAAACAATGTCTGACTGGCTTGTTGTTTAAAGTTAACATGCTAACTTCAAATACTGAAAAGTACAAATACAAATCAAAGATATTTTTAGCATAAACTGAGAAATCTATTTATACAGGATTATTGATTAGAAGTCAAATTTAGTGTAATATCCAAAAAAGTGAATACTTAAAATTTCCATAGGTTTATTTTAGTTATATTTAAAATAAATACATAGCCTTAATTTATATTTTGGTGCTTGTCTGGATGCTACTGTTACTATTTTGGAATCTGTAGCTTAGAAGTCTCTAGAGTAATTACTTTTGTCTTTCTTTAAATAGGTCAAAGAGATCCATTCTACATATGAAAAACCTGAATGCTTAATTCCAGTCTCAGGCAATTCATACTGCACAAATGCAAATTCTTAAGATAAAGTTTATTGTGGAAATGCTGAAAAACCCTTACTGGCATTGAAAGCAGGGATTCTGTAATAAGAATTGGGTTAAATATCTTGTTATCCTTCCTTATTATGCTTGGTTTCATCAAGTTAAGACAACAATAAAGCGAAGCTTTACATACATGCATTGGTCTGCACTGCTTTAATGTAATTAGTTCTTAATTCTCCCACTAGGTCCCCTGAATCTGCTTAAATTTTGAAAATGATTCAAAGAGATGCCTTAAGTATTAAAATATATATCTTATGCATTTTCTACAGAACCTCAGTATTGAACACCTAGAAGCACCCCACCCCCATCCCTTCTCTCAGTGGAGTTACTCTTTAGCTGATTTATATGAAGCATACACTTTTGTATTTTTTGTCTCTTTTCCACCGCCTTTGTACATAAAGCTGACTATGGATTAAATGAACTTCACCTTTAGACGAACTTTTAATGTAAGCAAATAATCAAGAGACCTATTGAGCATGTTACTAAATAAATCTGATTTGACCAAGAAATTCTGTCCAATACTTAGTACCATCATGCATAATGCTGTTCTATATCATGGCAGTCAACATACAGAGAGCTTCCTATTCTTCACCTGGGTTTTCTTGGCTGCTTATTGAACCTGCAAATTAAAGACACATCCAGTGTATCAAACCAGCTGTGTTTTCTCTGAGGAGTACTGAATACTTACAAATCACCTCTTGTTTGCAGCTGTTGTCTATTAATAGAGTAAAAAAAATGTATTCCTGTTATTTGGAGTGATACAGGACTAAGAATTACTAGTAGAGAAAAGGAAAGACAGAAGAGGATAAAAATTATAAAATAGAAGGGTTTAGAGAAAATTTGTCTCAAATATTTAATTAGAACAAGAAAGAGAGGCAAAATATGTTAATATTGCACTTCTTCTAAACACCTCCCTCCTACGAATATCATTCCAGTGCATTAAGATTTCTGTTTGGTTTACTTCTTTGATGCCATTTTCAGGTAATAAGTGTTTCTCTGAACTTCACAAGGACCTAGGAATTACCAGAGATCCATCTTGTCCCTTCTCGTATATGTAGCAGGGCCAATATCATATCCTTCAGCAGAGCGCAACAAAGTATAGCTATTACAAATGATTATGTCTAAACATAACAACACAGTGTTTATTAAGGTTAAGTCTGATAACTGAATATAATCAATACCTGTATAAGCATTCAAGCCAGTGTAATAACATTTGTGTGTTTTTCTGGGAAAAGATAACAAAACCGACTCTCATTTTGAGTGAGAAATATTTCTTTTACAGCCTTTGAAAGTTACTCGTTTTAATTTTATTATGCCCTGCTGTTCTTATACTGCAAGCTAGGGAATTTGGTAACACCTAAAACAGCTCTCTAAACCATATGTCTGTTTCTTTCACTCATTTCTTCATTACTTAAATTTCCAATATCCATATTTTCTGGAAATAAGGGTATATATCAATTAACCTTTTGACATCAAATACAAAAGAAATATATGTAACGTATTTGTTGTTCCCAAGGACTTATAACCAGCATGGGATTTACTTGAAACTATATTACAAATGCTACAGCAGTTTGTATGAATTTTTTTTTCATTTAAGAAATGATTTCTTCAATTTTGAAAGTAGTGATAACAGTCTCTAAAAGTATGCGTTGATACATATCACTTCACGTGAACAGTTTAGTATAATACCTTAGAAGACTAAACCAGTATGATACTGCACAGCTATAAAAACATGATTCAAAAAATTAAACTTGATTCAGTTGGACTAATTCAAGATTTATGCTTTTTGCTATAATGCTGAAATGAGCCAAAATGCTATCAGGTCTCACAGAAATCACATGTGCATATGTGGATTTTTAATAATAATCATTGTCTGGCAAATTCAGAACCACATCTAAGGGATCTGGTTTACTGATGATCAGCCTGGTATTTCCAGTGACAAATCAAGAGTTTTACATTGAACACTAAATTTAACTGAAGTTAATAAATCTATAAACAAATAGACATATTTTGAAGTATAAAAGGTGTGACTAAGACATAAAAAGGAGAAGCAAGTTAAAAAAAGTGTAAGAATAAGGAATGTAAACCTACTTTGGAAGCATAAAAATCAGAATCAACATTACACCAAAGTATAGGAAATGTTTTAAAGGGTGATTTCTGTTTATTTCAAATCATTTCTAATTAAAGTTTTACTGGCAAGAAAATCCTTGACATTAATTATTTTTTTTCTAAATGAAGATAATGTCTGATAAATAAAAGGTTAGAATTAATTCCTTTTAAGGACAGAACATCCACTTTGCTGACATTAAATTACTCTTTTGAACACCTTTTGAAGGAAAGAAATTATTTAATAGGGCCATATTCTGTTGAAAATAATCAAAAGAAGGAATTTCCAAAATTAATTTTATTTGTGATGATTTGAAATACTTTATATCAGATTATCTTTAATATTACTTACCATAACAGACAATGTAATCATGCTGCATTTAAACTTATGACTATTTTAATATTGCTGTACTATTTTGTTGGCACTTTGAAATGTCAATCCTGTAAAGCCAACAAATATAATTTCTTTCAGGAAACGCAGTCTACATTTTAGAGCAATACCATATAATAAAGTTTAATAAAGCTTTTAGCAAGGCCAGGTTAATTAAATTTTTCAGTAATTTTTTTTCTTCTCCAGTTTTTCAGGTGCCATCCTTTCAATACTGCAAAGTTGCCATGGTGAGCCATGCATGAACTGAAACAGAACTCATGGAAACCTTTGAATTTACCAGTTCCACACTTACAAATTATTTTATCTTATACAGTTTCAACACTGCACTGTTAGTTTTCAGTTCCTTTTCAGAAGCTGCCACAAATACCAACCCCATAATCACTAAATATAGACAAAAGATAGAAAAAAATTTAAAATAGCAGCTCTTATAATGTCATAACATGCCTTGAAATGAATTTGGAGGATGATGAGCAGCCTTATTGCTGGACACAGGTTATGTATTTTCCTTCCAGATTTCCAAAAATCGGTAACACAGCAAGCAGAGAGCAAGCAAACACATGCAGCAGCAGAATAAGCTTTGTCAAAAGCTAGAAGGAAAAACAGCATCAGAATTGGGAAGGTAGGTATTGCTGAAGAGGCTCAAGCACCCCTCACCATCAGGAGACAGAAGTTCATTTTAGAAAAATTTTGTCATTATCAAATTCTAAAATGACTAGAAATATAAAATCACTAGATATGATAAATCTGATAAAATGCTAGCCCTAAAAAGATGGCAAAGGAAAGACATTTGGAATTTAAGATGGAGCACATTATCCCTTAATTTTGAAGAGAGGGTAATTTGCTGGAGGGGATCTTCCTTCCTTCTTTCCTTCCTTCCTTCCTTCCTTCCTTCCTTCCTTCCTTCCTTCCTTCCTTCCTTCCTTCCTTCCTTCCTTCCTTCCTTCCTTCCTTCCTTCCTTCCTTCTTTCCTTCCTTCCCTCTCCTTTCTTCCTTCTTTCTTTCGCTCCTTTCTCTCCTTCCTTCCTTCCTTCCCTCTCCTTTGTTCCTTCTTTCTCTCCTTTCTCTCCTTTGTTCCTTCTTTCTTTCTCTCCTTTCTCTCCTTTGTTCCTTCTTTCTTTTTCTCCTTTCTCTCCTTTGTTCCTTCTTTCTTTCTCTCCTTCTCTCTTTGCCCTTGACTTCAGATTCTGGGCAAAACATATCTAGCAATCTAATTGTATGTGGTATTGGACACAAATTACTTTCAAGCCGAATAAAAGCTTAACTAGACCTTGGATCAGGCCCCATATTAAATTTCCTATTGCATTTATTAGATTTGGATGAGCTGTTAGTAATGAATCAGTCAGCAAGTAAACTCAGCTTATTGCTCTATTTACATCTTACTTCAGAAGATATCTCATTGATTTAACTTGAATTTCTCATGGGACTATAGTAGACCAATCTGAATGTACATCAATTAGTAAGATAAAATCCTGATTCCCAGAACCACCCACCTTATACAGACTATATACTCATATCATATTCTTTTCCTGCTTCTTCAATCAGCCAAAGCTCAAGCATATTACCTAGGCTCACAGGCAAATACTCAACTCCTCATAGTTCCACTGGAACTAGCTAAGTATCTTGGGTGACCTATACTCCTTTTCTCTGCCTTCTGAAAATTAAACCACCAATCTATGCTTGACAGATTCTGAATTTAAGCCTCAAATAGGAGGTCTCTGCATTTAAATCATAGCTTGTTGCTTTATCTTACTTTTGACTTCTGCATCCTTTCCTTGTAGAAGTTAGTCTTCCACATTTTAATATAAAATGCTGGAGGAAGGAAGGGGTACAAATTAAGCTTCTGTTACCTTGGTAAAAGCAGGCAATTCCTTCGCTAACTGAATTAAGGGTTGTGGAAGGCAGCCATTTCACTACAATAAATTTGCTTTTGTAATAAATAAAAAATGTCTCTGATGCTGACAAGTCAAAATTATAATCTAAATATTTGACCTCAAGGAAAGATTATTATTTCTAATACACTGATAGACGTATTTTCAGCAGAGTTTATTCATTAGTACCACCAACTGCTAATTTTCTTTTTCTTTTTTTTTTTTTAATGTGCAAGACAATATTTTGTTAAAAAGAAGATTACACTAGATGGTAGTATAAACCCTCACAAATGGATAGTTTTCTCACAGAGAGAGAAAGAGAATGTAATGCCTAAAGGGCACCACTGGATAAATAATGAATCTATCAAAACAAACTTTACTTAGTGTTTGGATGCTGGCCTATATGAGGAAGCTGAGGCTATGATTTTCTTTCATATGTTATATACATATCAGAATGAAAAGAATTTTTTTTTATTGCTGTTCTGCTTCTTCCTTTATTTTTTGTTATTAGACTAGTATCTCAACTGAGCATGTTTACTAGGACCCCTGTCTCCTGCACACATTTTTAGTTGCTCATAAGGAGGCATTAGATATAATCTAAAAAATGGCAGTAGCATTACATTCACAGTTGTTACTGTTGCAGTAACCATTTAACAGAAAAGATAAAACAACTCACTGTGTATAATATGTTATTGTCACACAAGTTACAGAAAACAATATGTTTATGGAGTTTCTAAGGTGGTACTTTTCACTGCACGATAGCATCACCAGCAATGTTCAAGGAATAAAATAATCTCCTATTCTGTCAGCTATACTGTTTTATTATCATTTTACCAATTTTTTTAATTCATTGTTAAGACCTAGAGCATTTCCTGTGGAGAGGACTCAGACCCAAGCTTTCACAGCTCATTTGGAATTTTTCTCTCCCTACAAAGTACACCACTACCCTTTGTCATGAACGAATGTAGGGTGACATTAACAGTGAAATTAATAGTGTCCATCATTTGTAGTATAAAAAAAGCCTGTTCAGAGAAAGAAACCAGATTTGATGTTTAGATGTTGTATTTTTTTAAAAAAAATTAATATTTGAATAACACTTGGGCCAGGAGAGCTATCCATGTTCTTGAAAATGTGGGAAATACTTGAATATACTTTCTTCACATAAAAAGACAAAGTTAAATATAAGTGTTCTAACGAGTATTCTGCCTCTACTCTGACAAAACAAATAAAACAAAACACGTTCATGTTTTGGAAGACATGACACTGTCATATCATTTCCAACTACTGTAAACATGACCTGAATTCTGGATAAAAAGCCACAGTAGCTCTGTAATTCTAGCAGAATATTTCATGTCTTAAGTGCTCAAACAGGACTCTATGATAAAAATCAAAGACTGGGTAGCTGAGAGCATGAAATAAAGGGTTTCCTGCTGTTAAGTTTGTCATTCTGATTGCAGGGAAGACAAATTGGATAAAATAGGAAAGCGGCTATTACATATTTAATGAAGGTAACGTCAGATTACATATGGTAATTCTAGAACCAATTTTTATTTCTTTCTATGATGTAATAAATATCCTGCAAATATTTGGTTTTCTAAGTACACGCATATACATACACAAGTTAGGTGTTAAATAACAAACAAGAATAATAGAAGAAGCCTCTCAGGTGACCACAGCGCCTCTTACAGTTCTTACCTGATCTGTTTCCAATTATTCCAGTTATATCTGTCATTGAACTGGAAAGTTATGTTCTTTGTTTTCTGAGCTAGTATGCATGCAGACACATACGCACACACATTTGTCTTCAAAACTCTTTCTTCCCTAAAATCACTGAGGTACGTTGGGCATGTCAGCTTAGTAGTGTCTGTGGGTTGGTTGTACCAGTAATACCTACATTTATGAGTATATATGCCGCTGTTGTCTGCATCCTCAAGGTTTAAATATGCTTTTTAGGAAGCAGGTCTCAGAGGAAAGTAATAGAAGACCTTTTACAGGTTATACTGTGCTTTTATTTATTCTCATACAAATTATTGCTATTATTCCATTTGTATTTCCTTACTTTTCTTTACTTCTAGTCTGAAAGAAAACTTTCTACATTTGTCTGTCTTTTATAATAATAATCCCAGGAGTAAGGCAGAAACTGAGAGCAACTGCCGTACAGCTGATTGCTCTGACTAGAAGGCCCTGTATGATATGATCAGTACTACATCATTCTTTATGACCCTTGGCTCCAGCATTCTTGGATCCACATTTACTTATATAAAAAAACCCCAAACCAGATATGAAATACTAAAGCCATGTATCTCTGCTGGCCAGATGGGCAGCAGCAAATAGAAAGATCCATCAATCAGCAGATTGGAGAACAAAGATTTATACTAAATATTTTCAAATTTTTTCCATTTCCATTTTGATCTGACTCACATAAATGTGGTATTCTGTCTCACTGGATGCTGTTTGATCACTCGGACTGTAGCCAATGTGTTCTTGTATATTCCTGAAGTTTGTCTGTTTGCCAAATGTGTTACTACAGCCTCTTAGACCTTGTACTCATGTTAGGCATAACAACAGCACCTGACAATGCCTGACACAGTTGATGGGAGCAATCAAAGTCCTGTAAAGGTTTTTAAAGCTATTTACCCATTATTTATTGTTTCTTGCTTTTCCTTTTTCTAGTGCAATCTTTTATAGCATAAAGCTTGATGAAAATGTGTACATATTGTAGCAGCAGTTACAAGAAATCAAATGATAGTAGGATGTAGTTTTAAATAATAAAGGATGTGATAACAATAGGATAAACACACTGTAGAAATCAGTGTTTCATCAGTATTTTCAATATGTTGTTCTCTGTATAGCTTTTATGCCTTTGAATGTGGTGGTCAAGCTGCTTGTACTTGTCAGGCTTTATTACCTCTGTCATCTGTCTTCAAAATATAAACCAATAATTTACAAGTAGGCATAACTGCTTTTTTCTAAATGAAGAGAAGATCTGGAAGAATGAATATTTCCAGTCTTAAGACAGTGAAAATGTTCACCTACAGTTATGAAGAAATGGCATGATTAAGAAAAACACCAGCAAAGGCTTTGTAAACACGTGAGCAAAGCTGAGATTCAGCTCTTCATAAAATAATTCAGTTTCTACTTTTACATCGCCAAAATATAAGAATTCTAATACAATCATGGAAGGATAATAATTTACGTCATACTAAAAGCACAAATTGCTTTTACATTCATGTCCCTATAATCCAAGCTGCAAAACATCTCAAACGGAAAGATAAAAGGCAATCCCTGCTCCAATTAACTTATGGTTTATGCATACAATCAGTGGCAAGAGGTGGACAAATACAAAAACCATGAGAAAATATTGACTAAATCAATATACAATAGGAATGGGCACATCAGTGGCCAGATACCAACATTTTTCATAAGCATCATGACACAAAATTTTAAAAGGAGAAATGACTTATGGTAAACAGTTAGTTGTTCTGAAAATATTTCTGAGAAACTCCTCCAATGTCTGAGAGGCAGCATGAAGCTTATGTGAAAAATATAACAAACAGTAGTGCCTCCATCTGAGGTGTGAGCTGGTATTTTATCATAAATAAGATATGATAGCAGCATGTCTCAAGGTCCTGAGGGTCCTTGAAAATGAAAAGAAGTGGATTGTGCTTGATTGTAGAGAGAAGATGAAGTAGCTGACAGTAGAATTTAAAAAGGGAGGGTAAAAGCAACATAGAAAGTATAGTGGATGAGTATAAGTGGGTCAGCACTTACCAGTGGATGTCAAATCAAAAAGAAAACATTGCATTGAATTAAAAGATAGCAGATGAGTATCTGGACAAATTTTTTAGCTGTGTATTTTGAAATAAACTACACCCTAAATATGTTGTAAGACAATAATGCTCTGGAAACAAAGAATGAAGTGGAAGATGAAAAAATGGCAGTTAAAGCAGGCCACTATCATGAAAAAAAGGGCATTGTATTAACAACTCAGCTCTAGAGCCTCTGCCGGTACCGTTACTCTGAGGTGATGTAGTGAGAACTATTTTCATTTGTCAGATAAGAAAATTGCACTGAAACAATAAGCAATGAAAGGCTTATTTGCATGTGTATTCTGCTTGTGCACTACATTTCTGTTGGAAAAGACCCAGAAAGAACAGAAGGAGTAAGCTATTAGAAATGGAGAGTGAGAAGGAAGAGAAGGATATTTCTTGTTCTTTGAAAGACTAACTGTATTACATATGAAAAAGGTGACCAGGAAAGGACGGTCAAGAAAACAAAAACATGCAAGTTTTCAGGAAGATCTTGGTTAATAGCACTGAAGGTGGCTGACCAGTCAAAGAATGTAAAAGTGACATAACTGTACTTAATTTGACCAGGTTTCAGAACTGCTGGAAGAACAGACTCATGTCAGGATGATTAAATAACATTGATTCCTTTTAAATTCCATTGCTTTTAGTATTTTTCATAATTCAGCTTGAATAAATATCTGAAAGGTAATACAGTTAACATATAGAGTTTCCATAAGTTGGTACTAATAAGTTCCTTTTGGTTAATTTTCCATTTTTAACTTAACTCCTCCTTCTTAATTATTTAACACGTGATAAATCTAGAACATTTTCTGTTTCTTTTTTCTTTTTTTTTTTTCTACTCTTAATATGTATTTGAAAATAGTGAGTTGAATATGGGTCTCCTAGCTCTGGGAAGAGAATTTCTATAAAAAGTAATTTGGGATAAAGCATGAAATTCATAAATTCATATTTAAAAAATGTAGATTAACATAAAAAAAGACATAAAAGAGATAGAAATTCCTTTTACTGTGACCTCTGTCTTGTAAGCCCATAAACTTTTCATCTTAAGAAATGGATGATAGGCCTATAAAATTAGCTAACTGGCTATTCACCAAGACTATATGAAACATGAAGATAAACCTTACTATATGTTGCTGCACCTGTTGTCTTCTGATGTTCAGGTAAAATTGAACATGCTACATCTAAATGTTTGAATCTTTCATGCCTTGAAATCCAAAAATCTCAGGAATTGCACCAGAACATTCTGAGGTTTTAATTTTCTGACATCCTTCTGTATTATTCTTTAAATGTGCGAAGTGTGTTAGAAAATGGCCAATATTGACCAATTCTGCATTTTACTTTATAGAACTTAAACTATTTTTTGCCTGAAAACAGATTGGAAAATTACAATTTTTTGCTGTTTTCTATGCATCTATCAATATAACTTTCATTAGTGTCTCTAACTAGCAATTGCTTCTTTCCTGTGTCACTGGGAAGCACAAATTGTCAAAGTTAAAAAGTGACTATAAATGCACTTCTCAAAATGCAGCTGCCCTTTTCTTATCTAAAGTTCATTCATGGGCAGACTGTCATGTTAAGCTCCAAAACAGAAATTACACTTGATGAGAAAAAATGCTAAATCGACTAATTGCAGCTTAATGCTTGCTGGATGCCAAAACTGTTAAACACTTTCTGTGACTTGGGTGCCCTATGTAATGTATTATATTGGAGCAGCAGAACATCTACAATAACATGAAATACTACATAAAATTAGGGGAAAGGACCTTAGGTAAAATTCTAGAAAGAAACACACACACACAAAAATAATTTTTAAGCTCCAAAATCAGTTTTGAGTAATGCAAAGAGACATGATAATTCCACCTGCATATCCAGAGTTTACTTGGTGCCTCTTACTCTTACTGTGTCAAACGCATTGTCAGGCTTTGAAAACACTGTCAAGAACTGCCATTTTCCTCCATATGGGATTTCTTAGTTCCCTCTTTATTGTCTAATACCTCACAAGTCCATGCTGTTTCTGCAGCTATTGATAACTGGAGATGCTGATCTAGACAATATGGTTTTGCCTAATCTCTCTATTTTTTAGGTTTTATCTGTAATAACATGCAGTCTATATATGGTTTGTTTCCTTTTTGTCTTTGTTAGTTCCCCTGTACGGGACAGATTGCATTGAAGTAGCTAAGGAATAGAAACAATGAGAGACTTCTTGTAATTCAATATTAAAAAAAAAACCCATCTTTTTTAAACATATTAAAAATTTAAAATAACAACTCTCTTTTCACTACACTATGGCAACTGAAGTAAATGGAAATACAACACCAGAAAAATAGTCCAGCAGCAAACCTACTTACTTAAAGGGAAGTTAAATATCATGTTAAATATCACAGATAAGTATCATGGCTCAAGAATGTCAAAACATGTCTATCTTTCCAAATTAAACAAGAATAAGGACCTCAGGTTTCAGTATTTCCTCTTTTTAATCCCTAGTGGAGGAAAAAGAAGTTGAAATCTTCCCTGTATGATAGAATTCATTCTCAGGAATCACTGTAGAGAAAGTGGAAGACTGAGTATATAATCCTATGTATGTCCTCTCATTCTGGGCTATTAAATTGTTAAAGACACTTTTTAAAGTATTAGTCGTATCTTAGTATTACCAAAATCCTAAAGTACAGAGAATAAGTGTGTTCTTACTATGGGGGGATGCTTCCTATGAGGATAGTGCAGATCTATCAATCTTTAGATGTAGGATATATTTGTTTCTACGTTTCTTGTTAGTTTTGAGGACCTTCAGGGCAGTATCCTCACACTGTGATTAACCCTTTCTCCTGTTCGTGCCATCCCCAGCATCCTAAATAACACATGGAGTGATAGTCACCATCTTGACTAGAAGATGAGATAAGAAGATGTGTGTGTAACAGCGGGACCAATGTCAGACAGAATTAAGCACACCATAAACTGGCATTTCAGTTAAATCTTTTCAGTTGTTATCTGAAAATTATTCTCTTCAAATAGTCTTCAAAATCTAGTTTCCATAGTTATTTCATGTTCTTTTATTAAAATTCAACCCAAATTATTTCACTGTGTACATGTGCATATATATATATATACACACACATATATAACATATTTATGATATGGGACATAAATTTTTTTTACATTTTGAATTCTCTGCAAATTCAGTCCTGTGAGGAACCATTTTAATAATGTTGGTTCAGAATCAGACACAGATGAAAGCTTAACTCACAACTGTGCTTTAGCAATAGAAAACTAACTGCAGCCAAATAAAATCTAAACTTCTGTAAAATTAATTACTTGATCTTTCTAAGAAGATCAATGTTTTTAAAAATTTTACCTTTATTTTAACCTTCTTCATTTTTTAGTTTTTAAGGAATTGATTTTACCTCTGTAGATTCTTCTGTATCAGGCATTTTATTTTCTAATTTTAACTAAATGTTAGCCTTTGTCAATATTCAGCAAAAGATTACCACATATCAATGAGTATATCTCTAATGTATACTTCCCATTTCATTGCCTAAACAGTGATAAAAAAATATTGTTATTCTTTTGTTTACGGTCTCAGACAGACATTATAAATATCAGATGTTGATGCTGTAGATGTTCTTTGTGTGTTTACACATAAAGAGAGAATATTTTGACAAAAGATAAAGTCAGTAACTGAGCAATGTTCAAAACTGGGACACCCGTAGGATGTAGATTAAAGGAAACATGGTGATCCATTTTTCCCATTTGTGCCTTGATTCCCACAGCATCTTTCTTCATGAAAGTTCTTGCAGAAACATTCATTTTTTTTACCTATAACTCTGCTCATTATTAACATTAATAGTCACTGACTTGATACTCAAATACTTCAAGTGAGGTTGCAGTATGTTTCCCTACAATACTGTGAGTATGACGAATTACCAACTTTTAAGTGACAGTGTAGGAGAAAATATTTGGATTGTCTATCAATCTTTTCTCTCAAAGAAAGGATGCTTGTACTACTACAAAAAATTGGAGAACAGACAATCCTCCTGTTAAAGGTGCACACACACAGGGAGAATTACATATTCTCTCTGTGAACTGTTTACTAGAATTTACTTGTCACTTCTTCCTCTGCTAGGAAAGTAAATGATTAAGATAATAACACTTCCTGTGACTCTATTGTAAGTTATTTTATCTAATTTTTGGGCTGCTTGCATTAAGCAATGTTATAATCATCTCGTCATTTGAAATCCTCTGCATACCTTCCCCAATTTCTTTTCTTCTGCACCTTAAAAAATCAAAGATCTCCACATCCCTATATAAAGGGCTATACAAATATCCCAGCCATTAGCAGAAGAAAGAGTAAAAATGAGAAGTTACAAAGTCATCAAATTAAAAGAAGGTAAAAGGAACTGTGTCTATCTTAGGTGGAGCAAAAATTAATCACCATATAAGTTGTTTCTGTATTTTGGTTTAACACCATACTATGCACAATTTAATGGTAAAACGTTGTCTCAGATTGCCCAGGAATACAAATCCTCGAATTAACCTGCGTGTGATAAAAAGCTGTCAATGCGATTATGTATGTTCAAGTCTGTTAAAATGTTTCACCACCTGAAATGTCCAGCAGGTTTGAGAAATAGGAAATGATGAATATTAGTAGCCAACAGGAATTCCAGTTTGCAGGACATCCTCTCTGGGGACATTTCAGGATTAAGATAACAGCTGCTATATATATATTTCTCCATATATACACATACAAAGCATTTAGCACATTAGAATAACCTGAGCTGGAAACAGTGCAGTTTTGAATTAAAACAATGTATGTTTATTTTAATCCTATATGTCAGTTTATTAATTCAGTTATTCAGTTCAGGGTATTAGATAATTTAAACTTCATCAAAAGGAGAAAATATTTATATTTCACACAGAAATATGCACCTGATATGAAAATACTGTAAGGAAACCAAATACACGTTACCAGATATATAGACATGACAGTTACAATTATTGGTATCATGAATAAAAGTGTGATATTAAATATGCAGTTCTCCATTTAAAGATATGTGTTTACTGACTCTACACTCTGTTAGAATAAAGCCTATTACCCTATGCTTGATATTGGTATACTATTTATTTAATCTAAAGAATAGAAGATTATAAAAAAGAACAAAAAAATCACTTAAAAATTATCTTAAAGCCTATTTATTTTGTAACACTTTTTGCATCTACATTTATGTTTACATTTATTGTATAACACTTCAAAGGAGCAAGTGCTTCCATTCCTCAATGAACCACTTATTAGAAGATCACTTGATTAAGAAAGAAGAAGTTACTGTATTTGTCTGAGAAAGAGTAGTGGTATACTCAATGTAAAACAATGATCACAACAAAATAAGGTGTGTGCATGCTTACAACAGCTAGGTATTTGACTGCTTTATCTCTGCTGAATCTTCCTAGTGATTTGTAAGCTTGAGATTTTGCCTCATAACGTGAATATCTTGACCAAAAGGGCAAACAAGACTGAAATCGCAATAGAAAATAAAATGCTTGTAACAACTTAGAGGAAGAAGAAAAAGGAATAGAAAAGTGTAATAATGGCACAGGCCCTGTTCATCTATCCTGTGTCTAGAAAACCTGTCTTTATATTTCTCTATTAAAGGCAAGAAAATGTTTGCCATTATATTAGAAGAAAAGGTCAATGAATAGGTAGGTCAGATTTCCCCTGATCCTCCTTAAACTAGGCAAACATGTACAAGCATCTGTTTGTATATGCAAAACCAGATTTGCATGAAAGAAATAATTTCACAAGCATGTGTTTTGAGCAGCATGCATGGTAAATCACTTCACATTGGTCTAACAAAGCAGATTATTTATTTTTCAGGTGTAATTGACCAGCCAACAGTCAACACCTCAGAACATCACATCTCTTTACTTTGTCATCTTCCCTGTTACAAGTGCACTTTCCTGAGGAAACTACGTCACAAATACACACATGCATAACCGTGTGTGTATGTGTGTGTGCAGTGATAGAATATTTTAGGAAGCTATAAAAATATATTACGCGTGTCAGATTATAAACTAATGTTTTCACTCCAGTAGGAAGAACCAAATTTGAATACGATTGACCAAATCTGTAAACAATTTAGTTGTCTGCAAGTTTTCAAAGTTTTCAATTTGCAGTAATCAGTAATAGTGTCTGTCTAATTTAGTGGGTATAAAAATAGTTTAGAAAAAGAAATTAAAAGATAACAGTTACATTTATAAATTATAACAACTTGAAAGTATTTGTGCATAACAGTGAAAAAGCAGCAATACATCAAATAAAAAAGCACAGAGAAGATAAATTGGCTAAAGCATTAAAACATGAGACTAATCCTAGAAAAAATTCAGCTCAGTACAGAAACTGGCATTTGATGAACTGAATAATGAATAATACCTAATGATGTAAGTACCTGGGAAAACAGTAATACTAGAACAGACCCTAATGTAAATGTAAAACAAATTGAACACAAGTTTATAATGAGCTCTAGCTGCAGTGAAAAAAAAAAACCAAAACAAATAGTGTAATAAGAATGCTTCATTCAACAGGGTAGAACGACCGCTAAGTGAAGTGAGTGCACAAGGATGAGAGGGAGACATCCTTGCACTACTAAATCTTGATGAAAATGTAGAAATACAAAGGTAAACATAATTTTTGTAGTTGACTGTAGTGTCAGGATTTGTGCCGTCCAGTCTTATATGCACTGTTGCTGCATATATCTTTCTGAAACACAATGAAAAAAGGTATGCTGGTATTTAAGAAGATGTATTTGATAAGCGTAATTTTATGGATGGTCTCCATGTTAGAGTCTATAGTAAGTATATAGTAAGATTTCTCTGTGAACATCAAAAAATGATGATAAGAGAAAGAAGCAAATAAAGAATAAAAATAGGAGATTCAAGTATTCTGTGGCATTGGGTGAAGATTTTGGCATGGTAAAATATTCTTTCAGTTTGTGTGTTCAAACCTTTTTCTTCAGCAATGAAAAAAACTCTGTTGGAACTCTAAAAGACAGAACTGCATTGCTTCTGCAATAGGCGCACAAGCGTCAGAATCAGCATTTTGGAGTCCATAAAAAATGATGAAATAACTCACTTCGAAAACATCTGTGTTAATTCTCATCCTCCTGTCTCCCTTCCAAATGCATTAAAAATTGAAAAAGTTTGAAAGCCGTATTCTTGTGGCTGTGCAAAAGCTTTTATTGGCAGATTTTGCATCTCCTCTTTAGCAAATGGATTTTTTTGAATCCTAATGAACTCTGGGTTTGTGACCCTCCCCACTATTTCCACTAAAGAAACAAACCATCTGGACAACGTTTCTGCAGGTTGATTCATATTAATTTAAATTAACAGTAAGGTATGTCGTTTTCAGCCATCACCAACTCTTTCCATTCAGGTGAATTCTCTGAAGTCTTTAAACTTTATGGCTTGAAGTATTAAAGCTATAGTGAGCACATTGAAACAATTACACCAAGGTAAAGATGGTTGTAGAACAAAGGCACTCAAAAGCATGTGAAAAGAACTCAACGATACAGAAATAGAAGACAGGGTAAGACCGAGGAACCCAAAATCTACTAGCACATGCAAATGAAAGCAATACGTTTTGCATTTTGGGAATACGTTGACTATATTTCATTTAGGATAAGGATACTGACACAGAAGTAAAAACAGGTGAAATAGCCCAGTAAGCACTTCTGTCCTTTTTTAATCTTCAATTGTGCCATGTTCTGAAAGTTTCCTGCATATTAAGCACAGGGGATTGAGTATCCCTTGTCATATATCAGATGATTAGTACAGGCCTAAAACGATAATTGAGTGACCATATAGATGTTATTTTTTTCCAGGCCTTCTTGTCTTGCTTTCTACTTTTTATCTTTCAGCTTTCCTTTCCCTGTTTATTCAGGAGAAAACCCAACAAACATTCTTGTACTCAATTATCAAAAGAAATATTCTTCTGCTGCACATAGCTCCATGATTTAGCAGTCACAGTGCCAAAGCACTCAGACCTTTTTCCACTACACTACTCTATTTGCCAGTATTTCACTTTCATCTCCAGGACAACTGAGAAAAATATTTGTCTCTTGTGTATCTTATACTTTCATAGATATGCATTAAGACTTTTAATTAGACTGTGTTAATAAAGTGAAAATAAACAGAAATAGACATAAGCTATAAGGTTTTTCTGAAAGGCGTGAGCACATCTGTGTGAAATATTCAGATTATAAACTCCAGATAAGCCCTGCCAAAACCATGTACAAACCCTGCAGTTATAGTTGTGTATTGTATTTTTTTTCTCTCATGATCCATAGTTAAGATATTTTACATATGCTTTAGACATTCATCTTACATGCAGTAAGTACATCATTAGTCTACTTTTACCCTTTTGAAAGGAAAAAGATGAGAGTTTGCAGCTCTTCCTGAAGGTGTTGGTCTGCTCTGGGTAGTTGGATGTCTAAAATGGCAGGGTTATAGCAATGTTGTCCTAGTTTTCCTTGATAGTCGTATTAACTACTCTTTTGCCATGATAACATGGAGGACTGGCAGAGGAGTGAAGCCAGCCCCAGGTAGGAAAATTCTGAACACATTAATTTTATTGGTCTTTATTGAAAATCTTACTCCTTCTAACCTCAATGAAGAATTATAAGTGAGGAGAAAAACACCACGATATTTTGTTCCATTTTCTTTTAGACCCTCTTTTAGGAGAATGATGTACCTGATCTATGGTGGTAGTTATTCTTATAAGGGAGTAAAGAAGTATGACACTAGCCAGCTTTACAACACGATACAGTTAAATTCAACTGAGCTATAGATGAGTAGCAGCCAAATGAACACAGTGGGATTAGTTCCACAAATACAAAGTCTGAGTTTAGATCCAAGAGACTGGTTTGTTTAGATAGGCCACAGAACATTCAAATTACTCTGCTATAGCCAGAATTTCACTCTTTCAATCTTTATGTTTATCTGCTCCAAGCCTCTGAACATTGAAAAGTTCTCCTATCACTCATCAAATGATGTTTCCAAAATAGACAGTATTCAAATGTTGACCTGCTTTAACAGCTGTAGTTTTTTATTAGGCTGTCTGATGCATTCTGTGGCTAGAATTCACCATCAAAGGCCATTGTACAAAACAAACCTTACACTGCAAAGGCAGCAAGTTTCTTTACAAAAATAGTATTTAGGTACTGAGATTCCCAAGTTTCCAAAGACAAAGCTTCATTTAACAGATCAGCCTCTATTCTCAGTTCTGCGCTTTGCTGGTGACTTGACAGCATAACAGCTGTTGCTGAAAATTTCTCTAAATCTATGTTTTGAAAAAGGACAATGAAAATACTCTACTTTCCTCTTCAATTCCAACAAAAATAAAGTAATTCAAAACCAATTTTCTCCATAGTAGTGAAATTAATAACCGAAGAATAATAATTAGATGCTTTGAACCATCTGCCTCACATCTTTCAGTGGCTTTCTCAACAGTCTCCACCCAAGACAAAGGGGATTCTTCTCTGATTTTTTCTAGAAAGGAGTATATTAATAAGAAAAATTGAAGGATACAAGTTGTAGGTGCTGGACAGTTTTTCTTTTTGAGCTTGGAGTAGGGTATCTCACCTTCTCGCTGGCATTCCTGTGTACACTCATTCCTTTCAATGACTTTTTTGTACAGGCATCCGCTAGCCAGCTCAGATGGCACTACATGTAAGGATGTTGAATTGTAAATTACAGTGAATTTCTACTCCTGGTGCTCAGATCTCCCCTATAGCATAAGTTAAAACTATGAATTTTATATAAGGTATAGGCACCTAGAAATTGGTCATTGTACTGAGGATTGGAAGCACAATTTATATTTAATAAATAAAAATTAAGACTGAGCAGAACTACTCTGTTGCTTTGGTAATCTGTAGCAACGTCTTCAGAATTAACAAACATATATAGTTAATTTATGTAAATAAATGGAACCAACATATGCACAAAGCTGACATTTCTTACTCTGTTCCCCAGCGTAACCACTACTTCGTGCTTCAGCTCTTCACGTATCTACTGCCAATATGCTCAAGGATTTAAAATTAAAATATCTTTGTAAACATGGGAACTAGCAAAAACACTAAGCCCCAATCTAAGAATAGCTTAAAAATGTATCATAATCTCATGTCAATGACTTCCATTTTTTGTGGTTCTAATTACCTTACTTGACTTTAATTGAGCTTGTCCTTGCAGTGAGAATTTAATTAAATAAATAAATACAACAGTCTTGATGATCAGACTGATTTTTTTTGTTAACTATATACTACGGTGCATTCCTGTTGACACCTCACCTAAGGAGGTTTGGACATAATTCATGATCTGTTTTTATTTTATAAAAGCATGTGTTCTATTGTTGGCAATATTTTCTTATCCCATGTGAATTCACACTATGAGCTATTCTTCAGGGAAGATGGGATGCTGAATGATCTGTGAGATGCAATGGATGAAAAGATGAGGAATGTGTGCCAATCATTTAAGACTACAGCCAAACTTAGGAAAAGTAGAATGAGACTTACTCAAAAAGAGAAGTATGAGATTTTGGACAGTCAGAGTCATCTTTTATGGAGAAATCATCATAAACTTAACAAATGTAAGCAAATATGAGTGAGAAATATGAAACCTGCTGTACTCAAGTTCAATTATTAATCCTTAAAAATCCTTGAATCACCTTTACTACATTATTCAAATAAATGCTTTAAAAATTCTGACTCCTTGTGAACACAAAATTTTACATTATTTCTGACATTTGAAACAGCATTGATACTAAAAAACCAAGAACTTATTTTGTGTATTATTTGTGACTCAGTCTTTATTTTGCTGTACATTTTCTCTGACTTGAGCAAGGGTGAGAATGTACACCAGAGCTGCTGCTTCACATATCTCGTTACATAAACATATTGCATGGCTTCAGAAACAAATACCAAAGCACTATCTGAATGTCTTCAGGATTTGGTAGAGGAGCAGAACACATAGAGTCCCTTTTTGTTCAGGAAGAGGTCTTCAATAGGATTCAAGGGTAAAACTCTGAGGGTAGGTACAATTCCTTGTCCCTACCAAGGCTTCTGAACTAATGAACCTTCAGAAAAGAGTACACATTTTTCACTAAGACAAAGTAGATATGGGCTGATTTATTTATAATGCAGAATCAGACCAAACTAAGGAGAATAAAAGGCCTTCCTTATTATCTCACTTAATTATAAATTGAAACAAAATTAGTGAAGAGAGACAAAAGCTTCCAAGGCATTACCAGTCTAAACACATTATTTATGTTTTACGTATGTATATGTATATGTATGTTATATAATACCTTAAAATAAAATAGGTCACATCATAAAAAAATCTATTTTTAATGAATGAAACTAAATTTATCTTAGGGCGATCAATCCAGATGCAGAAACCATCACTGCTTTGTGGCTAAGATGTTTGGGCCACACCTATAGAATGTTGATAATGAAGTTTCAAAGGAATTAAGACTCTCAGTTTCTCTCCCTTACCATTCTTCTTCAATTAAAACTTCTGATTTAGAGTTTGACCAAACATTTTTCACTCATGTATAAGAAATTAGTATTTCAGGATAAAAGGTCATCCAGCAGAAAATATACAAGTTGGCTGGGTCACTACCGCCTTGAAAAAAATGAGGTAATATACAGACACGGAGATAGAGCTTAAAAGCCTGTATGTCCTCAGCACTGTAACCTTTTGGTACGTTGACGAGGCTGTCGGCATGCTATAAGCCAACACATCCCATCAAGTGTCTGTGTCTTGTCTTTTCTTCACTGCTGACTTACATCAGCTGAAACATTACTTGCTTGCCCAAAATATTGCTGCAGTTACATAAAGCTTTTTAGGAAACATCACTTCAGACAGATGTTCAACCTCTAACTCCTGAAGGGATAGCTCTGCCAGTTGCCAGGCTTGTCAATTAATTTTACATTGGCAATCATGTTAATGCAGTTTGACACAGAGGAGAGCTTTTACTGCCAGCCAGCTACATTAGATAAACAAGCTAGATGACTGCAATTCATTGCAAAATTCATCTGAACTCACAACACATGACAGGATATGTCTCAACTACCACTCCAAATGGTCATCAGAACTAGTGAAAATCACTTTTTTTCCTCAGCTATGGACTGAGTTTTTCCCTTTCTGTTTTTTTTTTTTTTGTCATAAGTTACCACAAATGTGTGCAGGAGATATGAAAGTCTAACATAGCTGAATACTAGGCTTAAAATATGAGCTGCCAATCAAGATATGAAACGCTGAGATGTACTTGAGATAAGTGCTTTCAACTTGAGGCATCTCATTCAAATCAAGTCAACAAACTAGAAGCAACTCAGAGAAGAGTAACAAAGAATATAAAGGGCTTGAAGGAATGTTTTATGAGAATACTTTAAATAAGGTGAATATGTGCAACTTGGCTCAGTAATGAGGAAGGGATGATGAGGATATGGTAATTTTCTAGAATTACCTAACAAGTAAAATCTAGGATAACAGTAAGTGCAACGTGAGAAAATAAAAGAAGAAACTAGAACAAAATAGAAAGAGTCTGTGGCACCAGTTTCCAAACAATATTTGACACCAAAGAGAACGTGTGGACTAGTTGACTCAAGATCATGGAATCATACAGTCACTAGGTTGGAAAAAACCTTTGAGATCATTAAGACCTGTCCATTACTAAATCATATCCCTAAGCAGTTCATCTACCTGTCTTTTAAATATCTCCAAGGATGATGACTTAACTGCCTCCTTGGGCAGACTTTTTGAGCACCTGATAACCCTTTCAGTGAAGAAACTTTTCCTAATGTACAAACTAAACCTTCCCTGGTGCAGCTTGAGGCCATTCCCTCTAGTCCTACCACCTATCACTTGAAAGAAGAGACCAACACCCACCTCACTACAAACTCCTTTCAGATGGTTGTAGATTATCTGATAAGGTTGCCCCTCATACTTCTTTTCTCTAGGCTAAACGACTGCAGCTCTCTGTTGGGGAGCAACATACAATGAGCAGCCCAAGCACTGCGGCTGGGAGGAGCTGGGAAGCCATAGCCAGGGTCCTCAAGGTTATAAAAGGTTACAACGACTCTGTTGTGTTATGCAAATTAGGAAGGTAACTGTTGAAGGCAGGCTAAGGTTAAACAATCTTATAAAAGCAAAACGAACCCAAAAATAAACGGCTTCACTTGGATCCCATTGATCGTTGCGTGTAGTCCCGTGTTTTCTTCCGTCAGCTCTCTCAGCTGTTCATCTTAAGACTTGCTCTCCAGTGCCTTCACTAGCTTCGCTGCTCATCTCTGGACGTGCTCCAAGACCTCATTGTCTTTCTTGTGCTGAGAGTCCCAAAACCAAGCACAGTATTGGAGGTGCAACCTCACCAATGCTGAATACAAGGGCACAATCACTTCTCTGGTCCTGCTGGCCAAGCTGTTTCTGATACAGGCCAAGACGCTATTGACCTTCTTGGCCACCCGGGCACACTGCTGGCCCATGTTCAGTTGTCTGTCTACCAATGCGCTGAGATCATTCTCTGCCAGACAGCTTTCCAGTCACTCTTCCCAAAGCCTGTAGTGCTACACGAAGTTGTTGTTTCCCAACTACAAGACTGAGCACTTGGCCTTGTTGAACCTCATCCTGCTGGTTGCAGCCCATCCATCCAGCCTGTTCAAATTCTTCTGTAAAGCCTCTCTACCCTCAAGCACATCAACAGTTTCTCCCAGCTTAGTATCATCCTTGAACTTACTAAGGGTACATTCGATTCCCTCATCCAGATCATTGATAAAGATATTGAACAGAACCGGAGCCAACACTGAGCCCTAGGGAACACCACACGTGACTGGCCTCCAGCTGGATTTAACTCTATTTACCAGGACTCTTTGGGCCCAGCCATCTTTTTACCCAGTAGAGGGTATGCCTGCACAAGCCAGTGGTAGACAGCTTCTCAAGCAGAACACTGTGAGAAATGGTGCCAAAGGCTTTACTGAAGCCCAGGTATATCCACAGCCTTTCCTTCATCCATTAAGTGGGTCACCTTGTCATAAAAGGAGATCAGACTAGTTTGGCAGGACCTGCCTTTCATAAATCGATGCTGACCGGGCCTTATCACCTGATTGTCTTGCGTGTGCTGCACTCAAGACGACCTGCTCCATGACCTTTCCTGGCACTGAGGTCAGACTGACAGACCTGTAGTTCCCTGGATCCTCCCTCCAAGTCTTCTGATAAATGTGTAAAATATTTGCCAGCCTCCAGTCAAGTGGAACTTCCCCAGTCAGCCAGGACTGATGGTAGATGATGGAAAGGGGTTTGGCGAGCACCTCTGCCAGCTCCCTTAATAGTCTTTTCTGGTTTTGACTTCTCCCTCTTTTGACACTAAATTCATTCTAAGCAAAATGCTGGATTTTTTAAAAAATTATTTGAGCATGCACAAAGATTTGATTTAAGATATTAAATAAGTTAAATGAGAAATATTTACCAGTAATGAGCCTCCAGAAAAAAAACCCTGAAATTCTAAAACTGAATATTGTTATGAATGTAAATGAGCATACTATAAAACCAGTGAATATGAATTCAAACATTAGTCCTTAACACTTTCCGTCAACAATATACCTTTCTGAACTTGACTGTGACTCTAAGTGTCCCATATTTTCATGGTCACGTAGTGCAGCTGAGAATGTAAACCCCTCTAACCTTTGCATGTACATAATGGTCATTAAAAAAAAATAATAAAAATAATTTTAAAAAATTTTGAACAGGTAGCATAAAGACTGGAAAAGTTTTGCGGGTTTTGTATGTAAGTAATTTTTTTTTCTCCTCCTGAAGAGTGCTGTAATCCATAACCATGGAGAAAAATACCCCATAACTGTCTTGAAACACCCATCTCTCATGCTATAGAACAGAAAGAAAGACTTGAGCACTGTTTTTTTACAATTTTCTGGCAAGTAGGAAAGACAGGATCATAGTGCAAGCAAGCAACCCTATAGCCAGAAAGTGATTAACAATTGATGATACAGTGTCTAATTTGCATTGACAATGATGGTAACAAGTACAGGCAGCTGCTTACAAAAATAATATACTGTAAACTATACCATAAATGTCTCTAATGAAAATACTTTCCTGTTTATATCTGCAAATACTTTGGTTCCCCTTCATTGTATCTTAGAGCAGGCACTCTCAAGACAGAGATTATACTTTTGTTCAGTTCCTATACACCATCTAACCCAGTGGACCAAGGCTTTAGTAGCCTGTGATCAACAATGTTGACCAACAATAAAACTGCAGAAAAAAATTATTGTCTCCATTGATACCAGCTGTAACAATGGCAGCCCCACTCATGGTCATGAAAAACGTCAAGGCCCCCATCAGTGACACTTCTGCACGTGCATTTTATGGGAATTTATCTATTACAGTGCAGATCCCGTTGTTGTCTCAGCCACACATGGAATACGAAAAATTAGTAATTTTTTAAAAATGTTAATTTTTGTTGTTCCTTTGTAGAAAGCTAATTGTCTTAGTAAAACTCTTACACAGGTTTGACTGATTGGAAAACTGGACAACATATCAGAACATACCAGTCAAGTATCAGACAAATTAGAGACAGCTGAAATTACTCACAAAGTTTCTTGGAAATCCTAAATTATTTATTAGGAAATACGTAAAATTTGTGTTGAAATAGATAATTCTTGGTCTGAGCATTGTTTGTAAACCACTCTACGTAAGTATCAGGGCTTTTTACTCTGTGTCAGCCAGCAAAGCAGGTGAGGAGACTGGAAGCAAAACAAAAACTCACAAACAAAAATTAAAGTTGTTGTCTTTGGAAAAGAAGACATGAAATTTTATGAAGCGGTAACAGTGTTGTTTGGAAAAAGTCCAAAGCTTAACCATTATTTTTATAAAGAAGTCACAGGGACAACTTTGACTGTACTGCAGATCTTAGGACACAGAATATTCCTGTTATACAAGGTCAGCAAGAAGAAGAGAAGTTTCAGATCAGCAGTGATAGGTAGGTCTGGTTAAAACTTACAGTGCTATAGTTCTGTGATAAACTGTTTAGAAGAAGTAGGGGGATGTAAAAAATCAAAATTATCTGGAAAAGGATAGATGGTTGGAAGTGATGCTGAAAGTGAGTAGGCTGAAATGAGCTAAACACCAACAACCAATATTTCGGGAAGAGGAATAGTAATAGTTAACTGCTATGGTACATAATTAATTTGTTTATTGATCAATTAAGTATGAAGATTATCAACTTCTATTACATGCTAGTCTTTCTTCTCCCTGAATTGCTTGCTTATATGCCTAAACAGTTACGGAGAATGCGCTTTGATTTGCATGCTCCAAAGGAAAAGCGAACTCTAAAGTCAGAATCTGCATATTTGTTGATTAGTTGAGCAACTTTCAAGCATTTGTGGTGTAGTGTATTATTCAAGAGTATTATTCCTGCTAGAATGCATTTGCCAGTATAGTTTTGTAAACTGAACAAATAAAAAGTTATATCCAGACAATTAAAGTGAATGCATTTGGAATACAAATGCACCATCGAGTGTTATTTTCTCACCAAGATTTCCCCAACTATCCATTTAGGAGTCCATTTTAATATTCAGTTTTCTCTCATGGCTCAGAGGAAAAGGCAAAATATTCATGGTTCAAAGCCTGAGATAACCCATAGTATTTCCAAATACTAAGCAACACTGAGCTCTGAATGGCTTTTGCGAATGTTCTGTGCCTTGCAAATAAAGGTGAAATTTGTTGTAAACTTGTGGATTTCTACTATCTTTTTCAAAGGAGACAGGAATGAATTGATGAGAAGGAAGTACTAAAAGTGAAATGTTTGTTAAAGAAGTTCAATTCTCTTTTAATGCTTCTATTTTTAGAAACAAACTTTCTACCACAACTTAGAAACCAAACATTAGAATTCAAAACTTTCACTCCCAGGGCCATCTCCCTTCCCTTTTTTATTCTCCTCTTCATACTGGCAATGAATTTGCAAACCTCTGCCAGATAGATCTTTAAAACTCTCGTCATTCTTAAGAAGAAATCAAGTGTTGGCAAGTTCTGAGGGAGTGCTGCCTCCAAGCAGCAGAGCACACTAGGGCTGTACTTACTCAAACTTCTCACTACTAGGTTTCATTAAGACAGATGCTTCTTCGGCAGCACCCGGCAGCAGGACGGTGAGTTCTGTGGTGGGGTGGACTTCTTGAGGCGGTGGGAGCTTCCCTGAGCTGGGAAAATCCCAGAAAAACCCAGGCGGGAGTGGTGGTCCTGACAGCCCCCACACGCTGGTCCCGCGCGGTGCCTGACGGGAGGGGGCGGTCCCGGCTGCCACCACGGGAGATTTAAACAGTCCCCTGGGAGCACCGCGAGGAGGTGTGGGGTAAAGAGGTGTGAAGGCAGGGTGCAGTGAGGACCTAGAGACTAGACAGAAGACACTGAGGACCATGGTGGCCACCCGGCAGAAGATTAAAGCTGCTCTGTGTGCTGCAGCAGGCAGGATGGATGCTGCCACCCAGCCAGAGCCACAGTGGGTGCAGGCAGCTCCCCAGACCCTGGGCTGCAGGCAGTGCCCCCCTCCCACACCAGCTCGTGCCTCTGTTACTGGCTCCACTTGTGAAAGCTGCGCTCGAGTGGGGGAACTCCATCTTATGGTGGAGGAGCTAAGAGAGGAGGTAAAGAGGCTGAGGACCATCAGGGAATGTGAGAGGGAGATAGACCAGTGGAGCAGGGCCCTCTCACTAACTCAGCGGGCTGCTGCAGCTGGTGTGTCCAAACACCATCCGCCTCCAAGCTGCAAGGTTGGGGGAACAAGAGATGGGGAGTGGCAGCAAGTTCCTGCCAGACGAAAGAAACCAGCTCCCCTCACCCAGACACCAAAACCCCAGATCCCCCTGGTGAACAAGTATCAGGTGCTGCAGGTGGAATCCAACCCTGAGGATGAGGATGATGCCTCCCACAGCCTAGAATCCTTCCATAGGCCACACCATCCTCAGGAAAAGATAAAAACATCCTCCATCAAGAAGAGGGGGGTGATTGTTGTAGGGGACTCCCTCCTAAAAGGAACGGAGGGACCCATGTGCAGACCGGACCCGCTTCACAGAGAGGTCTGCTGCTTACTGGGGGGCATCAGTGAAGGAGGTAGCTAGAAAACTTCCTTCCCTGGTCCATGGGACAGACTACTATCCTCTGATAGCAGTCCATACTGGTAACGATGGTCTAGTAAACAAAAAGACAAAAACCATCAAGAATGACTTCAGGGCCATTGGGAAAATGATGGAGGGCTCTGGGGCACAAATAGTATTCTGCTCCATCCCATGGCTAAATAGAGAGAAGCGGGAAGTCAGGAAGAATAATTCGATTAATGCCTGGCTCCGAGCCTGGTGTGAGGAGAGGGGCTTTGGCTTCTTTGATCATGGGATGGCTCATGAACCCCCAGGCTTTCTTGCTAAGGATGGGACACGTGCATCTCCTAGGGGGACTAAAGTGCTTGCCAAAAACCTAGCTAAGCTCATAAATCGAGCTTTAAACTAGATGTGAAGGGGGAGGGGGTTGAGCCCAGGCTAGACAGGAACAAGCCTGGATGTGGGGCAATGGTGATCCGGAGAGGGTGTGCTGGTGTGGACCACCAGTACCTCACCACACAGAAAGTGGGGGAGAACACTTCTGAGGGTGCTAAGGGAGATATGGGCACTCTGGAGCTAGCTACTCCAGTTACCAGGCAATTGGGAATGAACTCTGTTCCCTCTAAGAGGGCTGAAGGCTCGACAGCTCAGCTGAAGTGCATTTACACCAATGCACGCAGCATGGGGAATAAGAAGGAAAAGCTGGAAGCTGTCACAGGGCAAGGAGCCTATGATGTCGTTGCCATCACAGAAACGTGGTGGGACAACTCATATAACTGGAGTACAGCTATGGTGTGGTACAAAATCTTCAAGTGGGATAGGAAGGGTAGGAGAGGAGGCGGGATAGCCCTCTTTGTAAGGGAGGACTTGGACACTGTTGAGATGGATTGTGGTGATGAGGAGATTGAGTGCCTGTGGGTTAAAATCAGAGGAGCCCACCAGAAGGTAGATTTTGTGATGGGAGTCTGTTATAGACCACCCAGCCAAGGAGAAGCAGCTGATGAGCTCTTCTATAAACAGCTGGGGTTAATCTCTAGATCAATGCCTCATTCTTGTGGGAGACTTCAATCTTCCTGATATCTGCTGGAAGTACAATAGAGCAGAAAGGAAGCAGTCTAGGAGGTTCCTGGAGTGCGTGGAAGACAACTTCCTTGCACAGCTGGTGAATGAACCAACAAGGGAGGGTCCCCTCCTGGACCTGCTGTTTGTGAACAGAGAAGGCCTTGTGGGGGATGTGGCAGTAGGTGGACACCTAGGACTAAGTGATCATGAGATGATAGGGTTTTCTGTTCTAGGTGAAGTGAAGAGGGTGGTTAGTAGGACAGTAGCATTAAATTTCCAGAGGGCAGACTTTGAACTCTTCAGAAGGCTGGTTGGCAAATTCTCATGGGAGACAGTACTTCAGGGCAAGGGAGCCCAAGAGGGCTGGGAGCCCTTCAAAAAGGAAATCCTAGCAGCTCAGGAGAAAGCCATCCACATGTTCCGGAAAAAAAGCCGGCAGGGGAGAAGACCAGCTTGGTTGAACAGAGAGATCTTGAGTGATATCAAGAAGAAGAGAAATGTTTATGGGCTCTGGAAGAGGGGACAGGCCTCTTGGGTGGACTACAGGAGGGAAGTGAGATTGTGTAGAGAAAAAATCAGAAGGGCTAAGGCTCAACTAGAAATCAGATTGGCCAGGTCTGTGAAAGATAACAAAAAATCCTTCTATAAATATATAAATAATAAAAGGAAGACTAGGGAGACCATACAGTCCCTATTGGACGCAGAAGGAACAACAGTGACAGGGGATGAGGAAAAGGCTGAGGTACTTAATGCCTTCTTTGCCTCAGTCTTTAATTGTAAAGAAAGTCGTTCCTTCTGTGTACAAACCCAGGAGCTAAAGGAGCAAAATAAGGCTCCCATGATCCAAGAGGAGGTGGTCAGAGCCTTGCTAGCCCGACTAGACACCCACAAGTCTATGGGGCAGGATGGGATTCATCCAAGGGTATTGAAGGAGCTGGTGGATGTGCTGGCCAAACCCCTTTCCATCATCTTCCAACAGTCCTGGAAGACTGGGGAAGTTCCACTGGGCTGGAAGCTGGCTGATGTTGTGCCCATCTACAAGAAGGGTCGCAGGGAGGACCCAGGGAACTACAGGCCTGTCAGCCTGACCTCAGTGCCAGGGAAAGTCATGGAACAGGTGATCTTGAGTGCTATCATGAAGCACATGCAAGAGAACCAGGTGATCAGGCCCAGTCAACATGGGTTCACAAAAGGCAGGTCCTGCCAAACTAACCTGGTCGCCTTCTATGACAAAGTGACTCGGCTGCTGGATGAGGGAAAGGCTGTGGATGTGGTCATCCTGAACTTCAGTAAAGCCTTTGACACAGTTTCTCACAGCATTCTGCTTCGGAAACTGTCAGCCTCTGGCCTGGACAGGCACACACTCTCCTGAGTGGAAAACTGGTTGGATGGCCGGGCCCAGAGAGTGGTGGTAAATGGTGTGAAATCCAGCTGGAGGCCAGTGACAAGTGGGGTTCCCCCGGGCTCAGTGCTGGGTCCAGCCCTGTTCAATGTCTTTATCAATGACCTGGATGAAGGCATTGAGTGCACCCTTAGCAAGTTTGCGGATGACACTAAGCTGACTAAGCTGGGTGGAAGTGTTGATCTGCTGGAGGGTAGGGAGGCTCTGCAAAGGGATCTGAACAGGCTGGACTGCTGAGCAGAGTCCAATGGCATGAGGTTTAACAAGGTCAAATGCCGGGTCCTGCACTTGGGGCACAACAACCCTGTGCAGTGCTACAGACTAGGAGAAGTCTGTCTAGAAAGCTGCCTGGAGGAGAGGGACCTGGGGGTGTTGGTTGACAGCGACTGAACATGAGCCAGCAGTGTGCCCAGCTGGCCAAGAAGGCCAATGGCATCTTGGCTTGTATCAGAAATGGTGTGACCAGCAGGTCCAGGGAGGTTATTCTCCCTCTGTACTCGGCACTGGTGAGACCGCTCCTTGAATCCTGTGTTCAGTTCTGGGCCCCTCACCACAAGAAGGATGTTGAGGCTCTGCAGAGAGTCCAGAGAAGAGCAACAAAGCTGGTGAGGGGGCTGGAGAGCAGGTCTTACGAGGAGCAGCTGAGAGAGCTGGGGTTGTTTAGCCTGGAGAAGAGGAGGCTGAGGGGAGACCTCATTGCTCTCTACAACTACCTGAAAGGAGGTTGTAGAGAGGAGGGTGCTGGCCTCTTCTCCCAAGTGACAGGGGACAGGACAAGAGGGAATGGCCTCAAGCTCCGCCAGGGGAGGTTTAGGCTGGACATTAGGAAAAAATTCTTCACAGAAAGGGTCATTGGGCACTGGCACAGGCTGCCCAGGGAGGTGGTTGATTCACCTTCCCTGAAGGTGTTTAAGGCACAGGTGGACGAGGTGCTAAGGGGCCTGGTTTAGTGTTTGATAGGAATGGTTGGATTCGATGATCTGGTGGGTCTCTTCCAACCTGCTTATTCTATTATTCTAAACACCATCTCTCTAGTTCTATGTGATATAATTCACATCAAAAAGCCTTCACAAAGCCTTTTGTCCTCACTCCAGACATATACCAGCTTCTGGAATTAAAGATATCACCACATTTCCTGGCTGAAGGAAAAGAACTGCAAGGAGCAGGTTCTAAACTGAACAAAGTTAAAAGAAAATTTCTCCTTTGATAACAGTGGGTTTATGTTCAAGCTATAAAATATGGCATTGTACAGTCCTTCCCCTTGTCCACACACAAAGTTGATATACAAAAGGCACAGAGAACAAGTATGTAATCCTAAAAAATTGGGTGTCACCACTTAAGTAAAAGTTAATAGTTATAACTGTTCTCCAGGAGCTTACTTTGTGAACTTGAACCTGCCTTTGCAGAACAGAGAAACTAATCCTTTACCTGTAAAGCCATCTTGAGAAGAGGAGGCTGAGGGGAGACGTTATTGCTCTCTACAACTACTTGAAAGGAGGCTGTGGAGAGCAGGGAGCTGGCCTCTTCTCCCAAGTGACAGGGGACAGGACAAGAGGAAATGGCCTCAAACTCTACCAGGGGAGGTTCAGGCTTGACATCAGGAAAAAATATTTCACGGAAATTGTCATTGTGCACTGGAATAGGCTGCCCAGGGATATGGTTGAGTCACCTTCCCTGGAGGTGTTTAAAAGACGGGTGGATGAGGTGCTGAGGGACATGGTTTAGTGATTGATGGGAATGGTTGAACTTGATGATCCAGTGGGTCCTTTCCAACCTAGTGATTCTATGATCTTCCATGTTCTTCAGCTGGAGGATTGCTTTATATTTGTACTATCAACTCATTTAAAGTAGTTCTTATATATGAAAGTAGATATGAAGTTGCATTAATTTCATTCAACTTTAGGCACATAAATGCCCAATATTATGAAATCAAAATGGCTAATGCATGCATATATTCGGAGCAGTAATCTACTAGACTCCTACACTCAATGTGCAGAGAGAGATTCTTTTGAAAGAGTGAGCTATACTATGAGAGGATGGAGATGACTCTTTCTGGTGAAGGGGTCTAGACTTCAAGGTAAGGTTAATATCAATGTGAAATTAACACAAATCTATAATATCACTACAAAAATTTTTTAAAGGAGGGCTTTTTTTTTTTTTTTTTCTGCACTTTTTTTTTTTTTTTTTTCTGTGGTTTTTTGTGTTGAGAGGGTGAGGGGAAGTTTCTTATAGCAGAGTTACCTGTCACCTTCTTTGAGTATGCAAGCAAGGACAGACTCCACAGCAGCAACGGTTACAGTCCCAGGAAGCACCCTATTAATTTATATGTATACCTATACTATGTGTGGTCTTCAAGTACCACCTACCTGTTACTAAATTATCCCCAAGAAAACAATACGCAACCTTACATCTACTGAACTTTGTTGGTAGCATTATTTAAAAAAAATTCAGAGGACTTGTTCTGAGTGCTTTTACTATTAGCAGTTCAAATAAATGTTTTCAAGTGGCAGGTTTAAAATATCTTTAAAAGTTGGAAAAACAGTTTTTACATGTGAACTGCAGAATTTATTACAAACTCAGAGAAAACAAGTACATTTACAATGTGGAAATTATATAGGTTGCTGTTTTCACACATATGTGCCTCTGGATAATAGCCTTAATTCCTTTTTAGGCACCAAACCAGAACAAACATGTTTTCAATAGTACCAAATATCTGCAAGGCAATTTTGTCAGAAATAACACTGAGAAAAAAAAAAAATCTCTCCAGTAAACATACCTTGTATAAAAGTAAAAACCAGCAACCAATATAATTTGTGTTCTTTCACTCCAGTAATGAAAGGCCACATCTAACTTCTAACTTTTCAATTCAGGTATGATTCAGCCAAATAACAACACATACCTGTAACTTGAAACGTGTACCTGACTAAATCTTTATTCATAAAACATAAACTTACACACTTCTTATTTTCAAAGGAATATAACTGCATGTGATATGTTATATTACTGACTGATGGCCAAAGTGAAATGCTAAGGTATTTGTGATGGAAAATCCAGTCTGAGTTCATGATTACATTGAGGAATTAATTTCTTAGAGTAATATTCCCTCCTAAAGCATATAGATTGCTTGCTAACAGTGGGGAAAGAATTTCAAAACCAACATCATCTGTAATTTTGTAAAACATCTGGCTTTGCACAGATTTCAGTAAGGCTAATGTTTGCTTGTTAATGATGTTCATTTATATGGCACATCATTTATCAATTTTCGGTGATTTTTGCTATACTTTTATTATTTGCCAGTGTTTTCCTTACTTTATTAAGGGTTTGAGTTGGTTGCTTTTTTTGGTTAGTAAACATGACTTGGTTTTGTAAGATTATCATTAATTTATGGGATTTGCTCCAGTTCTGCACTGGCAGTTGTTTTTGTTGCTGGCTTGTTTTTATTTTTTACAGAAAACTGAGAGTAGCCAAAATGAAATGATTTTTAAAAATGCCCTAGAAAGGAACAGCAGGGGAAGGAAAGAAAATCATACATTTAGGAACAGAGTAGCACTACCACCAACAATGAAAACTTTATAGGATTGAACTTTATTAACTGTCCATTTCAAGCTACCAGTAATTAGCTCAGCACAAAATGATTGTTACCATTCAGCAGAGAAGGTAGCCCCTTCTCCATAAGGGAGTTTCTTATTAGAGACTGTTTTTATAAATGCATAGTTTCCTTAATTCCAGTATAATGATTTTTCCTGACTTAGTTACTGTTGCTTTAAGTGGCTAAAATAAACACTTTCGTCCATGTACTTTCAAATGAAAACATGAGTGTTCATGGTTTTACATTACTGAATTTTTCTCTTATTGCCTAACCCTCCCCATCCCCCTATTTTCTTTTATTTTGGACTACAGTCTCTAGATACTTTGATAGTTTATGTTTTCTTCTCGTAGTGAGGTGTAGTAATAAAAAAAGCTCCTTTGTCAGCTACCAAAACATGTCAAATTGACTGCTGCCTTTTCAAAAGGAACTTTACCAAAGGGCTTTGATTGTGTAAACACTGCATTCTGTCCTGAAAGGGGGAACATTGTAGAAAAAAAAAAAAGCATGAATAAATATTTTTTCTAATGTCATTTTCATACTTAAAGGTGCCTCTTAATACTACTGTGCTGCACACTCATATGGCTTAGACAAATTGTTACTTTTCCTGTGTGTAAAGTTATTATAAGAAGGTGTGTTAGAGACATTGCTTATTGCTTTGAGTTCAATAATTTCCTATGTTGGCCTAAATTAGACCAGAGCAGCTATTCTGCAGAGGTTGCAGGGAAATGGAGAACAATGCAAACACACCATTGTTATTGAGTGATGACAAGGGAACCTGAACCAAAGTGTGAGTGGCACACATCATGCAGATTTTATTTATATTCAGTGTTTGCTAAAATTTGGGTTATTTCTGTGAAAAACACCCATATAACTAAGAGATGATCATGTTGGAGCATTTTTTTTATCAGAATATTGATATAAAACTAACCCATTAAAATCAGTTTTGAAGTAAAAATTTTTCAGATTTTATTTTCCTATGAAAATATCTCTGAAAACTGGATAAATATTTTTTCACACTCCTTGATAAAGTGCCACCAATAACAATTCTCTTTGTTTTAATGTCATAAAAATATATCTTTCATTTGATGTATGCACTTGTCAGAAAAATTTGACCAGACATATTTTCAGTGCAGCTTGTTTGGCATCAAGTTATGCTCACAATATGTCATGTAAGCATTACAAATGACAATAAGAACATATAAACCACTTTGTTCCTAAAGTCTAAAATTAAAATATCTTCAACCAATTAGTTAAACAGTTAGAGAGCCACTGCAATGCTGTTGAGTGTCCCTTAATATTAGTTTGACAAAGGCTTTCTTATGATGTCTGACATGTAGTTCATGGTCACTGAATGTTAAGTGCAACATAATCCCTAAAGAATCAATGAGAGTTCTGGTTTTAAAGTTTTAAAAGTTTTAAAGTTTTAAACTTTAAGTTTTAAAGTTTTAAAGATACTGTTTCCAGCCAAATAACAAACAGAACTAACAGTAGTACAAAATGTTAACACAAAGGATGGATCCACTATCAGTATGTAATCAATCTTTACTCTTACTGTCTCTGATATACTCAGATTTTCAAAAAGTTTTCCTAAATATCAGGTCTTTCTTCAGATGTCATTAATAAAAAAAAAGATGCCAGGAAATAATAGGAAAGACCTTTTAAAATTAATTATTGGTTGAAAAGGAATAAAATATATCATTAAATAATAATGTTTTACAATGGAATATGATTACCAAAAGGGTCTCAGAACAGTTCAATGCTCTGAGAGTTCAGAAGTGGCCCACACAAAGGGGTTAACAGATAATTGAAAAAAACCCATGATATAGGTCTATGAAAGCACAAATGTCATGGATATGAAAAGTTCATTCTTCATTTCACACTAATAAAGAAATTAGTGTAGTTCCAGAAAAAAAAATGAGAGATAGCAGCTTAAAATCAAAACAAAAGAAATAGCTATCCTCCTCCCCACAACTCACTCCTCTGAATCAAATATATAGTACTTAATCATCTTGCAAAAGCTAGAAGGGTTTTAGGGATTGGGTGGACAGTCTTAATGATCTGTTTTTCTCCACTAATAGCACCTTCCAGAATGCTTCTGGTATGTCAGTTCTAGGAAAATAGTCAACATCTGCCATTGTTGTTAATGATGTTTTTAGAATAAAATCTGCATTTAAATAAAAGTGCAACTTAGGGTTCGATGACTAA
Source organism: Phaenicophaeus curvirostris (assembly GCF_032191515.1). Lineage (NCBI taxonomy): Eukaryota > Metazoa > Chordata > Aves > Cuculiformes > Cuculidae > Phaenicophaeus > Phaenicophaeus curvirostris. Next base: position 49,302,085 of record NC_091396.1, on the reverse strand, counting down.
GTCACACTATTGCTTACTACATGGAGGAAACATACAGAGGGAAAATCTAGCTTCTCTGGTCAACCTGTTCCAGTGCCTCACCATCCTCATTGTGAAGAATTTCTTCCTAATATCTAATCTTCAAATTTAAAGCCATTCCCCTCATCCTGTCACTACATGCCCTTGTAAAAAGTCCCTTCCCAGCTTTCTTGTACAGCTAAAGGATAAGCCTGTTTTGAAGTTTTAAAGAAAACAACTGAAATTTTGGCGTTTAATAATGAATCAGTTCAAAGTAGGGATACGTCTTAGCCATGATATCTTTAGGCTCTGTTTGGAGAAAACCAACTGAAAATTATTAGAAGAGGAAAAAAATGCTCATCTTGAAAAATGTTTTAAAATGCTTTCATTTCAATAGAGTAGTTGCAAGGGAAAGAGACCAATAGATATTTTCCTGTCGTGTGTGATGCAGCTTTTTTAACATAGTACCCTGTGGCAGTGATAGGAAGATATGAGTTACTCTCTTTCTTTTTCTTATGCTTGCCTGTAATGCAAATAAGCAAAAGAGGACTATTTTCTAGGAAAAAGAAAGGTCAGATTCGACAAGGTATCCTTGAGGTCTTAATCCAGCATATTGTCAAATGTAAATTTTCTACTTTCAATATGAGGTTGACTTTAAAGCAGAACATCTCAAGATATCTGAACTTGTATCAGATTTCATTTTGGTATTTGAAGCTGTCTCCATAGATTACAATCTTAGAAACCACTAGACTAAACTCCACTTCTTAACACATTCCTCGGCTGCAGCCTCATCTTCTGTTTCTGTAATTTCTACAATAAGTTAGCTACCATTTTCACCCATTTTCAGTGTATTAGTTTTCCTATCATCTCCTTGGTTATGTTCAGAAATCATACACATTCACTACTTGCCAAATATGACTTACATTTTCCAGCAGTTCTCCGTCATCAGATTTTTATCACTGGATCACAGCTGAACCCAGGGAGGAAGTTGTTACATGCTACTAAAATTGATAGTAGCTCTGCATTTTCAAAGAACAATGTTATACAAATGAAAGTTCTGCCTTGCAAAGTAATGACTAAAACACTGAAAACAATCTCAAAGCAACTCAAAAGCAAGCAAAAAAACAACCTTCATACAGGTCTTTTCAATTCAGAAGGGATCTGAACTATTGTACATAGTTAACCTATGTAGAGTATAACATTAGCAGCATGGTTTTTTTCAAGCAACACAGCGTGATTGCTTTCTGGTTGAAGGAATTGTTACTATTGCCAAAGAAGAATTTCACTCCTTTAGGTTTATTCTGAATTCTAACAGTGGCTTTATGATGTATTTGGCTGAATAAGATATTCACATGCATAAAACATGATTTCATTTTCTTTTTGTTGCTTAAAGGAGTTCCCAGTAGCCAGGTAAATAAGTATATACATATATTGAAAAGTATATACAAGAAGTGACCAACAGCAACCTCTGGTTCTTTCATTTCTATTAAATGAGTTCTATAAGCAGTTTTCATGTGTTAAATAATTAAGACTCATACATAGTCTATGACATTAGGCAGTGTCATTAGTTTATTCTTATTATTATTATTAGTTATATGCTCAAAGAAAATGGAGGATAAGGAATCTGCAAAGAAAATAATGTTTTAGTGACTAATACCACATTAAAACAAGGAATTACCTGAACTGACAATTTCCTTTCTATTTTTATTTTGTAACAAGCAACCAACCAATTCTACATCTTTTACTAAGTTTTGGTCATGTTTTCTTAAGAAAGAAAAGAAACACAATGTCTTGGATTGCAGCCCTGACTTCTTGGAATCAGGGAAAGAGGTAGAAAGGAACTGCTGTGGACTGTGACTATGATCTGTGACCAAAACCAGGCCACATTTACTATTAGTGAAGTAGAGAAGGAAAGGAATTCAGTCCACATCTTCCTTATACCTTGTAAATCCATTCTAGCTGGAGCAGACTGTGAGAACAAAAGGCTGGAAAGGAGCTATCTACAGGAATTTATTGCTATTCAATACCCCTCACTTTCCAAAGCAGGAAGAACCTGGAACACATGAAGAATTTGAAAAGCTTTTGAATTTTAGGAACATAGTATGCTGTTTTGATATTTCTGGCCCAAGTTTAATGACAACTCCCAGAATAAGGTTATTTTTCTTTCTTATTTTTTATTTTATTTTCAGTTTTCTCTCCACTTTCTAACCATAGATTTAGGAAAGGCTATGCCTCTGTCTGAGAAACCTATAGTGTTTAATATTCTGTGGAAGGGGCTCAGGAGGAAAGTATCATCAAAATGCAGAATGGAAGCTAAATTATTTTATCTAGTTTTGCCACTCTGCTGCTTATATACTCACAAGGAATTTTCCAGTGCTCTGAAGAGCATTAGAAACTGAAATTCCACTGAAGCACAAAGTGGCTGCTGAGCCACTTAATATTTTTTTTAATAATATTTTTCAAAACTGTTAAATATCCTTCAAAAGTTCTGATTGGAAATACAAATCTAAAAATTATCCATAGCTATAGAATTCTAGTAACATACTATTCGTCTCCCTATAATCCTGGAAATGCCACCTAAGGTCTGAAAATACATATACGTGTTTTCCTCATTGTTTTTCAGATATAAAAGCAAGCAACTTTTAAAACACATTTCTTTTTTTTCCCAAGTCTCCTAGAAAGTTTTTTTATATCCCAGCAGTTTCAATTCAGGAAACATGGGATTAAGATTTTCTGGGGTTCTCCTGTCCCCTAATTTTCCTGCTTCCTTCCCTCTCCAACACTGTCTGCAGCTAATCTCTAATAAAGGTTAATTTTGAAAAGTCAGCTCCATAATATTTACACAATGAAGTCAAATGGTGAATGAAATGCACTTGTAAAAACAACAGCAGCCTTTTCCTTGTGCAATATAGGATGTGGTCAATCATTTGGCAATTCAGTTTTGGCACATCATGAACTATTTATTTGTTAAGTCCAGTTTTTCAGACTGCAAAATCTCTGGGAGGTTTTTTCCTTTCTTTTCTTTTTTTCTTCCTCTCTATCCCCTCCACTGGAAACTATTAAATTTGCAGAGTCTGATGTTTATTTCACAGTGAAATGTGCACTATTGTATCGATAAATATTTAATGGTGGTTGAGCTCAGTGGGTATAGCCTCATATGTTTCTTTTAAAAGGTGTTTTATTACCTGGTGAGTGCACTGTGGTCAATTGAGCAAGAAAAAACAAACTCAAAATAAAAACTTTCCACTAAAAGATGACACAGGGTTCAATTTCAGTTTGAAGAAGGTGCAGAGGAAACCATATATTTTTCTGAGTCTCTCAGTCTTGGCACTGCACAGAAAACTCCATTTGGGATAAACATCAGGGGCGTTAAATAGATCATAAAAGCATTTGAGCTGAGAAAGACAAGTGTTAGAAAAGATAAAGTACTAAAAAGGAGCTTTTAGGAACAGTCCACAAAAAAAAAAAAAAAAAAGAAAGGTACATTCACTTTTCCTTGAACCTATGCAGCTTCTGTGATAGATTTGCTGTGACACATCATGCTTAGACTAGGACTGGTTTAAACTCACATGCAAAGTGATTTCAAGTCTTTCTGGACAAACAATTGTTGAAATGAAATATTAAATGTGATGTTAAATTATTTAAACAGTTCTGCAAAGTTGTTAACATGCACTTCATCTAATATCATGCTTGAAACTACCTAGAATAGCTTTGGCAGGAGAGGATTAAACTGCAGCAAATCTAAAAGAACCCCATTGACAGGCAATAATAAAAATTATATTATTGATAAATGTCTTCCTTATATTTCAGTCATATTCTAAACATCTACAGCTCTATTAACTGCCTAAATGGGCTTGGAAACAAAATTTTACCTTACCCAATTTATGCATTAACTTAAAATGCACAAATAAATTGTAATTTCTAGCAAGAATATAAAAGGGTTTTTAAGTGGTTATCTATACTTAAATGCAGCTGCAAGTCATACCCAGGTACAACTTGATAAATCTGAAAAACTGTTTTCATTTCTGAAGAAATTTCATATATGAGTTAGTAAGCAAACACCATCTTTAGAGAGAACTAGGACAGAACTCACAAAAAACCTTCTAATTCAGAGATGACATCAGAAATCTCTGTCAAACACGATGAATAAGATCAGTGCATGATATCTTGCAGGCCATGTTGCGGCTATTAAGTTTACTAAATAACTTAGTTATAAACTAAATGCTTTAAGAATAATCAAGGAATCTTTGAGACTATCAGTTCAGCCTCAGTGGAATTCTTTGGCAATAACCATATACTGTTGTGGCTGAAAGGTACTTGGTTCAGCTTACACAGAAAGAATAAATACAGCAAGAGGTCAAACAATCTGATGGGAAACAATACAGTTGAAAAGTAAAGGTGGAAAAGAATAATAAAAAGATGCTTAAAATCGTGATGCCAAGGTAAAAGGAAAATCAACCAGTTTGGGATTAACTTCTGAGCTCTTGTCTCTTTTACTTCATGGAGTTTTAACTGTAGGGCAATGAAAATAGCCTGAACTCAAGTTTCTACTATCCAATCAAAGACCACACTTGTGTATCAGTAATCAGGTATTGAAAATAACAAAGAAGAAAAAAAAAAAAAGGAGAGAAAAAAGCACATGTTCAAAATTAGGACCAGCAATTTCCTAATAATAGGTATAGATTGTGCATACTGTCTCAAGTATGGGGAAAACCTGTCCAGAAACATGTCATGAGTTAATCAGTCTAGCATAGCTGAGTTTTCTTGTCTTTAAAGATTTTCGTTAAATACTTTACATAACATAGTTGTTAAAAGGTGCAGATTAATTTGAAATGCGTTAAATTGAATACAGGCTATGAACAGAGCTAGATGCTAGAAATATTGTCCAGAAAATGATCTCTAAATAAATGAAGTGATTTCCCTATGCCAACATTCATACTTTGCTCAAATATTCAATCCACAGTCACAGACGAAGATCCAGCTTTTTCTCCCAGCATTAGTCAAGTGCAAACTTGAGCTCAACACCAAATGGAGGGGATTATTGATGGATATCTGCACTCCTTATTTCACCTTCAATTTTAGGGGATACCTTGTTATATTTTTTGAATAATTGTGTTATTTATTCAATTTTATGTTTAGAAATTTGCTTTATCTTGGTAACAGGACCCTTTAGCATTAAGTCATAATACAGATGATCTTTCTAGTCAAATATGTGAATATTGCTTTGTATCCCTTTTCCTTTGATTCCAAGATCCTTTGTGATTCTGTAAAACTATACCAAAGAAGCCCACAGTTGTTAAATGTCAATCAACAGTTCAATGTGCACCATAGAAATGATACTAGAGAAAAGAATTCCCATTAGTGGCTGCAAAACAAAATTATTGAGTTAACAAGTTAGAGGAAGCTTTAGAAATTGTGCTGTACATTCCATGGCCACAAAAAGTACTTACATGCAGTTTTCATATATGAAACTTACTGCTTTCATGAAGGCTGAGAAGTGAGGCTTGTGAGAAAAGGGTATTTTTTACCCAGAATTTGTTGGTTTTATCACAGAAATTATACAATTTCATCTTTTGTTCAAAATGTTAGCTTTCATTAACTTAATCAAAAGAAGGGTTTGACTGGATGCAATTGAGTTTTATCTTCTTTAATTTGCAATGGTTGCAATTAAAAATCAAATTGACTATCTTCAAGTTCTTTGGTTCCCACTGATTACACTGAGGGAATGCTATATCTCACAGGAAGCCACCAGAGCCAATACCTCACCCAGCTGAACTCTATGACTTTTATGGTTTTCACATAGAGATTTATCCATTTTTTCTGGCTTTGGTTTTAGCTGAAAGTAAATGCTGTTATCTTCAGTGTACTTCTGAACAGAAGGAAAACGTGAAACACTGTAAATTATTCAAGACAACTTTTACCCATAGGATTGCCAGAAACTTTAAAGCAGGAACTTGGGTTTGTTATGGTAAGCATTGAACTTCTGGACCTTCAGAAATCAACCTGTTGCAATGAAAGATGTGTGTCTCTACATGAGAGTGAGAGAGAAAAAGAGAGTCTCTTAAATGTCTACTTCACCAAGCAGATAAAGTATCTTATACTTCCTTTTGAGAAGGATATCCCATAGAATAAAGGTTAAAAATATAATTTTGAAGCTCGGTGAGCAGTTCAGTTCCAGTTCAGTGTGCATGTAATTTGTGAGTTATTTCTGATGTATACATTAATTCTTTCTTTTGGCTGCACCACAGTTCTTTCTTATTGTCATTAAAGTTAGCCCTGCCTGTTATTACATATTTTTCATTGGTAAGTGATTTAGAATGTAATTGATAAGCAAAGAGATAGAAGGAGGTTCTACAGTGGTGGCGGCAGGAAATTGCTGTAGGACTGGTGGCATTGAAAACGTGTAAATTCTGTATTTCATGAGAAATCTAAGTTACATGGACTTTTTGTAATGCAATATAAAGAAAAAGTGAGAAAAAATATAAGTAGTACAGAATAGAAAGGACATCTGGAAATGATATAAAGGACACTACAGTGCTGAGACCTTGACATATTGTGTTTGCAGTATATATTGATACAGAGAGAAGAACTCAGCAAAACATGCCTGAGCATCATATTTCACTCCTATCTGACCTAACAATGTGGGATACAGCAATCTCACATTGGCAAGCAATCTGGGTTTTTTTCCATTTGATGAGCAGGCCACATCCGTGTCTTTCTTTACTCTCTAATTACATAGAAACTTCAACTTGTAAATTTGTATTTTTACTCTAGGTAAGATTTCTACAATCCCTTTTCTCACGCTAATTTTATCCTCCAGCTCCCTCACAATCACTGAAAGTACAGCACACAGCTGCTATATTTTTTTGTCTCCCTCTTGGCGCAGTGAATAAATCATCTTTAATTCTCAACATTTAATTTGTCCCTTCAATGTCACATTTGTTTTGCAAAACTTGAGCTTGAACTTGAAGTCTTTCCCACAGATTTTGCCCTTGGATGCAGCCTGATCTAATTATCCTGGCTATTTTTTTGTTCCTATATGTTTAGCTGTCATTTCCATAAACTAAAAAGTTTAGATTAAGTTTAGATAAATCTCACAGAAAAACACAGATGATAATATGATTTACTAGATCATAGTATCACCAGAACTGCCCCTGACTTTTAGTGGATGGGGTAAGGTTTTGCCAAAAAATTTTGTCTTTTGGCAAAATAGATTTCAAATCAAATGAGCCAGAAGTTGCTAAGAAGACCTGATTTGAAGTCATGGAATAATACAAGAACAGGATTTCTTCAGTGCTTGCAGTTCCAACCCAATCCAGATACTGTGTTTGAATTAGCAAACAACATATCGGGGGCAAAGAGAAAGAAACAACTGGACTGAATAATAATTTCCGAAGCCATATGAGCAATGTGGGCTAGGTATTGTAGTATTTATAATTAGAAGGAGTCTCTGTCTCTCACTTTTAATACACAGTATCAGTCAATTCTGGACTTTAACAATGGAGAAGATTTCTCCTTGATTTTCTATATTATTTTCCAAGGAAGAAGAAACACTGAAAAAGACCCGACATAAAGCAAAATTATTTTTCAAACTGGTACCCAGAAAAACGCATTAATTTAGACACTTTCATAGAATCATAGAATCATAGAATAACCAGGTTGGAAGAGACCCACCAGATCATCGAGTCCAACCATTCCTATCAAAATTAAAAAAAAAAAAAGGAGGATTACAATCCCACGAGTGAAAATGTCCTTGATGATGGGTTCGATGAATGGAGCTTCACCTTTAGAAAATGAACAGTGTCACGGTAACAGTTTTTTCATCTTTAGTTTATTTCTGTGTAGTTTTACTGGGAGGCTCTCTGTTTGAAACTCTCCTCACTTTCTTGTCTTTCATTAAATTGGAACCATGGCTATTTGGTTGTGGGGGTTTTTTATAGTTCTGTGAGAAATTTTTCTTAAATTAGTTGGACTTCAGTCTTTGTTTGATCCACCATCTGATAATATGCAAATTAGCAGTTGTATCTGCTAGCAATCAATATAATGTTGAATAATTTCTAATCAAGTGAGGCTTTTCAAAGTATTTTGTGTCAAAGAAGTTTAGTTAAATAGGTTGGATACACTGGTAATGCTTCAGAGAAATGAATGATCTTAGCCTGACTGTTCCCAAAGATTTTTATTTAATGGCTGGAGGGATGTGGTGTTGGTATGGGCCCTTCACCTGCTGGTGATGCCATGGTGCAGTTGGAGTCCTGTGGATATGAGCAAGAGGCTTCTGAGGTAGTAGGTGCCAGCAAGAAATCTTCTGCAGAACACCTTAAGGGAAAAAAGGGGTCTTCTGCTAAGAAGGCAATGAGGCCAACAGCCCAGCTGAAGTGCCTCTATACAAATGCACAAAGCTTAGTCAACAAACAGGAGAAGCTGGAAGCTACTACACTACTAGAAAGCTATGATCTGGTTGCCATCACCTAAACTTGGTGGGATGACTGGAGTGTGGCTATCGGTGGCTATGGGCTGTTCAGAAGTGACAGATTGGGAAGGAGAGGTGGAGGCATTTTCCTCTATATAGAGTGTAAAAAACTTTTTGAAGAGTAGCCATGAGCAGGATGAAAGGTTGTGGGTCAGAATAAAAAACTGGGGCAGCAAAAGGAACCTTGTGGTTGGTGTATACTACAGGCCACCCAGTCAAGGAGAGCCTACTGATGAAGCCTTCTTCCTCCAGCTACAGAAGGTTTCATGCTTGCAAGCTCTCATCATACTGGGGGACTTCAACCACCCTGACTTATGCTGGCAAAGCAACATGAAAAGGTGTAAGCAATCCAGGAGACTCCTGGAATGCATTGAAGATAATTTCTTAACCCAGCTAATAGACACCCTCACCTTAGGGGATGCAGTACTGGACCTGATGATCACCAATACAAATGAGCTCATCAGTGATGTCAAGATCGGAGGCAGCCTAAGCTACAGTGATCACACGCTGGTGGACTTCAGGGTCCTGAGGGATATGGGACAGGCAAGGGGTATGGGGTATGATCAGGACCCTAAATTTCAGGAGTGCAGACATCCAGCTCTTCAAGGACTTAATCAGTAGGACTCCTTGGGATATGGTCCTCAAGGACAAGGGAGTAGAACAGAGCTGGCAAATATTCAAGCATGCTTTCCATAAAGCACAACAGCATTCAGTCCCCATATGTAGGAAATCAGCCAGGGAAGGTAAGAGATCAGTGTGTCTGAGTTGAGACTTGCTGGTCAAACTGAAGAGCAAGAGGGATCTGCACAGGTAGTGCAAGTAAGGACAGGGAACCTGGGAAGAGTATAGGGATGCTGCTTGGTTGTGTAGGGACAAGGTAAGGAAGGCCAAGGTGCAGCTGGACCTGAACTTGGCAAGGAAAGTGGGGACTAACAAGAAGGGCTTCTACAAGCGCGTCAATCAAAAGAGGAAGGTCAAAGAGAACGTACCCCCACTGATGGATGAAAATGGTAAACTCATATCAACAGACGAGGAGAAGGCTGAAGTACTAAACAAATTTTTTGCCTCAGTCTCCACTGGCAACCTCTCTCCTCACCCCTCCTGGGTCAATGGACAACAAGACAGGGACTAGGGGGATAAAGCCCCTCCCACTGTAGGGGAGGATCAAGTTCATGACCACCTGAGGAACCTGAACATATACAAGTCTGTGGGACCTGGTGAGATGCATCCAACAGTCCTGAGAGAATTGGCTGATGTGGATGCCAAGCCACTCTCCGAGATATTTCAAAAGTCATGGCAGTCAGGAGAAGTCCCTGGTGACTGGGAGAAGTGTGGTATTGCCCCCATTTTTCAAAAAGGGTAGAAAAAATGACCCTGGGAACTACCAACCTGTCAGCCTCACTTCTTGAGAGCAGCCCTGTGAAGAAGGTCTCAGGGGTGCTGGTTGATGAGAAGCTCAACATGAGCTGGCAGTGTGCACTTGCAGCCCAGAAGGCCAACCATATCCTGGGCTGCATCAAAAAAAGTGAATCCAGCAGGTCAAGGGAGGTGATTCTGCCCCGCTATTCCTCTCTTGTGTGACCTCATCTGGAGTATTGTGTCCAGTTCTGGAATCCTCAAAATAAGAAAGATATGGAACTGTTGGAACAGGTCCAGAGGAGGGCTACAAAGATGATCAGAGGGCTGGAGCACCTTCCATGCAGGTCAGAGTTATTCACCCTGGATAGGAGGAGGCTCCAAGAAGACCTTATAGTGACCTTCCAGTACCTGAAGAGGGCATGAAAGAAAGCTGGAGAAGGACTTTCTACAAAGGCATGTAGAGATAGGTCAAGGGGGAACAGCTATAAATTGCATAGGGGCAGATTTAGACTAGATGTTAGGAGGAAATTCTTCATGCTGAGGGTGGTGAGGCACTGTAACAAGCTGCCCAGGGAAGCTGTGGATACCCCACCCCTGTGTTTAACTTTTTAAGGCTCGGTTGGATGGGGCCTTGATCTGCCTGGTCTAGTGGGAGGTGTCCCTGCCCATGGTAGGGGTTTTGGAATTAGATGATCTTTAAGACCCCTTACAACTCAAACCACTCTATGATTCTATGATTTAGTATTACCTACTTTTATTGATTCCTGTATACAAGTTTATTAACATCTATGAAAAAGGAACTTAGAGTTGAACAGCATCTTGGCTCTTTTCAGTGTTAGATGTAGTTGATCCCTACATGTCTGGGAAGTTCTCTAGGATTTGGAGTGAATGGTAGATCTCACATTGCCTTGATGGTAATTATTCTCAAAATCCGCAATCCCAGAACTCACTCCAGAGCTATGCTCCTAGAAAGCAAAAATCTTCATATTTCATGCAGTGTCATTGCATGACAGATTCTTCCTTCACTACGCTGTTGGGGTTTTTGAAGGGGGAGTGGAGGGAGGACAAGGGAAAGGTTGAAATGAATGAAAAATTGACCCATTCCTTGGGGCAGCTGAATAGGTCTCAAATGGGCCATGGAGCTGCCTGTGTCTTCTTGATCTTATTGGAAAGAATGTGGGTGGGCAGGAAGAGATGAGACTAGGATTTCTTGCAACAATGCTCTCTGGAGGGTCACAAATATGATCACTTAAAGCTGATTTATTTGTTTTTATTGCCCTTGTGTTCTACAATTCCAATTTGTCTTTGCTCCTTTCATATTATTCTTGACCCTTTAGTGAAACACCCACGTAAGTCCAGATAGTTCTCTTTAACAATTTGAGTAAGCTTTCTTTATTCATTTGAGAATTCTGCTGTGCTTTATTTTATTTTTTATGCTTATTTTTCTAGAGCTGTTTCTCATACCCTTTCCCTTTCTGTTATTGATTTATAATTTCTCCAGAGACATTAGTAATAATGGAAGAAATTACAGGGTCACTTTCAAGAAGAATATTTCGCATTTTCTTGAGGATCTGAAAGCTCTTTCCTAGAAAATGGTCTAAGCATTATAGTTCCCCCATACACCCAGGGAATATTGCTATCTGCATTGTACAGATAAGGCAGAGGTAGAAAGTGACCTAGCCAGGATAACACTACAAGCCAGAGAAAATATTTTGGATGTTAGCAAAAGATCCAGACAGTTGGTCTCAGAAACTAGCCAGGAGATCATACTCTTTTGATTTAAACTGCCACATAACTGTGGTAAAACAGTGGAGAAAAAGAAAAAAAGACAGACAGACAGATATAGAAACAGGCTGCTGAACAAAGCAGTATAAAATCTCACAAATGTTCAGACTATTTTCTGATTCAGTGGTTTCCCTGATTTATATTTTCTCAGTGTTGGTAAGGAAGGTGGTGCATTATCATTGCCAAAAGAATATATTTATGTTACATCTACAAATTTTTCATAAATGCGAAAATGTCAACTTTGAAGATGTGGGTTTACCATGGCAACAATAGGATTTAGCCCTTGCCTGCCATTAGCATCAGCAGGTTCTGTCACGTGCTGTCACCAAAGCTGGAAGCTCAACTTCCTTATTTCCTCTGTCCACCTCTCATTTTCATAAACAGTGAATCAGTGAGTTACCTTGAGCTTAAGGGACATAGGTTAAACTAATTGATTGAAAATGATACAATGGTTATTATTTGTCATTTGTCTTAAGCACATTCCTTAAAACTTACTATCCCTGCTGGATTTCCAAATCTTCCTGTGGAGATCCTTCGACAGGCTGTTCACTGCTCTGCATGACACCAACTCTGCTATAATAAAAATAAGAAAGTGACAAGGACGGGTGGCAAAAAAATTTGCCATTAAGGGAAAAGACAAGGAGTTAGAAACAAAAATGACAAGGAAAAGGCCAATACAGAAGGCAAACAGATATGAAGCATTGTAAATATGTTCAGCCCAACACTTTCCTACCCAGGAGAAGACATTGTCTCATCCTTTCACATTAAAAGTTAATGTTTTCATTCGATTTAGGGCCAGAACTCTCTATTCATTTTAGGTAGGCACCAGTTGCCAAAGGACTCCCACTATGTATATTTTACTTCTGGTTCAAAGATGCATTTTATGAGTCCATAACTGAAGCTTGTGGAAGATCTTCAAGCTTCAAATTCACAGGGAGGGAACGGTAAAAATTTTGAACTGAGTCACAGACATTTTCTCTGCTATGATTTAGAACACTTCTGCCTCTTGTAGAAGGTAAATAATTGGAAGAGGTCTATGTTTTCACACAATTTTAGTAGCACATCTTTGTTTTGTAAAGAAAGCAGCAGTCATTAGAAATATAAACATAACTAAAGGAATTACCACATTCTGAGCTTAGAGCTTGTGAGTCTCTATATTTTCTACTCCTTTTCTAAGATGAAAAAAATATTAGTCAAGCCCTCAAAATCTTATAGTTAATAAAAAAAATCAGAATATTGTCTTGTTTTTCTTTTTCTTTAAATTTTTGTTGAGTTTTAGAATTAATTGATTCATTTATCTTTATTGATCAGCATTTTTATTTCATTACTTTTAGAATACCTGTTTACAGGCTGTTCTTCATGACTCTTGGGGCTTGGAAATAGGCGACCCCTTTCAAAATGAAAGGTTTGAGTACTATGAAATAAAGCTGAGAATTTTACAGAAAAACACCTGACTACGGGTAAATAATGCAACAAAGGTTACACAAGAAACCTGAGATAGTTTGGGTATAAGCCTTCAACCAGTTTACCTATGAAAAAAACTGTGGATGCAGCTCTCAGCTGTATTTTTGCTTTACAAGCTTTGTGCATGCCTAGGCTATGCATATAAAATAAGTAATTATTTTAGATTAACATGATATGTTGTGCTATAGTTTCAAACGCTTTGATTACAAGCTTTTGTGAATCATTTTTCATCTTGCAGTGGAGCACCTAGCTCCATGGGATTCCACTGCAGTTTTGGGGCAGGGTCATTTGTACTACTGCAATATCACAACTGCTACAGCCCCAGTTGGGCTGTTGAACCAGACCTACTGAAACAGGTAGCACTTAATTGCATTGCCATCTGGTGGCGACCACTGTGAATTCTTTGACTCCAGCATCCAAGGTCTATTTTTGCACTGTTTCCATCTGGCTTCTGTGAAACCTATCATTGCTAACAGAGGAGAACAACCCAGATAATTAAGTTCAGTTAGAACTGTGGTCTGACTCATTCCAGCTGACTTCCTTTGCTAAATTACATTTTGACTACATTTCTGTAGAGTATGTAATGTTGGTTCCAGTGGTTCCTCAAACCATTTCCAGTATAGTTTATGAAACAGATAACAAATAATACAGGAAGCAGGCACCAGTAGTAAAAGCAAAGCTTTGGGATTCAGTGACTTTCGATCTCTTCCTGCTTTGATAAACTGTATGACCTGTGGTAAATCACATAAACTTTTTCGATCCTAGTAATTCTTCTCTAAACTTGGGCTGATTTTTCTTATTAGTTTTAGAGGGTTTTCTGAGGTTTAATTAAGTAATGTCGTGCTAAGCACTTTTAAAAACTGAAAATTAAAGAGGCTAGAAACATATGGACTATTGCTATCCTTAGCACTATTTGTTTGCTGGTGTGATGCATTTCCCATTTTATTGATGGACTGTAATTGCACATCTCCCTCAGATACCACCTAGAATAAATCCTTCCAACATAGCTTGGAGGAACACAGATCATTTATATTTTCCAGTCATGAAACTTCTCCCATTGCAGTAAGGTCAGGACATTAATTTCTTAGTGCTCCCTGTTCCTGAGGGCAGATTATGCTGTTAGTTCATTTTGCTTCTCTGTCAGAGACCTGTCTTTCTGTGACCATCAAACATTTGAAGCAGAGTGTTTCTTGTATTTTTCTCAGGCCAAAGAGCTTCAACACTGCATAGATTTATTCTATCTTATAAAGAATTATTTATTTATTTGCTTTTAGACTAGTAAGATCAACTGCAGCAGTGGCAGTACTAGGTATCATTAACCTAAACCTCCCATCTGTAACAGGATGTCAGGTTTGATCATGTCATCAGAAGCTGGGTGCTTTTCCTGACTCATAAATTCATACTAGAAGGTGTGCCAGCTCATGACACAAATCAACGGCACAGAGAGGAAACTGTCCCACAAACACTTAAATAAGTAAAGGACGAATATCTGTCTTAGAGAGGTAGGAATATAAACATCACAGCTATGCACAAGAAGAAACTGGAACAGACATTCAACTCCTAAATAAATTACATGTAAGTGTAGCAGTTTTGGCATTGTATTGCATCTGGGCATTACGTAGGAATGAGAGGACCAGTCTCATCGTAATTCTGAGTACACTTGCATTAACCATACCCCTGTGATGCAGCTCCTGAAGTCTGAAGAATCTAGTAGGGAAAGTTTAAGTGGTAAATCTGACTCAGGTGAAAACTTATGTGCAAGGCTTATGTCAACCATCAATAAAACTCCAAAGAAACATCTCTGTGTTCTGTTTGTGAATATTCTCACCCTACTTCACGAGGTTTAACCTGCCATTTGAAAATATAAGAGACATCAATTCTGAAAACATGGTGGGGACTAGTCTTCTAATCTATCACCCTATATATTACAAAGTGAAATTTAAGGATTTTTTAAAGCTGGACACTGATTGACCCACTGATGATGACATTGTAGCTTTATGTCGTGCTAAGTTTTCCTAAAGCTATGTCCATTTTGTACTTACTGCATGCATTAACTTAGATCCGAAAATGAAAAAGGCTACCTAAAATATAAGTGTATACAACTTGGATTTCATTACGGTGTAAATTCCAAACATCCAAATCAGATATCTATAATCTCCATTTGGTGTGCCAGTGGATAGGATTTAGGTGCCTCAAAATGGCACCTCAGAAAGCCTATGAAAATCAAACAATCCAATAAACACAAAAAGCAGAAAGAAGACAGAAAGGGGTTGATACCAGCCTTGGCCAGAGGCTTGGTAGAATCTCTATATGGGGGTGCTTGAGAAAGACCTGAGATCCGGAAGAACCTACAAGTATTTTCTGGACAACAGGTATTTGCACACATACAGCTCCAAATGACAAGAAATCAGGTTGCCTTCTTTCCTTTCTTTTAGTCATTCCACATTTCTAAACTAACACAGCCTTAAAGAAAATAATAGGTTTGCAAAGAAACAATATTTCCTACAAGCTAACATTAACAGTATTTTCCTGAAAAATAAGCCTAAAACTAACAAGAATATTGAATCTTCCATTCAAGAGTAATACGAGATGCTGGCTTGAGAACCACTACCACTTTTAAGCAGAAACATTCCTATCCATGTATAACATGACTATTCTCAATCAACAGTTCAGAAGAATCTCCTAAACTATGTCTTAAAGAACTTGGTAGAAGCTTCAAGCGCTTGGCCATAGGCATCTAGAGAGCAATAACCTCTATCAGGGAAAGCATTCCACAACACAGACAATTTCAGTTCTTTAAAAATATGAAAAATTACTCAGTTTTATCTTTCAGTATACTATTACATTATTTTGGGTTTTTTTTTTTTCCATTACCTGAGGTGTTCCTTTAAACCCCCAAGGCATTGTGACTGCAAAATACAAACAGGCTGAAGGTGCTCAGGATAAAAAAAAGGTACCTGCAAATTTACATAGAGCTATTATCTTCTTTTCCTGAGCTTATGTTCAGTTTTTTAAAGTTGACTGTTTTCACATCCTCACACACATGCAGAAAAATGCACGATTCTGATTTGGCTCATGCTCTAAATCAGAGCAGTAGTGTTAAATTTGGACAAATAAGATTGGAATAAACATTTCTTATGAACAGGAAATTTAGAAGTAATTCGGATTTATTCACAGAAAATGGATAAGTGCTTAGATCGTTGGACTGTGTAAAGTAGAACAGCTATTAGGGTTATCTCTGTTTTTGTAGACAGGCATTTCTGTAAAAATTAAACATAATCTTCCCAAGGTAAAAGGACTTATTCAACCCTTAGGGGCAAGTTGTGCCAGCATTTGCCTCTGTGATTCTCCACTGTCTCTATTCCTTACTGGCAGTATATCTTCCCTTGAGTATAGCTGACAGTGTGACTATTCAGTATTGTCGGATTTGATCCGTATTAATTCCTGGCTGGAGTTTTTGAATGGAAATCCAGAATTCCTGGAAAGCTTGGAGGCCAGCAGCAATAGAAAGCATCACCTGATATGTTATGATATCAGCTCCAAAGTCCCACTGCAAATAGTTAGTTTCTAAGAATGCTGAGTGTAACGAGCAGTTGGGGGAAATTACCCCCTTTTCTGCTAGACCAGCAAAATAATTTTTTTAAATGAACTGACTATCTCAAAATATAATCAGAAATTAGGCATTTTAAATGCCTAGAGATCTGCCTTGTCTGTTCTGTTTTATTTATACTTGTTGTGGGTTGGTTGAAAGTAAAAAATCCTCCTGAGTATGCCATTGCATTGTAAATTCTATTGCTTAGATTTTCTGATCACAGTTTTCCATGTCTCTCAGATGTGTCACAACCTTGAGGAATTATGGTCATTTAATCAGCATTGAGCATTTCCATGTTCAGCCTTCAAGCAGTGATACCAAAAATCCTATTCACAAGTGACAGATGAATTCACTTCTCTATTGCCTTCTGTATAGTAGTACTTTACAAATCAGCTAAAGTTCACCTTTCTCAATAAAGCAGAGTTTATCAGCCCAATGACCTTCTAGAGGTCTTTAGTTTCTTCTTTTGCTCTTTTTTCTTTTTCTTTTTTTTTTTTTTGTGTCAGTTTATAACAAATGATTCAATATTGATATAAACCTGTAGATCCTGAGAGAATAACAAAGGTTTAAACTTAGAGCTGAGATGCAGCTTGCAGAAAATATTTGCCCCTCAAATGTTTAAAGACAATCTGTGATCAGCCTGAAGGCATGCTGCACAAATGCAGAAACTACTTAGCTATTTGGCCAGTAGCAGAACAAGACATTTCTAAGAAAAGCTTCTGTCACATTATGACCTTAACTTTGCTGGAAAGTAATGAAAAACTAGCTACAATGCAAGTTTCTGTTCCTCTCTGCTATGTGTATTGGTGACTACTTTTTCTTCTCCAAACTTCTTCATGGTCTGGTTTAATTTATTTCCAAAACAAACCAGAAAAGTGCTCCTATTATAGAATAAACAGAATGGAATAAGTGACTGCTATGCAAACCCAGACTTTCAGATGAGTATGGAGGTTCAGTCATTATACTTGCATAATGAAGTATGGCTCTGGTCACTGCAGAAAGATCTCCTTTGGTTGATCTGTAAGGAGCTCCTTTTCAGCTGCTGTCATGCACAGAGAATTCTCCAGAACTCCCTTCACGTGATGGACTATTATATAACTTCACAATCTCCACCTACTTCTTCTTCTCTTTGGAAATGTCATGCAATAAACAGAGGCTTTGGCATTACTAGACCCACAGACAAATGAGGTTAACTGAAGCTTAAATTCTTGTTAGGTTTGAAAACCTACGCGGCAGTGGATATTTATAAAGCTGAATCTCAGGAGTATCCTTTGTTTTACAGGCATTATGTGATGCCAAACTTCTCATAAAGATATATGTAGGCAGTGTTCAAGTGTGAGAGACAAGAAGAAAGGAAGGTATCCCTGTCCAGTATCTATACTGCAAAATCCATCCTTTGCCATTGTCTCAAATAGAAAAATCATCAAATCATTTGTTAAACTAAGGCTCACAATAGGCTGAAACATTCCTTGAGAAATTGAAGAGAGTGGTGATTGAGCTTGCAGAGCATAGGATTTTAATCAATTAGTTTTAAGAGAAATGTTGTATTTAATAAATGGAACTTAAAGAGAAAATTGGTGGAGCATAACATGAACTTCGGCTTGGATGGTTCAGAGGAAACAGTTTGTGCAAGGAAATCTTTTGTGATAAACTACAAATATGAAAGATGTGTAAAAACATGCTTCAAGTGGGATTTTTGTGTGGGATAATAATTGTCGTATTTTTTGTTTTATGGTTTTTGCTACTCTGGGGAAAACAAAAAAAGATTTTGTGAGCACAGAAGAAAGCCAAACAGAGCAGTCATTAGTTATAGGGACAATTTTTCATTTTCTTTTGACTTCTTTCAGTACCAGATGTTTGGTTTATGTCACATCTGAAAAAAAAACAGTGAGAAAAGGAACAGAGAGCACTCTTGCATCAGTTCTACCGTTAATACATAGGGAAGAGGATTTACATATATAACTCCTTATTAGCATCAATGGGAGCTATGAGTGAAAATCCTAAGTTCATCACAAGGGAAGAAGAGACGTCTTTGTGTGCCATAAAAATTTCAGTACAAATTATATAAGAAGTACACACAATTACAGTGATAATAATTTCAGTTTAATAGAGTATGTTTACCCATGCAGAAGTAGCTTGTTTTATACAAGCATAGGTAACGCTGCATAGAAAACGTGAATGTGATTATAATTAAGGGGCTTTTCTGGGCTTTAGACAAGTTGAGATCAGTCTCTGCTGTCATAAAAAGTGGCCAATCTCATTTCATGTAATCTCTTAGCGCCTCAGTCACATGCCAACAGGTGTAATAACCTTTCCTTTCACTCACATTTCTTCCTTCTTGACATTTGAGATTGTCAGCTCTTTGGGATTTGGCTATGTTGTAATCCATGTAAAAGCCAATATAACCACAGTCAAATGTAAAGCACTCTAAATTACATGCAATGCATCTATGGCATTTAGGGATTTCGAGCTGTCAAATGAACCATGAGACTACGCTTACTGCTATGTGCCAAGATTTTTATTTTTTTTAATATATCTATATTTTGGAATTTAATTTTCCTGGAGTTTCTTCCAGAATTGCTAATTTACGTGTCCAGCATTTGTCTTACCAAATTGAATCAGTGGCTCATCATGTCTGTCACATAGTCTTCAGAAGTGGATTTCCCAAAACAGCTGTCCACCTGAGTTTCACGGGAAAAGAATATAGAATCGTAGAATCACAGAATAACCAGGTTGGAAGAGACCCACCGGATCATTGAGTCCAACCATTCCTATCAAACACTAAACCATGCCCCTTAGCACCTCGTCCACCCGTGCCTTAAACACCTCCAGGGAAGGTAATTCAGGCTAGAAACTACTTCATGAGGTCTCTGGTCTAATCCCTTGTTCAAAGCCAGTTTGGTCTTGAAAACCACCAGGGCTGAAGACTTTACATTCCCTGGACAGGCTGTCCCATTGTCTGAATGTCCTCATAGGGAAGAGGTTCTTCTTACACTTATCCTGAAACTTCGTTGTCTTGCTTGTGTTGTATCTCATCCTCCAACCCTGCACTGCTATGAAAACTCTGTCTTCTTTATTATCCTGTCAGTTCTTGTCAATTCTTGTCAGTATTGATGGGGATGCTACATTGCACTACCACAGCTATCTCTTCTGGCTGAACAAATCCTGGTTCCCTCAGTCTATCTTCACAAGTCCAGTGTTCCAGCTCCCAGTCATCTTGTGGTTCCTGGTGAACATTCTCTGGCTCATCAAGGTCAATCTTCTTTCTCTTTGTTACTGCACTGGGAAAAATATAGAAAAATCAAGTACTGAAAGGTTTGGGTTTTACTCACGGGTTTTACTCACAGGTTTTACAGAATCACAGAATCGTGGAATGGTAGGGGTTAGAAGGGATCTCTGGAGACCTTCTAGTCCAACCCAGCTGCTAAAGCAGGTTCACCCATAGCAGTTTGCACAGGAATATATAAATATTTTCAAAATAGTGTATTGGGCAAAATATTTCAACATCTTTTACCAGCTAATGCACCTATCTCAAATACATGCCCGTGTGTTTATATTTTATCTATAATACAAGATAAAAGTATATGCACTGATTAAACTCGAGTTGTATATTCTCCACATCAGTGAGAGTTCTTCACCAATGAAAGTTCTGTACAATGAAGACTGACAGTAATAACTTGAATAGAGAATGTTGCTTTACCTTCAATTTGTTTCATATCACTCAATTCAAGAGGAAACAAGCAAACAGTGCATGTATAAAATTATGCACAGAAACATTGACACAGAATGCGGAAAAAAAATAGGAAACCTGAGTTCTTGTCCCAGCTGTTGTCTAGCTTTCCCCAAACCACTGTGGGGAACTTTATAAACATTTGTACTTTTATTTTGTAGGAGAGGTGATAATTTTTAACTCTTTGACAAAGCTTGAACGTTTTAAAATATTTTGAAAACTATATCAGAAAAAAAAAGATTCTGAGATTCCATCACATTCCCAGTTTACAGAATAAGGTGCCAGCCTGATAAAACTCAGAAGAGAATGGCAGACAGTAGAAAAATTGTCTTTGCCATTCAAAGTTACCTGCATTATTTAATGAGAGAAAAAATAATGGGCTAATAATAAGGTTAGAGAACCTTTATTTTGGGAAAAATAAAAGATATTGTCTCTTATTTAAAGCTTTGTGGTTATTACTTAATTTACATTATGGTCTGATTTATAAACACATGTTATAATGAGATAACATTGAGTTTGCATTTAAACCCAGGTTGCATGGTTAAACTTACATAGTATGCCGTGAAAAATGTTAAATTCATGTGAAACATAGAGATACCAACACTAGTAACAAAACTTTAGTTTTAAGCATTTTGTTGAAATCTTGAATTCCAAGGGAATTTGACTGGAGAAAGCATCTGCATGCATTTGATTGGGGAAAGTATCTGCAAAGATAGAATTTACTTTAGTGAAAAGTGACTGTAATCTGACCACTATCACAGTGCTGTAACTTTAGGTGTGCTTCTGTATTGTTCGGTCAGATAGAGGATTACACGAGAACTTTTACATTCACAAGGTCATCGTACTATTTATCCATATTACCACTTCTATGTTAGTTTTAGTACCAAACCTGCCTGTCTAAGGCAGGTAACAATATAAAATTTGTGAGTCCAAAAGACTGTAATAAAAATCATGCTTTTGTTCCAAATCATTATTTTCATATTCTCCGCAGCCAGTACAGAAGACATAGAACAAATTGCTTTAAGCCTTTTACCATATTTGGATGTGTGAGTTTATATACAGAAACATTTCATATTTATTTGTGTAACTCCTGAATTAAGTTTAAAAAAGCACCTGATTCTAGAAATAAGACCATGAGTCACTCCAGTAAAAATTATCTGCCTGGGTATCTTTCTCAGACTCTAGTCCTTGCTCCAAATTAATTATTCATTTCTGGGAAAGATAAGGTCATATCAGGAAAAACAACCCAAATTAATTGAACGGAACTTAGACTCAATCAATTTTGCCTTGTTTTTTGTTCAAAGAGTGATGAGTGTAAGACAGTTGAAAAATCATAGGGAAGAACTGCAAAGATCAGGATATTATATTTATGTAGGCTTTTATTTATTACAGTAAACACCCCCTTGACAAGAAGATCACGTAAAATATTTTCATGTTCTTTACATCTGCCTGCAAATCTTACCTAGCCTATGTCTTCTTGTCACTTTCTTCTTCTGTGTCAAACTAGTGTAAGAGTCCAAATTCCTGCTTAAAGTAACAGGTAAACACATTAGTTACTAGGCTATGTAGGTTTTTCCTTCCCTTGTAACATTATATCAGCATTTGTAGAGGAAGCACAACACATTATTCTTTAGGAATGTATCAAGTATTCCTTTTCCCCCTCCTCCTCTGCTTCCTCATCCCTGTATTTCTTCCTAACTTTTCCCATTTCACTATTATTCGTAATCTCCTCAGGCCTTACTTAACTTTTCCTGGCCTTGAAACCATTAGTTTGTTGATTTCAATATTATTATACCAAGAAACTTTTTTGCTTTAAGTGCTGACTTTTTCTTTTGAAAATAAATAT
This sequence comes from Phaenicophaeus curvirostris, assembly GCF_032191515.1. Classification (NCBI taxonomy): domain Eukaryota; kingdom Metazoa; phylum Chordata; class Aves; order Cuculiformes; family Cuculidae; genus Phaenicophaeus; species Phaenicophaeus curvirostris. Next base: position 49,279,842 of record NC_091396.1, on the reverse strand, counting down.
CTCAAAAGGCGGCTCACTGAGGGAACATGTTGTCATAAGCAAAAGAATTGGTTGTTGAAATGATATTGTTACTATTGAGACTCTGATAGATTTACCTCTGACCTTTCCAGTATTTAACAGTGAAAAGAGTCGGGACATGCAGTGCCCTCTTTGGCTCTTTTAACAGCTGCTTTGTGCAAGCACTTTTCCTTAGTCATTTTATTTTCAAGTAAAAGGCTCTGGAATTAAATCCTCCTATTTCATCTAGTAACTATCACTTTCAGGAAGCAGCTAGGATTGTCATCAGGCAAGCTTTGAGCTAACTTTGCCTAACAAGATTGTATACACTTTTTTAATTTTAATAGACTAAATTTTTGTCTGCCTTTCAAGAAATTTACACATCCTTGATGCTTTAGTTCATATTGATTGATCGTTTACATTCATCCTGGGTTTAATCCAGGTAATACTGTGAATTATGGGGCTGTTCAAGGCTTCTCTTCAAACAAGTTTGTCATGCTGAGGACTTCACTGCAAAATTCTTGAGCTTCAGATCTACATAAACTTGATAATCAGTTTCAAGAAGCAGTAAAAATATATGTAGACATAAAGGCATGAAATTTTAGTATCCTTCTATAATGATATAGCCTTAACCATCTTTCTAGTAATTAGCAAAATTATTTTTGACAGCAAGTAAATGCTGGTTATCAGCTGATTAATGAAAGCAGCTCAGCTGACTCTGTCCAAACTGAAAATGAAGACCTTTTGAATCACAGATATGTTCTGAATGCTTCATTGATATGTTCTGAATTTTTCATTCAAGCATGCTAGTGAATAAAACTAAGATAATTTATTATTTCAGTGTCTGAAAGTTAAGTTTCAGTGTCAGAGTTAAGTCACCACTGTATTTCTCCAAGCACAAGCAAGCAGACAAGTAGCAAGCAGTCCACCAGTGGAAGGACTGGTAAGAGTGACTAGAGTGATAGCTTAATGAGATTACCAGTAATTTATTAATTATAGCAATGCTACCTAAAGCTATAGGACCATGGAAGCTATCCTTCTGATCACTGAAATGGAGTCCAGGGAAGAGTAATGCACTTTTTGCATTCCATAGGTGTAAGGCATTTGGAGATGGTGTAGCCCTCAAAAGATATACAATAAAGAAGAGCTTTTGACATGCATTTAGGTGCTGGGAACCTGTTCAAGATATGGTATCATTATTTTCTGATATCACATGTGTTATTTTAACACAGACGGTAAATGTTGAGGTGATGAAAAGCCATCTCCTCAATGTAATGTTACATATTTGGTGCAGAATTTCTGTTGAAACATCAAACACATTATAGAGAAAAAACATAGTTGTATTCATTCTACTAGAATACCTTGCATGCTTCCTGAAAGCTGAAGATGTAAATTATTTATAAAATATTAAGTAATTATATGAAGTTACATGCCTGTATAATAAAATTAAGTAGTATAGATGAGAAAATCTTCTTATATACTACAATTCATTCCTGGTTTGCTCATTTATTTTTCTTTCAGTTCTTCAAATATATTAATTCTAAATATTGCATTGATTTGTTGAGGTTATAAGATAGTCAAAACAGTTTCATTACCCCATCGTGAGACTATTGTCACAGTTGACTGCTAATGCCCCCTTTAATCAACAATATTACACAAATAATAGTTATCTAGGAGAAGTTCAAAGTTATTCCTTGTGATCATTTGACTAAGTAAGTGAAATGCTTTCATATGACAACACAATTAATTCTATGATAGTGGTAAATGCATTTTAGGTAAATCTTTTAGAATCCAAAGGAAATAACACTGACAAAAATTACTGATATATCTGAACTTTCTGTTTTCATACTTAACTGGTTTTCAAAAGAATAATGTTATAGTAACATCTAATACACAGTACAAAATACAACACAACCTTTCAAGATTCTTTACAAAAAGATTAGCTTGCTTAGATAAAAGGAAAGAGGAGGCGAAAAAAGGAAAACTTTCAAAGCTTAGGTTATGACAAATAAACTACAGACTAAAGCCTTAAATAAATTAATTTTTAATTCAACCCTTCTTCCTTGTAACATAGATACGGTCCTTAAAAAACATTTAATTGACAGGAAAACTTTTATGTCCAGTCACCAGTATAATTACAGATGCTCTATGTCAACACTGAAAAATCTGTGTTGAATGTGCGCTATTTCCGCTATCTTGTACTACAGTTGAATATCAGTTGTTTGCTGTCCCGTCATCTTACAGATGGATGACTTCCACCATGTTCATTCTATTTTATTTATGAATTACCCTTGTTGATGTAGCACAAGGTAACTTCTCACATCATTTTGGCACATCTGATGCTTTCTGTTTATCACTGGAGCATAAGATATAAAGCATTGGAGGTACTATATATAGTAAATAGTAGTAAAAGGACCTAGCTGAGGGCCATTGTAATACCAATTAGCCATTTAGTTCAGTACAGTGCATAGGAGTCAATAATCTTAATCTTAGAGGTTTTAGCAACATCAAAATGGATCAGAACTGATTAATCTGTGCATCTGAACTGAACTCATACTGTTGTTATCACTGACATCAGCAGTCGGTCATGCAGACAATGTCTATTGTAGATTAGAAAAACATACTGATCTTTATTACTATCTTCCTTTTTCTTTTCTTTCATTTTTTTTAACATGAAGATAATATTCAGAGATGAGGTTTCCAATTCTTTTCTTTGGAATGGCCTTTTAAATTGAACAATATTAAAATAATCTGTTTCAGAGAAAGAACACATGCACAAGTAGGACAGTAAGCCAAGAATCTAATCACATAGCTGGATAGAGTTCTATAGCAAACTGACAAAATAATACTTCTTCAACTGTAAGTGTTAGCCCTGAGGATCTTGGTTGTACAACGAGCAAAATTTAACCTCGGGGAGCATAACTATATTGTACATATATGTAATGCACTAGAAGTGAAACAGCAGAGTGACAGCTCTAATACATGCTACAGGGCAATATCATACAATGAGAGTTGAATTGCTCTGTGTCTGGAATTCCAGGAAAATCAAATAGCTTATGGTTTTGTGGCTGTGAAAAGTCTTATAATTTCTGTTGTTTTCCACTCTATCCCATCCACATATTTTATTAAAAATTATTTAAGTCTATCCTGGAGCAGCCATGAGCTATTTAGGCACTAAACACAGAAAAAACTATTAACAGCTCAGCACGGTATTCTTATAATGTAAAGCAGACTAGAACACAGTGCTGTTGCATTTCTTTGCATTCTTAGTGTTGTCCTTCCTTATGTTTCTTCTTGCTTTCCTGCATATTCTATATCTTCATTTAAATGTTTATCTACTCCTACATGTAGGCTACATAGAGGAAACGTAGTCAAAATGAAGGACAATTAATTTTTATGCAAAACTAATACTTGGGCAATCTCCACTAGAATGCAGATAACATTTAGTTGACTAGGTTTCTGGAAGAGAGGTTCTAAATATAATTTAAGATTTCCTCTTGGAGCAATTATTTTGAAACACTGTAATTATAGGCTCAGCATTGTAAAATGTATCAAAGTAAAGAAATTTCTTTTAGAGCATACATTTAAGATTGCTGCCATCTACTTCTTGTGACATCTTTCTGTTAGACTTATGCTTGACAACTTCTGCTCTAAAAGGATAATATGCTATGCTTAGATGTAGGACAATGGGAAAATACTGAAGAGAGAATGATGGAATCAGAATTGTTTGAGTTGGAAGGGACCCATGAAAGTCACCTAGTCCAACCACTCTGCTATAGTCAGGGACATCTTCAGATTGCCCAGACTCCCATACAGCCTGACTTTGTGTGTTTCCTGGGATGGGGCATCTACCACCTCTCTAGACAACCTGTTCCAGTGTTTCACCACCCTAGTTGCAAAAAATGACTTCCCTAAATCTAGTCTAAATCTACCCACTTTTAGTTTTAAAACCATTATCCCTTGTTCTATTGCAACTGGCTCTGCCAAAAAGTCTGTCCCTAAAGGGTCAGAGAAAGGATGCAGAGTAACATAGCAAAGAAGTTTAAGCGCTATTTTGTTTAGGCCAGTTTCACCCCATTGCATATAGTGTCAGTGGAGAGCAAGTCATGCCTGTCAAAGTTACTGCAGCATACATGAAAGTTCGGAACCAAATATGCAATTTGATTTGAATTTTTTTTAGTACAAAGTGATGGATTCTTCTCTCTTTCCTTTATTTATCTTCATATTGAATATCAAGTGTGATATCTGAAAAAACCCTCACGTCTCTCCTTGCTGACAGGTGCAGTGCAACAGGGGAGGATTGTTCTGGGGTTCTAACCTCCTGGAAAACAGAAACCCAAAGTTTCATATTTATTTTTATTGATCCCTCATTATAAATAGACTACTAGTGAGTTCCTGAATACTTAAGTATTCAGAAATAAAAAAATCACTCTTTAATGTGCATTTGGAATAAGATCACTTGATTCAATGTCATCCTATATGGCTGTTAATCTCTATGGACTAAATTCAGCATAGCATATATAGGTCAACAGACAAAACTTCCATTGAAATCAATAGCAGAAATAAATTACTCCAGTATAGCATGTCAATCTGTATTTGATTTGCTGATACATGATTACACTGAACTGTTTGCTTTATTTACTTGTATTGATTTGTTACTGTGAAATGTTTACTAATTGCACATCAGATTTTAAAAGGTGTCTAATTGCATACTTCACACTAGTGTTAAATTCCATACATTGACCATCTGTAAACTATGTTCTAGAGAGTTACAGCTGTATGCCACGTTTGTTTTTTGTGATAGTATGGGTCATATAATTAGCTCTATGAAAGCTGAGATGACAATTGCAGTTGGAGGGATGAAGAAGAACAGAAGATAGCTCTATTTTCAGGGCTTGAATACTACTGGCAAGATCAAAAGTTTTTTTTAAGAATGTGGGACGCAGGTCCAGACTTTGAACACTACACAGTCCAAGCAATTTGTGTTCTGGTCTGAGTTGAGGAAAGGTTTGCTACTATGTCTTAACACTTCAATAATTAATCTGTATTTATGTACTTAGGTTTTAGAGCAGACATGAAAACTCAGATCCCTTTCATTCTAATGTAAACTAGAACTCATTTCCCCCCTACCCTGCCTTCTTCTGGGAGGTGGGAGATATCCACCCTCAGGGGAGTCAAAGAGGAAAATTTCCCTTTAGGGCTCTGGTTATAGACCTACTGTATGAGTCAGACACTGTCATCACCATTCAGTGGCAAAATAGGTTTTGCATTGTGTATTCTTTTTAATGGCAATTTATATGTATTGCAATTTGATTCCCATTTTAGGTATCCAAATTTCTCTCTTCATATTCCTGCTTGTGCCTGAATTGAGACCATTATTTACAAATAGGAGAAAAAATTATAGAAATATTTACTTTATATGCCCAGCATATTTATGGATATTCTCTTTGGAAAGTGTTTTGACTTCGACCAAGTTTGTACACAATCTTTTTTCAAGCAATACTACACTTAAGTAGAAGGAATCTTGTGAGAGTGAGAATAAAATGACAATGAGAAAGAGCCAGTAAAATTACTGGAAATCTATCTGACCAAATTCAAATCTGGAAACAAATCTTGAACCTTAACTAGTTCTTATTTTATTCAAATCACTTTGCTAAAACCTATAAAATATAAATAATATGCTTTAAGTATGTAGAGTTTTGTCTGCCTTGCTAATGTGCTCTGTCTGGAGACTGTTAAATCATTCTGCAATAATATTGTCCTGGGCAACTTTGTGAGCAATGTGAGTTTAAAAGGGTCTAATGGTCAAAACTACCTGAAATGGGTCCAATAACCACAGAAATGAGATCTAATTGAGGCAAACACTGGAGTAATGCGTTAAATCTGCCCAGCTTCCCATTATAACACAAGGTCAAAATTCTCCCTTGGGCATTATTTGGCATAAGAGTTCTCAGGTCTGAGGGGAAGTAAAATATCCAAATGCTCAACATTTTTTTGTATCACAAAAATACACAGAAACTAAGTCACTATGCCTCTTTTTTCTCTGTGTCTGCAAATTTAAAACAAAAGATCCATTTATTAAAAATGCCACATTAGTAGTAAATAATTCTATCCAATCAAAGTTCTGGTATTGTTGAAGCCTTTGAGGTAAAAAGTTAGATCACAAGTGAGGTGGAAATTCTGAAATTCAAGCTCAGACATTAAACATTTGACGGTACATGCTATCTGTTTATGACTGTGTAACTAACCTCTCCAACAGCTTTGGTTTGCTGTCTGGGTCTCTTGTTACTAGAATTTTCAGGAAGACGTGTGATCTAGCATCTATGAGGTCGCTTCTCTGCTGTGTGCTTTATGCATAGATGTGGGGCTCTGTGAACTCTCCTTGCTCTCCACCTGGAATCAGTAGGTTGGTCTGGTTCTCTACCCAGGTCTTCAGGGAGAAAGTGGCCATGTCCTTTCTTGCCTCTGAAGTGTTCCAGACACTACAAAGGGATGGATAAAATTCCTTCTGTTCTAAGCGGTACTGCTTTTAAAGCTGTTAATTGCTTCCTGGGATACGTTGTTACAGGAAATACTAATGACACAGTTTAATATTGAGAAAGCACAGAGGGCAGTTTATTGCATCCACTGAAACAAGGTATAGTATATATCACAAACCATAAATCATGCTCATGACTGGGAAGCAGGTGAATATTATTCTTCCAGATTCCCAAATGGTCATGAAGGAGGAAGGAGTGACCAGTTGACAAGCTCCTTTACGCTCAGTCAAGAGTAATCTAGATAGTAAGCAGAAAAGAGTAGACTTCTCCACTGTTCCCTGAAACTGAAGAAATACTTGGCTGCCATTTGCTACTAACGTGGAACTGTAAATAGTTGGCTTCAAGCCAGTTCTAGGAAAGGAATTGCTGAAAGAAAGCTTTCTCGTATGGTATTTCTTTGACATGGGCAGAAGTAGAATATGCTGTAAATTTTATGAGAAAAGTTATTCTGCGGTGATTCATGCCTCAAATGTTGAAAGCTTATGTGTTGAATAGAGTCTTTAGATACTTATCCACTGTATGAGAAGCTGGGTCTTGATTCCCAGCCACCCAGATTCTGCTCCTATCCTCTTGGATAAGGGGTGAGGCAATTGCAAAAATGGGAAGTGTGCCTCCTCCTACAACAAGATATTTTGAATCTGAGCGTCTCTTAAGTCTTCTCTAATTTATATTCACAGGCAAATCAGTGTTTTACAGTGTGGGGAGTGGATGAACCTACTTTTACCCAGGCTGAAAAAAAAAGGATCTGTTCCCCACATCTCTGAATTGTTCTCAGTTCATTTGTCTCTGTATGAATTTCATGCACCAAGTGGGGATGTTCACATAATTAAAAGGAAGTATTGCTAATATTAAATGCACTGCTATGATCTCCTTTGAAATACCTTTTTCTAATCAGATTTCTGATTCCCTGTGTTCAAAAAAACTCAATTTGAAATTACCAGGGAAAAGAATAGTCAAATTCTTAAAAGCAGAACTAGAGCACCCAGTAGAGGCTACAGGATGGGAGATTTACGTTTATAACTAGACATGGGAGGAGTCAGAGAAACACCAATTATTTACAAAACCTATTCACACGCAAGAAAAGAGTACAAAATATCCATAAAAGACTTATGGGAGAAACCAGAGAAACACTGACAGAGAGATTTGATTACGAGAGTCTCCTCATAGGAGAAATAGGAGAAAGAATGGCCATGAATTTTAAGGCAGAATTTGAACAGGATTACAGGTTATGATTTTTCCAAAGAGCAGAAAAAATCCTCCTATGTTTCTGGCTATCTATATTCTATATATTCCTTATATTCTATTATGAATATAGAAGAATTTAAGAATCTGTTATTATTTATTTTAGATACTAGTAGAAAGTGAGAACTGCCCTCCACTTCACATGATAACGAGTGTGGGACCTTCTAGAAATGAAATGACAACAAATACTTCAAGTCCCAAAGCAAGACTGCCCTTCAGTGGATGTTATTGTTGATGGTGGATGGCATTGTTGAAGTAAGCTTTGATATGCAGTAGTGAACAGCTTTGTGCTACTAAAGGCAGCAGAGGTAGTGAACTGCCCAGACAAGGCCACTGGTGCAGGATGAGCCACCATTTCCTCTCCAAGTCAGCATCACACTATAGTCAAGGGCTCAGCTGATTTCCACTGTTACCATGCAGAGTGGAGAACTCCTAAATCAAGTATGACCCCTTAACATTCAATCTGCTGACAGCACAGATTACATGTACTGGAAAGGCAAATTTTGCACTACTTGTGCTTTCCAAAAGAGAAGTAAGGCAGTGCTCTAAGCACCATTCAATGTGGCTAACTAGTCTTGAACACCCAGCAGGGATGTTTGATGTACGCAGTTGCAAACAGAGATGCTTGAAATTTTTCAAAAGCATTTTTATGTAGATTAATATACTTTATATAACACTGAATATATTCACAATAAATTACTGGTTTCCCCCTTTTCTTCTTTTGTTTCCTTCTTATGTTCACCAATTACTGCTCACAAAAGGAAGTGCAGAGAAAAAAAAAAGGATGACCAACAAAATTAAAGTTAAAATAAACATAAAATAAAAGAAAATTGTCAAACAAATAAAAGAAAATGTTTTAAAAATTACAGAAGATTAAGACAAATATGCACAAAAATTAATGAGAGAACACTGAAATAATTAAAAATGTCTTTGTTATAATCTGGGTGTTTTATAAGTTTCTAGAGAAGTCTAAACCAAACACCAAGATAAAAGTACGTCCATCTTGTTGCTAAAACATGAACACTTATAAACACCTATACATAAGTGCATAAAATACTTTAGCAGTTGGTAAATCAAACATTAACTTCTAAATTAAGGTTATCGTTATCTTTTGGACATGGATCTTATTCCCTCATATAAGAAATATCCATACTGTTTTGAAATCTGAAAAAAGAGGAACCACAGCAGTGAGATAAGTGCAGGTGATTTGATTCCAAATATGTATTTCCTAAGACATGAAACTATCATGTTTCACAGTTAAAGTTCTTTTTCTTATTTTTTTTTTAATAACTTTATGTGTAGACCTGCTATTTTTATTTTTCTTGAACATCTTTTATAAAAACTTACAGAACCAAATTCTGCTGCATTTCTTTCTGTGCCTTCCCTTGCTCTTTATCCTTCCATTCTTTTTTAAATCAAAAAGGACAGGACCAGTTGTTAATAAAGGCAGAATTTGAGTCTTACTTTGCACTTCTAAACACATTTCATCTCCCTCAGACCAGATCTAATGTATTCTTCTGTTGAATTTGGAATACAGCCACAGAAACTGAGCAACTTACAAAAATTTTAAGGAGTTGCCATGTCATTCAACGCAGGAACTTTGACTTTAGTCTATGCATCACAGTCACAAGATTCAGCCCTTATGAACCCGCAATACTCTGGATTTGATAGTGGAACTTAAATTATTTGATAAGAAAATGGCATGTCAAACATTTTGCCATTTTTTTAGTGTGTGCTAAAAAATACCATTGGTTTAGTAACTAAAATATTACAGAACACTTGTCCTTCACAATTCAGTAGTCTGCTTTCAGTTGAATCCCCATGATATTGGAAAGCTGGAAAGATGAAAAATAATAAGAAAATTCCTTTTACTTTAAATTTACAAAAATAATCTCTTGCCCTACACATTTGTAACATTTAAAATGAGCGCAATTTGTATACTTTAAAATAAAAAAAAAGTTAAAACTGAGTGAAATGTACCATGGTTTTCAATTGCTTTCAATTATCATTAAACCTTTTTGAGAGCAATTTGCATAATGTTTCATAAACATGTAGGCAGATTAACCTTTTTAGTTAATTTATTCATTAGCAGTAAAAATTCAAAGCACCTCTTATGAGAAAATAATGTCTTGCTGTTAAATTACATGGAAACAAAGCAATTGGGACATAGTTGCCTAAGTTCTCCCTGTGTCAAAGCACAAAACTGTGGAGAGACTAAAGCTTTGTCTGTTAGTGGAGTCTTGATTAAATTGCCTGTTTGCAAAAAATTAGCAGTATTACAAGACAATTAGGTGAAGTATTAATTAGAGATGGGTTAGAAGAGCCCTGCCTGGAGCAGGTACCTGTAAATATGGGGGAGGGAAGAGTGAAAAAGGACATGAAAAGACAGAAAGTTTTACTCTTTCCTGCCTTAAACCTCTTATGACCTCTTACATTAAGTCAATGAAAAATGTGGTAGTTTAACACTATTTTTTTGCTACTTTGCAGTCCCTTTGTATATTAGTAGCTGGCTGATTGAGACAAAAAGGAGTAACCACATTTCTTTCTACCCCAGTGTGGTCTCCATCCTCCATTTTAACTCTGGATGAGTGAATTCTTCAAGTGTTACGCCATTGTCCATGACTGGGAATGAAAAGTGTATACTTATGTAATATTTTATTAGCCAAGTTCTTAAGGCATTGTCTGCAGCAGGAATTTCAACTCTTCCCTTGAGCTGGAGTTGAATCATTTGCAGATTGACCATAAGCATTTGGCAGGTCTATCATCTTGGGTAAGATTATACAATATTTGATGATACAGGCAAGGATACCATATAGAAAACACCTGTGTAGCTGATAAAGGTAGAGCTTAAACGTTAGTTTGACAGTTTACACTGGTAGTGGACCTAACCTTATATCTCTTCATTAAGTAATAAAGTAAGTCTTTTTGGAAATGTGTAAGTGCAAAGTGATCTCAGCTTACACATGCTCTGTCATATGTAATAATGTTATCCATTGTCTTTACAGTGTATCATAGAATCACCAGGTTGGAAAAGATCCACCAGATCATCGGGTCCAACCATTCCTATCAAAAACTAACCCATACCCCTCAGCACCTCGTGCACCCGTCCCTTAAACATCCCCAGGGAAGGTGACTCAACCACCTCCCTGGGCAGCTTCAGACCCTCTCCCCAAAGCACGGTGACATGTATGTAAACCAAATATCCGTCACAATGACTGGCTCCATCTTTATCTTCTCCACTTGGGTATACAAGTGTGGTGATTTAGATTGAGACATCTGTTATATTACATAGCTCTATTAAGGATACAGTAACCTCAAATTTTAAATGCCATGGCAATTAAGTTTGTATTTTTACACTTCCCCATATGTTTATATGGATTTTTGCCTGGAAGAGATATACTAATCAAGACTTTAGTGTTAAAGAAATTCCACACATCCCTCTGGTGACTCAAAATAGGTAGATTAAATAGGTGGCATGAGAATGTAGAAATCTCTGAGTGGATGGGTATGCAGAAGTATTAAATTATTTAGTAGTAATTATTAGTCATGATCCTCTTGCACTGCTGCCATGTGCTTCTAATGGAATGTGGTTAACTTAGTTGATGTAAGTCAACCACAGAAGTTGCAACAATCTCAAACCAGTCTCTGAAAATCACTCATAAAAATAAATAGGTCTCTACAGCAATTTAAAACAGATTAAATGTTTAAGACAATCTTTTAGCTTTTAAAATATTTACCAATTGATTAGTTGAATTGACTATTAAAAAGCTCTCCTCTTTTTCAACAAATAAACCAAACAAAAAAAATTGGAAAAATAAATGATGTATTCAGAAATGGAGAGGTCTAAGTGTCTGGGGGAAGTTGCATTGGTTTTTCTTATAAAGGTGCCATACGAACTTAAACCTAAATTTGCTGGCATTTTTTAATATGTCTTACCAATCACTGAAATTGGCATTAAAATGAATAAAATTTGTGGCACATACAGAAGAATCTTGGACTTCGTCCATATTTATGACCAAATAAGTACCTCACAGCAAAAAACCTCTCGTTGAAGTTATTGTAGAGTAGATTCAAATCACAGCTGAGTCTCAGATTAAAATCTCTTTAACATTTCTGATTTTTCACTCGGTTTAGTTTTGTCCCCATTTAACCCACTGTCTGAATTCCTATTAATAATTATCCAAAGCAGGGAAGACATTCTTCCAAAACATGTCTCTCCTCTTTAGGTTTTGCGTTCCACTACATATATAAGCAAGTTATTACATTGCATTTCGAAGATGGAGGTGAGCCTTTACCCTCACTTTATCACAGAATCACAGAATCACAGAATAACCAGGTTGGAAGAGACCCACCGGATCATCGAGTCCAACCGTTCCCATCAAACACTAAACCATATCCCTCAGCACCTCATCCACCCGTGCCTTAAACACCTCCAGAGAAGGTGAATCAACCACCTCCCTGGGCAGCCTGTTCCAGTGCCCAATGACCCTTTCTGTAAAGAATTTTTTCCTAACGTCTAGCCTAAACCTCCCCTGGCAGAGCTTGAGGCCATTCCCTCTTGTCCTGTCCCCTGTCACTTGGAAGAAGAGGCCAGCACCCTCCTCTCTACAACATCCTTTCAGGTAGTTGTAGAGAGCAATGAGGTCTCCCCTCAGCCTCCTCTTCTCCAGGCTAAACAACCCCAGCTCTCTTAGCCGCTCCTCATAAGACCTGTTCTCCAGCCCCTTCACCAGCTTTGTTGCCCTTCTCTGTACCTTGTTTATGTACATGTTTATCAAGTAATTTGCAAGTGTACTTCTGAGATAATAAGTGGGATTGCTGAAGGGCCTACAGTGAAAACTGAAGCAGATACCTGCAGATTCTCATTTCAGTAACCTGTAGTTAACAGGTTGCCCAGAGAAGTCATGTATTCTCTGTCCCTGGAGGTTTTCAAGACATTATTAAGTAAAGCTCCGAGTTACCTGGTTTGATCTCATAGCTGGCCTTGTTTGCACTGGAGACCTCCTGAGGCATGCTTTACGGTTTTGTGATCACAAGCCCCTTCTACAAAGGGAAAGAGAGATTTGTAACCAACAAAACAAATCTAGCACTTGCATCAAATGGAAGGAGTTGGGCAGTGTCACCAGGTTTAAGCCCCTTAATCAAGCATCATCAGACATGATTCTACTGATGTATTTGAGGGTTGCACTGATGGTTTGAAACAAACACAATACTTTTCATTCTGTACCCATCCATGTTTGAAATTTTCCTGGTGTTTTTATTTTAAATAAGAATGATCATGTTGTTGCTGTTGACTGCATGTAATTAATAACAATCAAGCTAGTTTGTAACAGAAGGACATTTATTCCTTTCTCTTGTTTGCATTTCAGGAGCTTTTTTGCCTCCCTGTCTTTGATAATGATGCACAAGGCTTTGTTAATAAGCTAACTAACCACACCTGGTCATATTTATGCTCCCTGTAGACATTGCCAAAGCCTGCCGTGTGAGAATGATGCAGCCCCAAACAATGCTAGGGAGGCATGCAAATTCAGAGATCAACACAACTAAATAGAAACTCATCAGAAAAACCAGTTCTTATATCTTTGATCAATAATACTTTCAGAGACCTATTCTGTGACTAGAAATATGCAACCAATGTGCCTAAAAATAGAAATAGTCGGCCATATACAAAATTCACGACACTTACCACTCTGTAAGTATGGTGATGTAAGATGTGCCTGCTGTGAAAACACCAGTGCCTTCACATATACACCTACAAAGGTTGTTAGACACCCTCTCTAAACTAAATGGATGTGTCACTGGATGTTTTCACCAGGTAATAGATCTGTGTTCTTTCTATATCGATATCAAACATGTCATTCCTCACAAAGTGCCATGAAGTAACTGAAAGAATCACCTCAAACATGAGAATTAATTTCAATGATAGAAACTCTGAATATTGAATGCAGGAATGCTTTTGTATAAAGCTTACTTTAGAATAGTTTGCTTTGACTTTCATCAAGAAGTCAGATTGTAAGATGATAGAAATATTGAAGTCAGCATCAGGTAGGGTCCTAATCTTCCTGACAGGATCCTAAGTACAATAGTACTATCAAAATCCCCTAAGGAGGAATTAATATTATAACTGTAGTGCTTTGGTTTTTTATGGGAAGGGGACTCGATTCAAATGGGAAGCAAAGCTAATTCTGATTAATAAAAAGGTTAAATACTATGTCAAATGGCAGAAAATTGGCTTAAAACACTTGGGGAAAAAAACAGAGAAGTATTTTAATCCTGAAGCACCTGCCCTGAACAATTGCATGTCCACCTTGACAGGAAAAGCTTCTCTTAATGTCTCCTCTTGGAGTAGCTTCCGTTATTATCCATCCATTAAGCGTAAATCATAGGAAATTCACGTTTCAAGGTTCATAAGCTCATTTCCCTCTTGCAGCAAGTATAGTATAATGTGCCTGATTGTAATGTAAACCAGTGCCTATTTAATTCAACAGCAATTTATAAACATTGTAATATACCTGTTTATTTCAGTGCCCAACTTCAAATGCAGGCTCCTTCTGGTCCCTAAGGAAAACATAGACTCAAATGTATTTTTGGGCAGCAAACACCAGTGTTCAATCAAAGAGCTCGGGCAATACTGAGCAAACATTATGGAAATAGAAGAAAGATGATCCTGCTATTGTAGATTAAATGATCTAGTCAATTATTTTCTAAAATAGCTTTATTTTGTCAGAACACATTAACTTACTAAATTTCGGCAAATAAGGCATTTCTGCTCAAAACAAGATGATTGTATCTTAAGTACCACAGAATATCTCACAGTTCATTGGCCTCTGCTCTCACAGAGCACACCAGAGATCAAAACTCTACTGCCTAAATAAATCCAGAACCTGGGCAGGAATCTCTGTTCCGTGCTCCGAAGTGTGACAACTCCTTAGTTATTCTGTATTGGCATTGTATCCATTGGAGTTACTCCTTGAAATAGAAACAAATACTCATTATTAAATATTCATAATAGAAAGTAATTAAAATTGTCCCCTATATCTTTGATGAACTTTCCTTTCACTAGACCATGGAGTAGTTATTAATTGTACTGTCCTATGACTCATCTCCAACAAGAAGTACGCAGAGAAATTTTTTTTTGTGGTAGCCTGGTGGTATAGAACGTTTATAGTTCATACCAGTAAAAGCTCAAAAAAGCACAGGTAGGACTTCATCCCAGACCTCCACTGAGTTCTGTAACTAATGGCTGAAGTGGAGTACCGGTTCATATGTAGCCAAGGGAAAGACTGATGCAGGCATCAGACTCACACCTGTGAAGGCAGGGGTGGGGGAGGCATTTAAGGAGTTACAACATTTTCATGAAGTTAGCCACAGACAGAACTCCATTATTAGATGCCTCATTCTCATAGGACACATATAGACATGTTACTGTTTTAGAATCTCAAAGACTACTGGATAGAATTGCTTCTTGCCTTGACAAGACTAAATGACTAACTTGCAATTATTTTGCATTTTGCAGTTGTGTCTGTTTTATTCTCAATTAATTAGGTAGCTTTTGGAAATCAGTGTAAATATGAAAGCTTAAAATTTCCTGAATGTTAGTAGATATAGTTATTCCCTTTGAATCTACACTTCATAATGTGCCGCTTATCATTTGTTAAATCTTTTACTTGTCACATCAGGCTCTTATTTTTTTATATATTATACTTAGAAACAAGCACACAAAGATGCTGCTTATAGTTGTTTGTTAATGGCACACAGAAGTATAGACTAGTGGCAGGACAATCTAACGGTTTGCATATGTCCTTTTGGATTGCTTATGAATAATCTGCATTTTTGTCTATGAACACTGCAGCAAAGAAGCAGAAGCAAAAATAAATGCACAAATAGCCCCTCACTAGGAAGTGTAAGGTGGTGAGGTTGGCATGCTGTAGCACATGGCATATTCAGGGACCCTGCATATATTTCAAGCAGAGCCCTGAAGTTATAAGACTACTCCAGTTTCTCTTTCCTCCTTGCCTCCCCTCTCCATCCTTTTTTCCCTTCCTCTTGTTCTTTCCCCATTTCTCGCTTCCTTCCTTTCTCTCTCTCCTTCTCTCCCTCCATCACACCCTTTTGTCATTCCATCCTTCATAAACCTCTGAATTGGTCAGATACATAACCCTCAGGATTTCAGTGTGAGTCCTGGAAAAATGGAAAACCATTTCTAACCACTTAGCCTTAATGATTTCAAAAGGAATGGAGGATGCTGTGTATTTAACAACAGACAGCTTGGAAGTTTAAGACTTCAAGCAGTTTCAGATTTGGGTCTTGACAGAATTTGGATAGGCCTGTTTGTTTATCTGAATTTTCTAAATAATTTTATAATTAGCAGGTATGTTTTGATCATGAACACTTACCTTCTTATTATATGGTAATCACTGTTCCTTGGTGGTAGGGCTTTATTTTACTATGTCTTCTCTGAGCATAATTCTTGGGTTATTAACAGATGCTGTAAAATAACATATGTGTGTGTTCATGCACACATGTGTATTTACTCTGGCTTTGTAATAGCTTTGAAAGACCTTGACTCTAAGGATTTCTAAATTAATTTATTATTCCACTTCCTACAATAACAACATATTTCAACAAGAACACTTAATTATTCTAGAGGTTTATTTGGTTTCATACTCTCTTTATCTGTCATGTAGCTATTTTATGCTTCTTCCACTTACATGAATTTAGACTGTGTTTGTTTTAAGTTTATATAAACACAGAATAACGAAATACCAACAACAGCCATTAGTTTACACTGTTACATCAATTTAAAACTTTATTTAGATGTTGAGCTAAATGAAATATTCAGAATTCAGCACTGGGTGAGGCAGAATAGGCTGAATATAAGAAAGTCACTGGATGCTAAAAATCAAAACAGCTCAAGGATTCACGGTACAAATACAAAAATAGGACTGCTGACCTCTCTAAGGAAAAGGAGAAGGGGCTAATATTGTATTCTTCCATTACTGGATGAACATTTACATTATTAGTAATAGGCTAACTTGAAGAGCTGGTTTTATAACTTAATACCACAGGAAGAAAAAAAGGTCATACTTTCTGCAACAGAGGTAAAAAGGAATAAGAGGAAAAAGGTAAGAAAATAAGGATTTAGTTCTAACTGATGAAAGCGTAATGCTAAGGTCAATAAAAATTTCTTCAGCTATATATGAGAATTCCTCAGCTATGTTTGAGACTGGAGAAAATTTTGAACCATGAGTTCATTATTGTTAAGGACAGCAAGGGCCAGATTTTCCTTGAAACAGTAAAAAACAGTGCCAAATAAACAATAAATAATCATAATATCTGATAGATATATTAAAGTTCTGGATTCTGGTGTTGAACTTGGAGACTGGAAGACAGATGAGCGGAAGCTAAACTCCATATTTTCATTACACTTTGTCAATATGTTTTCTCATATTCAACCCTGAACAAAAAAGCTTACATACACTGCTTGTATTCCCTTCCTTTATTATTGGTTTGGGGTTTTTTTCTCACCATGAAAATTTTCTCAAAAATATCTATTCTTTATCTATATAGGGGGTGGGTATCAATCCTTCTGTCAGAACGAGCAGTATGACTGCTTTAACTTACAGGGACATTTTAAATGCAAGGCATGATTCTGGCTTGCATGCTTCTGATATTTACTTTCTGAATTTCAAGTAGTAGCCTGAGGACCTCCTAAGCATTGTGGACACAGTAGACCAGTGGATGGAACTCCTGAATTAATATCAACATGTAACCAAAAAAATGCTCTGAAGCTGATTTTTAACCACAAAAATCCCAAACTCAGCACAACAGAGGCAAGCCTGTTGATACGTGTAATGCACTACTGAATATTAAGTGCAGCTTGCAAGACACTTTCTTACATGCGTGTTTTTTCAGTCACTCTGTTATAAAGCAAATATTACATCTATATGGCTGAACTGCTTCCAGCTCTGTAACATTTGAGTACCTTTCACGTAAACTGGGTCACAAAGGCTTCAGTAATTCATATACCCTTTGGCACTAGTCTTTTGAGTTACAGAAACACTCCTTTACATGAAGTGTTTTAATAGGTCAGGCAGGCGCAAAGCTAGTTTATATCATGCATATGCCTGTGTTTCAGGAGGAAGTCTTTTATCAAGGACAAAGGTTTGGCAGTGCTCCCTAAATTTAATGAAACACCAGCTTTGTTCTGTATCCTTTGGAAGTTTGTTCCACAATTAGTTCCACTGAGATGTACTTATTAGTATGTCTCAATGCTAAATACTGCCTATTAAGTAAATTAAACTTCTTTTATACATTTATGGTAACAGAACAAAAAACCCCTGATATTGTCCAAAGAGGCAGTCCTCTCCTCCCTCTTATCCTTGGGTATTTCTAAATTCTTCCCTTCTGTCAGCAAGAGCTTTCATGCAAATACTTGGTCCCAGAATAGGATCCAAGAACTGGCACTGCTATAAACTAATCTTTCAATCTTTATTTCTCTTCCCTCCCCGCCGCTCTCCCCTCATCCTCCCTCCACCCTGCCTCTTTGGTCACTTTAGTTTCTAGTCATCCCAGATGTGGGGTTCTGAAATATGTGTGGGAAGAGGCACAGACTGTCCATCTTCATGGCTATGGAGATTTATGCAGACTTCAAGTGACCATATAACCACAACTAAAATTAGGTTAGTTTTCACTGAGATCCTGCTACAGTCAAGGGAGGTAGAGTGGCTCCTGTTGTGGTTTACCATCTGTAACTGGTTAACATGAGATCTCTGAAACACCTTCTGAAGGAGCCTAAAATTAGATGCCTAAAGTTAATACTCATCTTAGTGTAAATGCTCACTTTATTTTCATCTCTCACAGGTTTTAGCCAATGCTTTATGATTAGTCTGGTGTAAAGACAGTAGAATCTGGCCAATTGTCCCTATGAACTCATGCTGACAGCTTGTAAAGTCTGTAACCCAATTCTGACATTTCCCCTTCTGTGTCAGAGAAGCGTACATGTGTTTTCTTCAGGTGTGTCAGATATGTTCAAAGATTCACCT
The DNA here is from genome assembly GCF_032191515.1 of Phaenicophaeus curvirostris. Classification (NCBI taxonomy): domain Eukaryota; kingdom Metazoa; phylum Chordata; class Aves; order Cuculiformes; family Cuculidae; genus Phaenicophaeus; species Phaenicophaeus curvirostris. Next base: position 49,261,019 of record NC_091396.1, on the reverse strand, counting down.
TTCAGAATGAAAAGTGCCCATAAATACTAATGCAAATGACCACACAAATCAATGAAAACATTCACATATCAGTAAAGAGCTAAATAGGAAGAACATGTCACAAAATGCTGCTGGATCCTGTGGCTGAACGTGCCTTATAAAATGAAAAAAACCTGTAATATTGTAGTTTCTTACTACCACTGAAAGTCACTAAAAGTGTATTCTATTGTCTGTTTTTTAATTCTCTCTGTGGGGCAAGAAGGTGACATATTCCTTGTGTTGGAGTTCACTTTTGCATTCATCTGTTGTCTCACTTGGGCTATATATGAAGTGTATGGCCTAGGAGATTTTCTGGACTCCCAGTCATCATACATCCTGACTCTTACATTAGGGAGAGGCTTGAACTTGTGCTCCTTGCCCTATCCTATGTGCTCTGGCTTCTGCAGGACTGAAACCCTGCTGGGGTCACAGATAGTAGCTAGAAAATGCTCAGTCTGAACCCTCAGCCTGAACTGGTATTTCAGCATGTGTTAAACACATATTCTCAAGTCACATTAAAACATTGTCCTTCTATCATACATGGTATTTTTTTCAACAGGTTCTCTGATTTATTATTTTCTCAAAGCAAGACAGAAGTTTGTGTTAAATATGCAATTTTCTAACAGGAGATTTCAGCTGCCAGTACTTAACATAAAACCTTGTAGTATAATCTTGTATCTAAACACTTAATACTTTATTACTCATTTCATTTGGTCCCCCATGTAAGCTGTTTTTCTTCTATCAATCAGCTGCAAATGAGCACAGCCTTAGTAAATACTTTTAGAATATAATTCCTTACTTTTCACCTTGCAAATCACAAAATGCACTACATCGGGGATGCTTCTGGTAGGCTGCTAATATGTGCTAGCTCTAGTGCATGAACAAATTGCAAAGTTAAATTTACTCCTCTCTTCTTACCCTCCATCAGACACGTAGCTTTATAGTAGTGACAATGATACTTCTGATTACAGAAGCTAGACTTCTTCCTATTTAGGTACTCTCTACAGAAAAGGAAGTATAGGTGCTGAAACTCCTGCCTGCCAGGACTGTGCAGAAGACAGAGTTTTTTTCCAGAACATACAGTTTCATGAATCTAAGGGAGAACACACTTTGAAGTAGTGTTGGCATTTTCCAGAGGATATTGTGTTGGCTGTATGTCTGTTATCAAGGAAGTATACAGGATGTATATTCAAAAAAGTTTCCTGAAGGGAAAAGCAGAATGAGTTGAGCTGTCTGAGATTTGAGACCTGGAGTCAGGTTAACATCTCAACCTTTATGAAAGACAGATATGGAATGCTAAATTTTACTTCCCATGAAGATAAGTGAAATTTGGCAAAAAGTTAAGACTAAATGTCAGCAGCTTTGATTGTTGTGTTAGCTGATAGAAAACAAGAGAAAGTTATTTTAGAGAGGAAATGAGAAAAGTGTAAAGAAAAAAAAAGGCAAATAAGTAAAAAGGAAAATGTTTTAAGGGCACGTGTTCCTAACAAACTTTAATTTGGATGACATTGTAGAAATACACATTTAAAAAAGAAAGAAGAAAATAAAGTTGGTGAAGATAACCTTCTTTTTGACTAAATAAAGGAAAATCTACATTTTTTTTGCATAATGTCTGATACATCGGAAACTAGTACTCAAATAACAGACCAGGCCAGAGGAAGAATTGCAAGGCCAGAGAAAGAATTGAACAATGCAGACTGGGGAGTTTTCCAGGGCTTAAAATTTAAAACATACATATTTATTTTATTGTGTGTCCATATGTTTCCATTAATGAAAAGGACCAGGGAAGGCTGCTGAAAGCCAAAGAGATAACAGGAAAAATGTTGGTAAGGTATCTTAAAGGGTAAATTAAAATGGAACAGATGGAGCCTTAGAGAAATCAATCTGTTCCCTGATACACATCTTCAAACATTTTCACTGGAAAATTCCCAGCCACTTCTGGCATGGTAAGGATTTCAAAGCTGTTGGTTCTGCTGGATTTCAGATTCTCTTTGACACTGGAATAGTTTATTGGGAATGGAAAATTTTAGTGGGAAACAAAGTAGCAAGTACAGACCTATCTTGTGAATAAAAGAATAAAAATAGAATCCATTTTCATGGAAATATTATTTTGAAAAAATAAACTGGAAGTTAAAAATAGTAAGAGTGTAAAGATATACAAGTATAGTTATCACTAAGTTATATACTAGTCAATGTGTCTGTCAATAAACATTCCAAAATCAATGCAAGAATCTGAAAACTCATTTCTATATGATCTAATAGACAAGAAACTAATCTGTAACAAGTCAGCTTCTATTAAGAGACACACTAATCATTCTGCCTATTCTGTTAATGGACTCAACAATAGCTGAAGCATTGGAGATAGTAATTAAACGCTAGGTAACTGCAAATGTGTAATTAACACAACTGTGTATCTAATTCAGTAAAACCTATCGTGATGCCAAATTCAACACAGGACAATGAAATTCAGGTTTGGCAGTTGAAAAGTCTGTTGAGTTTCTCATTATTTAATCTGTGTTAGAAGGTGCTCTGGTGTTGGTTTCCCAGCCTTGAGGGAACAGTGTGGCAGCAGAGAATGAGCTTGTCTTGTCTTGTCCTTTCTGCTTCATACAGGTCAGGGTGAACCTTTTGGGAGGGAGGAAAAGTTTGTGCCTTTTCTGAGCACTAAGACCATGAAAATGGGACTATTGTTTGAAGTCAGGTAAGCATAAGGAAAGCAGCTTGCAACGCAGATATAGTCTGAAAGAGATATACTCATTACCTTTGGTTTTAGGCATCTGCTATGCACATTGATGTCTGAAGTAGGTACCTCATCTCTCTTCTAATAAACAGAAAAAAAAAAAAGATATCCAAAAAACCCAAAACCAAAACTACCCCCAAAGGATGGTGTATTCATCTAACTATAGCTGGATGAATCACATGCACAAGGACATGAAATGTTCTGTAAAAATGCTATGAAAAACAATGCCGAAGGGGTCTAAAGTAGCTTTAGATGTCCAGATCAAGGTGAATCAGCCCCAGGCTGATGGTACCAGGGATATTACTTGTAGCAAGAAATAAATCTATCACCAAATGTCAAAGATGAGTTACATAATATTGTGAGGTTTGCATAAGACGATACTAAATATGATCAACTTCAATATGGATGAAAAAAGAGGACCCATATTGTGGGGACAAGGAAGGGACAATTTATTTCCCGATCTTTATTTAATCTGACTTATTGAACAGGTGTGGGTTTATGCTGTCTAAGGTACTGCTTTTCTGTTTGAATATATGTGCCTGTGACTTCCAAAATACAGATCTTATTAAACTGAAGGCTTCTGTTGCCTACTAGGGTCTATACTTGAGGAAAAAATACAAACAACCAAACAAACCAAAACACAAAACCAAAAAGAGGTCCAAAAGATGTGGGGAGAAGATTCTTAAGGTCTCGTCACATCAGATTAACTCCTACACTTATGAGGCTCCTAGGAAATGCATGAGGAGCTTAGTGAGCTGAAGCTGCTCAAAAGGTATCATTTCTGTATCAAACCTGACTCCAGTAAACTCTTAAAGACAGAATGAGATATACAAAAACTTGGTTCTTGCTTTGGAAAAAAAAAACCAACTTCCCATGTGTTTTGGGTGATTTTCATAAGAATTTGGACACTACATACTCATGAGAATTTCTGAAATGCCTTAGACTGTTTCCACAACCAGCTTCTTATGACTTCGGTATTCAGCTCCCTATACTGTTAGGGCAACAGTACTACTTTCTGTCTTTTCAACATAGATCATAAGCATTCTGGGGCATGGATATATGCATTATGAACTGTTTAAAATACTGAAGCATCAAAAAAAGAAAACAAATAATGTTTTCTTACATATGTCACATGGAGTTTTAGAGATGCTAAGTCATCTTTGTTAGCTAGTATGTAGTTGTATTTGATTTATGTGGCAAGGTTTTAATAAGGGGTGAGCTGCAGGGGTGCTGCCTTGGCTTTAAGTGTATATATATAATTTTTATAATTCTTTTCTTTTTATACATATTCATCAGGAAGAAAAATGGTTGTGGTTTTTCTGGTAAGGGGAGGTTATGGAATCAGAAGAGGTGTGGCAGGAAGGCACCTCTTGGAGGGTGCCTAGTCCCATCCTTCTGCTCCAAGAGGGAGGCTCAGGACCATATCCAGACAGATTTTTAATACCTCTAAGGATATAGACTTCACAGCATGTTAAGGCAACCTCTAGAAGAAGAAATTACTTTTCTTATGTTTAAATTGAATTTCCTGCATTTCAGTTTATGCCCATTGCTTCTTGACCTGCCACTGAATACCAGTGGTAAGAGTCTAACGCAGTTTCCCATCAGATATTTACCCACGTTGATAAGATTCCCCATAACACTTCTATTGGTCACTTAAACATGACAGAAATTATTTTATCTGAACTTTTCTCCTTGGCAGAACAAATTATGATTTTAAGATCATTTTATTGCTGAGCAATGATAATTTTCATCATTACTCATTCTTTTTAATATTTTAACTATGTGCAAATTAAAAAAATTATATATAAGATAAAATGTTATTTAATTTTTTCCATGCTAAAAAATAATTTAAAAACTCTTTTCATACCTCTTCTATTTTACAAATTGTTTCTACCAAATTAAAAAAGCTTTTCTTAAATTATTAAGATCTATCAAAAAGTTTTCAGTATAATACATCAAATTATATTTCCATTGATCTTAATCTCCACTAATTATTTGTCCAGTCCTTGGATTAGGGTCTGTAGTAGAATTTTATATTTACATATATGTGATTTTGCAGGTAAGCTATAGGAGAAATCTGTGCTTCTCATGTTGCATGTGATTTATTGTTAAGTATTTTCTAAAGTTTTCACTCATATATCTTGCCACGTCCTCCTATTTTCAAGAGTTTTTAATATTTCTGATATGGTAAGAAGTATGGAGAGAATAAAATCTCGCTTTAGTGAATAAAATTAGCTGCATTCATAGGTGCAGTTGTAACATAGAGGAATGCAACTCACACCTTTAGTTCTATTTCAATCATTAGTTGCAATGGAAGTATAACAATACACAGCTGTGTGTTTACTTTTCACGCATTATACTGTATGTGGAAAGATACTAATAAAGTTATTAAAACACATCCATCATATTGTAAATCAAATAGTACTAAAATTTGTAAGCCCATTTATCAGCTCACAGGATATTTTTATTTTGGTTTTAAGCATATTCATTATTATTCAAAATAGGAATAATATTGGAATTCAGACTACAATTTGGTATTAATTTATAAAGTATTTGATGATTATAATTCATAGTGAATAGTTCTAATTGTTTACACAAATCACTTTATTAATTGTAGGTTAAGTGTAAGCCAAAATATAATATTCATAGAACCTAGTGTGAATGTAGCTCTGCAGAATAAAAAAAATAATCTACAGATTACAGCAAACCATTACATCTTATTGCCTAGAATCTCCCCACTATAACCCCCTAAACCCTAGGGACTGTTTTTTCAAATGCTATTGGGTCTAAATACCAGACTTAAGAAAATTGAATATGACTAAAATCTTAATTTTTATTTAATTTACACAATCCAAGTATAGCAATCATTTCCTTTAAGTGGGCACAAGCATGTTTGCACATGCTTGTATCCACATTTCCTGATAAGATTATTTTGAAGGGACAGTGATTACACTTGTTTTCAGTCAATTTTGGAAGCAATCAACTAGTTCCCTATTAGTCATGTAGATTTTCTTCATTATTGTTTTACATGGTAGCCCAACAATTCTGGCGTGTTGTGTAACCGTGTTTGCTGCATTCTTTGTATTAGAAAAATCACTTGCAGTAATCAGCAGGAAATACATTTAGCAAACAAGGAATTAAGTTTCTGAAAGAAAGCGGATATTTAGTAACTTAATAACCTTTGTGTGTATTGTTATGACTTTGGCTAGAGCTGTAATCATCCTTATTAAAGGAATGGATCAGAGGTGAACTAAGTCACTAGAAGCCTACCAGTTCAGCATTCAGGAATGTTATGTAGGTATTTTCAAATGTAAAAAATTCTATGATAGTATAAATGCATCTAATTAAGCCTTAAATTACCTGCTTTTCATTTTAAAATCCAATATGTGAAGTGAGAGCTGCATCAGGACTGTCAGCTTCCAAGACACACAATCTGGAGCTTTGGCCTGGACCCAGGCCAGTGACTAGGGTCAGGGAGCAACACTAAAATTTTAAATGCTCGCAAAACTTGCCAGCATGGCTCAACAATGCTTCTAATTTCAATATTGAGATATTTCTGTATGGCATGGTGTTCAGTACAAATACTAGGAGTGTTTTTACCTTGGGATTTTGATTTGGGGTTTTCATAGAACCCCTTAGATTGGAAAATACCTTTAGGATCGTCCAACCATACACCTAACAATACCAAGTCTACCACTAAACCGTGTCCCTAAGTACCATGCTTACACGTCTTTTAAATATCTCCAGGGATGGTGACTAACCACTTCCTTGGGCAGCCTGTTCCAATGCCTGACAACCCTTTTGATGAAGACATTTTTTTCCTAATATCCAATTTAAACTTTCCCTGGAGCAACTTGAGGCTGTTTTCTCTCCTCCGATCACTTGCTGCCTGTGGAGGTCACCTCCTATTCTGGGTCATGCATTCTTTTTGGGAAAAGCAATAAGTGGGAAACATTAGAGCAAGGGACTCAGTAACCATACCAAGTTCTATGCTATTTGCATTTGTTCATCTCTAGTTGCATGAAAATTACATGTCAATCACCTATGCATATGAACCTCAGATTTTGAAAGGGTCATCTTTCATACACTTTTGTCATCATTATCTCAAAGCTACATGCAAATATGCATGCTCAAGCAAACAAATCATAAGCATTATCCCATCAAGTCACCAGCTGTACTTACTAGGAATTCTAAAATACTTGACTTTGCAGCTGCTCTATTAAAAATAGTCTGTCAATGCCCATACATATGATGTATTCTCATTATGAAGGAATAAACTCTGTCCAAAGGTTTTTTATGTCAATTCCATTGTGAAGGAACTGAACCAATATTATTGTTGAATGTGTTCCTTTTCACGTTATTTTTTCAGGCCTATGAGGTTTTGGAGTAAATTAAATTAACTGACAATATTTCTCGTTTGAAGAAAAAAAACTTATGATTCTTTAATGAAAGAGAATTGCTAGCTGCAGTTTTTACTTTTTGACTGCCAAAATCTAATCCAAAACTAACTGTGCAATTTATGAAGAAAGCCTTGCTCTCTGGTTCTTTTTCAGACTCACCCTTTAGTGCCTGAACAAGAATCTCTAAGGCAGTGAAATATTTAGAAATTATTTATTCTACCTTTTTTATAACATTTTTATTCTAAAATCATTACAAACTAAACATTTCTAAACTTAATTTTTACAAAAATAAATTCATTTAATTTACATTAAGTTTGACTGAGATACCAGAAATGCCATCCAGTCATGGCCAGCCTGGAATGACTTCTTCTAAAAGGAGCTATAAACACTAAGCACCAAATACTTAGTTGTATATTTTTAAGAAGACAACACGTTTCCCTTGATTTATTGATGTATAATCCTCTTTCACATGACTAGGAGTGAAACCGTTAACATTACAAATAACTCTTTAAGTTAATAAATGCTGTCTTTTAATGTACTTCTGTCCAGTGTGCATCGAGGCATACTATTAAAGAGTGCAGACATACACTTCATGATGAAACAGTTCTCTCCTGACCCTAAAATTGACCTCATGATCAATTGACAGTGAAGCCACAGTGAAGCCATTTTTAAAGAGACACTGTAAAAATAGTGACCTATCACAATGTACCCAAATGAATTGTCACTCACTTTTGAAGATTTTGTTTTATACTTTTCATCATCTTGTTGTTACAAATAATTCATTTTATTTTAAGGAATGTCATCCCTGGTCATGCTTATTAAGGGTTTTGTTTTTTTGTTTGCTTGTTTTAATGGTCTCTTAAGTCTGCATCTGCTGTTTTGCATTTTATCAGCTATGTTTAGAAATTGATTTAATTTCCGCAAATACTGTGGTAAACATAGAATCATAGAATGGTTTGGTTGGAAGGGACCTTAAAGCTCATCTAGTTCCAACTCCCCTGCCATGGGCACTCACACCTCCCACTAGACCAGTCTGCTCAAGGCCCCATCCAATCTGGCCTTGAATGCTTCCAGGGAGGGCATCCACAAACTCCCTGGGCACCCTTTTCCAGTGTCTCGCTACACTCATCATGAAAAATTCCTAAATAATGTCTAGTCTAAATCATCTCCCCTTCCAATTTAAAGCCATTCCCCCCCATCCTATCACTACATGCCCTCGTGGGCTCCCTTCAGGTACTAGAAGGTCACTATAGAATCATAGAATCGTAGAATCACTAGATTGGAAAGGAACCACTGGATCATGGAGCCCAACCATTCCTATCAATCACTAAACCATGCCCCTCAACACCTCATCCACCCGTCATTATACACCTCTAGGGAAGGTGACTCAACCACCTCACTGGGCAGCCTGTGTCAGTGCCCAATGACCCTTTCTGTGAAAAATTTTTTTCTGATGTCCAGCCTGAACCTCCCCTGGTGGAGCTTGAGGCTATTCCCTCTTGTCCTTGACAGAACAAAAGGTCTTCTGGAACTTTCTCTTCTCCAGGCTGGACAACTCGAACTCTCTCAGTCTGTCCTAATAGAAGAGGTGCTCCAGACCTCTGATCATCTTTGTAGAACTCCTCTGGACCTGTTCCAACAGTCCCATATCCTTCTTATGCTGTGGGTTCCAGAACTGGACACAGTACTCCAGATGAGGTCTCACAAGAGCAGAGCACAGGGGTAGAACTACCTCTCTTGACCTGCTGACCAAGCTTCTTTTGATGCAGCCCAGGATACGGTTGGCCTTCTGGGCTGCGAGCGCATATTGCTGGCTCATGTTGAGCTTCTCATCATCCAGCACTCCAAGCCCTTCTCCACAAGGCTGTTCTCAACCATGTCACCCCCCAATCCTGTATTAAAATCACTGATTTCCCCAATTCAGCTGTAGGACCTTGCACTTGGCCTTGTTGAACTTCATGAGATTCACACAAGGGCACTTCTCCAGCTTGTCCAAGTCCCTCAGGATGACATCCAGTCCTTCCGGTGTGACAGCTCCACCACTCAGCTTGGTATCATCAGCAAACTTGCTGAGAGTGCCCTTGATCTGTCTATATCATTGGTGAAAATATTAAGCACTGTGCCCAATATGGACCCCTGAGGGACACCTCTTGTCATGGATCTCCTTCTGGACATCAAACCACTGACCAATACTGTCTGGTGGTGACCATACAGCCAATTCCTTATCCACCAAACTGTCCACTCATCAAATCCATATCTCTTCAACTTAGAAAGAATGATGTTGTGTGGGACTGTGTCAAAGGCTTTACAGAAGTCGGTAGATTACATGCAAGGCTTTCTTTAATCAACTCCATGTCTTCCATGTGCCTGAGCATAGCTTTGAGGAGGATCTGTTCCATGATCTTCCCAGGCACAGAGGTGAGGCTGGCAGGTGGGTAGTTCCCAGGGTCATCTTTTCTATGCTTTTTAAAAATGGGGACAATATTACCCTTCCTCCAGTCACCAGGGACTTTCCCCTGACTGCCATGACTTTTGTAATATCATGGAGAGTGACTTGGCAACCACATCAGCTGATTCCCTCAGGACTCTGAGATGCATCTCACAGAGTCCTATAGACTTATGTATGTTCAGATTACTCAGATGGTCACAAACCTTATCTTCCTCTACAGTGGAAGGGGTTTTACGTTAGGAGTTCAAAATTCTTAAGGAATATACAACCAACCAAACAGGCCTCATCATCAAAATGCACAACTCTTCTAGTGTATTGTTCTCTGCATTATTCACCAGTAGTCACATTTCAGCCTACTCTCAAATTAGAAATATCATAGGTCTGTTCATTTCAGTAGGGCTTTACTGATTTACGTTTTCCAAAAATTTCATCAAGAACTGCCCAACTAAAATCACACTTCATAACAATTTCTTCCTTCTTCCAGTTTCCTGGAATATAATTCTTGTTTGCAGTTAGAACTGTTTCAGCATGGTACTTTGTGGTGGAGTGTTGCAGAGTGAAATATTTTTAGTTTACAATGAGAAGGTATAGAGTTCTGTAGGAAAACAAACATTTGCAAAGTGTTTTCTAAATGTATCTGTTCTTGACTGTGCTACAGAATTCCTCCTAGGCAAATAATTTGATCTTTTGTTGCGACAGCTTTCTGTCTGAAAAAATGGGAATAGCAATTGTTTCTAAATACTTTCTATCAAATGTGTCTAATTTAAATATTAGCTCTACTCTGCAGCAACAGTAATTACATTTTATTCCATAACCATTTCCAAAACTCAGCTAAAACTCTTGCAGAAATAAACCAAATACAAACCTTGGACCACGTATAGCTTTTCCTTTCTTTTGAAATTTTGATAGAAAGAAGTGTAGTAGGATTCAACTCACTTTTTGAATTATTTTGCTGAAGAACAATTACAATTAAAAGCTAGGAAATATTTATGAGTTTCACAGGGGAAAAGAATAGGCAGAGAGAGCACTTTGATAGCCTCTGGATCCTTCTGTGTAAAATGGCAAGACACAAGTATCTATCAATTCACTTTAATTATTAGTTAAATTCACTTCTTCCAGACAAAGAACAGTGAAGCAATAAATCTACGGCTGTTCTTTATGCATAGAGAGAAACAGGGCAGAATATGTGGGAATGATATGTTAGCTTGAACATTAATCTGTCATGTTACTGGATCTATTGCTTTCCTTACGAGAGAAGGCCATACTTTAATACCCTTGACCACATTTTCTTCATTTAACTCTTCATAGTGTGGTACTTAAAGGTACCACTGCAAATGCTTCACATACCAAGTAACAAAAGCTGTTTGTTCTATATACTATTTTTCTGTCCATTTGATATTTTGTGGTACATGAATCAATCAATAAGATTAAATAATGTTACTTTCATAGGATATCTTAGATGCTTTAATACCAATATTCTGAGATTATTTTTCCAACTAGCTGTGTTTCACTGCAGTTATTCCCAGTATATGTTAATTCAGATTTCAGACCGACATTTTTACTGACAGAACCAATCTGACTGGGGCATTTCTAGTTTTATCTGACAACATCTATGCATAACTGAATTCATTCACTTTCCAGTATTTACCTCTCAGCTGTAAGAAAGAACAATATAGACAAAATGTTAAGTACAAATACAGTCACACACTCATATCCCTAGGCGGATAACAAAAACGCATCAATGTCTTACATAATGTTCACTAGTCAGTGGTAGTCTTGACATCTGTTGAGTTTAGATCCAAGTTCTTCTGTTTTCTGGGTTTCATTCTTCAATTCACCATAAGGGTGTACATATAAGCAAGTGGAAACAAGACCTTCAGTGTTGCTTTAGAATAGTTTCTTTCCTCATAATACTATTTGCATTTTTAAAGCTGTAGAACTGCAGGACAATTTAGTCACCAGACAGAATAGGTTTATGCTCAGAAATCACCTCAGTTTCCTTCACACTCAGGATTACTGTGCATGCATAAAACATAGACTATGTCTACATTTTAATATCACAGAACAGTTTAGGGGGAACCTCTTGAAATCATCTGTGCCAATTATATGTTTAAAGGACAAGACACTGTACATTTCAAGAACACATAATAAACAAATGATTACACAGAAAGATCAAAATAATTTTAAAGGTGTTTGGTACATGTAATTAAGAGAATTGCGATTGTAAAAGAAAAAAAACCTTGATATTGACAATAGCTGACTACAATGAATCCTTTCTGATAAAGATGCACATTACGTATGGTAGATCTATGCACAAAAGATTATTATTTTACATGTTGACCAGACTTAATGACTTATATTTAGTGAAAAATCCCCCAAATAATTCCGTTTACATCATTACAAATTTGTCCTGTGTATATTTTTGTTCTTTGTTGTGTGAAATTATCATGTTATACAAAAGTTTTTGGTTTTCATTCAGGGTCCTGAACCATGTTTATATTAGACTGTCTCAACATAATACAGTTTGTGGTAACATTCCCTCATGTATCAGTGAAGTGTATCTCTGGAGTCAAATTTGTTAACTATTTTAAATGCAGGCAGCAAAGCTATGCATCAAGTTAGAACAAGAAGTCAAGAGAACTATCATGGGTGTGCTCTGTGGTTTTACATTGAAAAAGAACTTTGTAATTTTAAGTTGAAAAAGAGTAAAAAATTCAAATAAGCAGATTTGGAAAGACGTAATCTAGCTAGAAAGTAAAAAATAATTTAGGCTTATTGCTAAAAATGAAACCAGAAAATCCTTTTTAAACTAATTGTAAGATATTTTTAAATTAGAGAGTTAAGATATTATCAGTACATGAAAATTACTCCTTCCTGTATCTTGGATTTTCAGGCTTGTAGTTCCTACTGAAGGAAATCTTGTAACTTGAACTTTTCCTTTTTTCGCCAACAGCTGAAAAACACACAAAACATTGAAATGACACAGATGTTGATTAGATGAATGGTTTCTTTCAAGTGAACAGCATTAATATTTCTCAAGATGCTGTCCCATGAAAACATGCACTTTGGAAAACCTAGCCTTCTTATCCTTCTATAGGATATTGCTGTTCTACTGTAATGCAAAGCAGCCTTAGCATCATGTTGAAATTTGGCATACTGAGGAAAGCTCATGAATACAACATTGAGATGTAGATATATTTAAATTTATTAAAGGTTGACAAAGCATTGGTATTATATTCCAAGTCAATATATCACCGCACCTAGCAATGAATTGTAAGGCTAGAAGTGGAAAATTAGATCTCTAAAAGGGCTCTCTCTCTTAATGAATTAGTTGAGATATGAAATATCCCAAGAGCAGATTCTTAGGGTCTATCCATTGATAAAGAAACCTTTGGAGATTTGATTTAGGGGAATAAAAAAAGGTATAATATTTCCTTTTTACATAAGAAGCTAAGCCTACGTGCTAAATTGAGGACTATCTGGAGACGAAACATAAATGAAGGCCAGTAAAAACATAATTGCAACAATTGGCCTGGAAATAGCAACAAAATTTATGAGAAACAGCATAAGCAGGGTGGGCTAGGAAGAACTCAAACTCTCATTTCATATTCTGCTTAAACGTGGGAATTAGAGAGAAGATTTCTCACATGGAGTCTCATTTCAACCAGTCAGAATGATGGAGTGGAATTCATGTACATCTCAAGAGTAATGATCCACAGGATGTTTGAAATTGCACGCAGGTTTGCTAGTATCAAAAAAAAAAAATAAGAAAATGAATTATTTACAGGAAATTGGTCAGATACCTTCTCAGAATCAAAATTTTTACTGCAAGAATTAAAATAGCAATAGTGAAAATATGAAGAAAAAGGAGTCAGTGGTGGAAAGGGTGTTGAAGGAGGATAAATATAAAGAAATACATGTAATAGAGCAGTTTATTTATTTTCCTTTCTCTGTCTTACATACTGACGAGACGCAAAAATATTGGGAAAAATAGATTTCATGATACAGGAAAGTTTGTTTATTGAAATTGCAGGATGCTGTACTTCAAACTCCATGTAATAATAAATCAGTGTTATTTCTTCTGGATAGTACTATGAAAAAGGACTATAATAAAGTACATTGCAAAAATATAAGTATTTGGAATCACATTGTGTAATGTCTCTGGAGATGGCTTAAGGTTGTTCATATTCTGGCACTCAGCACAGAAAATCTTCAAGCATAAAGCCCTCTGGATTGAAATTATTCCCCAATATTTCAAACCTTCCCCGTCTAAAATTTTGTTTAGAAGCAGTGGGAATTTCTTTTTGTCTTTTTAAAAACAAACAAAATTGACGAGGTTTCCTGAGCTGCCAGTACATCAAGCAGCCATACTTTTCAACACATAGTGGAAACTAGATGTCCTGAGGGCTCTGGATGAAATTCACAGGGAATCAATTGCTTTTCTTGAAGAGTCTAGGTCCTGCCTAGCAAGTAACACAGCACATTGTATCACAGATAAGGGTTAGGAGAGCTGGTAGGAAACCCACAGGTTTCTGTGGAGAAGTTGATGAAATTGACAGATTCTGGTAGACTTTTTCATTTTTCATGAGTGTAAACTTCAAGTGTTTGAGGTTTTGAACAATATCAGTTCTTCTGAGAAAAGCACTTCAGAAGCATGAACTATACATCTCACTCTCTCTCTCTTACAAGCGTTAGCAAGGAGGCATATATGAATATTCCAAAATATATCCTATGAAGGACACACAGGTAAAAATTTCTATTGAACTGTGAAGAGAAATGTTGGAAAATGGCCCATCCTCCTGCTCTAAATTTTGAAAGAGGAAAGTTTTCTTCTTGCAGCTTCATTGAGTTCCCTGGCTCTTCCTATCTGCCCTCCCAACACTTGTTTTCATGGAGTCCTCTGATCACAGAAATTAGAAGGAATGTGTCACATCTTTTACCTGCAGCTATCTCAGTTTCCAGTAAAGTGTACACATGATGATTTAGTTGTGACTATCCATGTAGAAAAAAGCTTCTAGTTCATTTTTCTGAGACATGCACACCATGACAACTTTTATGTTGTAAGGAGGTGCCAGGTTTAAGAAAGAGATTAAGAACTGTAAGATCTGCTGTGCTGCTACCCTGGTCTGAAATTCACAAGTGAAAAGACAAGAGAGAGTTGAGGGTTGAACAGGAAGCAAAAGAACCAACAGACATACAGATAAACATGTGTTCTGTAGTGTGCTTCTCTGAGTAGGACAACTATTAAAAAAATGTAGCTTAGTTTTTGGATGAACAATTTATTGCATCCAAATATTCAAGTAATTTTATTCAAGTATGTGTTTTGCTTCAATCATCTTATCAGGAAGCAGAAACAGTATTCTGGGAAGTTAAGTGACCCATGGCTCTAAAGTGACTGGCGAGAAGTAGCCAGTTACACAAAGCCAAAAATTAAAAAATGCTGCTATAGTATGCTTACCTTATCTATATTTTCTTCAGGTACAGGGACAAAATGCAAAAAAAAAAATAGTTTAAATTAATGAATTCATATCTGATCTTCACAAAGAGGAAAACAAAATTGGAAAGATGACCTATTATCTGAGAAAGGCACAGTTGCCAAGGGCCAAATAGAAAGAATAGCAATGAAAAGGAACTGTCTTTCATTTCATAACATCATAAATTTTATGATATCTAGTGATTCCTGCCTTCTGATTTCTTAATACTTTAGTTTATATTATCCTGTGAGAAAATATTAACAGCTTGGCTAATCATCAAGTAAATTGCAAAACATATGAACTTATAGAGGATGTGAAAATCTATGCATTAGATCAACAAATCTTAACATCTCCTCTCTATAACTGATGTTTAAGAGAAAGTACAAGAACAGTGTTAATCCCTACAGTGCGACTTAACAGATTCAGGTAATGAGAAATAAGAATAAATATATATTTCAGAAAATAAATTTGGAATGAACAACTGAGAAATCAGGTTTTGGTGAAGCACCTCATTCAGCAAAATGGTGATTCAAAATCAGAAGATACCATCATGTATGTAAGGAAAGGTCATTTTATGGTCTAAAATGTAAGCTATGGTTGGATGAAACGTGCTGAACATCAATATGCTGCTGACACAAATGCTCTATTCATTTGCAAAGCCAAAAGACAAGACTTTCCCTACAGCATACAAAGTATCTTCTGTTGGGACTTCTTTCTTGCAAAGGGAATTTAGTCTCCATCCTGTAGTTAATCCTTGACCTTACATCCACGTCTGCCAAGGAGAGCGACACTTAGCATCAATTACAGTGATGTGTGTTGTGACTTGGACATAACTCCACTGGGAACTGGATTGCCATCAACAAGAATTTACATGGACAGCATTAAACAGATCAGATAGTCATGAAATTTTAGCCATTAGGCATAACTTAGCCAAATTTGAAATAGTAATTGATATAATATTGGCTCCATATTACTGCTTGTTACCTTGCTGACAATTTGCTGATCCATTCAAAATACATTTGAGTTCATATGTCTTCTAAGACATGCAGCAGGATATACTTCATTTTATTTCTGTTGCATAGATTGTGTTTTTCATGCCACTGTAGTCGATGTGTATTTTGTTTAGATACCCAACTAAACTCAGCACATAATCAAACCAATCAGAAAACAAAGTAATTATAAAGGCCCATGTTTTAAATGTGTTACGCAATATTTTCACAAAAATCCCAAATATTTTATTTGAATTGCTTTTCTGCTGTAATTCATTATAACAGCACCAGGACTATGTGTACTGTTTTGGTCTTCTATATAGTTATCAACAAATTAAGCACAAGTTAACAAGAATTAGGCCTCAAGTACTATATATGCCATCAGAAATTTTCTAGGCTTTATCAGTAGGCATAAGGTATCTCTCAGTTTAGTTTATGGTAGTCCATGATAGGAAACTTAGTGATACTGTAAAAATTGAGGGTTAAGATGCATGTTTATAGATTGCACATCACTGGATATATATACAAGATCATTTTTACGAGAAAAGTAATTATTTAATTTAAAGAATTAGAAATTTAAGGAGCCATCTGAGGAGGATTTGCCAACAGAGCATTAAAACAACACCATGGAGAGCCAGAAAATCTGGAAAAATCATTTAAGAGGATAGAAAATATAGTGGAGCATAGTATATGAATAAGCCAGGAGGAGCGGTTCCAGAAATAACTTTTCCTCATCTGTTGGAAAAACTGGATTAATCATAAGGCCAAATAGGTTTCCATTCCATCTCTGAAGGTCATTATACTAATGGAAAATATACAATATAAAGTAATAAAAATGTGTATATAAATCTGAAATATAAACATTTAGAAATTTTTACTTGGAATAAAGATTTGAACACATATCTAATAAAAGTACAATGGTCTTCTTTCATGTGCAGAAGTATCTAAACTAGGAGGACAGTGTTATCAGTGAATACTCTTTGTTTGAAGGCATGAATGACTGGAGGGAAATTTTTCATATTAAGTGTTGTCACTGCTCGCTGGGATTTTCCTTGTGCCTGTAAAAAGGATCGCAATAAGATGAAGCCTACAATGCTGTGACCACTACTAGACATCTTTCTGCTGCAGTATACAACCTTTGTCTGTAGGCAGGCAAGAGTGAGGGAGTACTCATAGTTTCAACTCTGTAGGTCAAGAGAGAACCTGAGCAGGGCAGTCTGGATTCTACAAAGGTGAAGACTTTCTGGGTGGTATCGTTACTGGTGAGGGCACTGAGCTGGACACTCCCCCAGAAATCCACTAAATCCTTTCCTGAATGAGAATAACAAGAATCTTTCACAACCAGTCATGCCATAAATATTTGCGGTAACAAAGCATTCTTTTATTTAATGAACAGTGAAGCTGAATGAATGATCTTTTCAGCGGTCACCCACTTCTAGCTCTGGTTCAGCAGTTGGTTACTTTAAACAAAATGTTAAGACACTCTTTACTGTAATGCACAATTTATGTCACCTAAAGTCCACTGAATCTGTAGAATTATCCTTAATTTATATTGCTATAAACTTTAAAACAGGTCCAACATCTCGGATTCTTGTCAGGTCTGGGGTCTTTGGTTATGGTTCTTCAGTGTGTTTATGTCTGTTAACTGACTCTGTTAATGCAACTTCGTGTTTCCTTTCAGGTACTTCAGACTCTGGTAAAAGTGTAGCAAGACATGCAGCTCAGTATAAAAAATCTCCACTCCATCTAGAAAAGAAAAAAAAAATCAATCCTTACCTAAAACCAGTAATGACTGCCTTCAATCAAGTGAAAATACCAGCTGATAATTCTTTGAGGATTTTTACTAAAGGAAAAAAGTAAGCAAGTACAATATTTTTTAATGGACAGTTCCTAGGTGTGTTTGGTAGGTTTAATAATCTGCATTATTTTGCATATTTGATGACTACACTAGTAATAAGGTTGTTGCAACACTATCAACTTCTTAAATAGCTGTAGAGACGTACAATAAGAGTGCTATTGTTAGCCTGCTGTCACTCTTTAAAGCCCTTCTAGTTAGTTTAAGGGAGCCTGACCATGAGCAGCAAGGTGTAAAAACTGAAATTTAGCAGTATCCTTGGGAAAGTAGATGGCACAACTGAAGATCTTTATAACTGATACTATGATACCATTTGATTCTTTCTCCAAGTTTTATATTAATAAATGGAAATTAAAAGAGGGCAGTCTCTGGGATCATTTAGTATCTCAAATTATTTCTTGGAACTCTGGCGAGCTCAGAGATCATTATGCATTTTCTGCTCCGGATGGAAAAAAAGTCAGAAATCCTTCAAATCTCTCAAATCAAGGTGCAATTCACCACTTTTTTAATTGGCTTTCTCTTTGTTTATTTGTTTTATAGTTGAATGAATCATTACTATGGAAGTCTTGTCCCTGGCCATCATGGAATGAACTTCACTTATGCACTGGTTAATTAACGTATTTATTCTGCATAACTGAGAAAAAGGGGATACTGAGTTTGATATCATGTTCTGCTTTGAAGTGTATGAAACAGATATCACGCCTGAGAGATGCAGTTTTAATGATACATTACATTAGAATTCATTATTCTCTTAGAGATCTTTGTGCTCTTTTATGCATGCACAGAAATGCATACATGAGTACAGCACACACAGTCAAATGAAAGAGAAATATATTACTTTGTTTTCAGTGCAGAAAACCCAACTTATCACTATGATTTGCATGGCCAACAAAGCACTGAGTTATCTCTTCTGTACATAAAAGACTAGACCCACACAGAATACATGCTGATTATAAAAAGTAGCAGTGCCTCTCTGCACCTGTTTCATCCCAGCATAGTGGGATTAGAAACAGTGAAGTCAACCCCACATGAAGCACATGAAAATGCTGCATGGACAGTAATATTGCTAAAAAGTTTGAGAACTATTGATCTGGAGAAAGTATCCAGGTTTCAGTATGATCAGTGTCTACAAGTTTTTCATAGCAAGTATAACTGGAGATATGTGAATACTGTTTTGACTTTGTAATTGCTTTGGAACATTCTTCCCTTTTTATTTATAAAAAATAGGAAATTCACATCCTGTTGCAAATAGATAACAACATTTGCTAAAATATTCCTCATTTCTGTAACTTAGATCTGAACCTCTTTCTTCTGAAACAACTCAAAGGCAGAAAATTAATCCAAAGCAATTTAAGAGTGGTGACTTATTTGACCTGTCCAGATATGTTCTAGTTGTTTATTTTACATTTTTAAGCATCAGTAGGTTAGTTATACATAATAAACAAATGTGTTTCTGGGGCTGAATGCACACATGATTATCTCCCATATCGAGAAACGGAACAGTGAAAGCAAGCATATCTCAACACAGAATGGCTGCATAACCAGACAACTGCAGTTATCAGGTAGCCAATTCTGCTGTATTGGTACAGATTTAATTATTAACCAAACATAATTTAGAGTAATTTTTAATAGGACATTATCAAGAGTTTGTATGTAATTGTATATATTTGTAGTTTATTTTAGTTTCTAAAAGACACTTTGCTTTGTGAGAAAGTTCTCTCTTCATGGGGCAAATGGTGCTATTCTATTCTGAGCATAAGGCAATCTGACCGACTGAAAATATAATCAACCTTGTTGCTTTAGCTCCAGCTCTCAGTCACTGTAACTGTTGACAATATTATACTCTGTAGGCCTGATTTAATCTGTTTTATGCATCTTTGTAGTAAGGGATAAAAGAATGTATATTCAGCAAGCAATAAGATTTCTCTGGAGTATAGAAAGTCTGATCAATGGAACAAGGTTGGTATCTGTGAATTATACATAATGTATATGTGCCCTTGTATGGCAGAGCTCTGTGCAGTTGTAGAGGTTCTTTCTAGGCTTTCCATGGGCTAGACAAGGTACACTGCAGTGACTTTACAGTTCACTCAGACTGTTTCTTCAGCCCAACACTGGAATTTGAGGAGTAGGATATCTACCGCTGAATCAAAAATTTTTCCTAATGGAGCAGTAGTTTCATGGAAGCTAAGTGGGGATGATAGCAAGAAGGAACGTTTCAGAGAAGAAATCAGGAGTTCTTTCTGAATATATGGGGTCAGCATGCCAGATACAGGTCCTGTAACTTGGTAAACAGATTTCTGAACTAACCAGCATTTCCAGTTTAGCAACTAAACAGTTTTCTGGGAGTCACTATCCAAATGCAGAAAAGAAATCAGTATCTTTCTGTTCTGATGTCATCTGAGAACAGGGAAAAAGTAAATTATTATTTCTCCTCATCCATTCCAATTTGTCACATTTTTTTGACACTGAGTAGCGCTACTTAAGTGAGAACAGAGAAAAGAGAATGAGCTCAGAAATTATTAGGTGGCACCAAATTTTAGTGCATACCGCTGACCATCATTTTTACTAGCCCTAGGACAAAAAAAAATCCAGAAGTTAAAAAGAAAAAAGTGAGCATCATTTCACTGTAGTCACAATTACTGATCTGCAAGTTGCAGATCAGCAGACAGTTGTGATGTGTTATGACCCAGATTATGTAAATTTTGACTGTCATGCGATTGCAGCAATAAAAAGCAGTTAATGTTGACTGATTTCATAAATGGCTTAAACACGCCATTGTTCGTTGTTGAAATCCAACATACTTTCCTACTGAAAGTGAAAGTTAAATCTATCAGAGGTCTAATTAGATTCACATATTAACAAGTAATTTTTATAAGATAATAAAATTGCCTGTCATTTTGTAAGGTTGAAGTATATATTGTCTTCATGTAAATATTTTTTTAAATAGGCACAGTTTTAAATGGGAGTCATTGCTGAAACGGGAAATAATGAAGTGTGGGACAAGCTGTAGCCATTATTTTAATTGCTAACTGTTATTAAAAGATACAAAGAAAAAGAGCTTATTTGACAACTTTGTTCAGATTTTTATTTCCATATGCAAGTTATAACTGAGGAATATTTTTCAAACGAGTTCTGTTTGGTTCACAGAGAATTGTTGTACTTTAGGACCAGCTGTTTCTGGAATAATGGGTACAAATATTTTGTTGGTATTCTTTCCATTCACAAATACACACAATCTTAACACAGAAGGTTGCCGGTCTTCCCAAATGTGTAGTCAGAATCAAATTATCTAGGCTTGGAGACCTTTTCCTTTAAGGAAAGGGTCTATTCCTGGCTACACACAATGGTGTTGTGACCTTAACTACAAAAAGTAATTACAAATTATAGAATCATACAATCATAGACTAGTTTGGGTTGGAAGGGACCTTAAAGATCATCTAGTTCCAACTCCCCTGCCAGGGACACTGCCCACCAGACCAGGCTGCCCAAGGCCCCATCCAACCTGGCCTTGACCCAGGGATGGGGCAGCTGCAGCCTTCCTGAGAAACCTGTTCCAGTTCCTCACCACTCTCATGGTGAAGAAATTCTGCCTTATGTCTAGTCTAACTCTGCCCCTCTCCAGTTTATACCCATTACCCCTTGTCTTATCACTACAAGCCTTTGTAAACATTCCCTCCTCAGCTTTCTTGTAGGCCTCTTTCTAGTACTGGAAGGTTGCTATAACATCCCCTCAGAGCCTTCTCTTCTCCGGGCTGAACAACCCTAACTCTTTCAGCCTGTCCTCATATGGGAGGTACTCCAGCCCTCCATATTTTCATTCCATAATTTCTGATTTCTGGACTAGGTCTTGTCACTTCTCATCGCACTTGAAAATAATTCCAGAGAAAGATAGATAGAGCTAAATTAAGTAACAGTTGTTCTTCAGTATCTGCAGGGATTGTTTCTATGCTCTTACATCAAAATTCTGCTGCAACATATTTATTGGGTCGTTAGCTTGTACTGAAGAATTTTATTATAACCTCATTCCTTTAGAAACAAGAATTACCCAGTCTCTGTGCTACTGCATATTTTAAAATTACAAGCAACATGACTTTGAGATCAACACCTTATATTTTCATATTTATACTGGGGAAATAAAATCAATCTGGTAGAAGCTGTTCAATTGTCAGGAGTAGGCTGGTGTGGACTTTAGTCCTGGCTTTCAGCTGACTAGGGCAGCTACTCTAACCACCTATATCTAAGACATTTGTACTTACGTGATCACTATTAACAACAACTACAAAATGAACAACACTCCAGGGGTTAGACTAAAAACTGCATCGGGCAAACCTGGAAAATATAAATCTGCACAGATTGGTTCAATTGTAAGTTACTGCAGAGAAGTAAGACAGTAGATTTGAGATTTGTTTGGCAATATTAATTTAATCCTGTTTGCCATGAAGTCATGAAAACGACAAAACACATATTTGACTTCCTAAATATACACCCGCAGATTTTTTGAGACAGAACTATTTTCCTTGAGAACATTTTTTCACATAAACATACCTAAATGTATAAGATAGACTGAAAGCTTAATTAACTGTTCTAAGGACTGAGTGGAGAATTAACCAGTCAATCATTAATGATCATCAGCTATAAATGTAAAGTCACAGTGCTGAGCGTTTCAAAGACAGGCATGTGGATTTAAAAAGCAAGACAGAAAACTTATATCCTGCCTGTGACCTAAAGCAAGGAGATTGTAAACGCTATCATTTAGCTTGCAAATTCATTTTCTTGCTACTCCCTTTGAATACAACATTTGCACAGCTACATTAAATGCTTTGTCTGAACACATGGACTCACACTGCAAAGAGTGAGATGGTAACCCTTGAAAGTAGCAGGTCATAAGAGATCACAGGGTGTAATATACCATCATTTCAAACAGCATTGAGAATGCTCATGAGAAGGTCTAATGTTTCCTAGGGAGGTAATTAATCAGATTTCTAAATATTATAGCTTCAGAGAAAACTTTGAAAACAGGAAATCTAAAACAATGTCCATTTTTGTAAAAGACATATTATCTTACTATTTGCAAGCCAGACTGCTACAGGAAAGGTGTAAAATTGCTTCACATGTTGTTATGAACTAGCTTAATGAGGGATAAAAAAAGTACTAGCTTGGAGAGTTTGTGGTTTTTGGTTTTGCCTTTGACTCCTTCAGATGGCTACACACTGCTTCTCAACAAGGTGGCTATAATGGTGCAATCTACCCTTAAAACATCCACCAATAAACTTCAGCTGACCCCTCTATAACTCAACACTCTCTAATAATTGAATATGTGCAAACTGACAAAATTTCACTGAGTACATGCATATGTTAAAGGATTAAAAAAGAACAAAGTAGAAATGAGTTTAATTTCAGAAACTGCATTTATTCAAAGCAGTTCAATCTTTAATTAAAGGGAAAATGATAACATTTAATCTACTACATATTTATTTACTTAATAACAAACAGAATTGGAAGTCCAAAGATTACTTTGAAGTTCAGTAGTTAAATTATCTCCACATCCTAGAAAACTATTGTAATATAGCTTCCTGGTGCTATATTCAAATTTCAGACAACAGGAAAATTGTTGCCATCTGCATACTTCTGTCTTGTGAGGGGGTTATGTGTGCATGTGTATTCATTTGACGAGGAAAATTCAGACTGCTGTTGCTACCTGGCGTGCTACCTACAGTGCCAAATATCAATAACACATCTCCTTAGTAACTGCTGAGTATTGTACTATCTGCTTCGTCTGTATGAAGCTCACTGGACTACCACAAGTTTCATTGATATGATTATGTCAGGAGAGTTTATGACAGCTAAAGAAAAACTGTGGGTTTCCTTTTATATTAACGAGCCTCTTATGCTTAACTGAAAACAGCATGCATTAAATGCTTGCTCTGTGCTTCAAATCTGTCTCAGCTGGTACTAAGGGCTCAACCTGGAATTATATGGCACTATACACATAGGTACTGCCACTGGGTTTTGAATCCTTCTTTAGTAATTTCTTTATTTTCTTCTGAAATTATAGCCACTGTCTAATTTGATATAAAGAGGACATTTTCTCACCTTATGAATGCATTTTTTGCATTTCTTCTTCCAACTCAAATTGTACTTTCTGAATAAAATTGGAAATCATATCACACTGGGAGTGAGCGAGGAAGTATAATTCATGACTCACCATCTGAATCTGCTGTATACAAAAGCTTCTCAGTGGAGATGATCTGTGGAGCATGCCAAACCTCCAAGACAGAATTCACATAACAGGCAAGGCAACAATAAATTGCCATAGTAAAATTAACCATGCTTGTGTAGGAAAGCTAAATGATTGTACAATCTCTTTGCAAAGAGAAGGAATATGCTTACTCCCTTTGGTGCTACAGGTATGAGGGCTATATAACACAAAAGAATATTTTTGAACTGAAAGAATGACCTGGAAGGTTCAGTCTTGGGGAGTGTTTGATGAATGCTATAAAACTTTCTGAGAAAGCAGCTCTTTGCAGTCAGCATCGCTATTTTCCAACATCGGTTATTATATCTTTTAGATGTATATGCATCAGCAAGTTATTGCAGGGCAGCCTGGCATTTGTAGATCACCTTCTCTGCAGTCCCTATGCATAATCATACCTCTACTGAATAATTCCCTCTACTAGGAAACAGTAAATGCAATTAAATACTTCTCTTTGATTGTGTGAAGTGCCTCTTTTTGCCAGCTATGCTGTTTCATCAGTTCTGTGGGGTACTGCAGCATTATTGTACAATAGACAAGAAGTTCCTTTTGAATTATGCCTATCTCATTTCTGTTTCATATATTGATATGCTGCTTCTGACAGCAGACACTTTGTGTTTTCTAGGAATATTGCATTTTGTTTATGCACCACATTAGGCTTGCTGCCAAAGACTTCAGCTGCAACCTCAAAACCAACATTATAATAACAAGAATGTTTTACACCACATTGCACTCAGCCTCAGCAATCACCTTATTCCCTTTAATGGCAATTGCTTGTAACAAGGTTGAGACAGCATGGGGTGAGCTCATATTAGGAGATCATTTACACTGTTGGTTGCCAAAAAAGTGTAGTTCAGTCAAGTCAGTTGGGTTCTAGAGAAATTCTGCAAAATTTAATGTGTCTGCTTCTCACTACACTTCCATGACCTAACTACAAGGCAGAAATTTTCACATAATGTGTAGCTCCAAGAGTAGCTGAATTTAAGGGTTGTCCTTTTCTGATGCTTTCATTTATAATATCATTTTCCCATATGGTTTCTCTGGTGTCTTACAATAACATTATATAGCAGAACCTTTCAGTGAGAGAGGCAGTGTCTCTTCTATTACGTGGTTGTTGAATTCATTTTCACTGTATTCATAGGACTCAATTTCTTTGCGAAGTCTCTGTCAGGTGTCACTAAGACATGAAACTGTTGGTGAAGGACAGGCATTTTCTAGAACTGCTAAAAATAACCTCAGATCTCTCAAAAATGTTAACTAAACTACCCAAGCATAATTCTAACAAAATAAAACTCACTGGCTAATGCATCAGATAGAAGAACTGCAAATCTCCTGTCCTTATTCCCAACCAAAGCTGGATTTATTTCCAGCAAGCCTGAAGAGTTCTTCAGGAATATATCCTTACTGCTTACATTGTAAGAGTGACTGTAGCAGATTTAGTTCTTCTTGCCACAACAGCTATTCAACACACTAACCACAGCCATGCTGTAGTGTCTTACAATGGTGCAGGTTACACAAGGTTCTTCAGCTGACAGTGTGGTGACCAAGAGTGATCATAGGAGAGGATGATGCTGTGGCCAAGAACCAAGGCCTCTTTCCATTGCAGCAGTGATGAGATTGGATTAATGCAGTTATGGTAGGAAAGATGATGAGAAGAGTCTTTCAGGGACCACAAGTTAGTCAACCAGTTGTGAAATGGTATTCTTATATTTTCCTTGCAGGATGAGGCAACACATTTGTAAGAATGCTGAAGATACCATCCTTACGCTATGTCCTCTACCCTGCTTCCACCCAAAGAGCTTTTTATTTTCTCTTGCTCCTAGATTCTGTTTGGGTTTGGGGTTTTTTTCCAAAATATTTATTATATAGCTACCTTTGTCAATGTTCTTGTTGCAGGACTGACAGAGAGTTTGCATAGTAATGTCGGCAACTTCAGCACCCTTATAGCCCAGACTGGAGGACCCCTGGTAATCACTCCCTTGATGTATCAGAAACGGCATGACCAGCAGGTCCAAGGAGGTTATTCTCCCTCTGTACTCAGCACTGGTGAGACCGCTCCTCGAATACTGTGTTCAGTTCTGGGCCCCTCACCACAAGAAGGATGTTGAAGCTCTGGAGCGAGTCCAGAGAAGAGCAACAAAACTGGTGAGGGGGCCGGAGAGCAGGCCTTATGAGGAATGGCTGAGGGAGCTGGGGTTGTTTAGCCTGGAGAAGAGGAGGCTGAGGGGAGACCTCATTGCTCTCTACAACTACCTGAAGGGAGGTTGTGGAGAGGAGGGTGCTGGCCTCTTCTCTCAAGTGACAGGGGACAGGACAAGAGGGAATGGCCTCAAGCTCCGCCAGGGGAGGTTCAGGTTGAGCATTAGGGAAAAAATTTTTCACAGAAAGGGTCACTGGGCACTGGAACAGGCTGCCCAGGGAGGTGGTTGATTCACCTTCCCTGAAGGTGTTTAAGGCACGGGTGGACGAGGTGCTGAGGGGCATGGTTTAGTATTTGATAGGAATGGTTAGACTCGATGATCTGATGGGTCTTTTCCAACCTGATTATTCTATGATTCTATGATGTCAGTATCTGGACCCTCCTCCCCAAGGGACCAGCCTTACGCGGATATGTAACAGCTTGCAGCTTAGAAAGCAGACAGGGTTTGACTAACTACTTACAAAAGGTTACAGATCATGAGAAACACTACAGAGTGCCTGTCCTGCTTTAACATCAATGATACAGTTCCAATCTAATGTCCGAGTCAGGTTAATCATTCCCTAAAGGTGATACTGTCAAGCACAGAACATTTCCTGCTTTGAAGGAAGTAAATCACTTGAGAGGTGATCTGTAGTATTTATAAGTCTCTCCTCACTTCAGCAAATATATTTTTTAATTCTAGAAATAGATTTCTACAGTTTTGTATGCACTTCTGGAAATATATGGACTGAGAGTTTCAGATCTTTTAATTTCTTTCAATAATGAGGCCTGGTGAAGTATTTTCTGTGTCTCAATATCTCTTCCACTGGAAGTGATCACAAGCTATACATTTAAGAAACTGCAGCTCACAAAGAAATTAATTTCAAAGAATACAGCTTTGGGGTTTTTTTCTTTAAAATAAGCTCTATTTATCAAATAGGTATTGTTCCAATTGAAGATGTTTTAAAACTGTGCCTGTTAAACAACTTCAGAACACAAGCAGCAATATATGCCAAGTCTCTGCATACAGTGAAACTTTAAACAAATATTTAGTATGATAATAACTCACAAAGGAGTTAAACGTCCTGGTTGTACATTTTTTCCTTGTGTAAAGAGTCAAAGTTCTGGATTTTTTTTCTTCACAAGGGCACGTTATTTTGCTAACGGATTTAACACCACCATTTGGTCCAATTTCCTCATGACTCCTTCAGTCAACACACAAACCACTACACAGGAAGAAGAGCATAGAGATTCATCTCCTTCATTTCAGGGCCCTCGAGGAGGCAATCTGTTATTTCTTTTCCTTTGAAAAACTGTACTTAGTGATGGGTGAATAGACTGAGGAATAACGTGTAGTGAGACCTTCCCTGAAGCAGTTCTGAGTCCAGAATCATTGAGATAAATGCAGCTTACACACAAACTACAGAAAAATACATTGAATTTCCCTATTTTTAAATTTTCATTACAATTTTCTTTTTAGTGCTATTTGCTTTCCTTGAACTTTCTTTACCTCCTTTCCTTAAATTATACGTTTAATTTTCACTCTCAGAGTCTTTTGACTGTCTTCATTTGCCTTAATTGAGAACTGTTTCTGGGAACTGCATTTTGAATGCAAAATGTATATTGGGTTTTGTGTGTCAGTTTTCTCTTTTTGTTGAGTTCTCTCAGAGACAGTGAGTAAGCAGTGTAATGCTCCGTATAGCAAACCAGATTAGAACAAAGTAATCAATGTTGATTACCTTGAAAGCCTCACTTTTTTATTGCATATTGTTCCTGTCATGATCAGCTCAAGTCTTTATCACTACAAAAGGTGCTAACATGTCAGAAAAGTCTGATGGTCCATCTAGACTTTTAACTTTAACCCTTGAATCTTAAAAGATATTTTCTCCTATTTCAGTGAAGGACTACTTTATTATGCACTATGGAAAAATAAACAAAAAATAAAAAAGAAAGAACAATTAAACAAACTCCACTGTGAAGTGATTGAAGTGAATAATTATTAAGGGAGATCAACTGATTATTGAAGTTGTTTGGGACAGCATACTTTGCTGTCAGAAAGTGTTGTTTCCTCAAAGATACTTTTCTTTGCAGAAAATGTCGTGATTGCTCTGCAAAATAGGAGTGGTGTTCATCTAAAGTTAACAGGAAAACAGAATCCAGTCCAGATTAGACAGTTTAGTCAGTAGCCAGAAAGGGGATAACCTTTTTGAAATCTTTTCTTTGTCTGACTCAGTAAGGATTTAATCACTGTCCCTTGTCCCAGAGATGGATATTTAATATCCTTTAGGAGAGGATCTCTTTTTGTCTTTCTTGAGATTTTTAATAAGGGGAGAAGTTTGAACTTAAATCACGTCATGAGTGCTTCCCTTTTCAGTACTGAGGAGAGAAATCAGTATTTCTAGAAGATAGTTTTCAGGGTGGAAATGTGATTTCCTGCAAGTAGCAGCAAAAGCCACTGTTCACAGCATTCTGAGGCATTTCATATGTGTCTTCTACTATTAGGAGACGTGTGTTAAAGTTTTACTCTCTCCTGCTCTGCTCCATTAACACTAAAGTCTACAAGCACCTACATGGCCTACAGTATTCATTATTTTTATATGGTTTGTACTACTCAAAAGAGGGTTTTATGTGGTTTTCTTAGTGGTAGTTTCACCTTTTGGACTTTCATTTCCTATTATATTTGAATTTTACAATGTAATTCTCCTGGAAGGCAGCTTCCAGATCTCTCTCTGTGAGTAATTGCAGAAACGAAGTAGTGACAGTAACAATGCTTTTGTATGTATCCACCCACAGAACAAAAACAAGACCATACAACTTCTCTGGACAACCTCAGCTTAATAAAGTATGAATACCTACACTGTCTACAAAACAAACAGTGTAACAAACATATATTCTTTTCAGTCGTCATTATGCTTGAAAATGACTGACTAGAAGGAAATCGTTGTCTTTCCATAAAAGGGAAAGATACTAAAATAGTAGACTGTTATTTGACTATGTTACACTGACATGAATGTTTATTTAACATGATGAAAGCCACTTAAATTTTTGTAATTTCTGATTTTATATTCAAGTTATTTGTGATGTCAAATCCCTCCACTATTTTAAATGAGGGGGAAAAGAATCTCAACCTTATATTAATTTTCATATATATTAAGCCACTTCAGAAAACTATTTTGCTTTATGAGCACTGAATAGATGCAAATTTCATATAAAAGTTGGGTTCAAAGGAATATGCTCTGTTCTGATTATGCAAGATCATTGAGATCATATTAATCAAAGGAATATACAAGAAAACAGTACCTAGGTTTGTTATCTTTAGTTAACTATCTGGGTATTTGAAAGGACTTAATTGGTTTACGGAAACGTTATCTGATAGCAATTACATATTTCCAAGAATGCTATCAGGAAGGTATCTTATTAGTATAGTACTATGCAAGTGAGTCTTGCTTTGAACAGGCATTTAGAGAATCTACTCTGTAGAAGCTTTGGACTCTACTTTTGGATAATGCCAAAATGAATAAATTTTGCTTACTTAAAGACTGTGAGCAGTGCTTTGTGCTTGCATAAAACATGGTTTGTCCCAGGTGTTGTCCTGCCAAATTAGATGTATGATATGCAGCCCGCCATGAACTCTCAGTAGCTGGACTGCAATTATTTTACACCCTCCTGATGGACGGGGAAATAATCTATGCTACCTTTCCTTGTTAGTCCTACCTTCTAATTTCTCTTGGTTCTTCAGGTTGTTATGTATCAATGAAAGGAATAGTCAGAATTATTCACTAGATTTTAAAAAATGCATAGGTGTGACCTATGGCATAGAAGGTCTCAAAGGGATGGGCATTAGGCTGTTCACACATCATTTCTAACTCAAGACAACCTTTGATGGGCAACATTACTAACTTGAGGCTGTTTCATGGTCTATTTAACTGATTGATGATTCCATTTCTGTTCGTTCTAAATGGTATGGACATCTCAAAAGTAGTTTGGCATCCTTAGGAAAGGTCAGGAGTTTAAAAAATTGTAGTGATCTACCACTTTGTCATTGGTGAAGATGACAAGGCATGGATTTATCAAGACAGCTAAGGGGGCATTAGTCTCCAGTGCTGCAGTCTAATTATGGTGTATACAGCATGCAATCCTGTGACAACAATAGTGCATTTAGTATAATCACCCTATCCATGTTGGTCTCTTTAGCTATTCACCTAAGGGTAGGTAATTAATGTTTATTACAATGTTTTCTCTTGAAGAAGGTCATAGATGGAAGAC
The DNA here is from genome assembly GCF_032191515.1 of Phaenicophaeus curvirostris. NCBI lineage: Eukaryota > Metazoa > Chordata > Aves > Cuculiformes > Cuculidae > Phaenicophaeus > Phaenicophaeus curvirostris. The sequence continues at coordinate 49,230,396 of NC_091396.1, read as the reverse complement.
AGACTTCTTTCCATGCAGGATTTAAATGGATTTTTTTTCTGGTAAAATGAAGGGAAGAGTACACATTATTGGTCCCACAGGAAAAAGGTCTAGCAGGCACTATTAGAAAGTGAAGAAATTAATAATACTGGCTGTGAATGCATTTAGGCTAAAAACCAATATTTTTTTAACAGCCTCTGTAGTTTCTGAACAGTTTTCTATTAGAAAAATGATACAAAATTAGTAAACTATTCTCAGGATCAACCTCGATTCAAGTGACTTGAATGTGTTATTCTATGTGCAATCTTAACTTACCTTTTGAGTGGGAGATTAACAGTCAAGAATTAAAATTTCCGACTAGTATTATACTTTATTCCTGCAGTCATTGTTGGTTTTTCCTTTCCCTAATCGCAGTCATAATTTTACAGCAGCTTTCTTTACAGCAGATATTAATCTACCTTTGATCAGAGTGAGCTACTTCATCATTCATAAAATTACATCAAAACTTTATAAAAACAAATTTCAACTTCTGTTTGTCTCATGAATGATTTAAATATTTCTGGCAGTGACTCACTGTTTAAACAGAGAATTGTGTCACCCCAGAAATACATCTTGCTCCATGACTAGATGACCTCCAAACAAGAAAATTCAATTTTATTTGGCAAATGTTTCTGAAATTAACATTTCTGTAAATATTTTACACATGTAAGTGAATAAAGATTTTCAAGTAGAGGTAAGTTTTATTCAAACAAATGCTTATGAAAAGTTTTTATTTAATACTCCTTAAAATCTAGACTTCAGCTACCGTAGAAAATATTTTTTGTGTAGTTGTTGATTAATCTGTAATATACTTCAGAATTTTTTGGGTTTTTTTCCCTTTCTTTGCTATGAAAAGTAAGGATTGAAATGTATTTGATGTTATACCAGATCTTTCTTTTAAGTATACTTGAAATTTACTGTGGAGATGCACAATATTTGAAGCAGTGAGAAAAGCATAAAAGAAAAGAAACCCTAAATATTAAGATCTCTGTGGGCCAAGACAAAGGAGTCTCTTTCAACAGATGAGTATCTTTACATATGCTTAAGTAGGTGAGAAATTGGATTAGAAATGTAATGGGAGCAATGTCTGCAAATTCTTATATTGAACCCTTTGGAAAAAATGTCTCACCCAGTCTTGTCTTTTAGCAGTTAGGGTACTTGCTAAAATTAAAATTGCCTCTTCCTCCTCTTCTAGATAAGTCAAATGCCAAAGGATATTGCTTTGGTTAGAGAAGTTCTTAAAAATATACTGATATTTATGCCACTAAGAATGAGTGATACACTTTTGTCTTGAAAGAAACGTTTTAATACCATCTACACGTATACATACACTATCCCAGAGTTCTTTTTTTTTTAGAAGTCACAGTTATCTACTCTCTTTATTTTTAACTTGTGTCTTTGTATGATTGCTTGTCCTCTGTTGGTGTTGCAGACAAACTAAAGCTGGTTTTTTTACTTTAAGCATTTTACAAAATTTAAATCATAACAAGCATAAAATCAAATAAATTTTGAAGTCTACAACCAAAAACTGCCACCCTCGAATTTTCAATTGGGGTACAAATTCCATTTTGGAAAATTAAAGCCAGGGTTTATCACAAGTTTTCATAGGTAGAACTCCTGGATTTTAATGACTAGTTTTCTATTCATAGCCTAGCCCGATGGAGAAAATCTGTCCTTGTTGTGATAAATACTTAGAGCAAAGCCCATAGCCTGGCTGGATGTATTACTATGGCAGCATAAGGGATGCAGAGATTCCTGCTAGTGACAGATAGGGGAGGTTAGTGTCCATCTACCAGGAGTTTAATTGATATCTGGTTTTAGATAAGGAATTTCTTTAACAGTTGATCACATATTTTACAACCATCCAGGAACAAACCCATCTAATTTAGCGCTCACAATGAATAAGTCAATCAGTCAATGAATTATGTGACCAAGGAACAGGGAGGTCCAAGAGCTTAATACTGGAGTATAAATACTTTACTTCACATTCCTTTGAATCCAGATTGGTAGGAAACAGAAGGGTGATGTCATTTAATGGTGCTTGGTAGAAAATGAGTTGCAGGTTTCAGTGTTCAAAATCAACAGCTGTCTAGACCTCCACATTCAGAGCTGCAAGTAGTATTGGGAAATATCACCTGAGTTGCAAAAGATATTATGACCATAGACAATGAATTTCTGTTTCAATTTTAGAGAAAAATCTTTCTAAACTCTGGAAGAACAGGATGTAGGAAACTTGCCTTGCCATTTCCCATGTTGTTCACAAGTGCAAGGTCTTCAGTCTTCCTAGATAAAAATCTTTCTTCCTAATTTTAGCTATCTAAAATTTAGATACCTACTGTAATAAAATATGTTATCCTTTTCTGTACTAGAAAAGTTCTGTTCATAGTTCTGTGTGCAATAGGAAATTTATCTAATTTTATTTTTAAAAGTAACAATTAGCTGAGATGAGCTACTTTTTGAGGATTCTTCTTCTATTTCTATTCCCTACACTAGGGCACCTAGAGCACTAGAGTAGAAGAAGAAACAGTATTTGTAAATAACAAAAATTTAAGTGGGAGAAACAACAGTACGAGGCTGTACAGACCGCACCTTTTGATGAAACTTAATTTCATCATCTTGCTTACTCAAAATCTCCTTTGTTTTGGTTGTATAGTTGTGGAAAGAGAAATACAGTGTGCAATGAAAGCATAGATTTTTGTGAAAAAAGAAAAACAAAAAAACCCCGAAGACCAAAGGTGTAAATATTCACAATAAAAAAAACTTGAGTTGCAAATCAGTCAGTCTTCTTCCAGGGTAAGTTGTATACATGAGTCTGGCTAGCTAATCTAACGGAAGACCTGTATCTTTACGTCAAGGCCTAAAGCAAAATAAGAAATATAAATAGTCCAGTGCAAGTAGTGTTCTAAGTCTCCACAACAAACTGTGTATGATTTAAATACTTCTTTCTTTCAGTAATTATGTGCATAAAAACAGAACTTGGACTGAAATACGTTACCAAGTTGGTAATCTGCAATCCTTCACACTCCTTTGTAAAAGATAAAGTTGTGAGTCAACTGTTCAGAAAGAGAAGATATCATCCCAGAATAACTGTCTGGAGATGGACCAACTATTATCTCATCAGAAGTTAATGCAACTATGTTTAAAATTAAAAGCCAGAAACAACAACAGACGGAAGGAATGCAGTCAGCAGCAAAAAAAACATTGCTGTTTGATTCTGCACCTCTCCCCAGGGTCCTCTTCCATCTTACACTACATCAACCAGTTGGCTCACAGACTGCTCTGCACACGACAGAGATAAGCTGCACATGCTGCTGTGTGTATTTGGTACACAGTGGGTCACACTGCATGGCTCTTTGGGTAGCTCAGAGTTAGTCTAAGAACTTTGTATCTCTCCCCCACTGTTCTGGGTTTCCTTTGCGATTGGGATGCCTTCAACACCCCTTCTGCTGTTTAACTTTATCCAGAACCTCTCCTGAATGTAGAGACCTGGGAGTAATTTTCTTTAAGTAATTTCCTAAATTATTATGAAAGGAACAGTAACGTTATTATTTTTTGAGTGATAATAAATAAAAGGGAAAATATAATCAATTTGGTTCCATTGTTTCTTAGAGAGAATAAGGTTTTCAGGGAAGTGGGACAACCTTTATTAGGCCAACTTAAAAGTGAAGAAAAAGATACTTTTTGTCACTACAGGTTTCACTTTCCTCAAAGATAAACAGAACAAGAAATATATACTTTAATGTTTTCCAACAACAGAGCATTGCATGATTGGATGTGAAGGTAGGGAGACTGGCAGCTTTTTGTGGTTTTCTAGAAAGTCTGAAGTAGTAATACTTTTAATGGAATAGAGGTTTTGGTTTTGTTTTTTTTTTCCAAAAAGCAAACCTTCAGACTCAAACCAAAGACTTTTTAGACTTATAGTTTTGGAAGCAATCCATAGGTTACAAAATACCTTGACAGTTCTGAGGGTTTTTTTCCATGGTTTTTTTTTTCGAACACCAAGTGTTCAAGATCAGAACTGTTTGAAATCTTGGCTAATGCAAAAGAATACCCAGGATTTGGACTGTGGAATATACGTGAAAACAAATTTTCTTAAAAGAGTTCTTCATCTTTTGAATCAGGCAGTTAAAAGAACAGATTATGAAATTTTGCCATTGATATTCATCTCATTCCCTGGCTTACTTCTAACTGACACTTTATTTGGAGTGACGGTTCCTCTTCCCATTTATTAATAATCAGACATCTGCAATAGAAAAAGAAAGAAAATTCTGATTACAATAAGAGATAAGAGAGTTAAGTGAAGGGAAAAATTCATTCACTTATAACCCAAGAAAAGATACAGCTACGTGAAGTGGATAATTCATTATTGTTTATCAGAAATAATCAGAAAGAATGCCATTTTCTTTAAAAACTCCGGAAAAATAAGCTGTGTGCTTTGGCATCTAAGAGAGAACATGCAAGGGAGTAAAAGGTAGAAGTTTATTGCCTGCTGATAGACAGACTGACAACTGCACTATGAAGGATAAAATAAAATTTATTAGATGGCAAAAAGACTATAAAACATAATGATCATGCAGGAATGATGATAACATGAAACCTGCATAGGTAGAAGATTGAATCCACAGTCTGAATCTAAACCTTGGGTACAGAGAACTAAAATCCGATGATGTTATCTGGCAAGTTCTGGCTCTTGGGTACTCCTCCTGCCCACAGATTTAGTCTACGGAATTTTTATGACTATGAGAAAGTGTAGGTGAGGACAAAGGCATTTTTTATGGTTAATGGCAAAATTTTAAAATGTCTGTCTAAAGTGTGTAAGTGAAAATTATAGATTCAAAGGAGAATCTGAGTTTGAAAATGTTGGGTTAGAAGTTTAAGATTAACCTCACTATTCAAAGATGGATAAGTAATTAAAAGATTTAATGATGCATTATTTCACCTGCCTTTTCTAGAATTCAAGGCTTGTACATATTAAAATTGTCATGCAGAAACTGGAACTCTCAGATATCTAATAACAAGGAATTCCTGCACTGTATAAACTGGCATAGCAAACTCAAAACTCATTAGCAGAAATGTGTATTTAATTAACACGGGAAAGAGTGATGTCAATCTTCTTTCTACCACTACTGCAAACCAACACCAAAATTAATAACATACATGAATCTTAAAAGGAAATACCTCATTATAGTCAGTATGCAGTATTAGCAAGGTTTTTGTGGTTTTGTTCATTTTTTTCCAGGAATTACTTTAAATTTGCAATGTGCTCTAATGTGTGGTTCTATACATTTGGCAGAGATTTCAGCTTGGAAATGATGAATTTTCCTGGCAGATGAATTCTTGATTGAATCAGACCATGGAAATAAGCTCTTTTGGACCGAGGTTTGCATGGGATTGTACTAGTATGTGTGCATTGACTGTAGGTTGAATGAATGTTTCATTTTGACGGCTTCAGAGGAAATTGATCATATCTGTTGTTTTCAAAGCAGTAGAGACATAAGAAAAGGAGAGGGGTTTATTATTTATTTTTGGTTTGCTTTAAAGGAACTCACGGGACGTCACAATACTTTTGCCAGAGAGAAAATCCAGAGAGGAAAAGTGCAAGTGCTGTTGTAGTTTGTACAAAGTTTAACAAGATTAAATAAAAATGCTTGTGATGTAGATGTTTTACCCCAGTCACTTCCAGCATTAATCTCTCTTGACTACCCACAGCGAAGCTATTCACAGTGAAAAGAATTGTGAAGATGCAAACCATAATTTTTTCTTAAGGCACACACAGTGTTGACAAGAGTAACTGTATTGCCATTTCAGGCATCTAAAAGAAAAGATATCAACAAATAGAAACACCTACACTGGAAAGAGACGGTGGCTGAATGTTTTCGTGAAGGATTCAGATGTGATGCTGATTGTCATGAAGATAAGAGGAATTTTATGAATGGCCTTGAATTCAATCTGAACACGTTAGCCTTCCTGCTTGTTCACCCTTACTTGTAGAGATTCTTAACAGAAGAAATTTACAAACCTCACACTAACATGACCAAACATGTGAAATAAATGCAATGAATAAGTTGAATTAACTGACTTGGTCTCTCTTTTCATTTACTTTTCGACATGGTAAAAACTGCAATATTTATAAAAATACTTGATTCTCTGAACCAATGATTGCTGTGATGCTTTTCAGTGGTGAGTGGTGCTGTAAAAACAAGTGCTGTAAATTTGGAATATACATAATTTTCACGTGCATGTGTATAATGCAAGTTTCAGAAGTGTGTGATGCTAGGGAAGAAGAGAATAGGTTATTCATTACGAAGGTACTACTATACAAGAGACTTTTCAGCTTTCATGGCCATTTCCTAATAAATACCTTAATATTTTCTCCTGTGTGCTCCTTTTCACACTCAAGAGTAGCTACATGACCTTATTGGTGAGCTTATGGATAGTCAACCAAATCCTCACCGTGCGCAATGGCATGAATATATGAGTTGTATATGTTCAATCCTTAGACAAAAACAAACAAAAAAACAAAAAACACTACAAAAAAAATCAAATCTACCAAACAAAAAGATCTATGGAAATTTCATGTATTTTTTGACTGACTTATTTTGTAACTTGTTGCATTCTGGAGGTCTTGCTGGCTGTCCTTAAATTTACAGAGGTATGCAGATACAGTAGAAAATATTGCATCAAATGTATAAATCTATCATTGAGTGGAGGAACAGGGAGCATAGGTAGTAACAATTTTCAGTGTACCCAGTGTTACTCTGAATCTAGCAAAGAAGAAATAGTTGCAGACAAAGCAAAAGTTATGTTAATAATTAAAATAATTATTACATTTTACATTTTCAGTTTGGAAATGAATATTGGTTTATCCATTGCTGTTTACTGTGAAGTATTCACTCATACAGTTTTCTAGAAGGAAAACCTTTTATTATATAGTGTGTTGCCTAGACACAAACATTAGTTTTTCTCTTTTCAGAACATTCAAAAGATATGACTCACATTCCAAGTATCTTATCCTAAGGGTAACACTTCTAGCAGTATAAGTAATAATGTTTTGTTGGGTTGCACTGGGGGTTGAATCTGCCGCGAGATTGCTGTACCACTGGCACAGAGGAAACTGGGACCAGCAGCAACACTCTGGCTTCTACTTAATTGAGGCCAGCTCACAATCGTGCTACTTTCAGACAATATAATTCCAATTTAATAACGAAATACGACCTGAATTCATAGAATCATAGAATAAGCAGGTTGGAAAAGACCCACCAGATCATCGAGTCCAACCATTCCCATCAAACACTAAACCATGCCCCTTAGCACCTCGTCCACCTGTGCCTTAAACACCTCCAGGGAAGGGGACTCAACCACCTCCCTGGGCAGCCTGTTCCAGTGCCCAATGACCCTTTCCCTGCGACCTTTCACCTTCAGGTGACTGAGAAGAAGTTAGGAAGTTAGGAAGATGAAAACTGAAGTATGTTTCTGCAAAGTAGCAATTTTTTGACATAACTGACAATCCTGAAAATGCCTTCTTAGCAGTAGAAATGAGGTAAACAAATACCTGACAGTCACAGCTTAGCCTTGGCTAAGTCACTTTTGGCAGGTAAAACTGCCAAAAGTGGAGCAGTTAGGCTCCAAATTCCCTCCCTCCTACCTCTGTCCACTGAGAAAGGGGAAAGGAAAAAGGGTTGTGACTGGAAAAAAACCTAAACCAAGTTTAATAATGTTAATAATAAAGAAAATAATAAAAAAATATATATATGTATATAAATGTATGAAATCACACACCCATCTCCCATGTCAGTGACTACACATCACAACAAATGCTGCACAGCAAGCTGGGAAAGCATCCGAGGAGAGCTGGATCCAGAAACTGGATTCAGGAATGCACAGTTCCAGCACCAGGACCAAACAGACAGGTGAGGTCCTGGCTGGATGTTGGCCACCACAGAAGACAGTGATCTCTTAAGTTTATACCGAGTATGATATATATGGGACGGAATACTCTTGGTCAGTTTGGGGTCACCTGTCCTGTCTACCCCTCCCTGCAGGTGTAACTTTGACTTACTACACTCCACCAGCTTGAAGATGGCTTTGGTTACTATAGAAATAGTTATTTTGAGCTTGACATGAATCTGACCTTTTCTTAAGGATTCCCTTTTGGATTCTGCAATAAGACACATTTCACTTCTTTTTTATATTCTTTGGGAAAGAAAGAAAATATAAAACCTGAAATTTGTGAAAATTCAAAACAGAAGAAAGAATGAAAAATAGCAAGACTACCATGAGTTAGGAGTGTGATGATTTTGTCTCAAAACTTTCTAAGGAATAATTCTGGCATTTTCAGTCTTTCATGTTGGCAATCTTTTTTTCTCTGCCAACATAATTAGTAAGAAACATTATAATCAAAGCTCAGCTATTTCCCTCAGAAACAATACAAGGTATGTTACTTGCCTACTAAAATGCCAGAAAATTATCACATTGCCAAAAGAATTATTAGTTATTCTATCACCTCAAATGACAATACAGAAAGCTCTTTTTACAATAAACAAACTAAGTAAAATCAGATGTCCACTAAAGCATTAATAATGCTATAAAATGCTATTTAATTTGGAGTTTTTCCAGATTTGTATAATGAAAAGAGATTTGTTGCTCATGGACTAACAGGATGGGCAATTAGTCTGCTCTTTATTACAATTAATCCTTCCTACCCATCTATTCCAAATCATAAAAGATTCTTGAGATCTATTTCAATTCAGCAGATTCTTGCTTTCCCTCCTTTAAAGGCATGTTTTGAAGATTAGGTGTTTGCTTTTTTATTCACTCTCTGCTGTCCTCCTTATGTCTGTGGAAAAGTAGGAACACAAGGTGTTGGAGTGACTCTGGTTCTCTGAAAGTCTTATCTGCCAGCTTAGTTGTCACTGGAGGTTATATCTCACCATGTATCTTCTGAATATCCTTTTCTGAATAATCCAAGAGTTTCTATCTTAGTTCAAAGCATGTTATAGCCGCAGCTGTTTCTGACTCTGTCACCCAGCTGACCGCCAGGTGAAAACCAGCCATGGTAGTGTTCTTCAGGTTGTTATCTAAACTCTCTGCTCAGCAGCAGGAAAAAAAGCAATTGTGGTAGTGTAAGCAGAGAATCAGTCTCCCATGTGACATACCACCACTCCCAGAGGCTCAGAGGTTATGCTGCATATACTTTGAGCGTGATAGTCCTACCAGTGGCTGCAGATGCTAGCCCTAAGGACTCTTTTGCAATCCCTGCTAAAACTGTCCTTGCCATAATGGCATACAGGTGCAACCAGATCACACATGAGGCTGCATAACACAACCACCCTACTGAGTCTATGAACTCTAGAAAAACTAAGAAAATTTTCATCTTGGACTTCACCATCAGTAGACCATTTTGAATTTACTGCATCTGCGTAGGGACTCCTCAAATAACACTGTCCTGGAACCTAACATCATGGATAAAACTGATTTATGCTTCTAAGATCATCTTTGGAGAGCTTTATTGACTCAGTGCCACCCGAGAAAGCATCATCTCCTGACATCACCACCAACTGTAAAGGAGATTGGGGCAGCCTGTCTTAGGGGTCCTAAACTATAATTGGCACGTTTTAAAATGCAGATATGCTGTCTGGCTACTAATTGATTTTCCCTATATAAGCTAGAAGAATTAATGAGAGGTTGTTTAGGAAGTTTCACCTACAAGTTAAGTAAAACTCTAGCCTCTAGGAAACGCGAAACTTTTTTAAATCATCAAAAATTTAAATGAATAAATGATTTTGATTCCCAGTTCTAGTGTATGAGAAAGTCTACAGACAATTTGACAAAATTATTTATTTAAATTCTCATAATAGGTAGATGACCTTGAGCTAACTTTGTATGATACATTTTCAATACTCAGCTCAAAAAGAAATACTAGGAGACAGGCCTACAAGCTACAAGGTCCTGATAAGATCCCTTTGTTTACTGGGAGTTCAACTATATAATCTTATTTTAAAGCAGATCTTTATAGTTCATGAATAAACAACAAATTAATATAATTTTTTTTCAAATAGTATCTAGTTTTTAGTGCTTCTAATGTTATATCTCTATGAATTTTGGCTGTTAACAAAGTGGTAGAAACATGAGACACAAACATAAGACACAGCAGGAATTTAGTACAGTAAACAGAAAAATAACAGGCTAGACACATTAAGCTTTGGTTATGATTGTATCTATTCCTTCAGTCTTATGGAACAGGAAACAAATTGCAACTAACATTTTCGATATATATTTCAGGGTCTGGAATCCAAAAAGCAATATAATGATAAATAGTCTGAAACACAGAAGAGGAATCTCAGTGGAAGGATATATACTGAGGAAGAAAAATCCAAACATTCTTATTAGAAGGATATCTAAAATGGACTAAAGGGCAAATATTGCTAGCTATTAGCAAAAAGTAAATGGGAGATGGAGAAAAATATGTTGATGCAATGGTGGTTTTGCAAAAGTAAATAAATAAAACTCAAGTGTTATTTTGTAACAGAGGAGTGAAGGTGTACCATGTCGCTTACCTACCACATGATTAATTACCTTTCCCTACCCAGACCAAGCAAAGCCTCTGTTACAATATTGTTTCCAGCATTGGGCTCTTCACCTAAAGCAAAAACTAAAAAAGAAATTTTTTAAAAAAAGAACAGTTAAAGAATTCAGAAAACATTATCTCTTAGGAAAAAATAATTAAAAATTGTCAGAAGTATTTGGTTTGTAAGAAACACACAGATATGACAACGTTTGAAACTGTAACATATTCTTATACAAAAGACAGTAGCCAACCATTATCCATGTCTGCCACAGTAGAACAAAATAGTAATCAACATAGTTTTCAGGAAGACTTAAACTGTGTGTTAAGAAAGCTACACTGTACATGAAGGAAGTTCTTACTTTCACCATAACTAAGCAAGTGCAGGATTAACAGAAGACTGACAAATCTAGATACTGGGATCTTCAAAAGAAAGACAGATAAAATGTGGCCAAAAATAGCACAGAAATAATTGATCCTCCCTCAAGGGGTGGCATATCTGACATCATAAGGTACTTTCATCCTAATATTTCTATGGTAGTAATGATAAGATGTAATATTATCTAATCTTGAGCACCGGAATGGAGCTTTATGATTTTATCAAGCAAAGAATTTTGAATAATGTGATTGGAGGACAAATGCATGCAGGAAGAAATTTTATTTATTTATTTTCAATTCAGGAAGCAGTGAAGATATCACAGAATTATTGATTAGGGAGCAACATATTTTCTGACATTCAGATGTGGAGAATAGGAAGCTGTAAAAGACATTACTGTATTTGAAAAGCAGAGGGAAATAAATAACTCTCACAAATAAAGAACAAATACATATGGATCTTCCTAATCAACCCACTATGCTCCTTCCTTGAAAGTTGCATTAAAATGTTAAAGAAAAGAAATTTTATCATTTCTGCTCCTATCGGGTTATTTTCTGTCCCATATCTCCCATTTACTGAGATCAGCTTTTAGGAATTTACTGCATAGATTATTCTGTAAAAATGTGGGCTCCACGTGCAGCAGAGAAGAGCAAGCAGTGATTTTGCTTCCATGATTCTTCCACACCAAGGCTTCCTGGTATTCTTCCAGCTACCTGTCCTCCTTCATACATAATGTCACATTTGATACTGTGTAGAAGGAGCTGAAAAAAAGATATCTGCTGCTGAGTGTTGAGGTGCCTTTAATGCTTCATTCACTGTTACTGCCAGAGGAGTTTAAGGAATTACTTTTTTAGTGATAAATCTAATTCTTTCCTGGCCCTGCATTGTTGGCATGGTGGAAAAATACACTCAAAGAGTATTCATGTTTCACTTCTCCAGTTTCTGTTTTGTTTCCCAATAGTCTGACAATGAAACTTGTTTTGGCTGCTCCACACTCTGGTTGCACTTGAACTGGAAGCTGGGCAGAATTTCTCCAGGTGCAATGTCCTTTAGCTCCCTCAGCATTCATGATAATAACTATAATATATAGACAGCATTTATCTGTCTTGTGATAAGAAGAGAGGAATAGTGACATAATTTTTTAAATTTTGTTTGTCACTTAGGCATTTATTTGAAGTGTTACTTGGACATTTTTCTTAACTTGCTCTAGATCATTTCATTTATTCATCTTATACTTACCAGAAACTGATCTTACTGTAAAGATGATTTCATTTACCAAACACTAAACAGTAAGAAACATTTGAGAACTCTAGTTCCAGATTCTGAATATATCCGAAATAAAGGATCTTTGGATCTATGGATTTGCTATAGGTCAATTTATAATTCTATCCATTATCAAAATATCCATATAGAGAGAGTATAGCATACTGAAAACTTACAATATAGGTTTGCAGTCCTCTTGATGTTAAGGTATTTCCCATCCTTTTCCTATTATTTCTGTATCCTGCAGTCACTTTTGATGGGAAGCTCTTGACTGTATTGCACAAAGGCTCAAAATACATGCAACAAATAGCCTGAGATCTAGGAACAACAGAAATTCTTCATGCATATTATTTTCAGGAGTATTGGGTGAAGGACCAGTGAGCTGTATCCAGATACAAATATCTCATATATCTTCGGAGATGCTCACATCTGAATTCAAATCAAAGGCAGTGGGACCAAACATGTAGTACTCTGAAAACTAATTTGGATAAATTCAAAATCAGGATTGCTATTTCTTCAAACATTGTGAAGGTCACAGTCATAAGCACAATGTCAGATGAGCATAACTATATTGCTTCTAAACCAGAAACTCCCTGTATGAAGTTAGGAATGAGAACTACCAGATTCTGGGCAGCAGTAGGGTAGCTATAATCTGTATCTAATGTCACAAGGGGCTTTAAATTAAGTATATATATGCATATCTGTTTTAGTAACTCTTGTTGCACATGTCCTGCATCAAGTGACAGAATATTGAATCAGCACTTTACATAAAATATGACATATAAAAGAATATATCTGAAGCAGAAAAAAATCATGTGACAAAGATTTTTCAAAAGCATGAAGTATAGGTCTCCAGTTCCCTGAAATCCATATTTATACATTCAATGACTTCTATGACTTCAATGACTATGCCATTCGCATTAGTAATTCTCAAAAGTATTTTTTATATATATATCTCTAAGTATAAAGAAACATAATATGCTAATGATTATTCATTTACTCCAGGATTTCCTTAGACTTCATTTACAAAGTGTATGAGAGCATGCAGCTACAAAATGTTTACTACATACAACCAATTTGCTTAGCGCTTGATAGCAGTGTAATTGAAATTGTGGCCAAATAGGTAATTAAATGCTTTCAAATAGCTGAGGTTTTTTTTAATAAATTTCTGTTCTACTTGAAGAAATGCATTTTTAATAGAATATTTCTAGCTTTAAACTTCCTTTAAAATCATGTAGGAGTAAATATTGCTGAACACAGTGATATTCTAGGGCAGACAGGCAGACAGATGTTCTTACATATCCCTGCCCTGCCTGCAACGTACACATTTGCTAAAAGATGCTTATTGACATAAGTGGCAGGTCAGTGTTAATAATAATACCTTCTGCAGTATTATTGTCCTAAATGTGTTAGTTAATTACACAATATGGACATGAGTGTAAATACAGCCCAAGAGAGTTTAGCTTTCATTATGGTGAATGTTAGTCTGAGATTTAACAAAGATAAATAGGATGTGATGTAGTTTGGATATGATGAGAGGTGATAAGAAAGTACCAAAGAAGAATCAGGATGCTTTTCAGGAAGGAAAGGGAGTGATGCAAGTGATGACTTCTGCCTCCGTGGCATCAAAGCTGTGGTAAAAATGTATTGCATGTTCTATCCAAGATGTCTGTATAATAAACTTACAATATATCAACTTAATTAATCTCTTATATTAAGTTAATTAATCCCATGTGAGAATAATTTATCTTATTGTATGAGAGGCTGAAATGAATTAGCAGGAGGACAAACTGTTGTACCTCCAGCTTATGCCTGTGGAATATGGGGTCACAAAACCAATCATATCCTGGGCAGAGAAAATTGCAATCGTAAATAATAATCCATTCAATGCCCCTCACATAGGAAATATGAAAATCTCAGAGAATGTCAATAAACTAATTGAGTTTGAACAAAAACAGAATGAAATTTCAACAGAAAACTGCAGAGAGAATTAGACAGGATCTAATTATAAGATTTTAATGGAATATGAATCTGATTATCTACAGGGTAACAAATATTAAACACAAAGTGTCAACTATAATTGTCTTCTGAAACTTTTTGCTGATTGGGAAGTTAGACAGCAGACAAGGAGAAATTTAATAAGAATAATAAAAAAGTGACAGAGATCAGAAAAGAGCAAGAGAATTATTCCATCACTCTAGACTGACATTTCATTTATATTACTAACCTGTCCATAAAGAATGCATATGATAATTCTTCTGAGGAGGCATCTAGAGCTGCAGTATCTGCAGGAGCGTCTTACAAGGTGTCAACAAAGGATCTGCTGCTGCAATCGAATAACAAAGGATTTGGGGTCTGTTCTGTGTTCTGCATCATGTTACAGGAATACATCTCTTGACAGAACAATTGATGACTTTTTTACCCCACTCCTACTTTTGCAAATAATGAGGTCCATTAGAAGAATACTTTTAGTACTGCTGTGTTTTCCCATAGAGCTTTTTTTTTCCAAACTTGATGGCACACCAAACAAACTTTCCACTCATATAAATTCACTAGGACTACATAAAAAATATGGATTTGTTTTTCAATTCAATAGAATACATAGAAATCTGAAAAAAATGAACTAAATATATTCTTATGCTCAATAGGTTAAATTGATCTTCATCCAGTCAATATAAAATTTTCCATGTAATCATACCAACTTACCAGACTGTTTTAATTAATCAAAATTCATATCCATAAATTACTGAAAATTAAAAGATAAAAGGCATCTATGTTCAGCTGGAACCACATCAAATGATTTGACATTTTGACGTTAATTCTGAAGAAAGTATTTGAGGATTGTGCTCTCTTTGTGCGATGCTGCAGTTATAAAGCAAGAAAACTTTGACCTCGTGTTTTATTTTTGGAAAATTAAGTAACATTTTTTAAAAGAAAACCTGTTATTTTTAAAAGTGGTAATGGTTGAATCTTCTCTACATTTCAGGTTGAATTATAATCACTCTCTTCTATCTGAAGGATTACTTTTAAAGGGATAACTTAGTACTGTCTTGTCCAAAATTCTGTTGAGTTTTTACTATTGTACAGCTGTTGCGTTTGATTGATAGATGAGGTAACTCCTGTTTATCAGTTTGGTAAGCATTTTGTTAAAAAAGCTGTTGAACAAAGATACTATCGATATACTTATTTTGAAAGGCCATGTAATACAGCTTCATGAAGTAAAATAAATTTGAGGTGAATAGCCATTAGGTCATCTGGTTTAGTTCAACCACAAATAACTGAAATGAGTTTTGCATTATTTCTATTGAGTCCCCTAGGACATTTTTCTTCCAACATAAATTTCAATTATAGAAATTGTATCCTGATAGTCAAACTAAATTTTCCTTTCCTCAATTTCATCTGACTCCACCCTCTTATGATCTTGAGACTAATCCAAGCTATTGAATATCCTTTTGTAAAAAAATAAACCCATATTGTCTTAGAAGCAGGTATGTAGACACTGGGAAAAGACATTGTAGCTGGGTGGAAGTGTGGATCTGTTGGAGGGTAGGGAGGCTCTGCAAAGGGATCTGAACAGGCTGGACCACTGGGATGAGACCACTGGGATGAGGTTTAACAAGGTCAAATGTTGGGTCCTGCACTTGGGGCACAACAACCCTGTGCAGTGCTACAGACTAGGAGAAGTCTGGCTGGAAAGCTGCCCGGAGGAGAAGGACCTGGGAGTGTTGGTTGAACATGAGCCAGCAGCGGCCCAGGTGGCCAAGAAGGCCAAGGGTGTCTTGGCTCGGATCAGACGCGGCATGGCCAGCAGGTCCAGGGAAGTTCTTCTCCCTCTGGACTCGGCACTGGTGAGACTGCTCCTCGAATCCTGGGGTCAGTTCTGGCCCCTCACCACAAGAAGGATATTGAGGCTCTGGAGTGAGTCCAGAGAAGAGCAACAAAGCTGGTGAGGGGACTGGAGAACAAGAGGAGCGGCTGAGAGAGCTGGGGATGTTTAGCCTGGACAAGAGGAGGCTGAGGGGAGACCTCATTGTTCTCTCCAACTACCTGAGAGGAGGTTGTGAAGAGGAAGGAGCTGGGTTCTTCTGCGAAGTGACAGGGGACAGGACGAGAGGGAATGGCCTCAAGCTCCACAAGGGGAGGTTCAGGCTGGACATCAGGAAAAAAAATTCCAGGGAAAGGGTCATTGGGCAGTGGCAGAGGCTGCCCAGGGAGGTGGTTGAGTCACCTTCCTTGGAGGTGTTTAAGGGACGGGTGGACGAGGTGCTGAGGGACATGGTTAGTGTTTGATGGGAATGGTTTGACTCGATGATCCGGTGGGTCTCTTCCAACCTGGTGATTCTATGATTCCAGAAAGACAAAAGTAAGACATGAGCCCATCTTAGTTTGGATGAAAAAGTAATGGAGAAGAGGAGATAACCAGTGCACAGAAGATGCCAGCAATTGTTTTGGTAACAAGCATTGTGAAACACTAAGAAAACAGAATGCAGGTAGACAACATTGAAAGCAAGAGATTATAGTTGTTCTGTTGAGTCACTGACAGCAATCTGAAAGGCAAATATATTTCTTCTATCTAATTGTCTTTCATCTGCATGTCACTGATTAATAGACTCTAACATGTATTTCCAAAAGTCATCTATGAAAAAGTTGCACTATGAAAAACAAGATATTATAGTATTTTTTCTGTTCTCCAATCAGTATTTAACTAGGCTACTTGCATCTAAAGTAATTTTCCATGCATCTTCTAAAAAATTATCTTGATTTTCCTGGGAATCATCCCGCTGTCTCTTTTTCTGTCTTATCTGTCAAGTTCATTAGCCCTTACTGTTTGCTTGGGTAAAACTGTGAAGTTCTCTTTATCACAATAACAGTGTGGCTTTGGTTTCATGAAAGATTTAGAGGTATACATAAGGTCTTCAGGGTTTTGTCTGTCAGGCATGGCATTATAACTGTTATTCAGAATGCTAAGTGCCTTTCCAGGTGAGATGGTTTATAAATAGAGTTCAATTATTGTTTAATTATTATTGAAGCATATTGCAGAAGAGTCTACCAATATGATCTTTCCCTAAAATGTCTCATATTTCCCTGTTCTTTTCATCTTTCATTCAGCATTAAATGCAATAATTTTTATTCCTGTCCCTGTTACCTGTATCTCCTCGGGCTTTTCTGCTTGCAAGATTGTGCTGTTAAATAGAATATCTAAGTTTTGTCTTGTTTCTCTGTAAGCATATTACACTATTTCCAGGGTGAGTTAAGTATCTTAATTCAGTTAGGTTGTCCCCTGAGGTCAATGGTCACATTTTTGAAAGAGGTCAGTCTCATATAGGCATCAACATGAATTGTCCAGATTTTTCGAAGTACTCATGGAGCCAAAGCTTACAATCATCTTCTCAGTGGAACCTGAGGCTTTTTGATTACATATCTTAACCACAATTTTTAAATCAGTCTGTTCCATATGCTGACTACTTATTCCAGGCTATTTTCTCTCTCCTAAGTTTTGACTTGCTGTGTACGTTCAACACCAAAAAAATAGTCTTGAATCTTATGATTTATTGCCTTTTTCAAATAGGAAATTGGGGTACTAAATAAATCTGACTCCAAACTGATTCTTTAATCTTTCTTCTTAACTTTATGCATTACCCTTACTCTCTTCTTTTGGTTATGGTGGCTCATGTTCAATCCAAGGTTAAAGCAGGTCTATCAAATTGGCTGCAAGCCCTTTATAACTTCAGCCCATCTAATGCCAACTCCTACTACAGTTTCCTAAATATTTAATTATCTCCTTAATGCTCAGCATGTCTTAAATTAGCATTTATACCAGCCACCCAAAAGGAAACATTAAGAGCTGGCGGAGATAAAACCCATCTCAGGATGCACCTGCTTCTAATGACAGTATTTTTTATCAAATAAAGGAATTTGATAAGACTGTATCCAGATCCTGGTATATTTTGTTTGATTCACGTGATTATTTGCACAATATTTCTTCTTAAAAATCAGTTATGATTAATTATAATTTAGGAAGCAGAGTCAGTTGCTTTTAGGTTTAAAGAAATAAAGCACTCGGCTGTTAAATTTCAGTGGCTGCTCACTGTGAACTTTCTGTTGACCTGGCAATATATTAATCCTGGGGCTTTTTTTTAAGCCAGAGTAAAGGGATTTTATGTAACAGTGCAACAAAATAGTAAAGAACCCTAATTGAGGTTGGGTAGTGAGAGAGCTTGGCTTCAGAAAGTTCAGCTTCAATGAAGCCAGATATTTGATGTAATGTTAGACCGCAACAAAGCACAGGAAACTTCATGACATAAATGTCACTAAGTAGTTACAATGAATGCTTTCCTGAAGTTGGAATCAAAACGTTCAGTGGTCCCACAGAAAAAAGCCTTGGGGTTTGTGTTCTGCTAAATCTTCTCTGCAGAACAGAGGCTAAAACAAGGTTGTGCTGGGGAACATGCCAGGAAAATAAACTTGCATTTGTGGAACCAGATTCTTCAGAACTGTGTTTGACCAAAACACATCCTCCAAGTCACTGTAACTTGAGGGGAGAAATTCAGTATAATTTGTCATGGTTCACCTGCCTCATTCTAAATCTTTTCACTTACACAATCAGAAAAAGAATTATCCTTGCATCTTTTATAATATTGTGCCACAGTACCTACCAAGTCATACTATGCCTCAGGTGACTTAAGTTCCAAGTTTGCAACATGACCATCTATGAATCCTTGTTTGACTGAGTTTAAGCATTGATCTATACCTGTATTACAAGCTATGTCCAGTTTGCTCATTGACAAATAGATTTTGCGCTATTTGATCTGGGAAGACAAAGTTGGTCAGAAAGTGGAGAAAGCCTCGTCACTCCCTTGGATATTTTTGGTAAGAGGATTTAGGATGCTGTATGGCCTTTCAAATATGAATTTTGACAATATGCATTGTTGTAGACAGTATCTTCAAAGGACTGAAAGCACAACAACTGTCTCATTATAATATCATCCTGTAGACTAATTAAATAACATTACTAGTTTTTTAGCTGAGGAAACTAAGATAGAGATAAGAAGTTTGTAAGCTCATGATTTTCCATAAAATGTATTGTAGAGAATGTGGATATTGTGCTCACATTTTATTTATTAGATGTGGGATAGGTTTAAAATCATCATGAAAGTAACATTTTTCCACCATTTACAGCTTCTCCTTAGTTTGCTACACATGGATCCAGACAAGACCTCAAAATCAGAACTCAAAATAGCACTCAAGAAGCAGGAAGCATCTAACAAATAAATACTACACGTGTATTTATTTGACCTTCTTAATAACTTTGACTGCTTAAGTGGCTTAAGCTTCAAGGCTAACATACCTTGGAAGGTTATAGCTGTGGATATATAAAGGGTTAACTTAGAAACGCAGTAAATAGTATCAATCCTTCATTGTGATGTTAAATAATACAGCCGACAGGAATCAATATATATCAATATATTATAATGAGTATTTATAGTGAAATCATTTATTTTTCTTCCAGCAGGGACAGTTTCTTTTAGGCAAGACAGCCAAGAATCTGCAGAAGAATATATGAAGAAGATAGCCAGTCAAGGCCATGGCAGTTTATTATTCTCCTCCTTCATCTAACTTAGTGTATCTGAATGCAAGATTTGTGTGTGTCGTTTAGCGCCGCTCAAAGCCCTGGAAATTGTGTGTAGTGACTTTGAACAAAGGTACCCTCTAGTGGTTACATTTACAATTTTTTTCTACAGTTAGAGCAAAGGGTTCTTGTCCAGGGAACTGGATTTTGCTCCCTGAGCTGTCACTGAATTTCACCTTTGCCTAGACATTCAAATATTGCAAGGGTCATTTTGAAATAGGTGTAATAATGATTGCATCACTTACAGCATTTTGCCATGCATTAATTATGTATTTGTTAAATCTATTAAGCTTGAGCAGAAAGAAGTACAGATCCACACCATTGCCCATGGTGCCTGCTCAGAAATGAGTCTTTATGAAAAAATGTAGTCATGGATCTGATTTAGGATATGTATATTCTTAAAATTGTCTATATCTCTGCTACATACATAGGCAATTTGGTCCTTTCTTGCCCTGGCTGAGGGAAATTATTTCAGCATTCAGCAATGCCTGAGAGAGAAAAAGTAGTGGAAATCTTCTACCTTCAACGAACCAATTAAAAAAGTTATCATAGGGAAACAAATATCCACAGGTCATAGAAGTAGCCAATGCACCCTAGTACTCAATGCCCTGCAGGTACTGTAAGGCAGCTTGATTACAATGAATTTTCACTTACTTCAGTGTATTACAAGTTCCACACAGATATTCCCTTAAAGAAGTCCAAGGGTAACATGTCTGTGTATACAAATGTGAGTACTCCTAACATCAGTTTTGGTTTTTGTGGAACTCCTGTAACAGCCTTCACTTTATTTCGGCAACCTCTTCTCAGCACAATGGTATCTATGGGTCCTGAGACCTTCCTACTCCTACACTAACATTTTTGTCTGGGGAGATCAACCCTAACATTTTGTCTGGCTCAGCCTTCAGTCAGGTTTAGGGTTGGGATTAAAGCTTGGGTTGAAGGAGAAAGCCAAGAGTTCCAGCTGGAGTTGGGCGCACAAAAGGGGCATCCAAAGGACATTTCACTTTGCAGCTGAATCCTTCCTTTGGCATTCACTTTTCTGCTTTGATCCAGCTGGAGCTCTATTTTTCTCAACTGTAACCCTACCTCTACCCAGAACTCTAGAGCTAAGGATACAGCAGTTTTTATTAGCTATCTTGGGCTTCACCAACTTCATACTTTGTGTGAAGGGAAAGGGAGTGGGTGAGGACAGATCACACTGTGACTTGGTGACAGATGATTCTCCTTATACACCACAAGGGAAGCCAAGGTCCATCATCTAGCATTTGGGATCCTGTTAAGCACTAAGAAGGTGTTTAACATTTGGATGTTTGACTAGGTAGTTTGCAGGTGAGTGTTATATGCTCTTGTGAATTCACTCCCAGATGAAGCAACGTGATTCATTTCAGACAGACCACCCTAATTGGTTCTTGTAACCGCTGCTAGAATCCCTGACATTGGAACCAAGGATTGAGATTCAGAAGTGTGTCTTCAGAGATCAAATATTCCCAGTTTCATTACGGACATCCAGGAACCCTGTTACTAACAAATTCTTCAATATATTGCAATATTAATACCATCAAGTATCATTTTAAGCTGCATTGCATCCTTTTCTCCTTTTTTTTCCCTTTTTTGTTATTATAGGAGCACATTTCTGTTTAATCATAATTATTCAAAATTTCTAAAAAATTTTTTGTTCCTTGCAAAAAGTTACTATGCTTTTATACCAACTTTTAAAATATGATTAATTTTACAATTGTTAAATTAAAAACCTGACTGGGTCATTTAGTGTTGCTATTGCATGGAGAACATACTCACTTGCATTATTACTGAGATGTGCCTGGAAAAAAAAAAACAAACCTTCAGAAAAATATAATTAATTGCACATCGTAGGTTAGCATTAATAAAAATCAACAGCTAGATTATTATTAAGCCCACAGAGAAAATAATTAGTGATACTTTCAGGTGATATTAATATAAAATATACTAAAATAGAAGAATAATGAATTTTACCTGGAAGATACAGCAGGTTCCTCATCCTTTATGACAGAGGAAAGACCTTCAGAACTTAATGTGGCTACCTCACAATTTGAATTCTAATAAGACAGAGACAAGTTACTACATAAATTTCAGTCATTATGATTGCTCATCATGTTTCCTTAAATGTTTCATCAAAATAATGCATTTTTTTCAGGGTTACTATGAAACTTCTTTTATTAGCAGAAATGATTACGAATTTTGGGAAACTTCTCAGTTCTTTCCATTTGTCTTTTTTTTTTCCCATTTGTTAAAGTTCTATTGGAAGAAATTAATATGGTAATAGTATGGGAAATGGCAGAAATGTTGCTGGTACCTAACTTGCCTCTTAAGAAGTGTCTCAGAATTGCTAAGTATTCCAAATCAAAATAATTTTCCTACTTTCTTGAAAATGTCAGGTCTACCAGCCCAATCTTTCTCAATTTCTTTTATTCTGTAATGGAAATAGGGTGTAGGATGTATATAGATGATTTCACTCGTTGATTCAGACTAAAAATCTCATACACTAAACCTGTGACTGGCCCCAGAAGTCAAAATATGAGGAATTTAGGTACAGTAAAGATTTCCAAAGAAACACAATCCTGAAACACATCAGCCCTGTTTCTTATTTACATAAAGGCCCGTTTTGGCAACAGAAAGGAACCATAAAGTGTATTTAAATAAAATTTATGCCCACTCTAAGCTTTTTTATACTGCCAGAGCTGTGTAAATGAAAATCAGGCCTGTTACATTGGAGGGGATTTTTCTTTCAACTGTTGCTCTATATATATGAAAAAATATTTCTTTGTCTCCTTGTATCTTTCTACCTCCTACAGTATCCTGTTCAAAGATTAATCAGTGCCAGGAACACAAATGTAGGATTTGAAAGGAAAACAGTTTTTGAAGGTAGAATAGTTGGGATAAATCTGTTTTAAATATAAGATAGATGCATTTTATTACATGCAATCAATTAAAAATGCCTTGCTTGTTTGTTCTTTTAATATTTGGAGAAACTGTGATGAGGCCTGCTAAGTATCGGAAAGATTGGGTTTGGAGCAGGTTGTAAAAGGGATTATCTGAAAGGTGGCTGGCAGAAAATAAGACCTTTAACCTTTCCTAACTGTAGAGCAGTTATAGCTGATTTACAATGACAAATGAAAAACAGAAAAAATCATGTTATTTATCATGGATGGGTGTTCAATCCTCTTGAGGAAAATATGTTTTGGTGGTAAATTTTTAAGGAGTCTTTTAGATTTGCTCTAACAGAACACATTTGAAACTATGTCAAAAGGAGATGTTCAGTGAATTTTTTAAACTGTAGTACTTCTGGTCTTTATAGTTAATTGCAGACAAATGGTGACATTTCTGTCTGATTATAGCCCAGTTCCTTGGCAAGGTGCAGATAGTCCAAGTTCAAGGATTTGTATTTTCTCCTTGAGAGTCCTTTCTCTAGACCTCTTACCTGCAGTTCTGGCCTTGGTCTTGCCCCATTTAATATTTGTTTTTCCTTACACGTAGGCCAAGATTCCAGCAGATTCCAACCTTTCCCTCTACAGTTAAACATTCTCATTTTCATTACCAGTAGAACTTGAAGCCATAGAAAACAGAAGACAGCTTATATCTTTAAGCAGAAACAATTTTTTTTTCTGAATTAACTTGTCAGTGAACACAGTAGGTTCCAAGTCTGTGTTGTCCTGAAATTTCCTTGTTATTGTTTGATACCCATAGGAATGCCTCTCCCCACTCAGCCACAGCCGAGCCGATCAGTATGCAAGTGCTGGGCAGGCGGCCACACACGCCTGGATGGGGGCCAGCTCTGGCCTGTGGGCTGCAGTGTCTCTACTCTAATGGGGAAGCCTGTAATCCAGAGGGCCTTGATGGGGGTGCAGGGGTGGCAGGAAAGAGAGACTCATTAAGCAGAAGAAACTACTCGACCACAAGCTTCCCACAGGCTGGAGTCGCGCACCCATTTCACTGGCTAATCAGCCAGGCATGGGGCTGATCCTGGGGCTTTACTGGGTGATATCATCTCTGGTTCATCTCCTACACTATTTAATGTCCTCTTCTCCTCTGAGGGGTGCAGTCACAGGAGTCTTGTGATCTTCTGTCTGCACAGCTGTTTACTGTCTTAAACTTGTCCTGCTGTGTCCTGATGGGGAGCTATGCCAGGAGGGCCATGCCAGCCTCTGACTCCAAACCGCTGAAGAAGAAGCTCGAGATGCTCAACATTGCCAAGAAGTTCCTCCGTATCCAGAAGGAGCTGCCCACACTGAAGATAAAGGAGCTGCCACCCTTGGTGTTGGAAGCTGACTTGACCGAGTTTGATGTGGCCAATTCCCACCTGCCCTCCGAGGTCCTCTACAAGCTTGCAGGAATGAAACGACGAGACGGACTCCAGATAGATGTAAAGCGGAGACCTTTTTATTGCAACTTACAGGTTTATATACCTTTGCTCATCTGTCCACGCACTTCCCATAGCATCCTGATTGGCCCAGGCCTATTGTCCACACGCTTGCAATCACCAGCATCAACATTTGGTTGGTTGACCTCCAAAACCCCACGCGCTGCCCCTAAATGCTGTCTCCACCCTGATTTGCATCTCTGATGTTCACCTCTTTGTTCAGCTTCCCACTCTTACAACCCAAGGTCAGTTCAAAGATCCCAAGTCAAAAGTATCAAACAGGTCTACCTTGGTATCACTGGTTCCTACACATGCTCAAGAATGTCCGGGTGCTGGGTCACTTTGAGAAGCCATTGTTCCTGGAGCTTTGCAAGGACATGGTTTTCCAGCAATGCCAACAAGGAGACTACATCTTCCATCCTGGACAACTGGACACCAGCATCTACGTCCTCCAGGATGGGAAGCTGGAGCTGTTCCTCAAGGAGCCAGATGGGAAGGAGACGGTGATGAAGGGGGTCTTCCCTGGGAACAGTGTGCACAGCCTGCTCAGCATCCTTGATGTCATCACGGGCCACGAGGGACCCTACCGGACGGTGTGTGCCCGGGCGGCAGAGGACTCCACCGTGCTCCAGCTGCCGGTTGAAGCCTTCTCAGCCATCTTCGAGAAGTACTCCGAGAGCTTGTTGCACATGGTGCAGATCATCATGGTGCGTCTCCAGCGTGTCACTTTCTTGGGTTCGCACAACTACGTTGGGTTGACCAATGAGATCTCCAGCCACAACATGCAACCACTGTGGCTCTTCTCCCCAAACCCGCCACACCACCCACACCAGCCCCGTCCATCACGGCAAACGCGGCTTTGGGAGGATTTCTTTCCTTCTCCTTCTCTTTTTTTTTTTCGTGTCCCCTCTGGAGCTTGAAGCACCATCACCTGCACCAAGACCAAGCCAACTGCACATCGCTGGATTCGTGGTGGTGGTAGTTACCTGCATCTATCTTGCTCAGGGATTCTGACTTCCTTTTCCCTTCCTTTAATTGTAAGGAAAGTTGTTCCATCTGTGTACAAACCCAGGAGCTAGAGGAACAGAATGAGGCTCCCATGATCCTCGGCGGTGGTCAGAGCCCTTGCTTGCAGATAGGCACACAACTTCAGCCAGCCTCCGGTCCGATGGGAACTTCCCACCCTTCCAGTACTGAAGGACTGAGATGAGTGGAAAGGGTTTCCATCATCTTCCAACAGTCCTGGAAGACTGGGAAAGTTCCACTGGACTGGAGGCTGGCTGACGTTGTGCCCATCTACAAGAAGGGTTGCAGAGAGGATCCAGGGAACTACAGGCCTGTCAGTCTGACCTCAGTGCCAGGGAAAGTCATGGAACAGGTTGTCTTGAGTGGTAACACTGCTTCTTTGGCAGGACCCGGCAGCAGGACGGTGAGTTCTGTGGTGGGGTGGACATTTTGACGTGGTGGGGGCTTCCCTGAGCCAGGAAAATCCCAGGAAAACCCAGGCAGGAGTGGGGTGGGTGGCGCTGGGCCCCTGACAGCCGGCAATGGCCGGTACCGCATGGGCCCTTGGGAGCACAGTGACCCAGAGCAGGGCAAAGAGGTGCGGGGCAGTTTGAGCGGCAGTTTGAGCAGGCAGGGCACAGAGAGGGGCTAGAGACTAGCCAGAAGACACTGAAGGCCATGGTGGCCACCCGGCAGAAGATTAAAGCCGCACCGGGTGCAGCAACAGGCAGGATGGATGCTGCCACCCAGCCAGAGCTGCAGTGGGTGCAGGCAGCTCCCCAGACCCTGGGGGCAGCGCCCCCTCCCACACCAGCTCGTGCCTCTGTTACTGGCTCCACTTGTGGAAGCTGCACTCGTGTAGGGGAACTCCTTTGTATAGTGGAAGAGCTAAGGGAGGAGGTAAAGAGGCTGAGGACCATCAGGGAATGTGAGAGGGAGATAGACCAGTGGAGCAGTGCCCTCTCACTAACTCAGCGGGCTGCTGGAGCTGGTGTGTCTGAGCACCATCCACCTGCAAACTGCAAGGTTGGGGGAACAAGAGATGGGAAATGGCAGCAAGTTCCTGCCAGACGAAGGAAACCAGCTCCCCTCACCCAGACAACAAAACCCTAGATCCCTCTGATGAACAAATATGAAGCGCTGCAGGTGGAATCCAACCCTGAGGATGAGGATGAGGGTCATTGGGCACTGGAACAGGCTGCCCAGGGAGGTGGTTGAGTCACCCTCCCTGGAGTTGTTTAAGGGACGGGTAGACAAGGTGCTCAGGGGCATAGTTTAGTGATTGATAGGAATGGTTGGACTCAATGATCCAGGGGGTCTTTTCCAACCTGGTGATTCAATGATTTTATGACTCTATGAATTGAGAGTCTTCAATGCTCCTTGCCAGCATGTTCATACTGTAGGATTACTCCAGTCAACTCCCCAAGCACTGGCAATAAAGCAGTGGATTCCGTTGATCCCCTTCACTTGTATCGCTGTTGGAAATAGGTAAAAATCCTGACTCTGTCCTTGCTTCCTTTCTTCTCCACTTTTCCTGTATTAACTTCTGCTTTCTCCCAATCTTTCATTATGCCTAAGGCCCTGCAGATGCACTGCATAACTAACACACTTTTCTGTTAAAGACTCTTTTAGGAATACTAGCTGCCCATGAACTTCAGCCAAGTTTGGGCAAAAAAAGTTTTCTCCAGTCACTGAAGTGGACAACATAATTTCCTGGATTCAGGTATAATGAAAGATAGTACCTGGGCTTTCTATCCTGTTGGTGACTTGTGTTCATCTGCTGGATCAGCCAGGGATATAACAAAACTCAGGTTATTAATCCCACTATTCTTCTTGGGTTTTCTTCAGACTTTATTATTATTAGAGCTCTCTCAGCACTGAGTGAAAAATAGGTGCTGCCAATTATCATGAAAAGAATGTGGAAATTTTGCCTCTTTATACAAATGATTTTTATCTTCACAAACTCACAGAGAAAAAAATGCTGAAATGTCTTGGAGAAGAGCCAAATGGCAGTGTGAGGTAGAAGAGAATGATTAATAGCCAGACCAAGAGTGAAATATTCAGACGTAGTTATAAAAAAAAGAAGTAGCTTTATGTGTATATGTAAATGAGAAATATCTAGAATTTAGAATCTTCTTCCTCTGCTGTATGAGATTATACAATGTTTCAGTTAATATAAGTCTAAATTTTCTTTCCTGTCTCCCTTTGATCGTTTGTACAAAAGATTTCTTCTTTCATTTGCTTACAGTCTTCCATTTTAATCACTAACTTGATTCAAAACTCCAATAACCTAAAAAACACTTAACATGTGATACAGTTGTGGCAAATGAGTGACTAGTTTTCAGATGTTATCTGAAAGTTCACAAGTAGTGTTTGCCACTGAAATTCTCTCTTTATCTGACAGAACTGGTAAAGACTTAGGATTGAACAACTGAGGAGCCTGATTTAACATGTTTTGCAAGGTTTCTGAAACTTAGTGAAGTGTTTTAGATAAGCTGGTACTTCTCTTATTATACCTTTTCCTAGAAAAAAAAGTCCTGATAGACTTCCTTATATTTTAATTTTATTTATTTTGGAAATAATTCAGCAAGACATGTCTAGCTTATTACATAAGTAGGGTCTGTGTACATAGGAATTTTGACTGATGGGTGGAAATTGGGTTTTTACTATCGATCACACTGAGAATTATCCCTAGGATGAATAAGCCTTTTTTCAGTGCACTTCAGAATGCTTTTATTAATGATCTTGTATTATTCTCATTTTTGCATGGGCAAAACTGAGGCACATATAAGAAAATTGATTACTTTCCGTGTCCCTTATGAACTTCAGAGTTCTGCTCCTTGGCACACTGTTGTGCTAAGCACATCTAAGAGCAGAAAAGAGAGACATAGCCACAGGGACAATTTATAGATTATAGGTGCAAGGCTAAGGAGCATGAAGAAACAGTAAGACTATTGATTAACTTGGTAGGCGGTTTTCACTGATAGCAGCAGCCTGAGTTTTAAAGTTTCTTGTAGGCATCATAGTACAAAATACTTACAAATGTGCTGTAAATGGACACATGCTGAAGTAATTTGGTGAATCTTTATAGAGAATACTTTCTAAATATGAAGAAAGAATGAAAGCATCTACATGAAATGTGAAGAGGGGATATTGAAGGTAGACCTGAAATCACCCAGGTGGATAGTTACAAAACCACTGATGGTCAGGTCTGTGGATTCTCTCCTTGCTTCAAATCCATCAGGCTCTGTTGTATAACTCTCCTTTGACATTCAAACAAGAAAAAAGAAATAACCATCAGACCTATGAGAGCAATGTTTAATTAATGAAGGATTTCTTCTGTCTCAGTGTCATAACAGATACCACAACTAATGCAGAATTAGCTACAGAATTCTGTAAATATCAGCAGATTGAGAATCTGAGTATGGAAGACTGAGTGTGAACCTAAAGAAGGCTGCTTATTCTTCAAAATTAATTATAATCATAGAACCATAGAATCATAGAATAGTTTGGGTTGGAAGGGACTTTACAGATACTTCCAACCCTCCTGCCATGGGCAGGGACATGTCACACCAGACCAGGCTGCCCATGGCCCATCTAACCTGGCCTTGAACACTTTTAGGGAGGGGGCATCCACAACTTCCCTGGGCAACCTTTCACAGTGCCTCACTATCCTCATCATGAAGAATTTCTTCCTAATATCCAATCTAAATCTTTTCCCTTCCCATGTAAAGTCATAACCGCTCATCCTATCACTACACGCCCTTGTAAAAAGTCCCTCCCCAGCTTGCTTGTAGACACCCTTCAGGTAATGGAAGGTGGCTATAAGGCCTCCACAGAGCCTTCTCTTCGCCAGGCTGAAAAATTCCAGCTTACTCAGCCTGTCAGTAATATTCCAGGCAAATATTAAAAAATGAAGCTTAATAAAGATATGCTGTAGTGTTTCCATTGCACAACTACAGGAGTGCAAGCACTATATAAAGCGAACAAACAAAGCTCAACAGATCCAAACAGAATCTTCAAAGGCACAAATATAATTGGTGTAACAGTTTTACTTTTCCAGAAGGAAACCTACTTTCTTAGCCTGATAGGTGGACTCAGCCAAAATTGTACCAGTTTCGGCAGGTTACCTTGTTTACAGTGTATTTGTTCTGATACTAAAACTGAATTGTCATCACTTTATGGCAACAGTTGATGTTCCTTGAAGGTGCAGAGTTTCTTCCTTGCTATTAGAAGTCAGTAAACACAGCATCAAAATACTTGAGAACACAAGACTTTACAGATCAAGATTAAATACTAGGGACATATATGAACTAAACAGAGGTAGATAGAAAGACTACATAGCAGTTTAGACTCTCAGTCCCTCATTGATTTGACAATATCTGGCTAGCTCTCTGCAAGCCAGACTTGCATGTATAGCAGTTGCACAAGGGAGTCTGGGAATTGATGCAGAGAGGTGTATGGCAGGGGGGACTTCTGTGTGCAGGTTTGAAACTGCTAACCTGGCTCACTGTGTCAAACTGCTGAAACCCTGATGGATTCAGAGCCCAATCAGCATACTTTTGGAGACCTAAATGTTCATTACCTCTTATTACAAACACACCATCTTAGTGGGGCAAAGATATTTTGTGATATTGAGCAGAACCAGAAATCAGATCTCTAATGACAATGTTTATACATTTACTACAAGGGTCATTTCCCCTTGTAAAATGCACAACTCATTTTCCCTGATGCATGACATCTTATACCTTCATAAACATCTTTCTTTTACTGTAGTCCAAGTGAAGTCATTCACCTGAGTCAATATATCTGACACAATTAATTGAAATAAATCTATAAATCTTGAACAGCTGCAGCTTTTTGGGGAAAAAAATGCTTTATGGAGACAGATCTATTGTCACCCCCTGCACAGTCACATTTTCACCTGCACACATAAACACACAGACACTCATCATATATGATTCTGTAGCCATTCTCAATAGCATTCATTCCACTATAAACCACCTGTCAAAACAGCAATTTAATTAGGTTAAGCTGTTTGGCTTTGTTAAAAGGTTTTACTGTACTCTGTTGTCCTTGCTATAAAATTAATAGCTTGACCAACTTCTGAGGGGACAGGTTTTTGCACTTGTGCAAGTCAAATTAAAGCCACCTTTGCCAAACAGGATTAAAAAAAAAAAAATCTTGGTGTCTGAAACTTTGAAAGCAACACTTCATTTATTATAATCTTTTTCTAGTGCCAAAGTACAATAATGTAAAGAAATGCGACTGCAGCTGCAAAGAAGCCAAGACTGTAACATGTAGCACATGTCATTCTTCCAGTTGGTGGGGCAGCTGCAAGTCAATGAAGCCATCAAAGGACTTGCAATTTACTCTACACAACTTATTTGTTGCCCAAGTCACTAAGGAAGAGGGAGAGACTCTTCACTTTGCTGTAATATCTCTTACACTTGGGTAAGTCTCATTCCTGTGGCTGTCAAGGTAACTTTGTACTGGCCTTGTGAATCCCAAGTTCCCTGAATACTGGCTTAGCTGAGAGTTGAAAATAATTCTGGTGATACCGACTTATCAGAATAACCTTTTTTATCACGTGACAACACTCAAAAAAAGGGTATGTAAGAAAAAGGGAATGGTACTAGACTGTGATTACATTCTGGTAACTTCTAATGACCTCAGGCTCCTACCTGCAGAGGTAGCCTTATTTGAGTGGGAGCAAATATGTCCAGATTCCCATGTCATTCATTCTGCCTGATTTCCTTCAGGCTTGTAAGTTTCTAATATATAGTTGGAGAAACTCTTCCATTTATTATGGTAATTAATACTGATGTCTCTTCCTGATACTCTTATCACAGTACTATGCTGAAGGTCTATTTAATATGCAGGCCAGGTTCTACAAACTTATTAAAAAATTAACACTGTCCCTGAGGCTCTTACAATCTAATTAAGGCACAGTTATGAAATAGATGATCAAATAAAGTTTACCTGACAATGCATATGCAGATTTTTAATTATTTTTTTTTTAGTTTTGTAGTAGCTGATTACTTATATGCATTCACTGGTAAGATTTCGGCCAATTTATTTATTTTTGAAGCACCTGTGTGGTGCAAAGTTATTTTTGTCTGAATGATAACACCTATAGTGTATTTAAATAAAATAAAATAAAATAAAGGAAAGAAGAGGGAAAAAATATAATTTACAAGACTTTGTCTCTTGATCTTATTTATCTATGGGGTTTTTTTTTTCCTTTTTCTTGAAAAAAAATCTTTTATAGTTGTTGATTTGGTCTCAGTGCTCACAGCAGGGTAGGCCACTTGGCATAAGATGAATTAACAACTATGTTTTAACAACAACGAATTACAAACATACACTACTCTAATACTTAAGTATGCACACAGAAAGACTGTCCTGGAGTGTACTTATCCTACAATAACACATAATTCAGGTCAGGCTTCAAACCTATCTGAAAGGCTTAGTATATGAAAGTTTGAATTATGACTTCTACTTCAAATTGAATATTGTCCACCTTCAGTGCAGCTGTGAAATAAGCTGATCAAATTTCTCCTGATTCTCTGGATGCACTTTCACCCTTTGTTTTTATCATTCAGTGTAAGGCACTCTCAGTCAGCATTTTGCCATCTACATTCCAAAATCAACAGAAACTGGTTTGGAATAAGCCACCATTTTATTCTTTCTTTTTAAAGATTAAAATGCAACATTTTTCATTTCTACTAGCTTTTCTTCCAAACTTCCTTGTCTTTATTTTTTCTCTGTTATTTTCATTTTCTGTAAATTTGTATGAGATAAGTGAAGTACGTCTTTAATTTGCAGGCTCATATTACACTTCCATATGTGGCTTTTTTAAAAGCTTTTCTGGCTCTCCTATGTTGCTCTAGCTGAGCAGAAGCTGCGGTTTACAAAGAATGCTCTCTGGAATGTGCAGTCAGTGGTAACTCTACAATATCTATATACCTACCAGTTCTTTTCCTGATCACCAGAAAATGTCATGGACATAATTTCTTTCTTATTTTATGCATAATTCTACTTAGCTGATATCAGTTTTCTGGATGCAAGTGTAGCTTTAATGTACCAAGTTGATTTAATTGCTTTTAAGCATTTACTAACTTGTTTTATTTGCTGTAGAGTGGTTGAGCTCTTTCTGCTTTGCAGAGTAATACTTGCAGACTTCTATTCTAGGACTTCTCATTTACTTTTTTTGTTTGTTTGTTTCTAAAATACGAATTTAATTCAGTTTGATACAACAGCTAATAGGAAAATCTCCCCCCATGCTCCTAAGCATACACTATTGCAGTTTACCTTGTGTCAGGTCTGATGACGATGCAGCTACAGGGCAAGTTGACTCAACTGAGTCAGAGTAACCTGACTCAATAGAAAGACAAGTACAAAAATGTTCTGATACTTCTGTGGAGCAACATACCCTCAAAGATTTTGGTTCTTTTAAGTCTTTCTAAAATTTCATAGCAATCTCCGTATCTTTTGTATTGAAGAGATTTCCTGCAGACTTCCTGCAGATTTCCTGCAGATTTTCCTGACAGCACAGTGAAAGTGCTAACTGCAACCCTCCTTGTCCTGACCTACTAGCATGATGTACACTGAACATACTAGTCACAGTGGAGATATTCTTAAGTTTGCCACACTTTCTGCCTTGTTCTTAGTATCCATGTGTGCAGCACCCAAAATTTCTGTCTAAGACCATCAAATTGCTAGCCTGGATTCCTCAGATAGAGAGGTTTTGGACTCCCATTCTCGGGATATGTCTCATTTTTTCACTGCTGAAAATCAGAAAACAACAGATAAACTTCTGTTTTATTGCTGCTCTTTTGCTGCAGTCTGGTTTCAAAGTAAGCAATTTATTTCTGACATTGTCTTATGTGAGGGGTTTGATAAGTTCATCTTGCTTTTAGATAGACATTGGATATTTATTTGATTCTCCTCAGAAACTGAGAACTGTACTCAAAAGAATAAACAAGGCATGCAAGACATGGTATGTTAGACTACTTTTCTAATATACTCTATTCTCAGCAGCTGAATTCATCACAAAGAGAGAGTAACCAAGAACCCAAGTCTTAGGGGCGTTTTCTATTCTGGATTCTAATAGGAACAATGCACTACTTACCTAACAATGCATGAATATAAGATAGCAATTAGATTTAATATAGATGAATTTATGACAGCAGGCAGTCTAGCCTGTGCCTGAGCTACAGAATAAAACTCCATTTCCTTGTATACCCTCTTCACTTGCACTATCAGCCCAGTGGTGCATAACCTCTTTCATTTTGTAAAACTTCTGTACGGAGTGATATGATGACTCTATATCGTACCCTTAGTACTTTCTTATATTCTGGCAACAGCTGCACCACCGCTGCTAAAGTTTTAATTTTGTACTGGCTCATGGTGTGATTGTTAATGCTTGTTCTTCATCAAAAGTGTAACGGATGTGAATAGTAATTGCATAGAGTTAAAAGGGGTTAATTGGGTATGCAAGCTTCTCTGCAGGTCATCCACTTGACTGTGAAACCCAGTGACATTGCAAAATAGTATCTACTCAGTAAAGATATGTCTCTATATAACATACAAAGCACACTGACAGGATTCTGACAGGTAGAATGCTATGCTAAGCCATTATTTTTGCCATGCAGAATTTTTTATAAATATCTAAAAATTTCTTAATTCCTCTTGTTAGTAGCCTGGTTTTTTACCACAGTGAAAGACAGAGAGAAAAAATGTTTCCTTTCAGAGCATATGGCATATATTTTATAATTCCGTGAATGCATTACAAAAAATCATTCTCTGTGTGTGTGTATGTGCATATGACAAAAATAATAAGGGAGAAGGAGAGAGAAGAAGGGTTTCTATGAATTTGTTTGATTACAGAATCATAGAATTGTAGAATGATTTGGATTGTAAAAGTCCTTAAAGACCAACCCCTTCCACTAGTTCAGGTTGCTCAAAGGCTTATCCACCCTGACCTTGAACACATCCAGGAATGGGGCTTCCATGAGTTCTCCAGACAATCTTCAAGAAGGGCAGAAGGGATGACCCCAGTAACTACAGGCCTGCTAGTATCACTTCAGTGTCTGGTGAGATTATAGAAAAGATTATTCTGGGAGCTATTGAAAAGTACCTGAAAGACAACTTAGTCATTGGTCCCATCCAGCACAGGTTTATAAAGGGAAGGTCCTGCTGACAAAATTAATCTCCTTCTGTGAGAAAGTTACCCACTTAGTTGACCAAGGAAAACCAGTTGATGTAATCTTTCCAGATTTCAGTGAGGCCTTTGATACTGTCTCTCACAGTATCCTCCTAAACAAATGTCCAGCATACAGAAGGATAAACACACAAAGCAGTGGCTGATGGGTCAGACTCAAAGCCTCATAGTGAATGGGGTTGCATCAGGCTGGTGGCAAGTCAGTAGTAGGGATCTGCAGGAATCCGTCTTAAAACCAGTACTTCATAAATGATCTGGATACAGGATTTGACACTTTGCTAACCAAGTTCACTGATGGCACAAAACTGGAGGGAGCTGTTGACACTCTTGAACATACAGAGGCCCTACAGTGGGAGCTAGACAAATTGGAGAGCTGAGCTACTGCCAACCACATGAAGTTTAACAAGGGCAAGTGCTGGATTTTGCACCTAGGACATGGGGACTCTGGATATACATAAAGACTGGGGAGTGAGAGACTGGAGAGCAGCCCTGCAGAAAGGGATCTGGGGGTTCTGGCTGATGGCAAATTGAACATGAGCCAACAGTGTGCCCTGGTAGCCAGGAAAGCCAACTGTGTTTTGGGATGCATCAAGCACAGCATTGCTAACCAGTCAAGGGAGGTGATTGTCCCACTCTTCTCCACACTGGTGTGGCCTCACCTTGAGTATTGTGTACAGTTCTGAGTGCCGCAGTATAAAAAAGATACCAAGCTGCTGGAGAGTTTCCAGAGGAGGGCCACAAAGTGGATGAAAGGTCTAGAGGGGAAGTTTTATGAGGAGTGGCTGAAGTCACTTGGTCTGTTCAGCTTGGAAGAGACTGAGAGGATGCTTTGTTGCAGTTTACTGCTTCCTCACAAGGGAAGGAGGAGGAGCAGATGCTGATCTCCTCTCTCTGGCGACCAATGATAGGACCCAAGGTAACAGCAGGAAGATGTGCCAGGGGAGGTTTAGGTTGGATATTAGGAAATGGTTCTTCACTCAGAGAGTGGTGGAGCACTGGGACTGGCTTCCCCAGGGAAATAAGCATGGCGCCAAGCCTCATAATACTAAAGAAGCATTGGGACAACACCCTGAGACACATAGTGAGAATTTGGGGGTTGTCCTATGCAGGGGTAGGAGTGGAACTTGATGATCCTTGTGGTTCCCTTCCAAATCAGGTCATTTTGTGATTCTGTGATTCTGTGGCTTTCTGGGCTTATGTTCAGCTTCTTGTCCACCAGTGTACTCAAGTCCTTCTCTTCAGGTATACTATCAATCCATTCTCCACTACCTATAGATTCTTTTCTCTATCATGTTTCATTAGCCTCCTTTTCGCTTATAGATTTGCAGGAAAAGAATGATCATATACATGTTAAAAATGCTTGTAATATAGTTACAAAAGCTCTGTCTTTGCTCATGAATTCTATACTACTGTAACTTAAATACCCACCACAGATTTCTACTGTTTGATGCTCCTTAGAAGGACCAAACAAATCGATTATCCTGTTTTTATCACATTTTTAACCATGTGCTCTAAGAAAAGTGCACATCTCTTCTTTTACAAAAAATATCTGTAGAATACACACATTGACAAAGTTTTGTTGGTGCAAATTTCTTTAATAGAAATAAAGACTTACTAACTTAGGACATTTAATTCCATCCATGGTAAAATCAATCAATGTGTTTATCATAAACTAATTTAAAATATTTTGAAACAAAAAAGGTAGGTGCATCAACATTACCCATTCATATACTGTATATATTTTTTGATTAAGAAAATAATGTAATAAATAATAATTCATTGGAGGAAGTCCTTCTTGCATCACTGTATTCTAGATTTTTTGTTAGCAGGATTTGGTATATGCATCTGCAGGGAGATACCACTCATAATAGCAGCCAGTATCATTTTACACACTTCCTTTAAACCAGTTCTCTCTGAATATTTTGCAAACAATGATTAAAGCTCACAGCATCATTGGGCTTACCATAAAGTATTACTTACCTATCATACAGATGAACAGGATTATTTTTAGAGAAGAGTGCAGAATGTGGTCTCTTGAGCCCTGCTGTAAATAAGGTATGCCAAGATAGCTCTGAAGAAATGTTTCAACAGTCATACTGGGTATAGCTCCTGTTGTATTAAAGGCACAAGCCAGTAGTTAATAAAGTAGTTCATAAATCTGTAGTCTCTTATCTGGCTGTGGAAATTATGCAGCTCCTTAAAAGTACACAGGACGTGGTTGTACTGAATGAAAGTAAAGGGACACAGTAAGCCTGATATCCAACTTATTACTAAATATGAGCTAAACATGGTTCTTCAGATATTTACAAGAGCTCGGCTACTTCCTAGAACTTTCAGGGGGATTATTTGTAGGTAAAATAGATATTTCTGGCTGATTTCTGATAGGTCATAATGAAACATTTTTTCCACTGTGACCACTTTGATGTTTAAAGATCTTAGATGTAGAAATTTTTTCTGCCCCACAGAGAACAGCCATTCCATGTAAATGCTTACTCTGTCTCCAGAGGTGCCTTGACCCAGTAACTCAATGCCAGGGGGAGAGGGGAAGCTATAAAGCTCAAGCACAACCTTGTTTGGGGGTTTCAAAAAAGAGAGGGTATGAATGGAAGTAAAATTAAAGCCCTCATCACTAGTACAAGAGTAGGACTATAAGGGAATAATATGATTGTTCCCAAAATTATTGCATGCAATATGCAGAAATAATTGAGCACTAGCAGTAGAACACTTCCAGTAATACATAGAGCCCTATATCATGCTATTCTGGATTTCTGTCTGCAGAGTGTCTCAGGTAGCAAAGCATCTATGCACATCCTCCTGTAATTTAGGAATCCTAGTAACACACCCTAATGGAACATCCTAATAATATTTCTTGTCTGGACTTAAAAGTGAGGATCTTGCTTATTTCCAGTCTCAAGTCCAGCTGCAAGGTTCTTCGGAGCCAGGGATAACAACTCAATGTGACACTTAAACAAACTTTATACTGTGCTTTTTTGTAGCTTCAGTGGTCAGACACTAGCCTTCCTGTCATTTGTGCATTCTAAATCACTTTTGTCTGCCTTTGAAACCAGAATACATAAAATGAAAGAGTAATGAGATCATCTGAACCATCCCTCACACAAATAGCATTCATCTTCTCATCATTCTGCCTCCACAAAAAATACATTTACCCTGCTTCACATCATGCTGTTGGATATTACAGATTGTGCAGGGTCACTTCCCTCAGTCACCCTATCCAAAACTCAGGAGCCTGCACAAAACTAAACTTTCCTGGTAACAGATTAACAAAGTAATTACTCTAAAGAGATTAGATTTCCAAAATTATATCCTGAATTTTTAACTCCTTTTTTTTTCTGAAAAATGATAAAGTGTAATTTCTATGTTGGCCACAAACTGAGATTTTGCAGAAGAAAGAGAAAGAACTGAAGGGAAGAAAGGCAGGAAGGAAGGAATGAACGAACCAACAAAGGAAGGAAGGAACGAACGAACGAAGGAACCAAGGAAGGAAAAATTATGGAGAAAGGAAGGAGAAGAGGAATGGAGGAACGAAAGAAGTAAAGAAGAAAGGAAGGAGGAGATGGAGGGAAAATTAAGGACAGAGAGAATGAGAGAGAGAAAGGAAGGGAGGGAATAGGAATTGTCTAACATGCATAAGCAACTGCATCCAAAATACATTCTTTAAGCTGGGTCCTACGTACCAAGACAGCTCATATATTAAGTGATTTATGTTAAAAAAGAAGTTTCATCCAGCTGTATAGTCTCTTAGACTGCTTCTTCTGGTTATAGAGGAAACTACAAATCTGCAACTCATAACTCATACAACTACTTTTACCTTAATTAACTGTTTAACTAAAAAACATCTTGTAACCTGCCATATGTAATCAACTCATTCTTCAAATTTTCATTGCAAATTCCTTGTCATTATGATATCCAAAGGCCCTTGTTAGAGGGGGGAAGGAAATTAATGCATGTCCCATTGTTTCTTGCTGCATAAAACTAAATCCTGTGCTCTTTCGTCCCTCCTCTGGGAATTTCTGTGATGCAAGACAGAGCATGCATTAAAGTAGAGATGTTTTAATGGATCATTAGATTTCTTACAGGGGGCTTCAGCAAAAGAATTATTCTGCTGTGGTCACTGCACAAAATATATTAAAGGATATGACACAGATGTTTTTATATCGAAGTTATTCTATGCTTCTGCAAAATCCAATGTGAAGAAGCTTAAACTGAGAAGCTAGAGAGGAACTAATTTAAGAGGTCTTGTATTTAGAGATTTTGCCTTGGTTAAGGACAGCAGGAAGTTCAGATTCCAGCCTTAATTCAGACCATAGAAAAACTCTGGTTGCCAGGTGTTCTTCATTGTTAACCGTTCTCTGTTTTTTGTGGGTGCTCTCTCTCTTTCTCCCTGTTCTTTATAAACAGAGCAAACAAAAATGGCTTGTACTAATGAGTAGCTTTCAGTGTTCCAGAACATTTATCTTCATACTATATTAAAGCCATATTTCATCCACCACGCGCTGTACAACCCTCATCATCAGTACCATCATATTCAGTCATTGTTATCATTCCACTGAGGTAGAGAAATACCATATTTAGCATATGAGACATGGGGCTAGCTGGTGTAACTTGCCTAAAAGTATTTAAGAAGGAATAGGAATGAAAAGAATCTTGACTCGATTTCTGGAGAACTAATTATGAGGGATGTTCTTGACAAAGGGTAACTACAGCTAAAACAAAGCAGAGGATAAAAATAATCCTGTTTGTCTGAGTTTTTTTGTTAATTTGCTTCCAAATAGAATTTTTAGCTATTTTGTACACTGAATGATGAGATTGAACATTGCAGCTCTTGGCAAGTCTGCAGAGCTCTATCTTCTTTGTTCCATACACGTATTCCTTTGCCCTGACTGAAGGAAGCAGTTTGACATATTGAATCAAATAAAACCCCATAGACAGCCATTCTAGGCAAAAAAGGTAAATAAGACGGGGGGTGAGGAATGACCATAACAAACAGAAAAATGACCTTAAACTAAGAGTATTTCCATTTGAAACCTTATTTCTCCATCTGCATCCACATGTGAAAGACCAGTCAAATGCAAAGAAGGGACAGTAGCAAAAAAATAAACAGCAAATTTTAAAGTTAGGAGACTGGATAATAAAGTGGAGTGAAAGTAACGATACCATTTTGCATGAGGCAGTGTCATCATTAAAGACTCTCTTTCATCTGAGCTCCTGTTATAAAAGCCAGTGAAAAGGATCTTGGAAACTGTAAAGCCAATTGCTAAATTTGTTTGAGGAAGATGAATACTATTGTTATTGCTGCTCACCTTCATTCTCACATACTCTGTCTTGCTCACTCACTAAGACCATATTTG
Organism: Phaenicophaeus curvirostris; assembly: GCF_032191515.1. NCBI lineage: Eukaryota > Metazoa > Chordata > Aves > Cuculiformes > Cuculidae > Phaenicophaeus > Phaenicophaeus curvirostris. Next base: position 49,190,549 of record NC_091396.1, on the reverse strand, counting down.
GAACACAAGGGAAACATTTCTCAGCCAGCATGAGATTATATTTTTTTACTAGCCTTTGACATTTTCATGGCCTGTGATCACAGTGGAATTTTCTCCATAAAGTGATATCATCTCCACATGACTAAACCAGAGCTGAAGATCAGGCTCAGGAAGAAAAGAAGCTAAACATACCTTACTTTTAGGAGGGAGATGACCTGAGACCACCAGCAAGGGGAATAGGTGTAAAGGGAAAACTCCCAAGTGCAGTATAAATTACACAGTTTATGTTACTTTAAATACTTTTTTGTGACCCCTAGTGGCTTTTTCTGCCCTCTCTGTCCCTGCACCTTCAGTTTGTGGAAGTCACCTGGATCTACTGATGCAGCAGCATATTTACGTGTATGTTAGCTACTACTAAGTTTCTGTTGTGGAAAAATATTTCAGCCAAGGATTAGCAACAGATATATCAGGATTTTTCCCTTAAATAAACACAGGAAACAATATTTTTTAAGTTAAATAAATATGACAACTTCCCCCCTAAACAACGTCTCCCAAGACAGAACCACAGAATGGTTAAGGTTGGCCTTGTCCAACCTCTCACTCAAAGCAAGGTCACCCAGGGCAGGCTCCTCAGCCCTGTGTCTAGTTATGTTTTGAACATCTCAAAGGATGGAGATTCCGCACCCTTGCTGGACAATCTGTTCCACTGTTCAACCACCCTCATAGGAAAAAATCCCTGTTTTTTAAATGTTTAAATGGATTTTCTTCTGGTTTGATTTGTGCTGAATGCTTCTTGTTCTTTCGCTAAACTCCACTGACAAGGCCTAAACACATAATTTTTTAAGAATGTGAAGAACATACAAAATGCATAGTAAAGATGATGGTGAATGAGGGTGATGAGGGTGAATTTTTCCTCCTTTCTTGCTTTCTCTTATTCCAGCAATTTCCAGAGCTGTAGTACACTCCACAAAATCCTCACTCCATGTTTCTTTGAATTGGCCATGTATTTGCTTCCTACTGCTCTCAGGAGCCTCCTCATCTCTGCTGCTGTTGGATGTTCCCAGCTTGTCCCTTCTTTCAGTCCCAGCTAACCCCTCACACACACTGTGGCACTTCTACAGGCATTCCTACTCTTAAAAAGGCATAATCTCCAAAAGGGATCTAGAATTCTGCAGCAAGGAGAAGTGAAACAGGGATTCCTTTTTTGTGCTGTTCAGTTACATTTTTTAATGGAACATAATATAAATAATTTATTGTACAGAATAACAAATAATCCTTCCATCACAGGTGTGTTTGTTGACTGTTAGGTATAGTTGGTAAGCATTACAGTTAGCTTTCCAGTATGCTGGTATGCTTAGATCAAGATGGGAATTTTTCCAAAACTAAAACTACAAGTGAAAAAGATTTATTAATCCAAATCAAAATAGTTTCCTTTAAAGGGTTAGTATTGCATTATGCTGTAAGAAGCAGATACTGGGAGTACTTGTATAGTGAGGTACACACAGACAGATGATGTAATGAAGGTATTTTATGTTATAATCTAGATGTTAAGAGATCTCACTTTATAGCTCATTTACACTGCATATGACTGGCTCATCCCTGTTTTACAAACAAAAAATCCAATAAAAAAAATAATAAAGATCACTGCACGTTACCACATCAATACATTATCATACACACTAATACTAGATTTTATACTACAGTAAGAGTTTGAGTGAGTTGGCTAAACCAACACAGGAAATATGTAAGAGAAACAAGATGATAGTCCAGCAGTTTTCCCACATTTTGTGTTGTTTCTAACCACAAGATCTGCCTCTGCTAATGAAAAAAACTGAAAGATTTAATGCCCCAATGTTTATCACTCTGTCATCAACTTTGATTGACTTTGAATAATGAAGATGACAGTGCAAGCAAGATCACATTAAAACACCATCAGAAAAGCTTGGGTGAAATTGCTTTTTCCCATAGCTAGGAGCAGGATCATTTCCTGTACACAACAGCATACCTGAAAGTAGGAAGACTTTTGAAATCCCAGAAATGTTATATTAAAACAATCAAAGAAATGAAATAAAAAACCCAAAACCAACCAACCCAACCTTCATTCTAATCATTAAATATATTTCAAGCAACCAGCTGCTGAGCTACCCTGGACATTTTTCAGCCTCAAGGGATATTAGTTTTGACCCTTTTGGCCTTTTGATTTAATAATTTTGCAGTACGATTGAATTCTAATATTCAGGTGGCGGGTGCTGAGCTGGTATTGCTCAGGGTGAGCAGATGGGATACACAGTGTCTGCAAAGAAGAAGGTGATGTTCTTTGTTAGCTCTGTTTGCCCTGTGTCGCAATTAAGTAAACATGGTAAATATACGCACCTAATTGTTTTTGTATTGTGAGGGGTTTTTTTCCTAAAGAAAGAGCTGCTCCCCTGTTTGCAAAAGATAAGCTATAATGTACCGTTAACATACAGTTTGTGTCTCTGCTAAGCAATAAAGATGGTTTATAAATTATCTCTCTGCCATGAGGTAAGCAAATGTAATAGACCTGGTTTGTACACAGCATATGGGCCCTTGTACCCAATTTATTATCTTTTTTATTTCTTGGATTTGCATAAGGCCTTTTCTCTGTTTGTTTAGGTCTTAATCCAAAAATTACTCTTAAAGACATCTCTTCAAATAATGCATTGCCCCTGTTATTAACAAAATGTAATTCGGACATCTGCTAAATTGTCCCTCAGTATAATCTCAAGAAAGACAAAACTAACACAACTCCAGTTCTACATTGTGGAACTATAGCATCTGCATTTGATAGAAATGTGTTATTAATGAAAATAAGTGGTTGAAAAACAGCCTCTGAATTTTAATAATTTGTCTAGAGGAGGAGCATTTTTTGTTGCTGTATAAATATTAAACATGCATTTTAGATCATGCTGGTAATTTTAAAATGACATTCTTTAAGACAGAATAATAAAGTTAAATTGGTACAGTTCAAAGAAAGTTATGGAATAGCTTAATGGGTCTGCTTTCTGCCTGACTGCTATAAGACTTGCCAATCTGTGATTCTAAAATCTTCAGCAAGCTGTTTCTAGCACTGGAAGAACCAACAATTTCTCTCAGGAAATAGTCTGACCAGTGTGGTTTTGAAGTTAGAACGCTATCTCCTGTGAGAGAGCTGTACTTTAAAGAGAAGAACTAGCCCTTCCTTAGTTTCTGTATCAAAGATCTTTGGCACATAGATCAGCATTCTCAAACGGATTCAATATCACATAAGCCTTAGTTCTAACACGACCAGCAAAAACTCAGTAGTCTCTCTTATATGCTACAACTACCACAACTACCCATAGCTACCAGAACAGTTTCAGATGTTACAGTCACAGCTCACGCGTCTGCCTAATATTACGTCTGTAATGCAAGTTCAGAAACTGAGTGGTGGTAACAGATGATCTGCTTACTTGAATCCTACCTTAGACTAGAATAGAATGAATTAGTTTAAACTGTTTTCAAGATTATTTCATTAAAATAGCTTTGCCTTTAAGGATTCATAGAAGAAGTCATATAATTGAGAAGACCAGCTCAGCTCAGGAAAAAAAACCACTATTTTTTTTTTATTCATGAAATCTCAATTCCACTGATATCCCTTAGGACTTAAGATTTCTTTGTATGACATTCTTCTTGACTTCCAAGGTTTGAGGATTTCATTGCAACTTTTTACAGTATCAGATTTTTGCCAGACAATAAAACTTCGGTTTTCTTTCCTTTTCTTTAGAGCATGATAAGCTGACTGCCTACTTTCACACTTTCTATTTGGAACTGCTCTAGAAACTGAGACCTAAATGCAGACTGTGATTTATAGCTCTTGCCGCAAATAGGACAACACATTCCTGAAACTATGATTTTCCCATCTTCAAATCAGTAGAGCTTGTATGACAACCTCATCTACCAGTCCTGTTAAAAATCCTGCTTCCTGAGGGGCAGGTTTTGCTTTCTATTTTTAGATTTCAGGTGACTAAATGAAATAAGAGCCAGAGCTGGGTTCTGAAGTGAAAAAACAAGTATTTCCTCAGAATCTTTCAAATGTTGATTCTATTTCCAGAAAGCAAAGACTGAATAAGAAAGCATCATTTCACATGTCCATTGCTAATGAGTGTAATGAAGAAACCATGTCCTGTTAACTGATTAGAAGATTTTAAAGAAGACATCTGAAGGTGCACAGGCTGCTCATCTCCTACGTCCTCTCTGTCTCCACAAACAACGGTGTCACTTTGGTATGCATTTTCTGCAGGTAGGTCACAGAAGAGGGCAATCAAGCTTTGCTAAACATGTAGCTGGCAATATTCTCTGATTCTCTGTTACATTTTCTTGTTAGATGTATGTTGTAGGGGCTGTAAATCTTACTTAACTGATTCCTTTCCACACATCTCAAAACTACAAGAAGGTGAGAATATGAGCACAGCAGAACTAGTTTGGTTTCAACTACTATGAATATTAACAGCAAATAAATCAGATTTGTAACCACTTGAGGAAAATGTGATGATGAATATTGGCCAGTTTTGACCATCAAGCACTAATTTCTGTCTATGATGGAATATTCAATGCAGATGAAGAAGCAGAATTTTTTTTTCTGTGAAGCATTTGTCTCACACAGCATTTTGATCAACAAACTAGGGAAAAATAATAGAACCACAGTAGGAGAGATGCAAAACTGTTTTCACACTCAGAGCTTTCAGCAACACACAGAGTGCAGAGAAGGACAAAGTGGCACAATGAGAACTTGCATGAATGTAGTGATGTTTCATATTCTTATCCATATTCACAACATGCAGACAAGAAAATAGTTTAGATGGATCAGAGCATGTGAGTTCAGAAGCTTCTTACAAAACATGGAATTATTTTGAACTGAGCATCAAATTGAATTTTTAGAATAAACACAGAAAATTAATATTAATAAATAGCTAACCCATGCAAAATTAACTTATGAGTTCTACAGGGACTTAGAAATGAAGATTTTGAAATGTAGTAAGTTAAAAATGTGCTTCACAAAAACGAATACAAATTATTTAAAAACATGCTCTTAGGGACTGACACAGCTAAGGACCAACACATCTGACTTCCATGCTAGAAGACAAAGTATAAAAATAAATAGAACTAATAGTGAACATCATATACAAGGGAAGGACGGTATCATCTTTGGAAATTAAATTGTGGGTGTCACGGAGCTAGCAGCGGTCTTTCATGGACCACTTAACTTATGGATAAATCATGAGGAGAGGATGTTATCAAAAGCTGAACAGGAGTCAGCAGAGTAATGCTGTGTTGTGAAAAGGAAAATGTCAAACCGGTACAAAAACTGTAAGAGTGATACAATTCCAATTTCCTTAGCACTGGAAGCATCTCAATATTATATGCAGTTTTGTTGTGATGCACTTGAAAAAAACAAGCAAACTGCTTGGACACAGTCAACAGGAAAGAAAAGAAGCAAAACAAAAGGTCTTGCAAGTACAAATTACAAGAAATGACTGGAGGATCAGACTTTGCTTAGTCACGAAAGATGTGCTAGAGGTCTGAAAATCGAATATTTCATAAAATTTAAAATGCCATTTAGAAACAAATAATAAATTTTATTTCATTCTTCATGGCCAGGGCTAGTAGGATAAATAATAATGGACTTAAGTTTTAGCAAGGGTTTAGACCTTTGTGTTGGGAAACTTTATCTGAACTCCAGGTGCAGTTCCATGGGAGGTAGCATTTATCAACAAAAATAAAGCATTGAACAGACACCTATCTGGAATGTCATGAGTTAGAAGACATGGAAGGGTTAGAGGGCTTAGAATATCCTTCTCAGACTAATTTTCTGTAATTCACTAATTATACCTACATGTTTAAAGTTCCAGTTCAGGTATTTTAATCCAATCATCTAATCTCAATACCTGTATAACAGTTCAGTTATGACTTTAATTATAACACTTCCAACCAAATAGCTGTTTGTTTTCTCATTGGAAGCACTGATCCAGTATTTGTTGGAAATTATTACACTATTCCTCAAAGACTAATTTGGGCAACATTCATACCAGGCCATTATCATTCCAAAGTGCTGATTAATGCCATGCCTGAGCTCAGTTAAGAGCTAGTAATGAACGGCAGGCAGTTTTTCCATTTGTAACCTTGAATTAAATATGTTTTCCTGTTTACATGTTGGTATTAAATTTAAGGTTTTATATGTGAAGATACTTCACACTGGAAACTATACATTTAGTTATCAAATGTTGAAGAAAGCACCTTGCTGCTAGAAGAGTCCCAGAGATGTTAACAAGCAATTTGAGAACACGTGACTTTGCGTTTCCAAAAAATAAAAATACCATTCTATAATTTAATAGGAAGAATGCCAAAACTATCTCTATAATTTATATTATTTGTGAATATTTTGAATGAGATAATTGCCAGCTGAATGCTGTTAATAGAAAAAAAACTGATGTTAGTGTAATTCCATAAAGTAAAGTCCATTCGTTCTTTATACTTTATAAGCATCTATAACATTGTTGTATATTTAAAGGTTTAAATACTTTTCATTTACATTTTAATGTAGTCCGTGGCAACTAAAATACTTATGGTTAACAGGACACTGTTCTACTTTAACAGATGTAGTGATCCTTAGTACTGGATTCTTACCAAGTTCACAACTTCCCTAAATATTGATGCAAGAAATTCAAGAGGTAAAAAATAATCTATACTACCATGTAAACTGCATGGATGAGAAACCATATCATGAGATTGAGGGAGAAAGAAATATTTTTCAGTAGTTACTATGTGGCACTGCAGTGAGCAGGATAATTGAAGCCTGAAGGTCCCAGAGGAATTGTTCAAGAGTGTTGTATCAAGGTAGTTTGTGTTCCTACTGCCCAACTACTTGAATGTGTCCATTAAATGAGCTGGAATATGTGTTTTGAAGGTTCTATAGAGAAGAGAGGTTCACTTTACTGAGTGCATGAGAGAAAAAAAGAGCAAGGTTCAACCAGTAGGTTTCTGTTGGAGATTAAAAACCAAGGCAGCGCAGGGAATTTGTAGAATAAAATATCCCTTGCCTGACTAAGGACTGCTATATCCTAGAGAACATACACAGCCAGAGCCATAACTGCAAACATAGAAACAACCAGTGTCTTTTCACAGCAGTTAAGCAAGACGTAATATGCCTGTTCAGAACATACATGGACTGTAGAGGTGACAAAAAAAGCCAGAACAGGCAGAAGTTTTTATAAGCCTGGAATATGTCATAAAGAATGGGGTGCGTTAAGATGATGCACTTAGAGGAATCAGCTGGGGAAAAGTAGGAATTTATCCTTCACTGGGAACATGTAGGAGGTCTCTCACTGGTGGGTGCTACTACTTACTTGCAGGCACACTGCAAGTCTGAAATAATGATTCTTCTTCTATCATAAACCTAGAATGGATAAAACCATTGCAGACGACAGCACAAAAAGAGCTGTCAATGCCAGAAAGCCAGGTAGCTAAGGACTGGGATCCGCTCACTGACACACATATTGGGAAGTCAGAGGAGTGATGGGGTGAAGATCCACACTGCTTAATGAGAACACCAGCACAACAAGAAGATATTACACATCAGAAAATAAGCTCTTTCTATGCAGAAGACTTTGTTTTAATGTGCTATTGCAGGCATAAAATAAAAATAAAAAAATCTCATGAATGATTTTGACTATACAAGGAGGTAACTCAAAGACGAAGTACTTTGTTAGAAAGAGACCTGTAGACTGTTCAACACATGATATGCCCTTACAGCTAGCACATTACTGTCTTAATTTAGGATCAAGAATACCCAAGATCTGAGGTGTCCAAGAAATTATTATTATTCATCTTAGCAGGCAGGGTGAAGTAAGGACTGCTCCAGCTTCTGTGACTAGACCTCAAAAGTTGAAAAGAATATTTGCTTCCAAGAAAGCCCCAGTAAGTTCCACTCTCAGATTGTCAAACAGCCATTTTGAATGATCTTCATTGTCATTATGGATCAGGCTAGATGGAGGAAAACACCCTGCCTCTAATCCTGACAAGAAATTTTACTACATAATATCTTAAAGCAGGTGCTTTATCCTTTCAGATAACACCTGAAAAGACAACTTTTATGATCTTATTAAGAATTATAAAATTATTATATTTGTCTCCTTTAATTGTTTAATAGGTATTTTAATTGAAGTGCTTAAGACTAAATTGAAAATGTATGCAACAAAAAGATTGGAATGGCAGCATAATATTATCTTATTTAACCTCTGACTGCTACAAGGTACTTCAGGAATCTGTGTGGTTCATCAGTTCATACACCCATACAGAAAAAAAACACATAAATCTTCAGTTCTCAATGGATATTTTTTGTGAAGAAGTGCTAGACTAAAGGAGCATTCTATTCTATTCTATTCTATTCTATTCTATTCTATTCTATTCTATTCTATTCTATTCTATTCTATTCTATTCTATTCTATTCTATTCTATTCAGAGTATTAGAGTATTATATGGTGATTTGAAATACGCATTACATTTGATGCAACAAAATACGATAAACAGCCAGGCCAAAGGACCTAGAGGAAGGGGTACAACTGAAATAGTTTCCCGAATTCTTTTGAAGTGGAGAATTTAGGGTTAGCCCTAATGCTTGAAAGCTACTTTAAGACGCAAAATTATTGGGAGTCAAGTCTTCAAGGTAATTAACAGGTTAATGAATCTACTTATAGTTTCTGGAAATTATGCTGTCAAGCTCTATCACAAATTGTACACATTCATAATTTGAAAGCATGTTACAGATGTAAACATAGCTTGTAGGAAGGAGAAGGGACTCCAAAACCCTCTTTTGTCAGATGTGCTTATCATCAATGAAAGGAAAGTCATTCAAGAACAGAAGTCTGTTCTAGGATTTAGCTCTTTTTATGAAGGCCGAACCATGTTTAGCAAAATCAATCCTGATGCAGTATGGCAGACATAAACTTAAATTTTGTTTTTCAGAAAATATGTAAAATTTTGAAAATTTAACATAATGATTTGGTTTTTTTCTCTAGAAGGGCTGTTACTGAATAAATAAAACCCAGAAATGTGCACATATTGTTAAGTACAGAAAATGGACTTCCATTCAATGCTCTGTTACACACCATAGTACAATAAAGTGGTTTTCAGCATAGCTTCATATCAAACCTGTTGAGAGACCCTTCAAAGCATGGGCTTTTCAAACCTACACTTAAATCTTACCATTTGGGGCCCATTTGTTTTGCTTAAATATAGGCTTTAATGTTACTTTGCAAAATGTCTTCTTAAATGCAAAAACTGGTTGAAAACTGGTTGGATGGCCAGGCCCAGAGAGTGGTGGTAAATGGTGTGAAATCCAGCTGGAGGCCAGTGACAAGTGGGGTTCCCCCGGGCTCAGTGCTGGGTCCAGCCCTGTTCAATGTCTTCATCAATGATCTGGATGAAGGCATTGAGTGCACCCTGAGCAATTTGGAGATGACACTAAGCTGGGTGGAAGTGTCGATCTGCTGGAGGGTCGGGAGGCTCTGCAAAGGGATCTGAACAGGCTGGACCGCTGGGCTGAGTCCAACGGCATGAGGTTTAACAAGGCCAAATGCCGGGTCCTGCACTTGGGGCACAACAACCCTATGCAGTGCTACAGACTGGGAGAAGTCTGTCTAGAAAGCTGCCTGGAGGAGAGGGACCTGGGGGTGTTGGTTGACAGCCGACTGAATATGAGCCAGCAGTGTGCCCAGGTGGCCAAGAAGGCCAATGGCATCTTGGCTTGTATCAGAAACGGCGTGACCAGCAGGTCCAGGGAGGTTATCCTCCCTCTGTACTCGGCACTGGTGAGACCGCTCCTCGAATACTGTGTTCAGTTCTGGGCCCCTCACCACAAGAAGGATGTTGAGGCTCTGGAGAGAGTCCAGAGAAGAGCAACAAAGCTGGTGAAAGGGCTGGAGAACAGGCCTTATGAGGAGCGGCTGAGAGAGCTGGGGTTGTTTAGCCTGGAGAAGAGGAGGCTGAGGGGTGACCTCATTGCTCTCTACAACTACCTGAAAGGACGTTGTAGAGAGGAGGGTGCTGGCCTCTTCTCCCAAGTGACAGGGGACAGGACAAGAGGGAATGGCTTCAAGCTCCGCCAGGGGAGGTTTAGGCTAGACGTTAGGAAAAAATTCTTTACAGAAAGGGTCATTGGGCACTGGCACAGGCTGCCCAGGGAGGTGGTTGAGTCACCTTCCCTGGAGGCGTTTAAGGCACGGGTGGACGAGGTGCTGAGGGATATGGTTTAGTGTTTGGTAGGAACGGTTGGACTCGGTGATCCGGTGGGTCTCTTCCAACCTGGTTATTCTGTGATTCTGTGATTCTGTGAAAAAGGCTTTCATAAAAACTGCCCATCTGTTAAAGTTTTAAAAGAACAAGCCGATGCAATGGGTGAATTGCAACCTCTGATACTGTTTGTTCCTTTTATTCTTCTCACCCTTTTTGGATTTAAAGCTTTCAGAATTCATCCCTAAGTGCAGTTTATGCAGTCACCCTTTCCTTTCTAGTATGTGGCACTGCTGTTAAAACAAATATAAATGAAACTTGCTTGATTTTCTTGGTCTTTTATCATAGCCATACCCTTTTGTTCCTTATTCAGCTGATTTAGTATAATTCCTTAGGTGATTTCCTTGAAGCATCACCATTGCTTTCTTAAGAAAACAAACACTTTGTTTCCTGTATCTGCCTGTTAGATTGTTAGTCATGCTTGTTTGGGTTGTTTGGGGGCTGGCCTTGCTTGCCTTTTTTTTTAATTTATTGGTAGTTTTTAAGCAAGTAGGAGTATAAAATGTCACAGAGATAGACAAATGCTCAAAAATGTGTGAAAATTGGTGACTAGGTAGATTGCAAAGACTATAAATGCCCATCCTTAGAGCACAATCAGCTGAGAAATGCACAGCCCTGCACTGATTTGTCACTACAACACTGCTCTCTTTCAGTCATCTACAGCATCTTTTGTCTGTTACACAGCTAACTCCATGTTTAAATGATGATAGGTCGTGTGGAAGGAGTTGAAAGTGCTGCGCAGGCACAACAGAGGTATTGCACTACACGTGGGCCCTAAACCAAAGAAGGGACACAGTGGAAATGTATGTGAAAAAGGAGAGAAAATAAGAATGGAGAAGGATATGGGACATATTAAATAAATTCATAGCAGCTCAGTTTCTTTACTCCCTCATTCAATAATTTTATTGTGGAGAGAGAACCCTGGCTAGGAACTTGTACTTTTCAGCAGCTTGGAGTACCTTTTGAGGGACAATTCTGTAATATGTTCACTTAAATATTCTACAGAATTAGAATTAATTAAAAGAAGCCACAAAGGAGAAGGAAGGAGTGGAAAGAACAGAAGTATGAAAGGAAAGAGTTACAGACTTGTAATACTTCTCTGTACTTGGAATAACACATCTTCCACATATAAACTGTGTGAATAGTAAGCAGAAGGGAAATCACAGAAGTACAAAGAGGAAAAGGTTGCTAATAAACAGACTTTTTCTTTGAGAAAAATAAAACAATTAAAACAGCTAACATTTAGATGCAGTAGCATGGCCGAGAAATGCTTAAGACTAAGCAAAGCTTTAGAAAATAAACTGCAAAGAAATCCTTGTCAGATAAACTGAGAAAATGATCTAATGCTGTTTATAGTTGGATTTAGAGGGATAGGAAGGGCACAGAGGTATGACTAGGATGCTTTCTTCCACTAGTTAAAACCAGAATTCTCTCATCTTAAAAAACTTTTTTTTCTTTATCATATCTGGGCTTGAAAAGCAAGTCATATTCAAGAACAAAAGAGAAAAGGGATAGGGAGGACATCTGGCTGAGCAGTGATCAGAGGCAAAGAGTTCGTTCAGGAACTTGTTTTTGCTATATTAAAACTCTGGCTTGGGAACCACATTGTTTCATTTGATCATTTGAGGAATGAAAGCAACACGGGTAGGCTTTTCTATCAAATGATATTGGCATTTCCTTTCTCTATTTTTTTTTTAAATTCAACATAAGCAAGTTTAGACCTGAAGTACATATATGCCTTCAGTATGTTAGCTGTTTGAAAATTTAACAGAAAACAGTTTTTATGAAGGTTTATTCATTGCAACACTATTCAGTGTTCTTTTGTTTAGCAGAAGAAAGTCTGTGTAGCAATAATGAAATGATAATATAGAAAATGTTTTCTTTTAAGACTGAGGGTTTTCCTCCTACAAAAGAGGAAGATTTTTCATTTTTGTAAAGGTTATTTGCTTTTAACCACTTGACAACCCTTCATCAGTTTAAAACAAAGCCTATTATTCCTCTATAAATATACAAATACATCAAGTAGGCATGGCTGATACAGTAGGAGGGACAAGATATAATTTGATCCCCACCAAAAAAGAAAGAGATAAAGGAAAGATTGGCTTTCAAAAAAAGAAAAGGAGAAATCCTGTCATGGAGGATGTCTTTGATTTAAGTAATGGGGACCAGGCTGTATCCTTATGGGAGCCTACTAAGAATTCTTTTTAAATAATAAAAACATGAGAGGTGCCCTATACAACAAAGATGTGGTAAAACATCCCATTTAGATGTGATAGAACTGCTTTTAATATCTGTTTAGTATTTCATTTGACTTTCAGCTGGATTTAAGATCCTCACATGAGTGAGGGATAGGCACATAAAATACAATCAAATGAAGCTGTGCTTCTTAGAGAAGTATTGAGTGATGTGGAGTATCTACGCTGTTAAGAACAAGCAATTATTCACTGAATTTTAAACTTAGAGGCTGATAGCTCAATACAAGACTTGATTAGTCAACTAATTTAAATGTTTCCAAAGTTAAATGTTCAGACTCTATTCAGAAAAATAAAAAAGAAAAAAATAGCCAGAGCATAAGAACAAGACTTGAGGAAAGTTTTATGAGGAATGTAATCTTATTAGAGAAGCCAACTATCACACTGAGAAGGACAGTGTCTTCTAAAGTGGAATTGACAGCTTGTAAAGATTTCTCAGAAACAGATTTTTCCTATCTAGGTTAAGATTGCTGAATCACTGCAGAAACTATTTCCTACTTTGGCATGGGTTTGCACAGTACTTTCTCTATCCAAAATATCTTTATTTAGACTAAATAATTAACCTTAAGTTGTAGAGAGGTAGTAGCAGAAAACTAAAGAAAAATAATTTTTAAACCATAATTTTGATTAAATCTCCAAACACTTTAAGACACTTTATAGGTAGTCCTACTACTGAAATAATGTTTTTTGTTCTTAAACAGATTTCTTTCCTATAATAGTTCAGATACTAGTCTCTAAACTAGATTAAAGAGGACGTACAAGGACTCTGTTACAGCACTTCTAACACATGTATTATCTGTCCTAGATTATAGCTCAGCAATACAGTATTTCCATTGCCAGGAACTGATCGCAGTACTTATACTGAGTTTATGAGGCCTCATGACTACAACGGGTAAGGCTGACTTTTCTTGATCGCCTGGAACTTTGCTTTGACCTGGTTTAGCTATAACAGTATTTTTCTCTCATAATCAAATTACATGCATAATTGATTTCAAAATGACTTGTCTTCTTATGGTATGAGCATAGTTTTATATAGAGTTGTAATAAGGAGTTGTTCTGTATACAGAACATATATATATGAATGAGATATTGTGGCTCTACTGTAATGAAGAAACAAAGAGAAATATAGGCCCAGTATGACAGCAGAGGCCTTGAGAAGAGGAGGCACAGGACAAGCGACAGGGGACAGGACAAGAGGAAATGGCCTCAAGCTCCGCCAGGAGAGGTTTAGGCTGAACATTAGGAAAAAAATTTTACAGAAAGCATCATTGGGCACTGGCACAGGCTGCCCAGGGAGGTGGTTGAGTCACCTTCCCTGGAGGTGTTTAAGGCAGGGGTGGACAAGGTGCTGAGGGGCATGGCTTAGTGTTTGATAGGAATGGTTGGACTCGATGATCTGGTGGTTCTCTTCCAACCTGGGGATTCTATGATTCTATAGTCTTCTCAGTCAAGGAATTGGGTTGCTAATGACTCATCATATTCTACCTTAAAAGATGGAAGGATTCTGAGGGACAGCAGAAGGGTAAGAACACTACCAAGGAAATAGGAACATAACATCTAGGAAATGTACGATACAACTCTAAATGTATTATTACTGAGGGGTATTTTTGTTTGTTTGGATTGATTTTTTTTTTATATGGTTGTAACCTTTTCTTTATGTTCCTTGTTTTCTTGTCTGTTATAGTTAGATGTTGACTAACTCTCTAATTAGACTGTTAAGATTGCATTTATACTAATGACAAACTCCTAGCTTTACATATAACCATTGTTTCCTTTTTTACCTATAATGTTTTCAAGCAAAATCATGGATATTGGGACGATATAATTACAATGAAGCTTGTATGCCTTTATTGAAATATTGTGGAACCTGTGTATTAAGTTAAAGAATACTCTTTTTTAAAATGCTAAACCCGATTCTTACCTCCTACTAAGATGTCTCTAGGCAAATTTTTTTTTTTTTTTTGCAGCAGAGGTCATATAGCTGCATTTGCTAAGATCCTAATATCCTAATTAAAGAGAGATGCATTAAACTACTTTCAAAAGATGACTATACATTATTATATAATATTTAAAAACTGGAGCCTTTAGATTAACTTTGATTTCCCCTTAAGTTCCAAGAGCTTTGGATTTTTTCAGTTTTATTTATCATCCTAACATTTTTTTAAGAATGTAATGTGTGCAGTTCAGGAATGGGAACTGGAGAACATGGAGCTAAACTCAGAAGCCAGATTTTAGCTTCCTGTATATCATTCATGTTGCCCAAATGGCTCTTGAACACATTTCAGGTCACTCAGTAGGGATCTATTTGCTGTTATACATGAATCAGATTGAATGTTGGAGGCACATGTGGTGAGTAGTGTGACACTGAGAAGTGACAGACATGGTGATGGTCCATCATGCTGCTGGAAGCCTCCCTCAGCATTAGCTGTGCATGCAGAGGTACCCAGAAAACTTCTCTTGGTTGACTCTTGGATTTGTCCTATTTTGCCTCTTCTCTCTTGGCTGGCTACCATGAGAAAAACATGCACATGGAAAATATGACATATACTCCACATGATCTGCTCCAGGCAGGGTAGTCAAGTAGGAAAAACAAAAGGACAAATCCTGCAGCAAATATAAGGAAGCATAACTAAAGACCTGTCAGGGCTGGAAGCAGTTAATACACCAGATGACTGGTATTTAGCATAGGAAAAAAGACCTTTCTGAAGTGGATTGTTTCTGAAACACAATTTTTAAATAATTATAAGAAAAATAGTGTAACATTTTGAAGGCCATAATGTTCATTAGAAAATACAACTGTATTTTACAGCAAGCAGTAAATTCTAAAATAAGGAAATTCATGTTATATCAGGCATACAATACTCCGTACTCACAGAGTAATGCTGTTAGTGTTTTACTTATAAATTTTCTATTTGCTATGGGTATTTCACTGTCATTCTTCATCAGCTGTCAAAAGATAAATCCAAATGAATACATGTCAACTCTTAGAATCAATGCAGAGAAGGCGTTCATCTGACAGTGCATTTCTCTACAATTTCAAACTAAGATCAGCCTTTGAAGCACAGATAAGTCTTGTCTCCTGATCAAACTCTTTTTGCTGGATTATTTGGGCTTGCAGAACTTTATTTCTAAACAATTCATCTTCTATAATAAGGTAGAGGAATGTTTGCTGAGAAATTTTGGTTTGTTTTCTTTTAACAGAAAACCATACAGCTTTCCAAATCCAATGTAACTTATCAGATATTGGTGTCTTTGGGGGAAAAAAGGTAAAAAGGAACTGGGAGTTATTCAAATCTTAAAAAAGAAATAGTTGGAAAATGTATGTAATTAATGTTTTTTTTCTCAACCCAGGCAAAAATAATAGCAAAGGTCTATTAAATCAGGCTCTTAAAAAAAGAGCTGTCATAATTAAATCCCATAAAGACAGAACATTGCTCAGATAAGGAACTTTTCTATCCTTATATTTACTGCATTTCTATCTATATACACCAAATCTGGACAGAATTTCTATGTTTTGGCCCATGTTTATTTAAAATACATGGCACAATTACTGCCTTTCAATTTCCTAATTCTTTCTTCACCCCTCTTCCATATATTACTTTGAAGCTCAGAGTAGTCTCTTACAGAAACTTCAGAAACTAGAAGGAACTTTATTACTTGTGTCATTTCATTTACTAGCAGGGATGATCTCTAGCTTGAAAACAAAGTTTACTAATAAATTCTAGGATAATATGCACTCTTTATGCTTTTGTATTCCTAAATACCAGAGATTTATTCAGTAACATGTATGCAATATTAAAGATTAAAAACAAAACCTGAAAACCCATAGTAAAATATGTTTTAAATTGTAAAGGCAGGTATTTGAAAGGAGGAAACATCAGGTTCACTCCGCATGAAACAATACTCTGCATGAAACAATACCCTGTTTTGTTTCCATCTTGAGCAATTAGTAAGTCAGGAGTCCTATCAGAAACAAAGTACGTGAACTACCCACTAAAAATTATAGTAAAACATGGAGGTTCTGAGGTTCTGACTGTCCAGAACTACAGTATAAGCATGTAAAGTAGTCATTTTAACTACAGAGTTAACGTATCTGGGAGAAGGAGAGTAGCTGGGGGTACTACAAGGTGTGGATCTTGGTTAGCACAAGGGAACTGTGTCTAGCCAGTAAGGGAGCCCATTCTTAGACCATTTCATGGATGACTTGCCCTTTATTTGGAGAAATGGGTGGAGATACATCTCTCAAACTTTCCTCCTCACCATGGGAGAAGCTCTACAAATTATGACCTCAGGAAAGGATGGATAGATTGGTAGATCTAGAAGAACAGATCTTTCTGTTGTAAAGAATCTCTTTACAACAGAGCTGTCTCAGCAAGTGCTGTAGAGATGACTGGAGTCATGTATGGAATACAGAGCATTTGGCTTATAGGCTATCTATATGCTACCTACATGTCCAGACACACAGTCATGGCCCAGAGCTCTGCAGCTCCCATTCCTAGTCCTTGAATTTGACATGTGATTTTTCATGTCTTTTAATTGTGATGTTAGGATACCTAAGCTGTGTATGAGCAATCGGAGAAAACTGTGGGCTTTTACTGTTTCAAGTCAGCAGCCAGGTGCTAGTGGAATGGCAGGAAACAAAGGGAAAGATGCAGCTCACTATTGGTGAGGCAGAGAAGGCTATTGCTGAATGCCAATTTTCTTTGTGTGGCTCATGTCAGCCAGACCTTTTTGAAACAGTTAGATAATTGAGGAGGAACAGTGACAATGAACACTGCTGTTATATGGGCTGTTATATGGGCTGTGATGTGCAAATATATCCCCTCATGCATGAGAGAGGCTCTCAATTCAGGCATTACACAAAAGTCCCACATAACAAAGGGTTCTTCATAAAGCATAAAGTGAAGAGTGAGTTAAAAAGCAGTTCACCTAAGACGGAAATACTGTCAAATACAGAGGAAGTAAAAAGGACATGGAGAAGAAAATGACATAGAAAAAATCAATTGTAATGACCATGATGTAAAAATCTGAAATTTTCCTTTCTGTTTCTTACTGAGTTTTATTTGTATACTGTCTTTTCCCACATTCTCCTCTATCTACAGTTTATCTTCTCTCTCTTATTCAACTTTTAGTGCACAGGCTGCCAAAGCATATACATTATTGAAAAAATGCTCTCACCAATACTGACAATATAGTTCTTAAAAAAAAATTCATGCTATTTTACATCTTTTCTCCCTTTCAGAAGCTTAAATGGAACTGAAATAATGCATAAATCCAGAGCAAAAGATCAGTATGGCACTCAATCTAGACTGATTCATATTTATACATACAGATACACATAGCATATGTCTATGTCTATGCTTATGTGTATGTCTGAGTGTCTAAATATACACACACACACACATAAAAGATATACAAATACAATGTGCTTGTGTGTATGTTCGTGTGTGTCTTATCTATGTGTAAAAATGGTGAGAAACAAATAGTGGAAACACAAATGTAAACAATAAGTGTAAATTTAAAAGTGCTAAATGTAAACTCTTACCAACTACATTATCACAAGAGGCAGCAAACAGCAATCTGTCTTCTAAGCCAATCATGCTAGAGAAAGTTGATATGGCATAGAATAAATTATACAAATGCATGATATTGTGAAACTTGTGCTTCTGGATTTTTCGTAGTTATGTATAAAGTGAATTGATAACATAGTGGAAGATCTTTACTTTCTGACTAATGGTTCACTGTAGTGCCAGCATTTCTATAGCTTAGCTTTGTTGGGTAGTCTTCATCACATTTGGTGTAACGGTTTTGCGTAGACTTTTTCCTTGCATTTTGACAAAAAAGCAATAGTACAATCTACTTAATTTCAAATGTTAAGAGAACAATAAATTGGACAAGGAATAATGGAGAAAATAATATATATCTAAACTGAAAGTAGAAGTAGCTGATCTGACCATTAACACAATGATCCATTGCGGTTTGGAATTTTGTCGCAAGCACGTTTCTAGTATGTCCATTGACAATAGGAGAGTCATCAAAAACATGATGTTCAAAACTTGCATTGTTACACACTCCTTTTTGAACACAGAGGTAGACCTGGAACTCCAGAAATTAAAGGAAATGGTAATTAAAGGCCCACAAAAAAAAAAAACCAACCAAAAAACAAAACAAAACAAACCCACCTCAAATCCTTCTCGACTTTCATAGGCATGGGTTGTACATTTTGTTAAATACCCCCAAGAGGATGCACCTCATTGAAGGTACCTCAGCAGGGTCCTGTACAAAACAAAGATCCTATATGCCACAGAACACCTGTAACTTCTTGCATACTTCATAAAATGATAACAGTTCTGCTTCTACCAGATGCTGCTGCTGACAAAGAGAAATGTCATGACTCCAGTTATTTTTCCTCTGTTCTGGACATCTTGTTTTTTGAGGGAAATCTCTGAAAAGTAGCTACCTTCTTCCTTGATTGCTAAAGAAAGGAACCTGTTGTACCTGAGTAAGGAAGAAGAAACATGTGCCTCGTTCTCTTTGGGCAGCTACTACCAATAATCTGTAAAACTGAATATATAAACACGACGTTTCTATAA
This sequence comes from Phaenicophaeus curvirostris, assembly GCF_032191515.1. Classification (NCBI taxonomy): domain Eukaryota; kingdom Metazoa; phylum Chordata; class Aves; order Cuculiformes; family Cuculidae; genus Phaenicophaeus; species Phaenicophaeus curvirostris. Next base: position 49,171,399 of record NC_091396.1, on the reverse strand, counting down.
CCGCAAACCTGAGTTTATCCAGTCTTCCCAGCTGTAGTATGGACTGGCTAGGCCCTGTGACATTGCGAGTTGGCAAAGGTGAGCTCATTTCTGCAAAATAAGCAGTTTTTTGCAAAAGAGAGCGGTTGGCAAAGGGAGCGGCCAGCAATGGACAACTGCATCTGGTGAAACAGATAGATTAGATGGTGGCTTAACAGTCACACCAGCCAAGGACACCTGGGGTGAGATGGAGGCATCACAGCCTTGTATTAATTCAGTTAAGAGCAGAAACACCACAAAACCCACGTACTGAGCTCCCCACCTCACAGGGGTGGCAAAGGGCCAAATCCCAGCTTCTGATGATACAAGTGACCTCGCCAAGGGCCAATCAACACATACTAACTGACTTAGTCCCCACCTCACCAAAAGGGGCCAAAAAGAGGTTTACAAAAGGGATAAAACTGATACCTGAAAACTCTTTTCTTTGAGGAAGAAAACATGACCAACTTACATGATGGACCTGGACCTCTCTTCCTCGACCAAGAAAAAATGTCTTCATAAGATTTACATGCCTCTGACTCTGTCAGATTTTTCCCAAGGAAAACAACTGCTAACTCAATTTTTTTTTATTGTTACTTGTTTCATACATACATACATATATACAGATACAGATATCTATATATATGCACTAATTGCTAACCATTTAAAAGTGTTTAAGCGCTAATACAGCAGTGAATTTATCAAGGCAATACAGAACTTTTTTTAATCTGTCCCTTGAATTAAATTGCTTATCGTCTCTGATGGGCACTGCTGCAAATGGCCGCTGGCCATCCACTTTGGGCCACCAATCACACATACTAACCCTGTGGATACCGGTCTCTAAGGAGACTCTCAGAGGTAACGGGATGCTGACTTGTGCCAAAAACACACATAAGCACACACACATAATCCTTTAGTCATAAACCATCAGCCAAGTCTGAGACTAAAAATGGTTCCAGCCACACCTGGGATCCTCTCTGAGGGGATGGTGAAAAAGCAAGTGTGAGCATCTTTCTGCCTTGTGACTTGAGGGGAGGGGCACCTAAGCCTCCTGTCAGAATCTCACCTTTGTTTAACATGACACCAGCTCAACTTCCTAGTATGACTGTTGTAAATAAATGTTGTAAAATACTTAATTCAACATAAAATTCATAGCAAAACTCTTTAAGATAATTTCTTTCTTACCACAGTACTTTTAAATTTTGTCTTTTGTTAAAATGAAGACACAGTCTTACCATTGCCATAATTGTAGCAGAAAATAATTCACTTCTTCGTAATGTAACATAAGGAAAGCCAAAACCAAAGCAAAAAAGTGTAGAAATAGAGTTAACTACAAATTTGTTGTGAAGGGAAGTATTATACACCAAGTAGCCTATATCAAACTTTTCATAGTAAAGCAATGCACAGACAGACTTCCAAGTGAAAATCATGACCAATTAGATCTGAAAATACCATGAACCCTACGCTACTCACTGTAATCATGGAAAAAAAAAGCAAATATTGACTTCAAAAGTAATCTACAACACAGACGTGAGTAAAAAGCTCCTAGAACTCATTTCTTGTAAAAAGGAAATAGAATATATGCTTGCCAGGGACACTTACTATGATAAGCTTCGATATTTTGATGAGATTTTTTTAAAATTCCTTAAAGTACTCAGCTGTATACTGTTAGAATAACTATAGTAATTTGCACTATCTCCCCTTTCCCAGATTTCCTTCTTCTTTTTTTTTCTTAAGTCATATATGCTTGCCAAGTTATATGTGCTGTTTGCCAGCTAGAAGTAGTGTCTACCACTCACAAGAAAAGTTTTCTTGAAAATGATATAGAATTCATGTGCATGCCTTACTTCTGCAGTCCTCACTTAATAAAACATGGTAATGTCTTGCTTGAATAAAGAAAATTGCTCATATTAACATACACAGCAGTACTTGACAGCAACGCTCAAATTTTCTTAACATGTTTCTTTAATGAGGAAAAATTCCTAACATCCACATTGTAAGTCAGAGAGCAATGAATTACATAGTGATTCCTGAACTGTGAATGCTGAAACCTGTTTGTGAAGCTATATGAGGTCAAGCTTACAACACTGTCATTTAAATTATTTGATTTTCAATTTGAACCAAAGTCTGACATTCAAGTGAGTGTCTTACAAATTTGGAAGGACTTATTATCTACATAGAAATAAAAACCTATTCTAGTTCAACCCTAGTATTTCTTATTTTCCTCTTTCTTACAACACAGCTAATGGTTTGAGAAAGTACTGTGCTCTTTCTTGTGTATTCACTTTATCCTATTTTCTTGATTCTGCTAACTGAATGGGATTGCAGTCATTTCTGAGGATTTAGATGTTTTGGCATATTGTACACGTGTTAAAACTGGACCTCATTTGAAAGTCTGAAGATTGTAGAGAGTGTTTAAAATTATGACACAACGATATATGTATAGAGCATCTGTATGTGTCCTTTTTCATGTCCATGACATGGCAGTAAAGAGGAGTATCTCTATATTCTGTCCATCATTATTGCTATATTTAATCTTCAAGAATGAAATCTGCTTCTCTTCATCACAAACAGGAAGTTTCAAAGTATGAAAATTACCGCATTTTATATTCAGACATACTGTTCGAAACTCATTGCAAAGAATTTTATTTATCTGTGTGATGACCTGCTCAAAGTCTATAGGAGGGGAAATACTGATTTCACTCAAGAAATACAACATTTTAACAAAATCTTTCTGGCAATTGTGCTTGTCAAGAATGATTGTGTTCAGCTTAGCACTCTATTACCCAGCACAGAGAATTCTCACTTTTGCACAGAGCATGTTGAAGTTGTAAACACGTGTGTATTTTGAGTTGGATTTTCCATAATAGCTTATACAGTGTCTTCATTCTTCAAGGCATTCTACACTTAGAGTAGTGTAATCAGACTGACTGAAGTTCTTCATTATTTCCTTCTGCATATGAATCCTTTTTGTACGGAGGAAGGTAAATAATAGACCCAGTGCAGAAGACAGAGTCAAGATTCTTCTTATGCTGTGTAAGATGTCCACACTCAAGTCTACCTATACCATAAGCTCTCAATATTTGTACATAAATTTTTGCAGTCACATATGGTAGCCCTAATATGGAGCTCTAAGTAGAAAATGTGTGTATTTATGTGTAAAAGAATGTTCTTGCTGTGCTCAGCAGCCTGTTCGTGGCTTTAAATGTGGATACGTCACATGGCTCTCTCTCCCCTCATTTTCTGTGAAGTCTATTTCAGTGCTACTCTTCTTTGTAGCTAATCCCTCTATACACAACCCCAGGAATTTATACACACACGTGTGTGAACAGCTCCAGATAACAGAGTTTAGAAGTATAAAAAGTAAATATAAAGATTGATCTCTACTAAGATAAACCATTTGGGGTTATTAAAAGGTTAGCTGATGAAGTCGTCAGTGTTTGTCGACTTCTTTTGAGAGAAGGAAAACAAAATTGCAGATTGAAAATGATATTGTTATAATTTTTGCCAGAAATACATAAATGATTCAAGTGTTTATAATTTACTTTACCTCTGTTGTCCACCTTACTGTTGTAAGGCAAGAAGGTTTAGTTTCCAGAGTCTAATATGGATCAGAAGAAACATTAGCTCTCAGGAGTTTTACTTGGTATATATACAGTGTTAAGACAGAGAATAAAATAATTTTTAGAGGAATTGTGACACTCTGCAATATTAATTTCAGAGCTTTGCAGTGACACAGCTTGTAGCATTCCATATTTCAGGTTCTGGCAAAGCCAAGAATTAGTTCTTCTATATGCAACTAGAAGAGGAGTATTCTTCATTTCTAAGTAGCTGAAGCATCTCTTTATATATACTGTATATATTACCATATATTTTAAGTATAAGATAGACAAAAAAATTATTAAGGCCTATTTCTGAATGTTGTGCATTCTGAAAATTCAAGAATAATTTTAAGGGAGAATTGGAGGAAAAAAATCACACTTCATTTTAAGGAAGCATTAAATAGACAATGACAGGTAAAAGGCAGATTTAAGATTGTCAAGGATGAATGTCAAACTCGTTTATCAAATGACTATGCATATAATGGGACACAGTTTCCACATATATATGTGTTACAGACGTGTGTAGCTGCTTAAGTGTACCTATTAATTGCAAACACTGGAATACAATCTGTTCTTGTTTTACAGTGCTTTCCTATAAGTATATAAGAAGGAGATAATCTTATAATGATAAGATTAAACCTGAAAAATTGAAGTAAAAAATGGTTTAACTTTCTGAGAGACAGAAAATGAAAATCTTTGTCTTTTAGATTCCGAAGAGAGGGTGGACATACAGTAGAACATTTGAAAATGCTTCCAGGAATGAAAGTACAGAAGACTGATATTTTTGGATTTTTTCTGTTTTCCCTTTCAGATATTCATATCCTTATTTTAATTTACTTGCTCACATAAATACAGCAGGATTATTGTATTTTTTTAAATAACTCTTTACTGAATATGCCAACAAGATAATATATAGTGTATAGTGAGGCTTTGAAGTTAACAATGCGTGCAACATGGCAGATTGCAGAAAACAGATAATGCAGACTTCAAACCATCTATTTTTCCATGTGAAAGACAGAAAGTATACCAAACACAGAACAGAACCAAGTGTGCATGTCTCAGTTAAAATCAATTATATGAAAGATTATCTTCAGACATTTGGGACCAAGTGATGATAACAATTTGTTTAGTAGCTTGTCTGTTTCTGAGAGGATCAGAAATCAGCTCTCATGAGGCACATATCCACAGAGCCCCAGTATAATAAAGGCCTGCCAAATCTCTTTTGTACTGTTTTCCAAAGGGACAAGTAGCCAATGTCCTTTTAAAGAGCAAGACACTCTCTGTTACATAAAAGTTTAATTCCAAATGTTTCACTATTGCCTGTAGTATTACCTGGGATACAAAAGTGCCCTGTTCAGTAGAGTTCAGGGAAGTAGTGATCATCAGCTTCCTAGGATTATCTCTGTGTTTAGAAGAGAGCATCAGACAGGATTTGATGAGGCTCAGAGCCAGAAAGTTTTCATTTTGGCACCCATTTCTATTTTGTTTTTCCACTGAGCTAGAAAGATAAGTCATAAGTAAAACCATTATTCTCATGTTCTACATAAAAAAAAACTTTAATAATCTCCATGTTATAATTTAAGGTGAAGAAGTACTGTAAATGGAGGATTCAATGGGAATTAACCACTTCACTGTCAAAAGCTGAGACTGAACTTTCACTTCAAAGTCATTAATAAAGTGCCTTACATAGACCTTTAAAATCATAACAACAATACACTATGCATAAAGTTCTTTTTCTTGCAGAATAAAAATCAATACATTTCTTAGAGGGATAGAATTTTCTCTCATGAAAAGAGAAAATGTTTGAAAGAAAAATACAGTTGAACTACTTGAGTAGCAAATGGCATACGCTACTTCATTTTCCTGTTTTACACGACATCCACTGTAGTCCTTAACCGGCTTACAGGGAAAAATGCTACTATCTTTTCAGACTAAAGTAACCAATCCCTAAATATTTTTGTGAAGAAATTCAATGATAATATTTCCAATAAAAACTTCTTAAAAAAAAGTTCATGCATTCATCAGGTGTCTGTTTCTGCCAGCAAACTACATGCAAGACACACTTTTTATAGTGACAGAATCTGTGAAAACAAGGACCTGTTTGTAAAAGTAAGTCTTCAGAAGGAATCCAAGCACTGGGCACAGCAGTGTTGTGATACCGCTTTAATATAATTTCACTTCAACTCTGATTATATTCCACTCACCAATCTTTTCTGTACATTTATGCCAGTTGAAATCAGAACCTGGAAGTGAGTATTTCAGATGAGTTTTATATGTACACATTTGGGACCTCTGCTCTACAGTCTTCAGTATCTGTGGTTTGATATTTGAACTAAGTGAAGATGATAATTTTTATGAAGCTCAAGAAAAAAGCCCCTAATGTTGAATTTTACATTACCGAAAGATCATTGTCCATTTTGACCTCTGACTTTTTCCAAATACTTTACCTAGGGAAATCATGTACTTATCTATTTGTGACCTGAAATGAAGTTTCAGCTGTTCATTAGACTGACACTTTGAAAAATCCCAAACCCTTTTGTAGGTAGAAATACATCAACTATTTCAAAGCTGAATAGCAATTAAAATTGGGAGAAACTTTCTTCAAATGAAACATACTAACTTTCACTTCACTACAACTGTGAGCTTGTTTAGATAATACTCCCAGCTCTCTCCACAAATTTTGTCACATGCTTGCTACGTTTTGTCAGAAGAGTATTTATCGAAAAGTTTGTCAGTATCCAATGCAAATATATATATATTTTTCTTCATACTGGAAAGAAACATAAAGTATACTATCTTTAATATCATTTTGATTTTTGATCTAGCTGAGCAGTAGTCCACAGATAAATATGTAATTCATCATCCAAGATAAAAATAAAGTTTGTGAATGCCTTCTTTTTTCACCCTAGTAATAGAGTAACCACGTTTGTTGTCATCATTTTGGACTTGTGGATCATTCACCTGCAGTACAATTGAACTCCCCGAATAAGTAATTTGCTACAAATAAGGTGCCTAGCTCATCTTGAACCTATGGTATCCTGAAGCGCAGAACTGAGAATGCTCATCACAGAGGACAAAGATTTCTCCAGCATCAGTCACTGAAGTATGAAATTCTAGTGTCTACTTTAAAAGGATGCCTTTTGAAATCAAACATACAGCTAGTTATTTCAGTGAAATTAAATACTACATCCACACCCAATGGGGATATCTGACTTTACTTAACTTCAAAAAAACTCCAGCATGCAATGGAAGCGTGCAGAAGCACAACTATTTGCTGCTTGTCTTGTGGGCTTTGGCACCTAAAACATATTAAACAAAAAAACCAGAAGTATCAATCTTCCCATCATAATCTTCAGTAAAGAGGTAACAGAAAAAAACATTTTGCATAGACGTTTCTACCTAGAATTACAACATTTGAAATCATATGGCAACCTTTTATTCAGCAAAATTTCAGTGACTTTACTATTACAGTAGCCACACAGGCTGCCTAAAGTAACTTATAGCTGGACAAAATAGCAAATATACAGAACACAGACTGGAATTTCAAAATGTGATTATAAAAGGTGTTGGGGGAGGATGCGGTTTCTTATACAGTGATTGTACTTTGCCATCAATCATAACTGGATTCATTTTGCCATTGCAGATAATGAATGTTATCATTTGATTTGAATTTCAGGAACTGCACACTCATAGGTTGCTGAGTGTCAAGAACAGGTTGAGTGAAATGAGCAAAGGAAAGGATTAAAAACCTCTCCCCCAACTTAAGTAGCCTCATAAAGTGAAAAATCTAAGCATTCCACAGTGAAAGTGCTTTAGCCTCTACCTCCAGTCCACTTCTAACAACTTCTCCTTGACCCTAGTTGGTTACTGTAAAAAGTTTTCTCTTTGGTTCCCTAGTCTCTCAGGAAAGTTTTGTCTCCCTCTTTTCCTCTTTGTTGTGAACTTTTTCTCGTTCTCGAGCTCAGGACAAAGTGAGCTGAATTAAAAAAAAAAACAAACAAACAAAACCAAACAAACTCAAAGAAAGGAAGAATTGGATTCCACCACTGAGCTGGCAAGAAATCCTGAGTTCTTGGCAGTCACACAATCAATGGAGTGGCTGGAAAATTCTATAACTTTAAGAGCAGCATCATGGTTTTAATACAAGCATGATGTTTCACATAATGCATGTAAAGCTCAAAGACTCAGAAGATATTCCAGATAAAGAATTACAGGAAATAAAAAAGCAAATCCTAAGCCCACCTGCTGCTTATAAAGCACAGATCATTTCAGAAAACATCCAAAAGCTTGAGATGAAGGAAGGATAATTTAGAAGGCCAAAGTATCTGTGTGTTCTCAAAATTCCTTAACTAACCAGATGCTCAGTTAATGTCCATTTCTGTATTCTTGAATGGGTAAAAAACCCAAACCCCAAAGAACTAGAATTTACACACAATTTCCCCTGCTGAACATATTTCAGTTCACATCAGGCCTGGAGATCTTTCCAATAATAATTAATTTTTTAAACAGATCTTTCCTATTTGCTTTCTGTTTATCTTTTTGTTTTTATACTTCTTCATACTGAAAATAACTCAGACCCCTAAATCAAACAGAGCTTGAACAATAAAAGTCAATGGCAACCTTTCCATTGGCATCATATTTTACATAGTGTTTTCAGCAATTTACATTTTTAGATTCCAAATTTTACTTCAGTACTGCAGAGCTGGGAGCACTCAGAATTTCCCTCATTCAAGCTTTACCTGAACATGCTGTGTCAACAAATGCTGCTCTATTAAACAGAGGTGCAATTTAATGACAGCTATCTGTTACATACTGATAACCTTCATCTCCCACTGAGAAGGGTCAGAGAATGCCTAAAGCTTCTTAATCACAATGAAAACCAGGCACAGTTTCTATCATAAAAGTATATAGTATTGGGGGACATTTTCATAGTAGTTTTCACAATTAGGAATAAAGGTCACTTTCAGTTTGACACTGAGCTCTGTCTACCTTTCCTATTCCAAGTATATTGAGAAAACTCATCCATCAAGGAAGTAAATTGTTTGGTAGCACTCAGAACTCCAGTTTTCATTTGGAGGTAGGAAATGCAGAACTGACAAAGGGGAAAAAAAAGTATTTCTAGTTGTTTGAAACTCAATACCAACTGACAGGTTTAAGTCATAAGGGTTGTACCCATTTTTATCTGGATTGTGTTTATCTGTTCCTAGTGACCCTGGTTTAGTATTCACTTATTTATATTTTTGTACTACAGCACACCTAGAAACTTAACATCCCTCAGACAGCTTCGACAGCAAAGTGGTTAATGTTTGAAGAATGAGGCATTCCTTCCTTTGCCATGACATTGGGTTCTTATTGTACAACCCTGTACAGTACTTAGCAATACTTTTTAAAGATTTTAAAAAGCAAAGAGTTACAAAACCATTTGCAATTAACTTGAAATAGAAAAGATAGCACTTTTTTTTTTAAATCCCATTATATAGTACACCGTATAAATTACAGAGTATTCAAATGCATAAATGCATCTGTGTAACATTTATCAAATGTAATTTTTTCATTGTTGCTGGGGGGTTATTTTTTCCAGAGTTTTTTCTCTTTGTCCCAGCACCCCCATCTCCCTTCACTATCACGTATGACAGTGCTCCAGGTCTGAGACATTGCTGTTGCAGTATCGCATGTTGTTGGGGATGTGGCAGTCTGTGTAGTTAATGCCCCCGTTTGGGGTATAAATGGGCTGCAGTCTGAAATCTCCTTTAAGGAGTTGATCATTATTTAAGGAGACAATCTGGAAGCTGGTTTCAGTCATCTCCAGGATGGAGTTGTCCTTCTTTGTCCCTGCCTCGCAGTAGTCATCTTTCCGACGGCCTCGGTTATATTTCCACTTCTGGGAGGTGTAACGCCCTTTTTTGTGCATGTGCCAGCAAAATATGCTGAGCAGGACCACGAGGACAAATATCACTGCACCCCCAATCAACCCTGCCAGCAGAAATGGGGAGCCCAGGTTTTGAGAAGTCGTCTGTTCATGGCTAGAGGGGATGTTGCTGCCATTGCTCAAAAAGGAAGCCTTGGTTGTGGCCTCTGAACAGACACTGTCTTCTCCAGTTCGGAAATTGTAAGTATCCAGTGGCACCAAACAAATCCGATAGGTGGATTTGGGCTCTAGATTTACCAAGTTTAAGTGTTGCTTCTCGCCACTAACTATTTGTTCCTGAACAATTCCTCCTACCAGACTATGGCCCATTTTAACCCAAGTGAGTTTATATGCCATCATGGTAAAAACAGACATCCAGTTAACTTGGATGCAAGTGTCATTCACAAAATGGATGGAGAGTTGAATCCGTTCGGATACAGGAGGTGTCACCCTTTCCCTATCCTCCCTTTCAGGCACAGTGGGAAGTGTGGCTATGGTGGGAGTGAGAGGATTGTATTTGCTACTTGGGGGAGGAACTGATGAGGTGGAAACTAATGTAGTTGGCATGGTGGTAGCTGGGACTGGGGTGATAATAAATGGCAGACCAGGAGTGGTGGTGGGGCATGACAGCATATTCATATTGAGCTCCCTGACTGCCATACCTCGGACCTGCTCTGGTCCTTGGCACATAAAACCCCGTACATTGATTGAACTGGGAACAAATTTGAGCCATTCGGTGACCCACTTAATACTACAGTCACACAACCAGGGATTATTCCTTACAGTGAGTTGTCTCAGGTTGTGGAGATTATCAAATACTCCCTTTACCAACATCCGAAGTTGATTGTTGGAAATATCAAGACGTTCGAGCTTGTGGAGGTTTGAAAAGGCTGTAAGTGGTATATGGTTTATCTGGTTGTCCTGCAAGTAGAGCCTTAATAGATGTGTACCTGGAAGATCAGGAGGAGGGTAGGTCAGTGAATTCCGTACTATTGAGAATTCCTTGAGCTTGGACAGGTGGCTAAAGGTGCCTTCAGCTATGCCTTTATTAGTAAGGAGATTGCCATCTAAAATCAGACGCTCCAGACTTGTAAGATTCTGGAAGGCCAGGTCTGAAATGACAGCAATTCGGTTTTCATCTACTCGAAGTTCTTGTAAGTCCACCGGAAGGCCTACTGGTACACTGCTTAAGTGATTCTTGGACAAGAATAGAAGCTTGAGGCTGATGGCTTCCCGAAATGCCCCATCCTCAACACCAACAGTGGAGATGGAGTTGTCATCCAGGTGTAGCTCTTCCAGCTTCAAAAGCTGAGCTAGGGCAGCCCGAGAAATGGTCTGAATGTTGTTTTCCTGCAGGTGGAGAACCCTGACATTCTTGGGCAGGTTCATGGGGAATTCATCCAACTGGTTGCCATACAGGTAGACTGTGTGCACAGACTGGACATTGTGCAGTTCTGCAGGAAATCCAGCATTATTAATTTGGTTATTATGGAGGTAGAGGACGGTTACACCCTCTGGTATTCCAAGAGGCACTGAGGTCAAGCTTCGCTCATTACAGTAGACAAAGTTTCGATCACAGCGGCACACTTTTGGGCAGGCTAAAGTTTTGGAGACCTGCATGTAGAGCCCCAGGGAAAAGATAAGCCATGATTTCATGAGAACAGCCCAGTCTGTGGGCCTCATTCTAGTCCATGAACCCATTTCTAATTTAAAGAAATATAGTATCAAAGTGTTAAAGAACCAATAACAATAATAAAGCACAGGTAGCAAAATCTCAAGTAATTAAAATTGGCTTATAATTATGTCCAGAGTTAAAGTCCACGAGGCTAAGTATAAAATAATCCTTTTATAACTGGTATACCTCCTAGTTTTGATAAGAAAGCCACAGTCTTATTAGCCAGGGTTACAAAGCTTGCTGCCTTCCTCCATGTGTGCTGAAAGAAACAATAGCCACGTCTTTACAGGTAAACAACAGGTTAATTTAAAGCCACCAAAAGTCATCTGGTTTTGAGTTGCTTGGAAGGATATTTCCTTTCACTGAAGTCTGTTGGTTTTACACTCAGCTTTCTGAAGTCAGCCAAGTCCTCATACCAGCTATCTGCCAGATCTCGCTTGCCTGTAAAAGAAAAGAGAAAAGAATGAGCTGAATAGCATGAAATGTTTAATAGGGAAGATCAAGTCCATTGGAAGACTATTCTAAGACTATGCTCTTTACGGCTTTCTGGGAAAAGAGGCATTAATATTAAACATCAGCTTAATACTTGTGTTAAATAGTCTTGAAATAGATTTGATGCAAAGTCACTGCAGGGACCGAAGGACTTTCAGTGACTTCAGTGAAGGCTATATCTGTCACTTGTATTTGCATATTGTACCTTCAGTCTTTGTCCTGTTACAGTCTGTTTAAAATCCTAAACCTAAAACATTTTACAAACCTAAAGCTAAACCATTTAACTGGGAATTTTTGCTCAGGTATTTTTTCACTTTTGCAGAACCACTGACTTCAATGAATGCTATTCACTGATGCCTGAAAGAGTAGAGTCTGGGCTGTATTATTTAATTACACTGTAATTTTTTTCATTTCCTACCAGACTCTGGAATGTTCTGCTTCTATTTCTGTAATGCCATTATGTATAGCCTCCAACCTAATGCACATTGCCAGATTATTGCACCTCACTACAGTGAGTTAGCTACTTATGAGGAGACTCTTTTTAAAAAGTATGGTAATACACAAGTTCAAGATACCCTGCTGTAACACATGTATTTGCTAAAACTACCATCTTGACATTGTTTCTGATGTGAACTGTGCTGTCAAGAGACTTCAGAATTAGCTTTTCACTAAATGAAACATGCTCACATCTGCTAAGTTATTGGTTTAGGATATTGGCTCAAGCTACAGAGATTTTGCAGGAGCACACTTTCTTTGAAACCATAAAGGTTAGATACGTCTTTTAGTTCAGTTACACAGTTATCTTGAATAGCTACATAAACAAATTTGTTAGCTTTAGTATAGATGAGTGCTTTAATGCATATTTTCAGCTTTTAAGTGTACTTTTAAACTTCTATATTTCCAATATTCTCAGCTATTTATTATTCAGATCTATAACCAAACAATTCAACTCTCTAAAGCATGCAATGGAAGATATCACAGAATCACAGAATCACAGAATAACCAGGCTGGAAAAGACCCACCAGATCATCGAGTCCAACCGTTCCTATCAAATATCTTGGCTTGTAACAGAAACGGCGTGACCAGCAGGTCCAGGGAGGTTATTCTCCCTCTGTACTCGGCACTGGTGAGACTGCTCCTTGAATACTGTGTTCAGTTCTGGGCCCCTCACCACAAGAAGGATGTTGAGGCTCTGCAGCGAGTCCAGAAAAGAGCAACGAAGCTGGTGAAGGGGCTGGAGAACAGGCCTTATGAGGAACGGCTGAGAGAGCTGCGGTTGTTTAGCTTGGAGAAGAGGAGGCTGAGGGGAGACCTCATTGCTCTCTACAACTACCTGAAAGCAGGTTGTAGAGAGGAGGGTGCTGGCCTCTTCTCCCAAGTGACAGGGGACAGGACAAGAGGGAATGGCCTCAAACTCCACCAGGGGAGGTTTAGGCTGGACATTAGGAAAAAATTCTTCACAGAAAGGGTCATTGGGCACTGGCACAGGCTGCCCAAGGAGGTGGTTGAGTCCCCTTCCCTGGAGGTGTTTAAGGCACGGGTGGACGAGGTGCTAAGGGGTATGGTTTAGTGTTTGATAGGAATGGTTGGACTCGATGATCCGGTGGGTCTCTTCCAACCTGGTTATTCTATGATTCTATGAAATAATTGTTACAGTGTCTCATTACATGTTTCCAATAACTGAAAAAGACATCCACATTTTACTTATTTCAACTTAATGAAGTATATAAGCCGTGACAAGTAGCAAGTATCTGTACATCTCAGGGTCTTGAACTGCATTCACATAAGTAAAATATTTTCCAGATTTTGTTTACCCAGGTCAGAGGTCGTTGGCTGGGATTTCAGGAAAATATAATTTCAGTGAACAGAAATCATGTTTAAGAACCTTTTTCCCTATGTTTAATTGGTTTGAACACCATCCAGGTAAACAGAAAGAAAAGTAACTCAGGAGTACATGAAAGCTTGTTCTACAGCTGTGCAGTTTATTATGTCCCAAATGCTGCTCTTGGGAACCCCATGACTGACAGTGTAGAAAGTCGCGTTAGGACTCAAACAGTTAGAATCCTGCAACCTTGTACTTGTAGATTACTACATTAATCAGGTATCAGGCTCAAGGCTAGAACAGCTGGAGATAAAAAGTTAGACCCTGAAATGTCCTGCAGCTTCTCATTATGAATTCAAATGGTGCATGTATGCATACTGTAACACAGCCTATATTCTGTGTTGTCCTTTTCTAGAAAGAGTAAGATTGGCTACCCCACCGTTCAAGGTTTTCTATCTTACAGGCACATTTCAGTCAGTAGTGGTTTCTTTTCAATTATGTAAGATGATGTGATACTGCAGAGAAACTCTAACATGATTACATTCTAACATGAGCCTAGGTGTGACAGTTTATCCACCTTTAATATGACCTGGCTCCAATCTAGGTCTTTCTGCTCTGATCCATCATGACACTGTCTTTGTAAAATAAGAAAGGACTTGCAGGGCCTCCTGAGATGCTTGGGACCACACAGAATAATAACAGTGGTTCTTTTACTCCCTTTCCATCATCAGAAAGACACAGCCTGTACCTCCTAACAGGGCAAATACTCTGCACTGAGCTCCCTTTCCGACTGCTGATTAGGTTTTATTTGATTCATGGGTATGATAGAAAGCCCAGCTAAAGATGTGCAGCCACAGGCCACGCAGTTCCTCTTTTGTTGGGAATCTCTCAAGGAGTAAATGTCATATTAAAACTGACTCAAGCATTTACCTTAATCTAGGACTCTGCACAGTGTACCTCTCACCTATCTATGTGCCACCTGAATAAAAGACTTCAGCAAATTGGGTCAAATGCAGCACTTATCATTGCTTATTACAAGTAAAACAGCTTTGACTGGACAGTCACTCAAGCATTTCAGCACTTTGTAAGCTGACACTCTGGAGTTTCTCTCTTTATTGGTACATGGATTTTGCCTTTAGAAATCTGTTAAAACATTCCTACTCTTTTCTCTCATGATGATGATGAGAAAGGGAGTCCTTTTATTAATGCTAGTATCCTAATCTCTATCTATCAGTCCTTACTAAACTGATACTATAAAACTCAGTACTGAAAAAATGCATTGGTAACTACTGTCAATTGTACTAAGCAAGAACACAAGGACAAATCTAATTAAGTATTTTTTACTTCAGAACTGACTGTGGTGTGACAGAGGGAAGGAATAAGCAAATAAGGATACAATTTAAAGTTTTACAATATTTTTCTGGGGAAAAGCTTTACCGCAGTAGTCTTTTACGACTGTTTAGTAATAACTCATAGTTGCAGTATTTTTCAGCAAATCTCAAGGCCCCTAAAGCAAAAGTGAGCTGCATCCCTGTGTTGGAAATCTCTGCCCCAAAGACTTTAAAAAGATTGAAGAACTGAAAAAAACTGCTTGATTTAAAAAAGGAACTCTGCGAAGGAAAAGCATCCTCAGCAAATTCCAAAAGGCTGTAAAAAAAGGAAAAGGTTTATTTTTTAGCAAATTGCCAAAACTGAAGGCAGGTAGAGTAATTGGTAGAGTAATTGAGCTTTCTCCACATCCTGGACATACTGGCTCCCTAAAGCAAGCTCTTGATTTTCAGTATTTGTACAAGAACTGAACTGAGTGTCTCTGCAAATAAACTGATCTTTGAAAGTGAAGGAGTTAAGGGTACCCCTTAACTTTCATGATAGTAAAACCTGGCAGTTGACCCATAAACTACAGATGGCAGTGACTTTGCTTATTGTGAACCCAGACAGTTCTGAAAAACAATTTAGGAAGAGAAGATGAAGGTAAGGGTATCTGTCGCAATTACCCTAGAATTAAAGAAATCAACAAGCAAACATCTCAATCACACATCAGCCCATCATCACCTTGGTAATTTCTGTTTCATTATCCTGCATACTTGATATCTATTTTTCTCATTACATTCTCCTTGGAGCACAAGCCATATCTTCCAAGTGTGTAGGACATTTCCTGTCTTACTGTAGTCAGGATATTAAATCACATGAGGATTTAAGGAACAATATAATAACATTGAGAAAAGCACATTGGGATAGATGAGAACACAACAATTTAGGTGGACATTTCTGAAAATCTGGCTTAATGACATCAAAGTTCCTGACATCAATGGAAACGTTCCCTTTCATATCTTAAGAGGAGTTTCTGAACAACTTTTTTAATCTCATCATCTTTTTTCAAACCTGCCTAATTTTCATTCTCTTTGGCATGACTAATGCTAGCTGGAGAAGAACAATTCTGGCTCTGTGCCCTGGATAAAAATTTCAAATTTGCATTTGTTCAATACCTGGACTGAGCAGCTCCTTTAAGATATTTTGAATACAGGTATTTAAAGGCTGAAGCATCTGGCTGCAAGTTGGGAAGGTGAAGGTTTTTTTAGTTTCCCCTTCACTGGTTGGAATCATATTCACAATTTCAAGCTTTAGTTACCCTGCTGTGTATAGCCATGAAATAGTTTAGCTTCAATGAACAAACATGTTTCAATAATTAATATATTGCTGATAATGCTACTCAGTCACAAATTTGTGCTATCATGCTGCAGTCTTCAAAACATGCAGTTCCAGGCATAGCAGTCAAGGTCACTGTGGCTACCAGAGAACCTAGTAAAGTTTAGGGTAGATTACAGAGAATCAAGGGAGGAGACAGCACATGGAGCACAGATTTACTTACAGCTGTATGTTATAAGCACAGGAGTTTTCTTGTGGTGCTAAAGTGATGGTATTTGTTTTAATTAGTCTTTACATGTTTTGTATTAAGGCTATTATTATTTTATTAGGGAATAAAATCAACAACACTTGGATATTCTTTCCTTCAAGGAATCCTGAAAATAATAAAAAATAGTCCTTGGAATCTTTTTTTTTTCTGACATTCTCACCACTCACCACCACCCATTTATCTGAACCTGAGTACCATGTGACATAAATTGAAAGGCAAGCAAAACCAAAATCTACTCTTTTCACTACTACCAGTCAGTGACTTTGATTTTGCACACCATCCACTATGAATTTTCTTGGCTTTACCGCAGACCGAGGTCATAATCAAGTCATACTCTTACTCTACGTAATTATAATACAGAGTATGTACAAGGCTATAATGACTGGAAATTAATCCGATCTAATTCCACTCTTCTGAAACCTAGTACAGAGTTCCTAGTGCTTAAGGAAAATGCCCTTGTATTTCTGTGATATGGTAACAAAAACAAGTATGGAAGAATAACTGACAAATCCCTTTTTTCCTCATAAGTAGAGTTTACGTCTGCACATGAATGAACAATATGGGGGTTTTACTAACTGATTAGGAGCCTAAGTGATGCTTTACTGTATATGTTTTTCTATGAGTTACTTGGTTTTGAACTTTGTGTTGAAAATGTAATATAAGGCTATAAACTCTGCATCAAAGGTGCAGAGAAAATGACCCAAACAAACCAAAATGCTTTTACAGGAAGCACTTTTGCATGCCTGCTGCTGTGGCTGATTCATAGTTATGGGTGTATATTGCTTAAGAAGAAGAGGTGAGGAAGAGCAAAAGGTGAAAAGGAAGAGGAGAAACCATCCTTTCTGCCGTCTTCTAAAGTGAATATTGATGTCAGGACAATAATAGTAGCTAATACTAGAAAGAAACCGTAAAGTCTGTCTGTACAGTTAGAGACACTATGAAGTCTATATCGACAGATTTTGGCAGAGAAAGACATTGCTTTTGCAACACCGTTGGTAAAATGATTCATCAAGTGTACATATATGAGCTCTTCCTTCATGTATTCTTTTCTGCTCTGATCAGGATGTTTCTGGTTTGTTTTACCTCTCAGTTTGCACTTGCAGTTCTTCTCAAAAGCTGAGATCAGGCAGTTTGCTGAAGGCAAGTGAAATGGATTTGGACCTGCCTTGGAGGAGGCAGGAGTAAGTTCAGAGAATGGTACATCTTGCAATAATGAATGTAAAGATGCAATTTGCCATTCTTATCTTCCAAGTCTTTTATCTATTTCCAGCAATATTCCTGTCAATTACTAAGCAGATACATTTCCAACTAGGATGCTGGCTTCAGGAAGGATGCTGGCTTCAGGAAATCCCTTTTCAAAGGCATGATAATATAAACACTAAAAGTTTTGTCTTTGGTAATTTGGGTAGTGTATAGGTTCTTGTCAGTCAACAGCAATCTGACAGAGCCCAATTCCTGACCACCAGGAGGGGGAGCTAAGACAGCAGGAAATGCTCCCTCCCCAAAACAAACAAATACACATGCACACACTTCTCCTTTCTTGCACCTCTGGAATCACCAGTGATTGCTGGCTTGTTTGACAGGACCTCTATTTACATGCCTGACAAACTGTTTGAGCAGTAGAACACTTTGTTTCTGGGAAACTTAATATTTTTGTATTCTAATAATGAGCATGATTCCCAGCTTGAACTTGCTTCATGGTTCAAGACTGGTTTTGACTTGTGGGTTACCACAGAGCGTAACTATTGTGTAGATATGACGAGGCATGCAAAGGGGACAAAGGGAAAGAGCGTTAGCAATGCAAAAGGAAGAGAAAGAGACTAATGAGGGATACAGCTCAGATACAACAGATATCTCTTCTTTTACAGATTGGTAGGAACCAGTGCCAGAGAGAACAAACTGTGAGACATAATCACTAGAGTGACCACTGTACTCCAGGAAGCAGGGTTGAAATAGCAACAAGAACAATGGCATAAAGGCTTCAGATGGAGCCATGAATTCAAGGCTGTCATTCTTGACAGGCACAATGCTGTGCCACACATCCTACTCATCTTCTCCAACTTGTCCATAAGTGGGTGTTGAAGTGCCAAAGTTCAGATGTGGAAAATACAGCCTGCCTAGACTAACATATCTTTGTTCCTTTGTTTAACAGTTATTTATTTATGATAGAAGAAAGTTATTCTCAAAATTTCATGTTGCATAACTAAATCAAGATGACATCACCTGTGATAATTAATAAATCTCAGAGTAAAGAAGCATTTGCTTTTCCAGTCTGTGACAAAATCATTCATCCCTGCTCCTGCACATAGATGCCCTACAGGTTAATACAATGTTTCGTCATAGCCAGTATACATCTAGAAATATAATTATTTTTAGCAGTAAAAAAAGCCTTTTAATTTCAGAAATGAAAAACTATAGAATATCTAACAGAAAATATAAAAGAAAAAGGACATTTTCTACGGCAAGCTACATTAGTGGACACCGTTGTGCTATCTATCCAAATTTAACTTTTGGTTTGTCACATGATCCAGTCCAATCTGAATGTCTGTCTGCATGGATCGGTCCTCAACAGAACTTTGCTATTTATTGTTTCAGCTTCTGGCAGATCCAAAAAAAATCTAGAAATGAAAACTTCCACTGTGGAGTTGCTTCCTGTATGTGGAGTCCTGAATTCTAATGTATGAATTGTCAAAACCAACTATTTCAGGTAGCTGTAGCTGTCAAAGTATAAGATAATGAGTACACTAACTGCAAATTAAAAAAGGACTTTAATTGCCTGCAGAAGCAGGTAGGACTCCCTCATACTACACAAGGGAGATAGAAACATGCAGAACTCCTCGTTGTTACCTAATTTGAGCTTCCTAGTTGTATCGGATTTCAAGGCAGACCAAAGTCATTGATAGCCCAAGCATCTGTTTATAAGGAAATATTCCTGCCTTCATTATAAAATTGTTATGTTGAAAAGTTACTCCAGATGGTGACCATCATGATATTTTCACTCCAGTGGGTAAAGAGCAACACATGGTCACCTCCAGGACTCATATTAAATGGAGTACTGTGCCTACTAGCAAAAGACTACTGATGTCATTATTAACCTTCCCCCGAGGTCTAGTCTAATTTTTCACCAGTCTAATGCTGCTCTCTTCAAAACTTAACAAACTTGTGAAAAAATGAGAGCAATCTATTTAGTATGATGGTGAATTAATTCCCTAGTCTTTTATCCCCAAAGAACTGATCTCATATCTTAGGTGAAATGATTTTGATGGATTACATCTATGATTCCATAAACTAAGCTATGTACTATGTAATGATGCAACGCTGGACTAAGAAAGCTGGAAATGGCATATGAAAAAAACCTTGCATGAGGAGCTGTCCAGAACATTTTTTAAAAATACATTTTCATTACAATATATGATTTCACCGAAGCCAAAATGCTTCATGGAGATATGTCAGTTTTGATTATATTTTCAATACGAAATGTGCCTAAGGTCCAATGCTTTCTGATCATTTATGACCACAGGCAGAGAGAAAAAAGAATATAAGAAGAGTAAAATATTGAGCTTTTTACCCAAAAAGGTAGATTTTGATTAATTTCGTCTCATGAAAGCCTTCATAAAATAGTGTTTATGTTCCAAATTTTAAAATGTTGAAAGTTGTGGTGGAAAGTTGTGGTCTAGAAAGCTGCCTGGAGGAGAGGGACCTGGGGGTGTTGGTTGAACGTGAGCCGGCAGTGTGCCCAGGTGGCCAAGAAGGCCAATGGCATCTTGGCTTGTATCAGAAACGGTGTGACCAGCAGGTCCAGGGAGGTTATTCTCCCTCTGTACTCGGCACTGGTGAGACCGCACCTTGAATCCTGTGTTCAGTTCTGGGCCCCTCACCACAAGAAGGATGTTGAGGCTCTGGAGCGAGTCCAGAGAAGAGCAATGAAGCTGGTGAAGGGGCTGGAGAACAGGCCTTATGAGGAACGGCTGAGAGAGCTGGGGTTGTTCAGCCTGGAGAAGAGGAGGCTGAGGGGAGACCTCATTGCTCTCTACAACTACCTGAAAGGAGGTTGTGGAGAGGAAGGAGCTGGCCTCTTCTCCCAAGTGACAGGGGACAGGACAAGAGGGAATGGCCTCAAGCTCCACCAGGGGAGGTTCAGGCTGGACATTAGGAAAAAATTTTTCACAGAAAGGGTCATTGGGCACTGGCACAGGCTGCCCAGGGAGGTGGTTGAATCCCCTTCCCTGGAGGTGTTTAAGGCACGGGTGGATGAGGTGTTGAGGGGCATGGTTTAGTGTTTGATAGGAATGGTTGGACTCGATCTGGTGGTTGTCTTCCAACCTGGTGATTCTATGATTCTATGAATTATCTCCCTCTGGATAGCTGTGCTTAATATGGCAATAGGAAAAGAAATACATTCTTTTTTTGCTTTCTTGATCCTTTTCCAGAGAGCTTACCACTTTCTGTGACAAAAACTGGACACGTCTGTTTGAGAAAAACTAATAAAGCTAAACTAATTTAAAATAATTCCCCTTTTGGAACACAAATGTTCTGAACTGTGTTTAGCATAATGCATTTTGTACTACGAAAAAATGAAGGCAGCCTGCTGTTACTTTGCAAGCAAATTGGTCCCTACCTATAAATTATTCTACACTGTGAAGCAAACAGTTTGATTTTATCTAGAGATATGTAGCAGCCTGGCAAAATGTCTGTGGATAATTTGAAAAAGCTGTTTCTAGTGACCTAAAAGGCTGAACATTGCTTCTGTGAAGAAAACATCTTGACACATTTTAAATGAGATTCTGCATAGTGTCACATTACCTTGTGGGGTATTATTCATTTTGGGTCCTACACAAATAAGTGTGGGCTGCCGTGTTCTTATCTTCCCTATTTGTAGCATATGGTCCAGAGAGAAAATACAGCACTAGCTGCTTCTCAACCTCTTAGGCACCTTGACATAAATAAACCTGGAAGTATCATCGTATGTTCATCTTTCCAACAAAGCCAGATGGAGATCTCTCCTTCCCCTTTTAACACTACTTAGTGTGCCGCTTCTTCACAGTACCAAGAACCATGCCATAAACACTGATAAGAAGTCATCAAGAAAGATTAACAAAGTTAAAGTACCCTAACTGCTTGAGAAAACATGTCATACATGGTTTAGTAACTTACGGGATGACTGAAGAGAAGATTTTGCCCAGATAGAGATGTTCCCCAGCTTATATGAGATAACCCTTGTAACAGGCAAACAGAAGGTTAGCAAACATTTTTAATTACTGTAATCAGATCTCCAGTTAACATTAAAGAGGAAAGATACTAAAATGATGGATGAAGAAGGTACAGCTAGGCATCTGAAATCCCTGTTCAGCTAAATACCTGAATGATTAATTGAACAATTTCTTAGCATCAATAGGGCCTGACAAGGGTCTGGAGATCTGGATTTATCTTTTCTCAGTGATCCAATTACACCTTTCTGTATGCACAGGTGAAGAAAGTGTAATAATCTTACTCATCCATGAATGACACTGGAGCACTTCATATAGGAAACATTTTATGCTCCCACCTATCATGAAAATAAAAAATGTTATTTTACAGCAATATGAGACACTAAAAATATAACAGTACCTATTTCATAGCAGTAGAAAAGCATCCAGCATGTGGAGATATTCTTTCAAAGTACACTGTTTACCTGGACCCCATTAAAAGTGGTGATTTCCCTTAAGACTAGAAAGAGGAAAGAAACACCCGAGGCAGTAGGGAAGAATGGTTTACAAAGGATATGGACCATTTACAAATTCCTTCTTTTTTTCAGTTAATTTTGTTTGGTTTTGCCATGTAGTGTTTGCTCAATTTTATCAATATTCCAGTAACACTGTACCATAGCTGTTCCCAGTGAGAAGGGACAAGCACATATCCTAAGAAAGTACACATCTGTAGAATAACAGGATTAAAGAAAATATGATAGGTAGAGGGATTACATAATTTGTTTGGTGCAATGACGACATGAATCTCTGAGTCCTGAAAAGGAAAGTTTTTTGGCACTTTGCTATGGTTTGGTCCTCCTTTAGTGAAAGGTACAATACTACCTTTCCCCGGCAGTCATTCAGATTTTCAATTTAACTTCAAAATTCTTTGAGAAAGGGAGGCTGCATGGAACTGCACAGAACTTAACACAGGGCAGCTTCAGTTTTAGGTAAAAGTAGAAATAATAACAAGCTAGGAATAGTAAACAGACATTTCTAACCCAATGGTTCTCAGCTGTGGAATTAAAACCACAAGAAGATCATGAGAGCCCTTAAGGGATCACAAAGTAAGAAATAAAGACCCTGTCAGCCAGCAAGAGTACTGCCCCTGCAGGATGAAGGAGTACAGATTACATGTTTAAACACTGGCTGCTCAACAGTTTACATCAACCAAGGAACTACTAGCTGCCTTAAATTTCTGGCAGCAGCTCAATTCCCTGGGGAAGAAAAGACAGAGCTGATGGAAGAAATGGTGTTTACATCTGTAGCTATGATTGAAGCCACTTCTCAGCCTTCCTCCTACTATACTCTTTCTTTGAAGGAGCAGGGATGCTGCCAGCACAGGGTGACAAAGTGAAAAAGCAGAGCCAAATGGACACCACGTTTCCAGAAGCTGGAAATGTGATACCACAGTCAATTTTAATTCTGCCCCATGCTGATGGCTGCAGGACAGAATATTCTGTGTGAACAGTTTAAGCATTACAAGTCTTCTAACCATGAACAGAGGAAAAAGGATACAGTAATGGCAGTAAATCTAATTTTATCCACAATGTACAGAGTGACAGGAAAGAGACTGCCGTCTGTGTGTGTTTATGAAGAAGCATCTCTCAGCAAAATAAACTGCTGGTATTCTGTCCTAAAGTTTCTGTCATTATATTTTCTCAATAACTGCACTAAAGCTTTTCGAAATAGGTCTCCTAAGCTTATTTCACTTACGAAGTTCAAAGCCTTTATGCTGAATGAATCCTGGCACAGAAAGCACTTCAACTTCTTTTTCACGGTTCTCCCTTTTGCTTTTGAGGTCTGTGTGTGGTTGCATCAGTAAGATCAAAATTGTCAGCAGGACCACAAATGACACCTACAAGCAGCAGAGCAAAAAACATAGTCCTCTGCTGTTAATGCTTCACAGTGGGCAATCTTTAGCCCTGTGCAGACAGCCGACAAGAGACTTGCACACCACTTAAGCTCTCCTAATAGCTTTTAAGTGGGTCCTCTAAGGTGCAGAAGCCTGGAGTTGGCTACAGCCCAAAAGCAAATTCCATCTGACATGAGCCAAAGCATTTCAGGCAGTGGACTCCTTATCAATACATGTCCTTGTGCTACTTTTTAGCACAGTAGTCACTGCAAGGAATCACAGCAGTATTCTTATCAGCATTTTGTGCTTGTACAAAACCAGACATCTTAAATGAGTTTAGGAAGGTAGAGAGGCAGCAAACAATAAAACCTGAGAGAGGGCCAGAGGGAGGAATAGTAGTAAAAAAAAAAAAAAAAAAAAAGTGAGATAGAGTTTTAAGCTATTCTACAGGCAGCAAAATATGCCTACTCAAAAATGCAATTACAGTTTTCTTCTGTTTGCAGAGCACTCTATCTATTCAGGTCACTGCATGAATCAAATAAGAAGGCATGCTTTTATGTTTCCTGTGTAGACTTCTGGGTGCTTTAAATGGACCTCATATGAAGTTCTGCTATGGGATTTGAGGGTCTGCTGATGTTTTTTTTTTTGCTAAAAAACTGAGTGGGTTCCTAGTACAAGTATTTTTGCAAGTATGGGAACTCTTGGATCTTGACCTACACCAAGATTTTCAATACTGGAGGCACAGGTGTTCTTGCTTCTACTTTTGCTAATAAGATATATATTTGTTGTAACCTAGTGATGTACGGTATAAAGCCAGTGTTAACTTTACATTCAATTAATGGTATTTTCAGGAACTTTATCTCTGCTAGTCTGTTCTGATCTCTACACAATTCTTTTGTATTGGGGCCTATAAGACAAGGTAACTAAACAGCAAATCAGCTTTGACGTCCAGCGAAACATTCCTGCTGCATATATGCACAGCAGGAGGCATAGGCTTGCATCTTCCCATTTGTTTCATATTGGATACTTACATGCAGATGTAGAAGGATACATAAAACCAGAAACCCAAACAACCAAATCCTCTGCTTTATAGATAGATGAATGGCAGCAGAGCCTATAAGCAGCCTGGAAAAAAGGGTCTATGAGAACTGGAGCAGCTGTAGCTGTTACTTTGATTACACAAAGTATATTTTCTTATAGCACAAAGGCCTCTTTACTCCACCTCTGTCTTTAGGCTACTGCATTTACGTTGTGTTATTCAGGACATACAGCCTATATAAAAGACGTGGCACTGAGGATTAGAATAAATATGAAGGGGAGACGTAACCTGAGCCTTCATAGACACACACACAGACATGTCACCTGAACTTACACACACCCACACACACCCACCTCCCCACACTTCAGTCTGGATACAGCAGGAATTTATCAGACATTTCATTCCAGATCTATCTAGACCTCTGACACATTAGACTAAATAGCTGACTTTAATTAAAAAAGTAGTGTGAAATATAGAAGGACAAAAAATGAAACATGAAGCTATTCCAGTGGAGAACAAATTTACTGACTCCTAAGAGCTTGAATGAGCACAGCCCACAGCAGTGGAGTGTATTTTCTATATAATATTATTTTAGAAATTCTTTCCTTGCTAGTTCAATCAAAATGAACTGCATTTCCTAATAACATATGTCCTGAGAGATACTGCCACATCCAAACACAGGCTTAAACTAACCCACCCTGGCAGCAATTATCTTCAAGGCTTTTGAGCCTGTGGGGAGATTTTGCCCTCCTCTGTTCCAGTGAAGCAGAAAACCATCTTGTATTCAAGATGAAAAAAAAAAACAAACCACAAATCAAAACTTTCCATGCTGACTGCAAATATTTTAAGTATTAACGCTCCTTCCTCAAAAAATGTACTCAAATTTTCTGTGTAGGTCTTATATGAAGGAGGAAGGTTTGCCAAAGCAATATTGTTCATTATTATTACTAATAACCAACTACTTTTGGAGCACAGATAAGGTGTGACTACGCACTGAATGTTTAAACACATTTACTCTGGCTGTTCTGGTCACTTCCCGAGTCCACTTCCCACAAATCATTGAGATACACTATAAAAGAAGAAAATTTCAGGTGATTTGCATAGGCACCTGTCCAAACTATTCGTAAATTCACAAGCATCAGTCTTCATCTGGAAAGCTACTGATTCCCATTGCCTGACAACAAGCACTGAATTCCTGCATGAAAGTCATACTTTCAATACCAAGAGCCACTGAAATTCATTAAGATTAGTAAGACGTGTTTCAAACAGGTAATACAATGTACTCAACAGGAGACAGAGAAGTGAAATTTGCTACCATAGGTGTTTGCGGAGCAAACAAAAAATTCCCAGATTCACAAAAGGATTCAACAATTTCACAGTCTTTAACAAGTTCCTGTATAGTGAAAAGGAAGGGATGTACCCTTCAATATTCCTAGTTCCACTATTTCAGGAACTGCTGGAGGAATGTAGAGAGAATGGGTGGCATAAAGCAACTCCAACAATTTCTTGCCTTGGCCGTGGACAAAACTCTGAGCTAGATGGACTGCTGGTCTATTTCACTTGGGAATTGCTTGTGTTTTAGCGAGTTACACTTTTTCAAGGCCAGAGGTAGAGACTGAGCACACCAGCGGAAATCTGATATGCATAGACCTACCCACTGCACTTGAATCACAGAATCACTAGGTTGGAAAAGACCCACAGGATCATCGAGTCTAACCATTCCTATCAAACACTAAACCATGCCCGTCAACACCTCATCCACCCATCTTTTAAATACCTCCAGGGATGGTGACTCAACTACGTCCCTGGGCAGCCTGTGCCAGTGCCCAATGACCCCTTCCGTGAAAATCTTTTTCTGATATCCAGCCTGAACCTTCCCTGGTGCAGCTTGAGGCCGTTCCCCCTTGTCCTATAACCTGTCACTTGGAGAAAAGGCCAGCTCCGTCCTCTCCACAACTTCTTTTCAGGTAGTTGTAGAGAGCAATGAGGTTTCTCCTCAGCCTCCTCTTCTCCTGGCTAAACAACCCCAGCTCCCTCAACTGCTCCTCGTAAGACTTGTTCTCCAGCCCCTTCACCAGCTTCATTGCTCTTCTCTTCTTCTCTGGACTCGCTCCAGAGCCTCAACATCCTTCTTGTGGTGAGGGGCCCAGAACTGAACACGGTATTCGAGGTGCAGTCTCACCAGTGCCGAATATAGAGGCAAGACAACCTCCCTGGACCTGCTGATCACACCGTTTCTGATACAAGTCAAGATGCCATTGGCCGTCTTGGCCACCTGGGCACACTGCTGCCTCAAATACACATTATTTGAGTCAAATTAAATACAGTACCATACTGTAATGTATCTGATAGCTCAAAAGTCATTGACACCACTCAAATTCTGCATTTTGAAACTCTGCATAGCTGCTAATGACCATAAATGTAATATTAAATGATAACTGACCAAATAATGTCATCTCAGGCAATTATTATTTACTCCTGAACATTTCAGATGCAACAAAAAGGAAAAGGGAGAATTCACTGCTCTATTCTACTTTTAAGGCCATGGGTTTTTAAAGTGAGAACAAAAATATAATGGTAAAATGATGCAAAAAATCTGCTTCAAGGGCTAGAGTAAGTCTCCTTCCCTAAATAGCATGTCCTACTTTAGCTTTAGAGGACTAGAAACTTTTACAGTGAAGTAGTGACCACAGAAGGAATTGAAACATATTATCATGTTTTGGAGTCTTCTCTTCAGTGACCTCTGAACTTTTCCTGTAGAGAAAAACCCAAGCCGCAATGTCTGTATATAGAATTGCACTGCCTTGAATCTCAGAGTGTTTTGAATCTAGGGTTTCAGTTGGAACACATCTGTAATTTTTATTTCTCTAAGCTTTGCAGAAACATCATTAAATTCTTTTTCAACTACATTTGTATCCTTTGTATGATGAAGATGGGATATTTCCTCTCAGTCTCCTGCCCAGACTTTGGTAAAAGAGGTTATTAGACCAACTGCTTTATAAAGTTTATATAAAGTCTGTGAACGTGCTACGTTATGCCTTTTCCCTTTCAACTACTGCTCCGACTGCCAGAGTCCTTTGTAAGAAGGATTTGCACACTAGCTCACTTCACCTCCTTTTAGATAAGATACTTTGAAAGAACCTTATCTTTCATTAACCTACAGAATCCATAAATTTCACTGTGCTTCAGTGTGAAGATACTTTAGAAAAAAATGTTAGCTCTTTCTAAATTTCATATTTTTGACAAATAAAATTTCAGAATATAGTGACAAAAAGAAACAAAAGCAGAAGATAGCCACACCTTTGCTTCTTCTGATCCTGCACTCAGGTTCATTCCATGATCACTAGCAATAACTCAGCACTCATCCTAATCAATCCCTCTTCCCTTTTGGGAGCAGAAATTTCCACTCCTCTCTGCCATTGTTAACGTAAGCAATAATAATGACATTTTTAAAGTCTATTTGCAAATCAAACACTATTTTTCAGCTGACTTAAATTGTTAAAGTAAATAAAAGAAATTCTAGAGATGACCCTTTGACAGCTATGGTACTGGCAGTCAGCAAATGCTTGGTAACTGTTAACAAACAAGGCTTGCTTATTTTCTCCTTGTCCAAAAAATGCAGTAACAAATTCGTGATCACTGATCAGTTTGCTTCCCATGCTGTATTTGCAGTCTCTCTCTAAGATAATCAGCTCAGATTTTGCATTGGCTACTGCAGGACACAGTGAAAGTGTTTTTACAGTGTTAACACAGCCATGAAGGTTCAAGGACTGCTTCATTGCTAAAGGATAATTATATCCTGTGATCTGTTGACCATAGTCATACTTGTCATTGTGTACATCATTATTCACCTTGTAATTGACTTTTCTAATCCAGATTAGGTCAGCAGTGTCCAGCCATCAGTCATTAGAATGGGTGATGAGTATGGTGAAAAATGAGGTGGCTATTCCTTAGGAGAAGTAGATTTTCAAGTCGTGTGAAGAGGAAGCAATTACATGTAAGACAGTCATATGTCTTTTTCCTGACTCCAGCATCAAAACTTCAATTAATTTCCAAGCCAGAAGCAGTCAGGCATCTAAAAAAGGATGCTTGGAGAGACTCGTGTCCCACCATTGATAGAAAAAACCTCTGCTCTTCAGATTCTCTTCTTTGTAGAAACTATTTCTTCTCTGACAAGCTCTTTGGGTGAAAACCATCTTACTGTTGCAAGAAGTAGATGAAAATAGGATTAAAAATGAGACTACTCTCCTAATGTACGTTGAGTAGAATACCCCCTGCACCCATAAAAGTTCTAACTGGTGTTGTTTAACTGCTGAGATAATTAATTTTTCTAAGAAACGCTTAGTGGTTGTGCCCTGGAAAGTCATTAGCATTCAAATTTGCAAGCGCTGTTCACATCCCTATAATCACAAAGTTTTGAATCTTGGGGAAGAAAAGCTCAAGTTCTTCCAGATCCACAGGTTTCGGGAGAAGCTATAAAAGAAATACTAGGTATTTCAAGATTCACAACAAAATCAGAAGTGGCAAGTTTCCAAGTCAGAACCTATAATCACACATAAACCCAGTGGATGTGTTCCTTAAAATCTATGCAAGTATTAAGTAAATATGACTGATTAATCCAATTATCCCACCTGACTGCCCACTTGACTATTAATGACAACTCTATCTCGCCCGAGCAGAACAGAAAGTAAAATGAAGCCAAGCACCTAAAACCAGCATTCTCAGTCAAGCTGTATGGGTAAGCTGTCCCAGATATCTCACTACAAAGTTGATAAAAATAAACAAGATTAAGTGTCCTTGCTGACTTGTGTTCAACAGACAAAAAAAACAGGGTCTGTGGCAGTACCACAGGCTTCATTGAGCCAGTGCAATGACAGAAACAAAGGCAACTTTCTGATATCTTTTTTTAAAAAACTTGTCAAATTTTGTATTTCCATTTTCAAAATAAGGAGTCAAATGGCAAGGCCTCATATATTCATATGCTGGTTTTGTGAAGGTATTTTTTTGGCAATACAAGATATCATTTATTATATTTGCCTCGACGCTTATTTACATGCGCCAGTTTGGGATTTGAGAACTCTGCCCTGAAACGACATTGACCATCTTTCTGACCAGATGGTTGCCAGCAGGAGAAGAGATAATTCCCTGGTTTATTTGTGTGTTATGGGAATATGGGTCTGGGACTGACCTCCTGAGTCATTAAGTCAGATCCCCGCTATCGCAGGCAGCCCTGTCATTGAAAGGTAATACATTAGCTAGGAGCTGATGTATAGTTTGTTCTTCCTGCTGTGAATCCTTTCATGGCTCTTCCATTTTCTCCTGAGAGATAAGACCTTATGCTTCAGCAGCTTTTGTTCCCAGGGCTAGCTAACAATACATTGCAAAATCATGGTATGACAAGCATTATAAACCTCCTCCTGGAATTCAAAAAGCGGTCTTATTTTTCAGTTTAGATCAAGAAATTGAGACACTGCAGCTGTGTGGTTTGGGTTCAGCTGTGGACTCCACACAGCATTGTGGCAGAACAGAGGAACTACAGAAAACCTTTAGTGACCTCAGAGGAAACTGCTCTGGCACAGTCAATATCGAAAGCAGCTCAGGCTTTTCCAAGAAATGCAGGATAAGACCCGGTACATGGGATGTAAAGGAGTAAGGCTGAGGGCTTTGGATGTTATGTAAGTAAGTGTACTATACTGGGAGGTTATTCTGAACTTCTTTCAGGAGGACTTCTTGCACCCTTGGAGTAGCCACAAATGAGGACAACTCAAAGCATGTCTTAAGTCTCCCTTGGCATTCAGGATTTGTGTTGTGACTCTAAAGAAGGCAATGCCAGGTCTTCCTCGGAAGAAGGAAAGTTGCTTAAGGGTTGCAAAGTGAGCCGCGAGCACAGGTAAAATTAGAAGTTACAAGTTTCAGTCTCCTATTCTGCATTCAATCAATGAAATCACATATACTCTCTGCTTAGACATCCAGCTTTGAGGATGTGGCCCGTCATAGCCTGACGTTTTGCTGTTCCAGTTTTGTTATTTTCGTTTGGTATTTTTCCCTTCAGCCTTTATTACCAACCTCAGACAGGGTCATTCAATGCAAGTATAGGGCAGAAGTGTAGTGTCACAGCGGGGAACTCCATTCAATGAAAGCACTTGCAGAAATTCTTTTTTCATTGAAAGCATCTAAATGGACAGTATGATTTACAAGGTTACAAGAAAACAAGTACACAGCTTCCCCTGATGCTGTGGTTAAGACGGCTTGGAAACTGTTGAGCTGTGTGACAGAACAGCACAAACATGGACTGCCAAAAGCCACAGCAACTATTCAAATCCATCTTTGTTTTAAGTACCAACTATTAAAGTGACCATGCTGGTTTTACCTTGTTTCTCTGACAGTGGGTGACAAAAGTCCTTTTAAAAGCTGAAGTTGCAAGTCTCCCTTTTCTAAATTACAGATACAATTTGTCTTTGTGGTTTTTGAATGGCACTGTGGACACAGTCAGAAAGAATAGCTGCACATACTGTGTCAACTATGCAGTGTAGAAAGCAAATATAAACCTGGAGTGTGGAAACCCATATGAAGTAAGATTTTATGGCATCCAGGTTGTAGCCAGAATGAGACATGGTAAAATTCATAGCAGTTATTTTACTTCAGAAGCAAAAAATACACCTCCTGTTGGTAATCCAGGACACTCCATGTAGGCAGATTATCGCAGTCTCTTGATTCAGCAATATCACGTGGACTATCTTGTGCCAAAATAAATAATCTTTGCCCTTCTTGCACTTCTATTGACACAAGATTGAGGAAATCATCTTAGTCTTCAGATTGAGATAAAAAAATGCAATAGCTAACTGAAAATATCACCTCTTACTCTGTTGCTGGAGTGCTCCTGATTCAAGTATCATGCTTTTCTAAAATATACTAATTATTTGGAATTATACAATACAATATTTTGCAAATCACAGCAATGAGATGGATTATTATTGGAAGTGTCACTATTTGCAGTTGGTTGCATTAGTTATACAGAGATCTTCTGGTTTCATATTCAGTGCTCCAAATTCCTATGGTTGATCTTCTGGTGGAAATGTTCACAGAAAGATATGTAAGACAAGCTCAACACAACAGCTTACAATTCACTTTTCAAAGCCTTCTCAAAACTCATGCAAATGTTCCCAAACACCAAAAAAAAAAGAAATGCAAATGCATCTCTCCCGTTTTCAGGAATTTCTGCTTCCAGGGCCAAATTCTCAGTGGATGAAAACAAGGCATTTTATTTGTTTCTCTGTCAGAGAACATACTGTACAATATTTTGACATTTCAAACCGAAGTCTGACTAAGGGATTACATGGACATTTTAAGAGACAAGTAAAAAAAGCAGCTGCATAATTCTTAGCACCTTTTAAAGATTTGATTCTAAATATATCCAAGGGTTGTGGAGACATAATTATTTTTTAATACTGATGCCACAATCTGGTAATGAAATTTGAGAATATGAAAGTTCTTCTCTTTAAAAAAAAAAACCTAAACAAAAAAGTCCCTATTTTGACCTTCTTTCCAATATCTTACGCTAATATGTTAGAATAACATCTAGTCCTATATGCTTTCTCAACAAAATTAGGATTGATCTTGTAAGTAGAATACAAAATAGACTTCATTGTGAATGATAGTTATTTTATTGCTTAATTTTAAATATTCAAGTTCTATAATACATTACGTCCCATATTTATTTAATATTTTTGAAGGGGATATAGGTTTGTTTGTACTAGACTGCAAGACTACGTGCTTTATTTCAAGAGAAACTAAATATGATTAAAATTGGTAAAAGAAGGTGGTCTGTAATGAAAGTATAGTTTTGAGAAACTAGTACAAAATCATAGTCACAAATTCCTTTCCCATGTACAAAGCTTCATGGCTCTGATTCTATTCTACCGCCTTTGAAGTCAATGGAAAATTTCCCATTAGTTTCAGTTGGCCTTTTGTTTTATTTTTCAGAAATATTTTTAAAAGTTTCTCATTTCCAAGTTCCCATTATTTAACCTTGGATGTGATCTTAAAAGAATTTTTATGTACATGAGTAGACAAAGTTACTGAAGTCAATAAGCCTGAAGGGCTGGACCCAACAGCACCACTTACAGTGCTATATTATTTTAACTGCATGGAATGACAATCCCACCACTTGATTTCTCTATTGCACTTCATAACTCAAGATATACAGGTCTTCAGCTTATGCAATAGTTATATTGCTAACAATGGCAGGTCACTAGAAAAACCCAGTTAATACTTTCTGGAATGGCAAGGACATAAGACTGCAAGACAGTGTCTTCAGTACGTTAGGCAAAGAGGCAATTTTCTCCAAGTTTCTTGGGACTGTTCTGAATGACATTAAGTGTAATGGCAATATTTTAAAGAAAGTATCTGAAACTTTGTTTTATTGCTGCAGCATGGGATTTTTTAAACATCTGAATAACAAACAAGATAATGAGCTCCACCATCTCCATAGGATATTTAAGTGTCTAATTCACTTTACAAAATCAAAATTTATCCCAAAGTTTCATCCAGTGATGCAAAGCACCATCATACACTGTGTAAAATCTAGCAGCCATTGTTTGTTTTAATTTGAAGTCAAGATAAAAACACCACTGCAAGTTACAGCAGCTCCACTGATGATGATCAGCCAAGATTTTAATTCATTCCAGGCACTATACTTTTTACTTTTATTCTCACACCTTTCTGAAAAATCAATGTGTTGCATTTATTGTCAGTTACATTTCTAAAGACCTTCTTCTTTCCCCCCAATCCTGCCCATTCTTAATGAAGGTATCATTGGTACCACTGAAATGCCAATTAAGAACTCAACTGGAACCATATACTGGATATTCCTTCCTCTATTCTGTAAAAAGAACGTAAGTTAAACTGAATTACATACACAGAAATATACAGACATAAACACAGACACACGTCTGTACTTCCATCATTTCTTTCTCCCTTCTGGGTGTTTGGTCTACATTCTTTCTCGCTCATTTCCCCCCTCCCCAAGGTGAAGAATGGGCCGCTCCAGGAGGTTTCTGTATTTCAGCAACGATGGACTGGCTTCTGAACAACATTCTCTCTCCCTCCCGTGACCTACATTAATTAAATGGTATCTGGATTTTTGAAAGGACTATATTTGGTTGGAAACTGAATACTTGTTTTTCTCCCTCTTTAATATCAAAGCAATTGAGTCTCCAGCAGCTCCAACTAAGTTCCCCTTAGATTGGTGAACTGAACTTTTTGTTTCTTTTGGCTTGTTGATATTTTATCATTTTTATCAAAATGGCATCAATGAAAAAAAACATAGAAAATAAACCCGTTTTTCTTGCAAGAGGTCTTTTCTGATAAACAAATGGATTTAAGGATGTCCAGGCTTTGCCCACAGCAGATAATAAGAACATTTAGCACTTCCAGTAAATGTACTTTTCTGCTAAATGACTTTTCATCTCTCAACAATAGTAGCAACATTGTATAGTGAAGCACCAGTCCAACAATAAACCAGTGAACAGATAATTAAGAAAGCAATCAACACTAGAAAACCTATAAACCCCAGACATGAAACTCATCCAATTTGTTAAGTTCAGTTTAACTTGATTTCACCTTTAACTATAATATCCAGCAGATCCTCCCCTGCTGAGAGCTGAATGTGCAAAGAATCTCTTGATCTACCGCTTTTAATAAAAACCTTGCTTCAAATGCTTTTTTTTAATTAAATGTTTGGGTTTGGGGATTCTAGGTGTGAAAGAAGAAATACTGGATATCCAGGAAGTATATATATTTACGTCTAATAAGTTGAATAAATAAATTATTAAAGTCACTTTTAAATATTGGTATGTGATAATTCATCAGGAACAGATTGCATAAGGGGAGTTCAGGAATCAAGAAGAAAAAAAGTGGACAAAGACTCAAGAAGTACAGAAAGAATATATCATGAAACATCTCCTATAGTTACAAATAAAATATCTACAAATAGACTTCCCTACACAACCGTAATTGGGACCATTGCAAAAATATGTAAAAAAAGAGAATTGTACATCAATAAGGCCTCAAATCATAATAGACAATTTCTAGATGCAAACAACAAAGTTGTGATAAAAGTCCTGGATTACTCAGCATGTTACTACCTCCAAGGGTTCAAAGAGATTAAATAAATTTCTTGATCACATCATGTTTATTTCAGGGCTTTGATGGTCTCTTATGGGAAAGGAAAAGCTATTTGTTCACCTGCCTTGATGAACAATTCATGATTCAGGACATTTTCCTTTGTTGGCTGCTGGACAACACTAGCAAAGTGGAGGGGGAGTGAATGCACCTTACCCTCTTTTCCCTGGCACTGTTCTTGTGTTCTTAGCAGCAATACAGCCTATTAAATGTATGACTGAAAAACATGTTTTGAATTAAACCTGTTGTCAGGTTTGGGTTTAAAAGCAAGTATTTTCTCACTCACAACTGTATTTGGGGAGAGGGCACTATTTGTTATCCTACCTAGCGTGGGTAATGTTTCATGTCCTACGCTCACATCAGAGTTCCCTCCAATAAATTCACAAGTAAGCAGTTACTCTTACTTCTAAATCTTACGTTATGCCTACTGCCAGAAATGGAGAAGGACCTGGGGGTGTTGGTTGGTAGCTGACTGAACATGAGCCAGCAGTTTGCCCAGGTGGCCAAGAAGGCCAATGGCATCTGGGCTTGTATCAGAAACGATGTGACCAGCAGGTCCAGGGAGGTCATTCTGGCCCTGTACTTGGCACTGGTGAGACCGCACCTTGAATACTGTGTTCAGATCTGGGCCCCTCACCACAAGAAGGATATTGAGGTTCTGGAGCGTGTCCAGAGAAGAACAATGAAGCTGGTGAAGGGGCTGGAGAACAAGTCTTATGAGGAGCAGCTGGGGTTGTTTAGCCTGGAGAAGTGGAGGCTGAGGGGAGACCTCATTGCTCTCTACAACTACCTGAAAGGAGGTTGTAGGGAGGAGGGTGCTGGCCTCTTCTCCAAGTGGCAAGGGGACAGAATAAGGGGGAATGGTCTCTAGCAGCACCAGGGAAGGTTTAGGCTGGATATCAGGAAAAAAAATTTTCACAGAAAGGGTCATTGGGCACTGGAACAGGCTGCCCAGGTAGGTGGTTGAGTTACCATCCCTGGAGGTGTTTAAAAGACAGGTAAATGAAGTGCTATAGGACATGTTTAGTGGCAGATAGGAAGAAGCAGATCAAGAAGTCTTTTCCAGCCTGGCGATTAAATGATTCTATGACATTTCATCTTAAACTGGGCTTTCAAATGTGTTTTCTGGCTTGTAGCATATGATTGTAAACAAAGAAAATGATATGAACTAAATACAGAATGATTGCAAGGCTCCTTGTAACATTTTTCTACCAATAATGATGATACTGCTGCAGAATCAGTATTCTCCTCACATCTTTACTGAACGTAGCAGGCATACAATGCTGCCACAAAGGGTTTGCAAATCCCAGGTTCTCAGAAGATATACGTTTAGATGATTCTTGCTCTACAATAATGCCTGCTCTGTTGCTTTAAAGTAGCTCTGGTACTTGCAAAATTTAGAGGCACTTCAGATTACTATAAACCCTTCTGGCTGGTAGCAGCCTCTGCACAGCCATTTGCCATCTGAGAGCAATTTTAAGCAGATGCCAAGTGGTTTCCTCTGGTAAACGCTTGGCTCTGGTCCATCTGACCCTCAGGGTAACCCAGTTTTTGTGGCCAGGCTAGTGGTGGAATTGTCAACTGGGAATAAGCAGTACTAGTTTTTCTTTTGTTTTGTTCTCCCAGTGGAAAGCTAGACTTCAAGACATGTTCTCAACATTTCTTTTTAAGTAAGCAACATATGCATTAAAAATTATTGAAGTATTTAGTGTTTTTAGTCAATAAGTGTTTTTAAGTCAATATGAAGAACTGCTCAAAAGAAGCTACACAGGTGTCTATAAATTAATCTTGATGATCATGCAGGCTGTTTCCCCATGGGCAATGATGAAGGAGTTTTCATTTTCCCCACTTGTTTTTTCTCCCTTAAGAATAGGTGATGGGATTAGTGATGAGGGTAGCTAGGCCCTGGTTCATCTGAATTCACCAGGATGAACAACGCACTACTGACAGCTTCCTTGCCCATGAATCTTACTGAGACTTACTGTCACGTTTTGGTCAATAAGACTCTAGGTGTTTCATTGTTAGAGTCATGCTATCTCACTTGCTCCATTGACTGTTTCAGTAGACTAGGACTGGGCTATACATCAGACACAGGAGTCTTTGTGCAGGGCTCAAGTATATCCTCAGTCTCAGTGACGGAGTGTTCAGCACACATGCCTCCTTTTAGACTAATGAGGAAGAAATGTATATATAATGTATATCAAAGAATCACAGAATCACTAGGTTGGAAAAGACCCCCAGGATCATCGAGTGTATCTGTATCTGTATCTGTATCTGTATCTGTATCTGTATCTGTATCTGTATCTGTATATATGTGAAAACTCTGGCCTTCATCCCCAACCCAGCTATTTGTGGCCACTGTTAGAAAAGAAGTATATACTCAGAATATTACCAGCAGCTTCTGATAGACTGGACAAGGTGTAGCCTGTACTTTGGCTAAGAATACTTATTATAGACTCACAAGCAGAAGAGTAGAAATTACAAAGTGTAATGCTTTGCGTTGCAAGCAAACCAGAAATTGAATTGTTTGGGACAAAGCCATTGGGCTATTTCTTGTCTAACATCAGATGTCTTCTGTAAATAAGAGAGATGTGAAAGCTTCTGCTGAAAGAGCTCACAATAATCCTTTGTAAAGGAATTGCTAGCCAACTTAAATATAGAGTTTGCAATTAGTTCCCACTACAATCATGGAATCAAAACCCTGATATGAAGAGAAAGAAAGAATGAAAACATAAAAATCTCTAATTCTATTTAACAAAAAGTTAAAGGCAGCCAATACCAGGACTACATTCCAAAAGCAACTGTTTGAGTATTTTAACAAAGTCCCTTGTTTTGAATCACACCATCATAACAATGTTAATATCTGAGTGTTTTCTAAATACCAAATCATTATTCCTACCATTTAAAGGCTGTGATTATACAAAGAAAATAAGATTTTAACCTCAGGAAGGACTGTCAAAAAATAATGAAACTTAGATGTATGGCAGTCGAGTCCTAAGTGAGATCATGAAATTTTTCAGGCTAAGCACTGTTAGAAGCACATGCATCACAGCAACACATGATTTACATGTCTTTTTACATTTAAAACTATGTTGTAAACATAAAAATGTCACCAAAGTATTCTGTAGGGTAGATAAATACAATAGACAGACTAGTTTAAACAGAAAGTGGAAGAATTGTATTTTGGAGATTCTGAGCAACCACAGGTAGTCTGATTTCTAATTGGATTTTAGATGCTTAGTACTTGACTGGTATTTATTTTTCAGCAGTGCCTATCTTCTGTTTGAAAATCCTCTGTCAGTGACGTTGAAAAGATTTTTACTGTATTGCTTTCATTAGATGTTTAAGTGTAAATTGAATTTAAAAACTGTTCAGCTGTTTGTTCAGTGGCTCAAAGTCTATATGGAGATCCGTGATAAGTGGTGTCCCTCAGGTGGCCATACTGGAACCAGTGCTGTTTAAATAATTAACGATTACACAGACAGCAAAATCCAGTGCACCCTCAGCAAGTTTGCAGATGACACCAAGCTGAAGGGTGCAGCTGTCACACCAGAAGAAGGTGAGGTTCAGCAAATCCAAGTGCAAGGTCCTACACTTGGGTCAGGTCAATTCACGGGTTTAATACAGGATGGGAGATGATGTGATTGAGAGCAGCCCTGCGGAGACAGACTTGGGGGTGCTGATTGAGGAGAAGCTTGACATGAGCCAGCAATGTGCACTCACAGCCCAGAAGACCAGCTATATCCTGGGATGCATCAAAAGAATCATGGCCAGAAGGTCAAGGACGTAATTCTTCCCCTCTACTCCTCTCTCATGAGAACACACCTGGAGTCTTGTGTCCAGTTCTGGAATCCCCAACATAAGAAGAATGTGATTGGAATGGGTCCAGAGGAGGGCCAGGAAGATGATCAGAGGGCTGGAGCACCTCTGCTATGAGGAAAGGCTGAGAGAGGTAAGGGTGTTCAGGCTGGAGAAGAGAAGGCTCCGGAGACACCTCATAGCAACCTTCCAGTACCTGAAGGGGGTGTACAAGAAAGCTGGGGAGCCGACTTTTTACAAAGGGCATGTAGTGATAGGATAGAATAGATACACAGAATGGCTTTACATTGGAAGAGGAAAGATTCAGATTAGACACTAAGAAGAAGTTCTTTACTGAGCGTGGTGAGGCACTGGTACAGGTTGCCCAGTGAAGTTGTGGATGCCCCACCCGTGGAAGTGTTCAAAGCCAGGCTGGACGGGGCCTTGAGCAATCTAGTCTAGTGGGATGTGTCCCTACCCATGGCAGGGGCATTGGAACTAGATAATTTTAGAAGTCCCTTCCAACCCAGACCATTCTATACTTCTACGACTGATATTTTGATTGTTCATACAAACTAGCATCTTCTTACTGCTGATCTGGAACCAGATGACTCCAGATAGGTTGATTCCAACCAGTCTCACACTTCTTCACGCACGTAACAGGGAATTAGCTACTGCTCCTCCTTTTCGCCAGGTTTCCACAGCCTACTCTGGCTCTCTGGAGAGAGGAAGGGAGAAAAGGTGCACCTGAATGTACACAGAAGTGGATTCAGTCTTCCTTCTGGGCATGTACTTGGGCAAGAAGGTGCTATAGCCATGTTCAAGCAGTCAGGTGCAGGTGTCACCATTACCAATGAGAGACAAACTAGCATTAATTAACTTAAATGCCTGGAAAAAATATTTTTTTAAGCTGAAGTGAGATGCTTTGGAAATTCTCAAGAGTTCTATATGTCATTACTGTTAAAGAACAAAATATATTCTAAAATTATAAAATTCAATATAATTCTTATTTTCACAAGTTTGTTTTGGAGAGACAAGTAGAAAATGATCAGATTTTAGATCTAGGAGAATGCAGATCTGTCCCAAGGAAGTAGGGGTCAAATGCAATTAACTCTAGCTTTCACATAAAAGTCAGACCGATTTGTAATAGTTTCTGCATGACCTACTCCTAGTTTCAGCCTACCAAAGTTTAGATTGGAAACACTGTCTCAAAAAGAACACAGATTGTGCACACGGTATTAGATTAATATAATTATGAGGAGATATTTAGTTGAAAAACTTGAAGATAGAATACAAGATCCCTCAAACTTTAGCATATTATTTCAAATCATTATCAGCTGGATCCAACAGTGGTTGTCAGCTTATAAAGTTCTGTATGAAATAAGTAGATTCCAACAGTTATCATTGGGCAGGTGTGCACAGCAAAAAACTCACAATTCCTATTTGCAACAACGGACCCTTTGTGAGGCAAAAAAAAAAAAAAAATCAACATAGACATGAAATTATCCACTTATTCACTGAAAGGTCCCTCTGGGCTAAGTTGAGGGATAGAGTGAAACAATATGTATGTGTGAAAGGGGGATAAAAGCATGGCTCACACTTCCATAGTTCTTATGCTATATCTCGTCTATAAATAATCTGAGACTTTCATTCTTCAAGGCTTTGAGTCTGATAAACCAGCACTACAACAATTAATCAGTGAAAATGTTTAAAATAAACCTTTTCTGCTCACTAAAATCACAAGATAGGTAAATACAGAACAAAGTATAGGCATCAATATATTTTCTACTTTGTATTAAAATGAAAAGCCATTTAAATACCTTTATTCTTGTCTTTATTAATATAGTATCAAAGATGAATTAATCACATTTATAACACCCTTCACCAAAAAAAAAAAAAGGGGGGAATGATTTCTTTGAGATGCACACAGATTTATATGCAATGTCCACTAACATTAATGGGAGCCATCAGCTAAATCCCCAAGCCGTTTTACCCTTTATAATTTAGGGAAGAACTGAAAAGACGGTTAAGTAAGACCTAACAATCATGGGAAAAAAAAAAAATCAGCAAAAATTAAACTAACTGGAATAGCAATAGGGGACAGCAAATGGACTGTAGAAGTTTGTAGTTTGCAAAGGAATGGAGTTACTGGATTCCAACAGGGTCCTGAAAAGGTAAAAATAGATCTGGTGTGAAAAGGAGTGACAGAAGCCTAAGCAGCTTAGGAAGCTCAGTGGTCTATCATCACCTCCAGAAATAGTGGCCTATGCCTCCACGATGGTGCAGAATGGAAGATATGGTATTATTTTCACGGGTTGAATCTACTTTCCTTCTGTATACTGTGTTTTGTTAGTGGGAAAGTAAAATGCCAAGTTCTTGGAAAGAAATCTACCTGTCCTTGTTTTAGTAAAAGGAACATGGAAGAAAATAAATATGAACAACTCCGTGTTTTTCCAAGCAAACAAAAGCAAAAATAATATCGTAAACCAGATGAGCTCTTGTTATAGCTGGCTACCTATTAAATAGAATTTTGCAGCATAAAAGTTCATTCTTTCACTTTTCCTCTGTCTCCTCACACTGTATGTGCATTGAAAGAAAATGAGACACATTCAGCGGTGACTATGTCACTCTTGGCAATCTAAGTTATTGTATCTTATAACAACTTCTGTTCTCTTATCCCACATCTTGTAAGTTAAATCCCACATCAAATCAGAGCCCCTACGTAAGAGTAGAATTTGATGTAAACAGAAAGCAAGATTTAATGTAATTACATCAAGAATAATTTTCGGCCAAACTGAATATAACAGAAGTTCTGCCAGTGAATAGGTGACAGAAATAGAAAATCTAGTAATTACTGTTTTATCATCTCTGACTTTAATCATAGACAAACAAACTTTGGAATGCATCATTTCCATGCTGGGGTGTGTGTGCAAAGGCACTGATATTAAATGAAAAAAACATCTGAAAGGCAGAAGAGAAGGTGAGTTTAAAGCAGTCTGACCCTACTGTGACTGGGGATCTCCAGTACAGGGTATAAGACTTTTTACACCTGGAAGAGCTCTGCTATAGAGCAGGGTACTTACACAGGTCAAAGATGAAATGAATGAAAGAGTTATTTACTTGGTACTACAGAAAAATGGCCAGCTTCTTAAGGAGTTGAATAGAAAAAAAATAAATTCCAATATTTAACATTTAAGAGACTGTTCTCTTGAGTAGTGATTAGCATTGTGATTCTAGGTTAAGAAACAATAGATTACCTGTGTTGCCCGTTTTCAACAAATGTGCAAGACCCTTGTATAGTCATTCAATTTAATAACCACAACTTGTCTTTCACTCCTCTTTCAGCTGCAGTGAAGTCACAAATTTATCCATAACTTGTAAATTAACACCGCAGTTTGGCCTGCTTGCAAACCAAGAAATGTTGGCTTACTCTGTGTCCATTCTAGCTGTCTTCTTACTTTCCATTCAGTTACATCTGTAGTTAAGACAGATCAAGAATCAGCAGAGCAAAACAGCTACAAAAAAATGAAAAGGACTGTATTTCACAGTACCAGATGTAAACTAGAAGTTGCATAAAATTAAAGACAGAAGAATTGTGATGTAGGATTGATATAAGGAAAGGAGTTACAGTCACCAAAACAAAAGAAAACTCTACTGGAACAGGTAAAGAGTGCTTCTCCCTCCCATTAAGCTTTGTTATTAGTGAAATTAGCATATTGATGTAGATAGGCTTTTTCAGGAATTTCTGAAGGATTACACTTTAAATATATGGGATCTAATTTCTTTTTCACTTATAAATGAACATTAAAGAACTATCACCATTAATGCCATCACTCTGAAGAAGTGATGAGCATTCTAAAGCTCTGAAGTCTACGTTCTGAAATTTGTCTGCAATAAATAGTGTGTATGAGTGTGTTTGTATATATTTTCCTGTAGTTTTCTCCCTTCCTTCTAAATCTGATACAGGTTTACACAGAGAAATAGTATCAAAGGGGTTAAAGACACAATAGCAATGCTGTACTATGCTGAGGTCAGCAATTTATGATGGCATGGTGGGTTCCAGTGCCGGAAGCTATGGCACAGGAGAGAATGTTATTTTAACAGCGTGATTCTCTATGAAAGCCTGTCATCCTCTGTTCTGGAACCTTTGCTAATGTAGCAAGGCGACATGCCCAGACAGAAAAGGAATGTTTTTCAGCTGTTATGTGATGGCTATTAATATAGTTACTGCTGTACAATAAATATGCTGCTACTACTTGTCATCATTTTAAATTGACAAAGACTTAGGAATCTCTCAGGACACCACTGTTTCTAAAGGGCCATATCCTTCATTCCTTATTTAGATGAAATTCTTAACAACTTAGCTCAGGAAAAAAATTCCTTTTAAGAATTTTAAGCCTTTAAGACCATCCGGGTACAAATACCATGCTGTATCAGGCCACATTCACTGTGACTGACAGGGCATAATGCAACACACAAGTCTGAATTTTTTCTGCATTCCTGCTCTTATACTCCTTTGATATTTTTCTAACGTGCCTGGAAATACCATAGTCAGATCCAGCACATAAGCAGCATCACGAAGACAGAGATTAAATTCTGAACATTGTGACTGATTTATGTCTGACTTGCCAGCCCTCTCAGCTCACACTGGATGAATAAGTTTAGCATTTGTTTAGCTCTTTCTAGAATTTCTATTCTTTCCGCTACCACTTTCGCAAATCATTCACCCATTCCAAAGATTTCCTTACTTCTTTTTCAAATTCAAATGAAAGCAATGAGAAACTTTCTGTCTACTAAAGATGAGATTTTTTATACGGTTTTCCTCTGGCTAATAAGTTCTTGCAACATCATGGCCAAAGATTATAGAGCTAATTCTTCAAGGCTCAACGGACAGTTTTACTTAGCTGAGAAGCTGTCCATAGCTGCTACATAGTCGTGAAAGCTGTAGCTTACATGGGTCATTCTAGGTAAATTATCAAGAATGCCTATGCTTGGAAATAGAATTCTGTCTACAGCATTCATAAAAAAAGAAATCTGAGTCATGGAGATGAGAAGATGCACCTTGACTGTCCAAGTCACCTGAGCTGATATGCCACTTTAAGGCATCAGGTCACTCACAGCAGCTGCTCAGTGAACTGGGAGAGCAAGAAAATTCTGTGGAATGAAGCAGTGAACATAACAAAAAACAATCTATAGAGAAATATTTACAGATCCATATCTGAATTTCGTAAATGTCTGTAAAAATAAAATACATCTTCAATGTTAAATCAAAGTAGCGCTTAATGCCTTTATATAAAAATTAAGTGCAATGTGTGTATAAATTACTGCTCGTATTTGAAGCAGTGCTACAGCAGCTGTAAAACTGGTTGTTGTTCATACCTATTCATAAATAATTCCTGCGCAGAAAGTTTACCACCTACCTTTCATGTACTTTGTTACCATCACTCACCCTGATATGTTTTTCTGCCAAAAATATAAGAAGTAAAACTTGAAAATTCACTAGAAAGTGCAGAAGTGCAGAATTATTTCCC
Organism: Phaenicophaeus curvirostris; assembly: GCF_032191515.1. Lineage (NCBI taxonomy): Eukaryota > Metazoa > Chordata > Aves > Cuculiformes > Cuculidae > Phaenicophaeus > Phaenicophaeus curvirostris. The sequence goes on along the minus strand of NC_091396.1, from coordinate 49,127,338 downwards.
TTACACATAAAAAAACAAATCTGAAACTGTCTCTCTGACCGCATCACTGCTGGAAATGAAAGCTGAAGAGTCTTCAGACAATGTTGAACAAGATCTCAACAGAGGAAGCCACTAATCAAAGAAATAGGTGATCCTCCAGTCTGAACACACAATGACAGTTTGTACGAGCACATGCTGTAGAACTAGAGGAGGCATCCTGGGTCAGTGAATCCAATTCTCTGCTATCATAAGTAATCATGTCATATAATCCCATTCATCTCATTTGAGGTCCATCTTAAAATCCTTTTTATGAATTTTCAGAATAAATGCATTCATAGCTACTTTATATTCATTTGTTCTTGTGTAACCTTGTCCTTCGGCAAAAAATAGCTCATCCTTCTCCCAACCCCCATTTATTTATAGAAAGCAATCACACTTTTTCTCAGCTATTATTTTGCTAGGCTAAGTCCAGCTATTTCAGTCCTGTCATGTAAAATAGGTTCTTCATTCCTCTAATTTCAGAGAAGTTGATCTTTGTACCTGCTCCAATTTAAACATCTTTTTTTTAATACTCTCTATGATTTTCTAAATAGTTTTAACCATTCCTACTATTAACCCTCAAGTTTTCTTTGCCTACTGAAAATAGTTCGCTTCATACATCCTAAGATGTCTTCTTTCTCTCATTCTTTCTCTCCTTCTTTCTTTTCCTTCCTTTCTTTCTCTTTTTCACTCTGTCATGGCCAAGTCATAGAAGTGTTTTGTGACTCATACATCTAAGTCCCCCTTCCCATACATTCCCTAGCCTGCAAGTTATGCTTTTTGTTGATTAAGAATATAAATGTATCAGTACGTAATGCCTTTGTTTGCTTCACTGAATTTCATCATAAATCTGTTATTTCTGCATCCTAGAACTGTCAAAGACTTCTCACATATTATTACAGTACTCTAATGAGAATCCATCTCAAAGTTGTGTCATTGGTTGATTTTATTTCTAATAAACCAAATTCCTAAATGAAAATGTTAATAATTGCCAGCCTCAAAGATAATGTTAGAGGAATTGTAATAATATCTCTGAATAATATCTCTGGAGACAAATGGCACCACTTTTTATGTCTCTTCCTTTTAGTTGTTTTAGATTTTAAAAATTAATTGTTACTGAGTCTTTTACGTTCCTAAGTCTCTTTCTCAGGATAAATTTCACCATATCAAATGTTCTCTTGACATCCAGATAGAAAAGGTGAACTATAATTTTCTTCTAGAAAACTGGATGTCTTGTTAAATACAGCTGTCAGGATAGCATGACTCCTCCCTCTATCTTTGGCAAATATAAATTGCATTCCATCCCATTTTTCATAGATAATCCTTGCTTATGACAAAGGCAAAGAGCCATAAGCCACCATAACAGAGATGATCACTACCTGCTTTTCTTCTTCCTTTTCTTCTTCCTTGTGAGCTATTCTCCAACTTTGACAGATGCCTCAGGAGATACTATTTCAAATCTTCCAGATTTCCAGAGTGAAATGTGTGTGTCCTTCACTCTTGCTGCATTCTCAGATGAAAGAACACTAGTTTTTAAATACGTTTCCTTTACCCCTTCTGCCTTTGCATTCTTCTGTGTCATCTTCACTGAAAACTCAATAACAGAGTTCCAACCCTGACACTGAGACTAATTTAACTTACATTGAAGGAGTTACAAACCCCTCCATCTTCATCTGTTTCCCTACAATAGGGATAAAAGCACTACTTAATGCATCATCATACCACTAGTAAATGACACTGTGAACTCATAAAGTAAGTGTCCAAATGCTAACCCTCTTAGGTGTCTCACAGGTTCTGCTGGATGAAAAACTCTCATCTATGTACATATTTTCTAAGAGTGCACCTAAATTAAATCATAACAGTCTATTTTTTTGCTGTTATGCTATCATAAGTTACTATGCCATTGCTATTGTTACAGACTAATCCTACAGTGGCAAAAATTGCTACAGTATTATTACAATAGCTTCATAATTCATGAAAGCAAATGAGAAATGGAAAACAATACATAGGCTAAGAATTCTAATAAAAAATGTATACAGCATAGATAATATTTATGTGCTTGTGCACATATATGCATGAAAAATCTTCATAAAATATAGCTCAGTAATGTAGACTAGTAGCTCTGATAAATTCACTTTAATCGGCACTAAACCTGGTAAGTAGGTATTGAAAAGCCTACATAGTATTAGACAGAATGAGAGGATTAGTGCTAAAAATATATTAAAAAGAAGATAGCATAATGTTCTAAACAATATGGTAAGTGGCAAGATCCTGACTAGGAAAAATAATTATTTCATAATGAAAATATATGCTATACATCACAGAAGGGAGAAGGGCAAGCCAGTCCAGACCAAAAACACTAAACTCCAAATCCTAACATCCTAAACTCCAATTGTTCACATATTTTTAAACAAGCTTCTAAGCTTCCAACTAGCCCCTGAGTGATTAATAACTATCTTATTCACTCCCTTACAAAGCTACATATCCTCATATCCATAAAACGTTTTTATTTTCTAAGTAAGAATGACCTGTTATCCATATAAATAGTTGATACTTGTCCTGATCATAACCTTTTGACTTTATGGATATCTTATGGCACTGAGTTCAGCAGGATAGATCCTACCTGCAGAGAATAAAATCACTTTAGTATTTGTCTGTTTGTACAGTACTCTTTATATAGACCTTCGTTGTGATATAATGAAAAAGACACCTTGTAATATTTGATTTCTCCCTGTCTACCTAATAAATTTTGCATTACAATATCAGGTACTTTTGGACATCTCCCTTCTGAGCTAAGTATTTTATTTTTTTGTGTAGTGTCTCTTCATGATATTAACAATTCGTGTTGCGAAAAATGCCTGTTTTCCTTTGAAACAGAAACCAACAAAACGAAACACAGGAAATTCTTTTGCTGTTGACTTGCATTTTGAAAAAGTTGAAATGTCTAGATTTTTCCCTTTATCATCTCCGAGTGTTTTACAGACAGTGGATGATTCACCAACACACTTTTGAACAAACTTTCTGACATAGGTTAGTATTTTTAAACAGAAAGGACTAAAGCATAAATGACTTGACCAAGTAAGCTCAGTGAGTCAGTTGCATAGTTAGAAGGAATAAGACCCAAAAGTGAAACCTCAACCTTTTGAAGCCAATGTAAAATTCCCAACATTTTCTGCAGAGCCAGAATTTCACTTTGGTTTCTGTAATATGTTTTTCCCTTCTCTAATTGCTAAAGCACAATTGAGGCAAGTCACTCTTCAGTTACTTAACTTTTAAAGGCCCTTTTGTTGGTGATGCTGGTGATAGATTTTTCCCACTAATGTACTTAATTTCACATGATTTCACAGAAGTTCTCATAATGCATTATTTCAATAATATAAGCTTAAGCAAGTAGCATGATTTAAAATTTACCGACACTATAATCCCTTTAAATAATTCCAGCATAGCAGAACCTTATTACGGGGAATAAAATGACAGCATAATACCAAAATTGAATTCAGTAAATTTTAAGTAAAATTTCTGTAAATAGACAGATCTCATTGCACACCAAAGAACGTGATGATAATATACGCTGTTTCTGTATGTGATCTATTATAGAAATGCTTTAACAACTTTTGCTTATTTGTATGGGACTCATACCAGTAACAATGATAATATTTTCTATCCTAAATCTTTGGAAACTATGAAATAATGTAAATGAAATAAAACACTTGTATTTTTGTTCAGTCTGGAGAAATTTTAATATTCCAGCAGAATGAATTCTTTCTTCTTTTCATAGCAACAAAGATGTTCAGGTATTTGCTTAAAATAACTTTCAGTCATTATTATTACTATACTTGATAAGCTTATTAAAAAAATTGCAAGTACCAGATTTCTTTCAAGGTTTTCACAGCAACACTTACAAATTAGTGGAAGTTCAGCTCAAACATATTCAATAGTTTCTTGATAAACCTAAAAATATTCTGATGACAGTAACTCTGCAGAATTTTGCTCAGAATGCTTGGGAAATATTTGAAATCGAAGGGGTGAGTCTTTAATATTTATATTTATAACCAATACAGATGGCCATATTTTTCAATGCAGTTTTACCAGTGACATTCAATCTGGACAGCTACAGTTCTCACATTACTGAGATAACTGTTATTGCTATTAATAATCTCTAAGAACTTCTGAGTTTGAAGGTATTGCATAGAGCCACAGATGGCTGCATAAAGGTCATTATTTTAATACTAATAACATTAAAAATACTGGAACTCCATACACATTTCTTTGTTCTGATGTATGCTTACCTTCAAAAAGCCAGAATTGAATGTGACAGGAAGAATATTTGCAGGAAACATAACCCTGTCTAAACCATGCTCTAGTGCAAGTTCAGCTTATGGCAATATAAATATTGATATTATTAGTGCCACCTGAAGTATCCACGCATAAAATATACCTATCATGTGTGCAACATAGCAGTTCATGTCAGTAAGGCATTACTTCTGCTGCAGTAAGTTTTATTTTAAAATTACTTATTGCAATTAAGTCGACCAGGAAGGAAGAGGAGCTTGAGAAGGTGCACAATGGGAGTAAAAGAGGACTAGGGAAAGGAGGGAGAACCAGATACATGCAGATTTCAGTAACATAAATGATCACAGTACTTTTCCAGAGGTTTCTACAGTACACAATTTTAACTATTGGCTGCAACATAAGTACTTCTCTTATTGGAATGTAGTTTCCTGAAGTGAATGACATTTTCGACATTTGTAAGGGTTTTGCAAATTAGCCCTATGCATATAAGATCTGGGATATATAAATAATAGATCTTATAAATAGGTGCCTGGATGAAAACTCTGCTAGCGTCCAATAGAATCCTTCTGTTATTTCAGTGCCATGTGTTGCCATTATTTCCTTAATTATTCACCCACAGCTCCAATTGAAGACAACGATGTCGCAGCTAGTGCGTTCTTTGCCAAAGAACACGATGAATGCTATGGTAAGACTCAGTCCTGGTCATTCCTTTCTGCTATTCCAAATGACCAAACTCAGTTAATTCACTTATCTTGTATGATGAGACAGTTCCCTTATGCCAGCTGTACAGCTTCGTCACAGCAGACGTATTTTCAACACTAATACATAAGTGCTTTTCAAAGCTATTTTTGTTTATACCTAGAAATGAGGCTTCCATAATTTCTTGGGATCTCTGCAATAGATTTTACTCTTAGAAAAATATCATGATGCTCTGCTTAGTTGAAAAAATGACTAAAAGAATAAAGAAGGTATTCCAGCTACTGAGACACCATCACGATTTCCAGTTTCTCAAAGGATACTCAGGATCTCTCAATAATTTTTACCTGATTATCCAAAGAAAAACACTTTTCAGAAAGGCAGTTTACTAGGATCTGTGAAGAATTCAAGACTGAATGTTACAAGTAGTCTTAACAGCAATAGAAATAAATTTTGGCACTGGACTTCACAGAATTTCCTTAGTTTTTGCAGACAGATTCTAACATCCAATACTGAGCTGAATTGTACACAGAACTTACATGTATTATCTTAGATTCCAGGTGTCTGTACACTTTTTTTATCTGACTCTGGGGTGCATGGTTGTCTCAGTAGTTGTGTTCAATCAATGCCCAGTGAATATATCCCTTTCCAGGTGGCTTGCAGGATTTTACAGCACAGTTACAACTAGCAATCACATGAAGAGTTAATATGTTACCTTTTGTTGGATGGAGGAAACAAAAAGAGCTCACACGCATATTAGAAATATTACCAAATACCCAATGATGTGTTTGAATCAAGTCGTAATTAGCTATAAGGAATATGGAAAGGGTAGCCAGAAGAAGTAACCCCACTCCTCTGATGTCAGTGGGAATTATTACTACGGATTTTGTCAAGTGCCAAAACAACACCCAGGTCTTTGACTACAAGAACTTTATTCACTTATATTAAGCAGAGACTCACATGGTTATTCTGGGCTATTTTGGTCCTATTAGACATGGAAGTGTTTCAATATAGTCTATATTCAAATTAATCAATTACGTATAACTGTGTTCTGGTATTAAATTTCTGGGTGTTATGCCCATCAAAATATTATTTGGGGAAGCAAATAAGTAATTTTGCATAACTTTAGATAACTTGTTTCACCAAATCAAAATTTTTTATTCAAAGTTTATTTAAATGTTTCTAACATTTTCAGCCAATTCTAAGCATAATGTCAAAGACCAAATTCATAGATTTGTGTTAAATTTAGAAGGAATGGCCTAATCATTAAGATAAGATATTTTCTTTAATTATTTTCTAATATGGGAAGTTAATCTAGAGATCAGACAATTCAGTTGGCCATTCATTCCTTGGTTTAAATCCTAAACTAGTATAACGCACCTAATGATGAGATAATTAAACCCACGAAAATTACGTCAGTACAGATCAGCTAAGGAACAGATCTGTCTATTCAAATTATGGTATATATTCTAGCATTGTCAGTTATACTAATTATCAAATCAATAACTCAATACCATATTTTCAGCCCACTGGAATCACTTCCACAAATATATTACAGAATTTTCTCTCCAGGAAACACTTGAGAAGGGAAACTTCAGATTTAAATGAGAAACTGCTTAGATAAACCTCATATTACAAAAATCCAATTCCAATAAACATTCTTATTTGGGAAGTTTTAGTACAGAGACAAGTTGTTCTATTCAAGCAAACTGAGATGTTGAAGACAGGCAAAAAAGCTTTCCTTTGAAACAAATTTTAAATCCTCTCATGTCTCTAGAAGAAAACTGGTTTTGAATGACTATATTTTGCCACTGTTTCATTTAAAAATTCATACTAACATTTAACAAGGGAGATTGCTTTTTAATTCTTGTTTTATGTCAGCCAACCTGCTACCTACTCTTATCATTTTTATTATTATACTTATTGCTGTTGTTTTGTGGACTTTGCAAGCAATATTACTAATTACTAATAAGCAATTACTAATAAGCAATTACTAATAATTATTACTAATAAGCAATTATTAAACAGAAAAAGGTCAGCATGAGAAAATTTGGTATTCAGAAAAGGCTTTTATTTCAAACTGTCACAGATTTATATTTTAAGTCATATTATATTTTGAAATTAAATATTTCTCTATCAAATATCTAACAATATAACAGATGATGCTTCTTATTCCTTCAAATGGAGAAAGATCCTCCTATATTTCAGGTCAGTAATACAAGATATTGAGATATTTAGTTCACAATATTTTATTACCAGCATTGCAATCCATATAAGAGAAAGAAATAAGGATCCCCATGTGATTGCAATTATAGAGCATGTATACTTGTTTATAATATCAAGAATCTTTCTACTGGAAATCCCTTGAAAAACTAACAACATACTGGACTGACAAAGTCAACCTGGCAGAAAGGAACTAGAGTGAAGGGAGATTTGCTTCTTGTCAGATTGACTCTAATCTAATTTCCGTACAATCTAAAATGACAGCTTTGTACCTATATCTATTAGTGAACCTGCAGACTCCTTCCTAAAGTAGCACTCTCAGATAAGAGATGTTAAAATAAGATTGAATCATAGGACCATGAAAGTACAACCCTCTAATCTTGGTGGGAAGACCTAGGTATCAATTATTTAAGGTTTTAGGCACTGGAGGTTGAAATAGTAGTTAGAAAAAGAGAGATAGAGCAAGGGTGAGAGAGAGAGATGCTGTATATTACATTTCTAAAAGAAGGACTCTTTGGAAATCACTTTCGCAACACAGTTATTTGTGATTGGAATACGCAGCACAATTGATGTCATTTTGCTAATTACTTATCTAATTGTTCATATGCGTAAAGTCACTGGAGTTCCAAATAGGTTCCACACGTTCATAAATAATCGTGCCCTGAATTTTGTGTTCAGAAGGAAACTTAAAGCTTTGCAATTCTGACTAACGAGGTCTCACATTACGTATTAATAATTCTCTGCATGCAATGAAGTTATTTGACAATATCAAACTCCACAGAATTCTTTTTTAATGACAACTTACACTAAACTTCTAGACTGGTGTAAAGCTACTACAGTCATAGAGAGAATATGAGACCAAATAAAATAGAACAGAACATGCCCATAATTATTCAGATTGCTTTATATCTGGTTATAAAACAGTATACTGATTTCTATAAAGGAAATAACAACTAACAAAATGTATATTTTTACTCTTAGACAGTTACTGCCCCAAGGGTACTGCTGAAATTTGCACTGGAAAAAGGCAGCTAAATCACGTATCAAAAGATATCACCAGTTACCAACTAGCAAAGCTACGTACACTTTGGTAACTGTTTCTATTTGGAGACAACAGTGCAGAGTCTTACTGTAGATTCTCAGGTAAATACTCATATGCAAAACAACAGGACAAGATTAGCTCCAGTAATATTAAATAAATTTCTTCATACTGTTTTTATCTTTCTTAGACAACACCATCATCAGAATATGAACAACTATAGGCTTAGTTGAAATAAAAAATTAGAAAACCGATCCAGAACTTCCGTCATTATTTTCTCCATTCCTGCAGTAGAGAGTGCAAGAGAAACTATTTAACCCACTGAAACTCATCATTGAAATTTAATACAAGTGCAAGAAGTCTACAATAGAATAGAATAGAATAGAATAGAATAGAATAGAATAGAATAGAATAGAATAGAATAGAACAGAACAGAACAGAACATTTTCCTGTCAGAAGGGGCCTATGATGAATAGTGTTATGTCTGTAATACTCTAGCAAAAGAAAATGAGGGCTAGGCAGCTAAATTTTTTAGAGCCATACTACATGCCTACAACGGTCACATGCATGTGAAAATCAAGCTCCATTAGATACAGCAAAGGTGGAATGCATGAAAAATCTCATGGAAAATATCTTAGTCACAATGGATATAGCAATAGTTACGTGATGGATATAAGAAACATAACTGAAGTAAAAACAGAAGTGTCAGTAAATTATATAACCATGTCCCCATATTAATCTAGAACTCCAAACTATGCAGGAAATAACCAGAGCAGTGCTGTAAACCTGACCTTAGACAACTGTATGCCCAGGCTTTTCCTCATATCACTAGCAAAATCAAGAAAAAAATATTTACTCTGTTGGAAAGACTTGGAGCAGGGTCCTCTATTGTTTCAGAGGCAGCTAAGGCACAAACATCACAGTGTCAGCTCTCTTTTTCCCTTACTGCTAAAGAAAGAAGGCTACAGTCATGGCTCTAACAAGGAACTTGACAGAGAAGTTATATGGATTTTGTGGATATTCGGCTGCTGTAAACTGGTCCAGCCCTGATTTACATGAGTGCTACACATCTAATATCAAGCAGGTTTCTGAATGTGCTTGTGAATCAGTGTTCCTTTGATCAAATGCTGTAATTAACTCTCCCTTCTGTCCTCTGTTTGCATTGTCTCTTTTTATGTATGGAAAAATAGTGCAGAGTTTGCTTCTGACTACGGGCTTTTCGCAAGGACTTCTACAGTGTGACTTAGGCTCAGTTCTGCTTTATAAGAACAGAGGAAAAAGAGGATGCGCAGGTGAAAGAGTAGTTCATTCTCCTTACCTAATAAATCTTTTCACTTCTGACAAGGGCTAGAAAAATGAGGCTCAGTTAATAGTGGTGGGTTTACCAGAGTCCACCTTTCATTTCATATAGATCACTGCAGACTATTGTCTGGATATCAAACAGAAACAGAAAGATTTTGTATTCAGCAGGAGAAACCCTCTGTCATTCTGTCCCCTCTCAACCTTTAAAAATGTTGCTCTATTTTTGTTATTTGTCTTAGACTGTTATGAAAGCTGGGTCAGAACCTGTAATATTGTTCCTGCTCAGGAACAAAACATTGGTGAATAAGAAATAATTCAAGGTATTTTAATTTTCAGTTGTACTTAATTTCTTCCAATTTCTAAATGTCTAATGGAAGACTTCTAAATCTGACAAAATACAAGCTTTCTCCAACTCCCTGAAAACAATTATTTAAAAACCATGTTTGGCAGAATTTTAGTGGCTCCAGAAAAGGAAGACCAGCACCGCTGAGTGAAGCAACACACACAAGCCCTCTGCAGCAGTTCTGCCAATGCAGTTCAGTCCCACACCTGTCCTGGAACTATTCACAGAGCTAATCTATGCAGCGGTTATTCCCGTGTGGGCAACTATCCATGAGAGGCTTGACTGAGACCAGCCAAATTAATCTGACTTGTGTTTTATTACTCACAGGAAGCTCGACCTGAAAGAATGAAGGGCTAACATGTTAACTCATACGCTGCCATCTTGTCACTGAGTTTTTTCTTCTCTTTTACGGTTATGGCAATTGGATTCTATTCACATTCCTTCCTAGCCTTTCTGCAAGACTTCAAATGAGCATACAAGTAGAGTTTAATATTGTCCCAAATATTACTATGACCTGAAAACTACTGGAGAATGCTGAAATCATAAAAAATTGCATACTTTCTTTAATAAAGCAAGGGCATATATCTTTAGTATAAACTTTCCAATAAATGATCTCCTTTCTACATATTAAGCATCCAAACTTGGTGCTGATGATAATTACGGGCATTTGTTGTGCCTGGGGGAAGAGAAATGCCAACTCTCCCATATGTACCCACATACAGGGAGTTTATGTGAGCGCCACCAGTTTAGCCCTCCGTGTGGACCACTTCTTGTCTCCTCACTGGTTTTAGAATTCGGTGTTGAATCCTGCTTGCCTCTAGCTGCAAGGGGAAAGAGCATACTGCAAGTTCAGACCATAATGTAGAGTTTGATCAAAGTTTGATTTAATGTGATTTAATCAACAGGACAGTAAGAAAGTGCTAACGACACAGAAGCAACATCACAAGTCTCTGTGCTGCAGTACATAATGATTTCCTTCAGCACATTTCTCACAACCAAGAATAACGAAGACCCTCTTCAGTGCTATTTGTCCCTGCTGTATTATCCCCAGTATTTCCCTAATTCAGTCTTTTTTCATTATATGGTGGATCTCTAAGCTCTCAAGTAAGAAGTTTAATGGCAAGATAAAAATAAACAACATAAGAGAGGTCAGGATTTATATTATTTATTTAAATAACAAATAATGTTCATTATTCCACTTTGATTTACCTATGTAAAGAGGACTTCCTGTGTCTACACCCGTGCCCGAGAGGAAAATTTGAGACTAGTTACTAACTGCTTTGTTCATCCTATCTTCACTCTGTACTTGTTTTTTCTTATGGTTAACTTGCACGGTTTCTAGGGTCACAAAAATGAGGAATAAAATTAAGAGAGAATACGCCAAAACTCACCAAACCAGACTCACCAAACCAGATTCACCAAACTAGACTCACCAAACCAGTAAGGGTTCTGTTCTAGAGCTAACATGGTCTGAGATAGCATTTACTCTGCATGTGCTATTCTCACCACAGAAAGGGGTGGGAATCTGTAAAAGGACTTCAGAGATCATTTCTTCCCCTCCCAGCTCTCCTAGGTTGTGAATTGCCCTACCTCTCCCTTTCACAGAAGCGGATTGTTTTCCACTCAGATGAATAACAGCTTGGCTGGTTAAAATTGTGAGCATTAGGAAACTGATTTCCTGCTGCAGTTAAATGTAATTGTTTATCTCTACACCTCATTCAGTCTGGACAATTTTGATTACTCACTTTCATCCTGTTTTTCCCCCACTTATTTTATAGTCACTTTTCCTTTCCTGCCTTTATCTTCCCTCTGCACAGTACTGCAATACTTGACCTGCAAAAATAATATGGGAAATATTTAAATAAAAATAAAGGCTTCCACCATATCAGCATTATTGCTTTTTTTAGTTTTGATAGTATCTTTAAGATACTTCATGTCCTCAGTGCACCTGACATGAAAGACATAACAGAATGAACTCCAGGTTAAAAGAGGGTTCCTTCTTAGCTGAAGAGCTAACTAAAAATTCTGATTCAGCCTGAGCTGCCACATGTATTCAAGAAATAAGGAGATAGCATGAGAAAGAAACAGGAACGAAAGTGTGCTGCTACCAGAATATAAATGCACATCGATAAAAGATAGTGGAAAGGAGTGCAAATCTCATAACAAGGCTACAGGTCTTTGCATTATTTCTGCTCCTAATAAAAAGAGGATGCTCTTTTAGCATAGCATTTAAGGAGTTAAAATTAATGATTTTCTGCTAAATGTGGTTATCATATAACACAAACAATGTGCAAGGCTATACTTAAACACCCCTTCCCAAGATCACCAAATATTTACTCACAAGACCTGAGTAGTAATGCATACTGATGTTATCTCAAAGTTGAAGGTGTTGATTCTTCTAGTGCTTAAAGAGGATCATCTTTCTGCAGCTGGTTGGCTAGACTCTAAGAGGTCTTCACTTGGTCAGCACATGCATAACCAGACAATCATTTGACAGCTTGTAAAATATAATTGCATATGAGATATTGATGGCCTACGGGAATTTCAGAATATCAGAGGTTCATAATTAGAACACCTATGCATTTGATCCAATAGAGTTTCCATCAATGTCACAAAGATGAGAGTTATGAATTTCAGAGTTATTTCTTCTCGTACAGACTGATTTATGCACTTCCAACTTTGGACAAATGAAGGGCGAAGACTTAACACCAAGCCCTTCTACCTAAAGCGCTCCTCATCCTTAGAGAAGTTCTGAAATTTATATCGTCCCTCCCAGAGCTCAGGATCAAGCTCTGCAGTTGGTAACTCATGACCTATTTACGCTCATGCCATCCATCCGCTTTCAATCATTCTGTCCTCTTATCTGCAGATACACAGTTGCACCATGTAGGATGTGTGGATCTGCTGATAAGAAATTTTTTCAGCAAAGAGAATCTGGGCAGATCAACAGTTCTGTTGCCAGAGCTGCTGGCAGCAATTCTAACATCTCATTTATTCCAGATTTATAAAGATCCACTGTGCTGATCAGAGGATAGAGCTGAGTGTTTGATTTTTGTGATAACAGACTATCTAGTTGAAAGCTGTATTTGCTACTAAATATTAAGTTAAATAGATACTGATAAGATTATCCAATGTGGGATAGAAAGCAACCATATTGCTAGCACTGAGATTTCCATAGTTGCTGGGGTGTGGGTTTGATTTTCCTTTGGTTCTGCTTTTGCATTTTTGTTTCTTTTGGATTTTTTCCTTTCTTTTAATTTTAAATCACTGCATTTTACTAGAATTATACATAATTAAAAACTAAACCAATAGTGTAAGAGCATGGGTTCAGCACCCAATAGCCATCATTCAAAAGAAAAAGAAAAAATCCAATTGCATGATTATTTAAAAAATTGTATTAAAGTACTTGTGAAAGCAGTTCTATATGAACTACGAGGAAAAAGCACCAGGGAAGAAAGGTAAAAAAAACTTAGAAAAACTCACATACAGTTTCCATTTTTAAATTCTACAGAATCTCCAATTGCCCCGCTATCTAGTTAAATAACAAAAAAAAGGAAGACGCTAACTAAGCTTCAGAAGGAAACAGATTTTGTGAAGTGTTTTCCTGCCACTCTAATTCTCTCAGAAAATCCTTTTTTTGATATTTTATTTGTGCGCGTGTGTCTATACATGCATGTATGTATGTGTTCATCATTATCAGATGAATAAAGAAAAGATTTTCATCGGGCACAACATGGGTAAAGCAGTTACAGTAACTTTACTGTCAGATGCTGTGCCACAGAGGCTTAGGCATATCTGGGCAATGGTAAGGGACTTGGATTTGTCTGTGAAGTGCACATAATTAAAAAAAAAAAAAAAAGGCAGAGAGATCCATTCTGCTTCTTTCTTGCCTAAGTATTTTCAAAGCTATAATGGTTGACACTTTTCTCTCTGAGTAAAGGCTGTTATTCTGTTGCACAACTGCTAAAGAATAAGGTTCTGAAATTAATTTTGTCAAACAGCAAATGTAATTTCTCACAAAAAAAAAAACAAATAAACCCAAACTTCCACTGGCAAAATGCATTTTACAATTTACTGCTGAACTGCTGCAAGAGGCAGCTCTTCAGTGAAGTGCATGGCACAGGGCCAGAACAAGCTATTTCAAAAAATCACTGTTGGGCATATAACAATTTGATACACAGGATTTAGCAATGCAGTTGGAAACAACACTGCATGTATGTGTTCATGTTTTGCTAAATTTTAGAAGTCACTAACTGTATACTTATCTTCAGGAGGAGGAAATTTCTTTTTAGCCTGCTAAATTTGTTTTTAAAGAAGGAGAAATTTATCTGAGTGGATAACAAGACGTCTTACTTTGTCTACATATTTTGTGTTGGAAATTAATTTTGTATGGGCAGTTCAAAAGATAAAATGTCTCAGAATAAATCTTTAAAAACATTTAAATCAAGAATTACAATTTTATGAGTGTACTAGACATGACTGTGAACTGTTGGTTAGCCTTCTATGTCTTTACCATGTCCAGATTCTCTTGTTCCATGAATAATGCGGGGGCTTACAGTAATGGATCAGTACAACCTAATGCGATATGCATATAAAGCATTAACATATTAAATGGGAGTCCTCCAACCACCCAGTTTATGTTCATATGGATTCAGGTATCGAAGTGATTTACAGAAAGTTTTCAACTGATATGGCTCAATATGTTTTGTCTAGGAGCATTTCCAACTAACTCCAAAGCTAAGTGGTTAAAGATAAGGTTAAACCTAAACCAGTCAATGAGATGGCCTGTGAAACCAGTCGAACGAGATTGCTAAAAAGGGTATATTTAGTTTGATGCAAATCTCTCAGTGACACAAGATGCACCACATAGGAAAAACTTCCTAGATCATAAATGAAATTATAAGGTAATATAAAGACACTACTAACAAATATTCCATCATTTAGAGACACCTCACATGGCTTCAGCTAGCATTTCAGGCATGCAACAGGCTTTCTAAACTGCCTCATTTACCAAAATCATAATCCATTAAATGATATGCACACCCAATGCTTAGTCTACAGAAGTATATATTTGTAGGCTCTGTCTGTGACAAATATATATACTGCTACAATCCTAATACAGATACAATTATAATCATTTAAATGAGTTCTACCCTCACAGCTTGTTTCCCAACATACATATGAAGAAATTACTAATCAAAGTATATGTACAATAGTATAACCAGAGACACGTTGGTAGGGTTGTATCATCTTCAATTACAGCTAAATGACATCATTTTGGGGGTATTCAAATTATTACTCACATGAGTAATCTCCAATCGTGAGAAGAGTGTCTATGAAATTAACTTGCCAGTGAAGGAGAGGAGGATTGAGTCTGGAATCAAATAAATTAATTCATAAAGCAGTATTTCAGCTATGAAGCTCTAGTTCATAAGTACAGACAAGCCTGTTACAGACTCTTTCCATGGACCTTGAGAGCAATACCTCTTCGGAGTACCTTGTTTTTTCACCCAGTTCAGAAACTTCCAACACACTGAAGGAAAAATGTAAGATTTTCTTTTTGATTAATTCAATTTTCAGCTCACAAAAAAAATTAATTTTCAATGAATATTAATTAATTATGCTTTGAAAGGTCTGAGGGAGACCTCTGTGATTACACCTTTACCTAGATACGTAACACATATCCAAATTCTGTATCTATATATGTGTGTATATATATACATATGTGAATCCTATATTTCTTCTTCAGAACTGTGTATTAAATCCCTAATTCTGTTAGTAAGATGTTGATGTAAAATATTTTTTTTGTTGCATTAATTTACAATGACATTGTGAATGTCATACCAATTTTAAAAGAGGTCTAGTATTGTATTTCTTTTTCTCTGGAAAAGCATGCAGGAAATCTCAAGACAAGTAAATATTTGTAACTCTGAACATACTATCCTGTGGTTGATGGTCCTATGGCTGCAGTTTGACCATGGTGTCATTCTCTGCAAACTGTATGAAAACTGGGAACTGTGCATAAGCATCTATGAAGGCTCCTAGCAGTGCTAAGACATGCTGGGGGAGCACTGTGTCCTTTCCCCACATGAGCAACCCTTTTCCGTGTGATGTCTCCTGGCTAACTCTTATGGAACAGCCAGTAAGTTATGAGCCATTCATGCAACTAGGTGGTGCAGGACAGTAAGTACTATCGAGAAAAAACTCTTCTCTTTAATTTAGTTTTCCCTGTTGGTTTTGATGAACAAATGACAAAAGCTGCCAGCAGACACTGGGAGTGACACTGCCGCATACAGAATTCAGTTCGCAGAAGGTGCTGATGAGGCTTTTCGTTCAGAGCTCTGACCTTTCCTGCTCTTAATGGGTCATGTAGTACTTCTGTAAAGTTTACAGTATTTACTACAAGAGAAGTGTCTAGCATCAGCCTGGCCAAACCTTCTCGAACACAGAAATGCATGCCAGTGAACGGCTAATAAATCAGAGAGATGGAATTCCAAAATCTTTTGCCTCTAATTCTCCCTCAATATCCCTGACATTAAACAGATTTTGTCAATTTTGTCTGAATAAAGAATGTAGAATGGTTTCAGATTAATTCAGTCACAGCTACCATGTTTTCAGGAAGAAAATGATTTAATGTTTATTTGATTTTGCATTTTTACAATAATTAGATTCCCCACAACAACTTGAAGAATTTAAGAACTCTGACCAAAGAGCACGTTTGCCCCTTGATCCAAACATTTTCACTTTGATATTTTCACAATAAATGATGAGAAAAGGAACTAAATGCCCTCTTCTGTATCCTGTGGCTCAGGATACATCCCCACCTGGGCTGAGATTTGTAAAACCAGACTGCAGACTATTACAGTAATCCATAGAATATTGTCCGAACTACCTTTCAAAATTATTCTTTTACTTCCAATTTTTTTGACTGCAGTCTTTAGCTCAGGACTACTGCAGAAAATTACAATAATAAATTACCTTGTGAATAGGTAGTTGGTGATGAAAACAGTCTACTGACTTGAAAGCCAAGCCAGAATATTATTTCTGACCTTTAATATTCTGCTTTGCGGGGGCAGATGCTACAAAATACTGACCAAGGTCTGTTGAAAGCAAGTCACCTCTCACCAGCGGCCTAAGTAAAATCATCACTCTGCAGGACCAGTTCTAGCAATGATCTGATCCTCTATGTCAAAAGCCTATTCAGTTTTGTCTACAAGGACTGAAAGATGAGTTTCAATGACAGTGTACCTTTGAATGTTCAACAATTCTCCGTGCTGTATGCTTTTATAAATACAACTCACATTAAGCCAGGCTAGAAAGGGGTTGTTTTAAAACAAATTAATAAATAAAGCAGTTACAGCCTAAAGTAAAATATACAAGGGATTGCTTCCAGGTAGAGCTGATAGATAGCACAAGATTTCTTTTTAGAAGAGAGATTTTTACAGACCTCTTTATGCATCATTAAGTTTTCAGGAATGCTGAACAGAGCATGATGGATTTGTTTAAAAATGTTGCTAGTATTTAATTTTGATTCTGTTCAAAGCGCCATCTCTAAAGAAGTAATCAAAGAAGTAAAAACCAACCTGTCAGCTGAGTAAATAATAAATAAAAAAAAGGAAGGTATAAGAAGTTTCCAACACCTTGCACCAGTGGCTGAAAATATCACATTAAATTGCATTATTCCTGGGACACATTGTTTGATGTGACTAAAATGTAATTTGTTAAACACAGAATAGTTTTTATTTTGAACGCTTCTTTCATGAGCATTACTTATGGATTAAGATTTGGCTTTGTTTTAAATAAATGAATAAAACATGCCCGTCAAGAAGCATATTTTAATGATATTTTGTGGTTGGTTTTTCTTTAAAAGGAGTCAATTACTGAAAAGGTGCATGTTAAACATAGCTGTAAGGGAACTAAAGCTTGTATCTTCACCGTATGTTGAATTAGCCTTCATTACAACAGTAACTATATGTTATTCTTTTCTGGGTTTTTTTTTTAAACTACAGCTAAACTGCAAATATTTTTATACCTCTGGGGCAAGTTCCAGCTCTTTTAGTTTCTTGAGGAAATAAATAAAAAGCATTGGCAGAAAGACTCCTAAAATGACTGCCCAAGGGGAATGGAAGGAAACACCTAAAAACATCATATTACCAAGCACTGAGGTAATCAACTACAATCTGGGAAATGTCAAACAATGGTATACACCTACCCAAAGATATTGCTGATCAAGACCTCAACTGCCATTTACAATCACTAACTAAAACATGGAATATAGCTGTGGATATAAACAAGAGACAAATTAGTATTGGGAAGCTGGGTTTAATAATCCCCTAAAAGAGACCATCTGTTTATAAAGACCCCCTTTTCCTTGATCTCTGACATATATTCCTAATATAGACACAGCTGGATTTTTTTTTTTTTTTACATTTTTAAACACACTGCTACTATAAAGTCTACTTATAGTGTATCTGGTCTGAGTGCTTGTCTCAAGTTTCAGATATTATGTAAGCACTCAGGCATAATAAAATTTCACATAGAATCAGCCTGTTTTAAGTACTAAACCATCAGATGAACATAAACGCAATTCCTTTATCACTGATGTTCAATAAGATCAGATACTTCTTTTTTATTATTAGTTCTTGCAAATGTTCACTGTTTTATTACCGGAATAGCTAGAACAGATTTAGCATTCCCTTCTAGTGTTTGATACATGTTTGGAACTGGATTTGGTTTTCTTGTTTTCCTGTTTAAAACACTAGTAAATCACATTGTCTGTAATGGATGTGACATTGACAACCTGACAAGATAGGTGATCTGCAAGTATAAAAGACCAAAACAATTTATAGCCTGTGCTTCCAATTCACTATGGTGAAGAAAAAGGGAAAAACCCACCGCTGACTATACACTTCTCACAGATAGAGGTCACTAATGGACTGGATTTGAATCTGTTCAGTCAAAGTCTGAAAGTTACATGAAAGTAATCTAGTGAAAAATGAACTCATTTTGAGATTAAAGAGGTAGCAGAAATCATTAAGAAATACAGCTCTCACCTTCCTGGAAACAATATTATCTTAAGTGTGCCTTCTTTCTAGTCCTTTAAAGTGCAGTACAGGAAAAACCTGATAGTGATGCTTGTTTGAACTTTTTTGTTTTCTTGACTGTGTAAAACTGTCTCTCCTTTTCTGCAGGAAGGGTAGGGAAGTCAGCCCTAATAATATCCTACATTTTAGATACTGCTATTTTAAGCATATAAAGGCAAGCACATTCTCGACTGTCAAAGGAAACCATAGACTATGTAATGCAGATTCCAACTGGGAGAGTGTAGGGTTGTGCAGAGGAGATAGGTCTACATCCTAAATCAAACTATCCAGCAGGCCAGGATACAAATGTTGCTTGTAACAGTGGCTCAAATTAGATCCATACCATGCAAGCCAAACACAGATAACTTCACCTTAACAAAGTACAGAATGTACGTGTATGTCAGGAGTGACTCTTTGAAGAATGCTTGGTTCATTCCAGCACTGCTTCTTCTTGCTACAGCCTTGGACTTTGGATAACACCGACTAGTCACAGGCAGTTACAGACACTGTATTTACACAGTGCTCCGACTTGCCTCACCTACAGCACTCTCTTACTTTTAACCACTTCGCTACCACATCTGTATAAAGAAAAGAGCTTAAATAACAAGCCTCATACAAATAGTAATCACGTTTGAAATCTCTTCTCTCACATCGCTGTCAGGCCAAGATTAATACTAATATTTTAACACCACTTTTGCCACTTAGAAATGGTGGCTTTTATATAATATCTGTTTTATCTTTTTGATTATGCAATGATTATGTCTGAGTGATAACACTGCATGCATTGACTCTTAAAAGGAAGAAAAGAAAGAAAAGTGGAGAGACATATAGGTACAGTCCCTTTTCAGTGTTTTTAAAAAATGCCAGAATGGATTTTTCTCTTTCCAAAAATACATATACCCAAAAACAATTCATGAATTTCCTCTGAAACTACAAATAGATAAAGGTGCTCTTAGTGAAAGGCCGTGTCAGTGAATGAAGCAAGAAATTAAGTCCATGGAAGTTTGTGGGGGTGTTTTGTCCGGTTGGTTGGGTTTTTTAAACCCAAGTCATGATCTAAACTGCTTTATTTTCCCTGCAAGCACTGTAAAGTTAGATGCAGTAAATAAACCTCTCTTTAATACACATCCTGTCGTTTTGTGCACCCATGTGTGTATGTGTGTGTACGCACATCTGCCTGGTAGAGAGAGGTCTGACTTGCTTTAGTGTCTTTTCCTGCTCATGCAAGGAACCTCTTCCTTTCTATTTAGCTGAGCTCTGCAATACAAAAAGCAGCATCTGAAGAAATCTAATCAGTACCTTTCACACGCAGTGCAGGAATTTACACGGATTTGTGCCTCGGATTTATTAGCTTATTTTAAGCCTTAAAACAGATTTCCTCCATTAAAATTAATTAAAAGCTCCTGTTGACCGATTCCCACTCTGAAAAGAAGATGGAGAGTCTTACTCTCCGACTTTGCTGCTCGTTTCTTTATCTTTTACGGGCTTTCATCTCGTGCTCTCCAGAGATTGTTTCAGCTGTTTGACTCCTTTTTGACGTTGTTTTTCTGTTGTTGCTGTTGTTCATCTCCTCACCCCTCTCCCAGCCCGCAGCATTTATTATTATTTTGAGAGAGATCGCCGTCTAACTCAGCAGCTCTGCGAGGGGCTCCGTTCTATGCCCAAATCCCGATCTAACGCTCCCAACCTCGCCCCCACCCACTCGCCTCCAGCCCCGTTCCAGAGGCTGCCGGTGGGGATGACAGATCCTCGCTGCTCCCCGCCGTCCTCCGCAACTCTCGACACCCGCCAGCGCCGAGCTCAGCCGAGCGCCTCCTCCGCCCCGCTCACCTTTCAGCTCCCCGATCCCAGCCGGGCTAACCGGGGCGCTCCGGCCCCGCAGCGGGAGCTCTCGCCTCTCCCCGCCGGCCGGGGGCCACGGGAAGGGGGCCGGGACCCGGCTGCAGCCGCAGCCTCCGAGTCGCGCCCCTAACCCGGAGGGCCGGCGTCAAACAACCCCGGGATCCTGCTAATTCTCGCCGCCGGCCATTCATCAATGCGTGCGCCCGGGTGCCCGGCGCGGGGCGATGGTTCTGACACGCAGCCCGATCCCGGCTCGTCAACTTTGCCTTCTCGGAGAAGGCAAAGGGCACCGGAGCCTTAAACCGCCCGGGGGTAGAATTACCAGGAAGGAAAAGAGACAAATGAAATCCCGACCGTACCTGGCGGTGTCTGGGAATCCCTCGCCGGCACCGATTATAATCCCCCTCGGACCCCCCACGCCAAAACTTTTCCGCCGCTCCTCGGTGCTGGCCGCCGCCCTCCGCCGCTCCCGAGCGACCCCCGCGCCTTCCTCCGCCCTTAGGAGGCAGCGGCAGCGGCATCGTCCTCCCCGCTCCGCCGCCACCTCCTCCTCCGGCGCGCAGCCCGCGGCTCTGGCATCCCCAGCGCCTTCTCTCCTCTCCAGTCACTCTCTCCTCCCCCGCCGCTCCTCCTTCTCCGGTAAAAAAATAAACCAGAAAGGATCGCGGATACGCCTGGTCTTGGGGGTTCTTTCTTTTCTTTTTTTTTTTTTTTTCTTTTCTCTGTCCTCTGGAAGTGATGAAAGGATCACATGAGGAGCAAGCACGGAGACCCAGGACCCTTGGTAGTCGGAGAAGGCATCGGACGTGTGTTTGAATATATGTGTTGAGTGCGTGTGACTGGCTCTCCCCAAGCCCTGCGCCTGCCTCCAGCCGGGACTGCGGGCTGATCTTAGCAGTAATGATGTCTCAGGTCTGACTATTCCCTGCTAATGTAAGTCGTGCCTTTTTTTTCCTCCCCGCCTGACACCCCAGGGAGATGTTTACAGTAATGAATTCAGTTGATAGCCATCTCTCTCTCGCTCTCTCTCGCTCTCTCTCTCTCTCTTTTCTGGAGTCCCTCCCACATTTCTAGTTTAAAGAATGCTTGGAAGGCAGGGCTGCATCCTAAAGCTTTCTAAGAGGCAAAGTCAGGCTAGGTTTTCTCGTTCTCTTTCTTTCCTTCTCCCCCGCTCCCCACTCCTGCTTTTAACCTCTTGCTTGCTGGGGGCAGCTTAGCGAGCGAGCTCCCTCCGGGGTCGCCCTGCCCCCTGCTCTCCCCGCGGGGAGCGCTCCGGGGCTGCGGGAGAGACCAGCTCGGGTGTCGCTGCCCTTCGCGGCGGGGCTGCCGTGGGGACTCTGTGTCGGAAGGGATGGTTGGGGCGGAGTGAGCTGAAAACCATTCCTCGCTGCGGTCCTAACTGGGAGATGCCCTCGCTAGCAGTAATTACAGCCGCGCTCTCCACCAACATGGCGATATTTCATGTGCAGCCACCGACAAGCCCGCCTCCCCCACCCCATTCTTTCCCTTTCCTCTCTTCTCCATCCCCCCCCCCCCGCGAACTTTTAGGTAGGCAATGGCAGCGCGGAATAAATAGAACATAGAATAAAAGAAAGTCCAACCCTCAGGGAAGAGACGGACCTCCTTTAGTATTCCGTCTGATTTCCATCATCAGTCGGAAAGACTTTAAAACCGCTGGAGAAACCACCTTTTGCCCTAAGGCGTTAACAACCCTCCACCCCCGATGCCTCCCGCAGCACGTTCAGCGCGTGTGTGGAAGTGTTCGTGTGTGTGCGTGGGTGTGGGTGCACCTGGGGCTGCGGGCGCTGGTTTGGGGTGACCCCCGCCGCCCCGTTCCCGAGTAAAAGCTACCGCCTCGTTCGGACAAGTCACTTAAAGGCATCGCTACTTAATACCGAGAAGCGCTTGAGCGATAGGATGCAGCTGTCAAGGTAGGTGTTGGGGTACGCGAAGAGAACTTGTCTCAAACTCCTCCATTAGTAAAGAAAACGCACAAAACGTCTTTTGCCGTGACTTACTTTTGAGAGAGGGGATGGGGAGGGATGGAGGAGAGGAGAGCTGATCAATACCATGTGTCGAGGAAACAGCAAAGACGACTGAAATACCTCGGGGTTTTCTTCCCCTTCACCACTGGCTGCTCATTAGCTTGCATGCTCTGCTCAGCCGTACCTCAAAAGCTGAATCACTCGCCATTGTCTCAGCACCTCCTTCGCCCCTTGGTTGCGGGGGCGGGGGAGCTGAACTATTGACGCCTCCAAAGGTTTATTACGCCGCGATGAGGAGCCCGTCGCGGAGCGCTCGGCTTGGCTGCTGCCCCTTGCACCCTCCCCGCACCCCTCCACCCCGTGTCCCCCGAGGGGACCTGGGAGAGCCCCCCCCGTAAGGATAGCGCCAAGCCTAGAAGTTGTGCACCTACTACGCTGGATGCGCAGAGCAATAGGCGGGATGGGGGGGGGGGTCAAGGAAAGGAGAGCGCAGGTAGCACGGCATTTCTCGGGGGACTCGTCGAGGGGTAGGGAATTGAGGACGTCTCCGGTCCCCTCCCGGCACCTGTCTCGGGGCTGGGGTCTGCTCTGTGACCCCGGAGTGGAGAGGAAGGAGCCCGGGGCCCCTCCGCGGGTATCAGCCTGTCTGGAAGGAGCGGGTCTGGCACGGGTCAGACTCCGGCGGAGCTTGTATCCCCGGCTCGGAAACCGGGACGCTGTGAAGTCGAGTCTGTGCCTGCAGCTCCCAGCTGGTCCCAAGGGATGAAAGGATCAGGAGCCCCTTGGGGTCCTTTTTATTTTTTTTTTTTTTAAGACTCTGCGTATTTTTCAGAACACTTAAGTGCGCGTGATAGATCTCTCCTTGCCAAAGCTGACAGACGACCGGTGAATTTTCTCGTGAAATACACCCCCCCCTTCTAAGTATTTCTCATCCTTTGTCCATCCGTCCCTTCCTTCTCCATGTCCCCAATATTAGCAACCTGTCGACAGCACATAAAGCACAGCAGGCCTTTGTCAATCGCATTTCTGCCCCCCGTGCCCCTAATCACAGAGGGAAATGGGAACGCCAAAAAAAAACCAAAAAAACAAACTTCTGCAAGGCTGCATCCCGCTGCCCTGCTCACAGGCTTAGAGAGGTTAGGCGAGTATTATACCTGTCCTCCTCCCTGCCCCTGGCCCCTCAACCAGCACACACTTCAAATCAGAGAAAGATGCTCCTCAGAACAAGATCATGTAAATCCAGAATGTGACTTAACCAGCCGTTACCTGTTCTGCGGAGGTGGATCCTCCTCGGTAGGTCACCCAAAGCCCACCGGGTCCGGCAGGTTGAGAGGGGAGAAGGTGTTAGAACAGCTGAGTTCCGGCATGGTACCGCTCTAAGGATCAGCGCCAAGGTCTCTGTTTTTCATAGCTGCCAACGGTCACCATCACCCGAGATTTCTCTCAAGGAAAGGAGGAAGGAAACTTGATTTCCAAGCTGCTGTCCAGACGGTCATTTGACCCTGGCACCCACCGCTGACCCTGAGGAACACCCCGCGAAAGCGGTTAAACGCCTCCTAATTTCCTTTGGTCTCTTTCCCCCGGCGGCTCCGGCGCAGCGCGGCGGGGCGAGATCTTATCGCCGTGTGCTCGTTATTCACCGGTGACAGCCGGAGACGCGGAGCTCTTAAGTGAGGGTGACGGATTTCAAGCGCGCTGCTGCAGCGTACTCAGCCTCAGACATACTCTCTCTCAAACTTTGCCTAGCAAGCAAGTCAGGGGCTTAACCCTTTGCGGCCCTTTCTCTCGCCCGGGCGCCGGGACCTCAGCCCGCGGGGCAGCGCTTGTTTGAGAGGAGCCGCGGTGCTTGGCTGGGGACTTTCTATTACGTGTCATTTTCCATTCCTGCTTATTTCCAGCTGAAGCAAATAAGAACCGCCAACTCTGGGGAGCAGTTGGAGAACTGAATAAGTGTCCTCGGTGGTTAAAGGCTGGAAAAATCCTCTCGGCAAAGCGTATCTCCTGAGGACCCTACTTTGTCACCGAGTCTGGTATGCAAACTGTCAGATGCATCGCCTGAATCTTTCTCACACACGTATATACAGAGTTGCTGCACTTTCCTCAGCGTGGTGTAGCTGGAAGTACAGATCCGAACGTGCTATTTCGCTTAGACCTCCAGATTCAACTCGTTTACAGGTTATTAATAACAGCAGAGAAAGGAGCAAGCGAGAAAGAAATGTATTTCTATTAAAGAAAAAAAAAAGCCTTTTTCACACATGCACTTTGTATTCAAAGGAAATATTTACCGCTAGCAAGCAGCGCGTTGGAACACGTTGCCTCTGAAGTAGAATAGAGCCTTAAAACATGAGAGAATAAGCACGTGCCATTCAAAGATGAAATGAAGTGCATGAAAGCTTTCCAAACTCAGTACCACCAGCTCGGAGTCTGATGTCAAGACAACGCTGTAGCACTGTGACACGAGCATACAGAAGGAAACAAAGAAATCAGAAAACTCTATTGGATTTCTAACATTCATTTTTATATATTATTTCAGTAAATTATGATGTTTCTGTCACCCTTATCTGCCCTGCTCTCCCCTTCCCCCCCCCCCAAAAAAAAAAAAAATAAAGAGGAGGGGAACCTCTAGCTTCAACTGAATGGCACTGAGAGCCTGGATGTGGGATGGACTGCCAAGAGATCTTTCCAGAGCCCCAGTGGTCACACACTTGGAAGGAAAGGGAGACAGGTCGGTGCGGGTGAAGGAGAATCATGGAATCATAGAATCAATAGGTTGGAAGAGACCTTTACGATCATCAAGCCCAACCATACCTGTCCACTACTAAATAATATCCCTAAGCACCTCATCTGCCCGTCTTTTAATTACCTCCCGGTATGGTGACTCCACCACCTCCCTGGTGAGCCCGTGCCAGTGCCTGAGAACCCTTTAGGTGAATAAATTTTTCCAAATGTCCAGTCTGAACTCGCCCTGGTGCAGCCTGAGGCCATTTCCTCTCGTCCTATCACTTGGGAGAAGAATCTGATTACTCGTTTCATTATATGTAAGGCTGGACAAGAAAGAGGAATCCTACAATAAGCATACGGGCAGGAAAAAAAATAATATTCTCCTCCCACTCACATTTTCAAGTTTCGAATTTAACCATAACAGGCAAACAAATCTCCTTGAAGAACATCCCCCTAGCCCCAGCCCTAAAAACCCCAGGCGCTGGGGTTGGAGGCAGGAGGGAGCTGCCGCAGATGCGCAGCGGGCGCTCCGCGGGTCCCCAGGTGGCAGCAGAGCCCAGCGCTCGGGCGGCCGGAGGCGGGCGGAGCCGCCCCCGCGTTCTCCCTCCAGCCGCGCTCCGGTTAAACACATGCCCCCTCCCCGCCTCTTTTATTCTATCTTGGTTATAGTCTGATTACTTGGACTTTAACGACTTCCTTCCCCCCACACACACGCGCGCTATAAATGTGTGAAGCACGTATTTATTTATTAGTAAACTGCTTTGCATGGTTGGAAAGCTGCAAACGGAACGGAGGATGTAGAGATGTGTTCTCTTTAAATTACCCGTGATTGTACAGGATGGCTAGCCTAGAGTGATGGTCCACTGATCCATAATACAACCTCACTTATTTTAAAGAGAATGTGAAATGGGGTAGCATTAAGAACGATTATAAAAATGAAATGTCTTTCTTTTTTTTTCTTTAGCTATATTATTAGAGTGATTTCTAAAGCTTGCAAGAGAGAGGGTAAAAGGAGCTGAAAGTAATTCTGTAACTAGGAGACTGGTCTAAAACATGCCGAATAGTCTAGTTTTCTTGTTAATAATGTCAGATTTTGGACTGGGTCTTGAATTCACACAGCTGTCAGAAGATAAAAATCACAAAATGAGCCTTACATAAAATTTTGGCAAAATCAGTTTCTTGTTTAAAAAGGAAGGGAAAAGAAGGAAAGAGGAAAGGGAAGGAAACATTAGCAGACCAATGAGTTATTAAGATATTGTTATATCAAGTTCTAGACACGATGAAACTGTGAATGGATTCTTTTTAACTGTAGCAAAACAAATTAAGCACTTGAACTACAATAGAGTGGGAAAAGCCCACACCCAACATGTTTTTTCTCTAAACTCTCACTTCTACAGTAAACTTCAAATGAAAATACCACACTGGTGCTGAAATGTGCCTTGACAGTTTGTAATATGACTGAAATAAAACATTTTTACCATTTTGGAGACTAGGGATTGGATTTCTTTTCCAAATAAAATTAATAATAACTCTCAAGTATGCCATTAGACTCTCCTTGTTTGTTGCGTTTCTCATCAGCTCTTTCTTCACTCTCTCTTTCCCTTCAGCCCACTATTATACTGGGTTTTTTTACTTGTATATGTTAAATATCACCTTGTAAGAGTATGCTTAATGACTTGGGTTGCTGCACTACATAGCCCTAGCATAGCCCATTAGCAGAGGCTCTCTCTTCTTTCCTTCAAGGAATCTCTGCATTTAGGTTTTGACAGCACCATGATAAACTATTTCTATGGATTGCCTTTGGCCATCCTTCCCTATCTTGTCCCAGAAGATAGAGAAATCTGGGAGTCTTATAGATTTTTTTTGTCTTTAATACTGAGGAGGATGCTCCAAGGTGTTCTGTCTGCAACCTCTTTGTCAAGTTGATTTCCAATAAAACCAGGAAATAAGCTGGTCAAAATCTGATGAAAATATTTTTGTTTTTCTTCTGAATACTGTAGAGACTCATGTCAAATTTTGTTCAAATCAAAATAGATCCACAGAGAGGCAATCTGATGGACAAGTTGGAAATGGATACATAAAAATGTAAGACAGGATTGCTGGCCCATAGCATTTTATTATATTTAAAACAATAAAAAAGTATATTTTTCTGACCACACTTCATGACCCAAGTAAACTATGACAAATTGCATCACATATTGTGCCATCTTATTTTAAGCAAAAAGTCTGCAAGGAGGACAAAATTCTTAATGTAAGTTGCTGGTTGCTTGTTTAATGTTCATGCTGAAAACTGTTGCACAAATATAGACTACTTTCTCCAACAATTAATTATATCTGATGAAATTCAGGTAATTGAAATGTCTAAATCATAATGGACATAAGAATGTGGCATTCATTAAACATTATTTCACACTGATTCTTTACGGGTTTTTTTCATATGTACAAAATGCGAGAGAAAAAGAAAATGATGAGAAAAGCAACTGGCTGAAATCAACACACATACGAAAAAAAAATGTTCATTTATGATTGACCTATCTACTTACAGTGATTGAATCGGAAGGCGTGAATGGCATACAAATAGACCATATCAATTGTTTCCTTTACAGATTCCAATTAAAATTGTTATTGTCCTTCTTATCTACAAAGCCAGCTTTTAAAATAAAAGAAGTTTTTCCAATTCTGGTTCTGAAACTGGACCTTTAATGTTCTGGAATAAAATACGATGCACTTCTATCAGATGTACTCTAGCTGCACTATATAGAACTGAAACATCACCTTAGTGAAAGTCACACCACATTCATTAAATTGCCTCTTATGTATTCATCACTTTTCTTTTATTCTAAGTAGAGAAGGCTAGAAGGCAGACTATCAATCTAATCTAGAAAAGGTATCACTTTCTGATCACAAGGCCATCTGCCCTATCTCCCAAAGGACCTCGAGAGTTTACTCATTCTAATTTTCTACTGATTGAAAAAAACAGATTCATTTGTATCTTCTTACCATTCTTACCTTCAACCAGCTAAAATAATTCTTTCACTTTTGTCTCTGTCAAGTTTATTCCTGTAACTTTTCGTATTTTCAAGGGGATGGTTACAATTCTGGAAGAATCCCTCTAAATTATCCAAGAGGATTCAGCTTTCTTTCAATAAATATGAATAGGCAGATTTTAGAAT
Organism: Phaenicophaeus curvirostris; assembly: GCF_032191515.1. Lineage (NCBI taxonomy): Eukaryota > Metazoa > Chordata > Aves > Cuculiformes > Cuculidae > Phaenicophaeus > Phaenicophaeus curvirostris. The sequence continues at coordinate 49,098,620 of NC_091396.1, read as the reverse complement.
TCTAAAGATCCATAAAAGTTGAACTGGAGAAAAGTATTTTAAAACAATTAGCCTGGTAAAAGTATTATTTAAAGAAATACTGTGAAAAATGTTGCATTGTATAATATAAACCAAAGGGCTCATAGCGTAACTCTTATAGCTGTATAACTGCTTGATTTCCATGCATCACTTTATGCAAGACTATCAGACTTTGTTCTAAGATGTTTTAAAAAACCTTGAGCTGTATCTGATAAGTGATGTTAAGCCTCTTTCAATTCCAGTATAAGCTAATTATGTGTAATAGGATACAAAGGAGAATGTAGATTTTCTATTGAAATTTATTGATTTTTGCTTTTTCTGGATTAATCCCTTGATTATGATAAAGAGGCGATGCCATTTTGTGAAGCCTTTTTTAATTGTTCCTGTTTATTTGTTTTAGAAACATAGTGTTGTGAAAGGGGTAGGTGAAAATGAAAAATGGTCTCAATTACCTGAAGAGGAAGGTGTAAAGACACAACCCTGAGCATTGAGATCAAGAATAAGCAGATGTAGCATTACACCTCCATTCTGAGAAATAAATGAACAAGTCTTTGCATGCTGCTAAGCCAGAATGTTCTCTTTCCTGGGGCTATTATTAAAGGGCAAAAAAGCATGTCACCGTGGTACAGACTGATACTTGAAAGAAAAGAAAAAAAAAAAAAAAAAGAAAGAAAAAAAGCCCAGGCAGAATGACTAGGCAGATGGTATCTGTTTTGAATCCTGATAAATTGGCAGTAAGCTTTCAGGTCTTAGAGGATTTTGAGGCAGTGAAGATATCTTGCGAAACCATTTCTCTTGCTCTTCAGAAGTGCAAAGCACCCACGTCACTGATTTGTGAAGGGTGAGGGGGATAGGAATAGTGTCACAGCAGTCAACAACTCTTCATCAGTTTTGAAACATAGGGTATCAGCTTTATTTTGTTCAGTCCTAAACTTCTTCTTAAGATCTAGGAAAAGAGAGCTTATACCTCTTCAATAATGTCTTCCTGAACAAGAAGACATTGCCTTTTAGATTTAGGGGAAATATTGTTAAAAGGAGCTAGGATCTCTGATGAGTGAATGAGTGAAAAGTTCAGCATGCATCCAGGTAATCATGGCCTGCTGGCAGAGAAAGAGAAGGGATGTGCTTTAATGAGGAATATGTGCTATGTGGAAGCAGAAATGCACTGCTGAAAGGTATGAGGCTACTTACTGCACTGATGCTATGAAGAATAATTATTGCTAGTACCAGAAGATTTTTTCTTAATTTCATTCCCATACTACAGCAGAACTGGGAAAGACTTAATTTCCTTAACGGGATATGGAAGGAACCTTCTGGTGAGAAAACACATCTTCAGAACCGCAAATTTAGTGTGAGCTCATTTCAACTATAGGTGGTTGTTAGGAAATTCCACTCCTCTTGGTTTCCATTTTGCAGTCTTTGCAGTTCTCAAGACCCTGAACAGTCCCTGGCGAGTGACCTGTATTGGCTTTGTATGTACTATATTCATTCTGCCCGTGAGACAGTGCTGACCATTTTGTGCAAAGAAAAAGGCTGCATGCAGAGGTAACAGCACATGGGAAGGTTTTCCTTGATCATATATATATTTTTTTTGTTTATTATCTTGCAGAATCAATAATTAAGTAATTGTGGTCTGTTACTTTTTGCTTTAGACTCAAATGGAGTCTTCCTCAATTCATGGTGAGTTTTCAGTTAATTCAGCTTATTTGGTGGTGACAAATTTTACTTGAAATCAACCATGGGCTTATTCAGTTAAACACACCACATTTAGTGTGTCCTAAGCAAAGTAATTCTGAAGAAGAGTCAGGAATATGCCCTCAGGAGATAAACTGAACTTTTTACTTGCATCATATAATGATCTTCCTTTCTGTGCCTCAGGCAAAAAGAATGCTAGGAAGTTAAGCTATTCTTTTGGTAGGGTTAGAGAAGGCATTGAAATCCTCCCAAGTAGCCACTTGAGCTTGTAGTAGTTTATTGCTGACTTTTAGTGATTCCAAACAAAATGAGCTTGGAAGAGTTTTAAGGATTTGACTCGTGTTTTATTTTTGATGCACACGCATAGTTGTCACCATTTGTTGAGCAGAAGAACAGATATCTGCAAGCTCAGGGACAAGCTAGGTTTTCACTATAGGAACACCTATGTAGTTTGTTTTGTGCTTTCACTCAACACAATTTGCCTCAACCACTGTTGAACAAAATATGCTAATTATATACTCCCACTGTCATTGTTCTTGAATTTCTCTGGTCTCTGACTTTCTGTTAACTATTAAGCATGGCCTGTCTTGGCATTCTTATCTTAACTGGCTTATTGTTGGACTTATTGTCAGGGAGCAACAAGAGCAAGGCTGCTCCACAAGGGAGGACGAGCTGGAAGCTGAGGTTGACCCTAAGCAGGGGCAGTGCTCTCAGCCAGGCTCGCATTAGGGAGGTAGGATGGGCAGAGCAGGATGCTGGGGGCAGGGTCCATTAACAGTCCTGGACACATTAGGGTGGAGAGTCAGTCTCACGATCCGCTCAAAACCAGAGACAGGACCAGAATGAAGGCTATCATATCTGTCCAATGTGTACCTAGTCATCAAAACTGGAGATCTGCACACCTCCAGTAGTGATCAAACTAGGTCTGGATGCCCCAAACTGACATGGAACTCCTGCACAAGAGCAGATGAGGGGTGTGGGCTCCCAGGGAAGGATGGACCTGGTCAGGGCCTATGGATCCCCCCAGGACTCTAACATTTATGATAACCACTAACAACTGCATACCTGACTTACTAAAAACACTGCTTCATTAATACATAACAGCAACTGTCTGAAGGGCTGTTTCATAAGCTCACAAACAAGTGGCAGCTCTTTTCTCAAACGAGATTATTTTACCAATCTGTACTGGATAGTATATTCCATTAAATGTTTGAAAGATCTGTTTTATCTACACATGAGAAAGCTTTTAAGCTTATTGAAGATAGTATTTTCTTAGTCTTTCTCATTGCTGTACATAGATTGGACTGTCTCACACAGGAGACATATTATTACAATTTTGAACAATTGTATTATGATTTTCCTTATAATTTATGATAATTTGACAAAGCTAATTTCTAGGGTAGGGCAATTGCTTGAGGCACTCAGATCTTTGTAGTCACTTAAACTAAGGTGGTTTAAGCAATTATAGCACAAAGCTCTTTTCTGTGCTCCTGTAGGTACTTCTTACACAGCAGTTAATACTGAGATGTATTCCTGAACCTCTGCAGTTGACAGCAAAAGATGTACTAGCACTGACCGGGGGCAGTTTTCAGCTTTGGGATTTTTTTTATGTTAGGCTGTAAACTGGTAACTACCAGGAGTTGCTGCCAGTTTAGGACAGCTCTTCCTAGTGAGGGAAAATGAGGAAAGAACGGGGCGGACAAGCGGGGGAGGTAACAACAACAACCAGACCTTCCTGATCCCCCACTGCAAATGAGTCAGTAGTCACAGCTCTAATTTGAAGGGAAAAAAAGTCTCTAACTTTCAAGAATGCAAATCCCCAGACTGCAAAAAAATTCAAAAAACCAATGAACCCACCAACCAGCAAATACAAACTAGTTGCTAAGGTAAAGACTGGAAAAAAAGAAATTCCTAATCAATGTTGTTTTATATTTCCACATCATGTTGTTGATTGCCATCATGATTTCCTCTAGATATGCAGGTTTTGAATCTCATGATTTTCAGTTGTGTGACTGAGAAAAAATTGGACCTAGCAGTTCTGTTTTTATCTCACTTCTTGTTACTGCTAAGATTGTATTTATATGTTGTAGTTTGTTTGGTTAGCCTTTTTTTTTCTTTCTTTTTTTTTATCTTTTCATATTCTAAACTGGCTAGAGATGTTGAATCATGTTTATGTCATATGATTAAGGAGCATATTGCAGTACCTGTGCACTCTTCATTGCCTGTAGCCTCAAGGCCTGCTCTGCTGTCACATATGTTTCATGGAACTGATTTGGCTCAGCTGGCCTTATTCTAGATTGACAGGGGTTAATATTAAGAAATTTATCACCTCCTAGGAAATCTGTCTTTGGAGACACGTGAGTAGATACTTTGGGAATATCTCTTCTGTAGTTGTACTAAAAAAGATGGCATGAAATTTCTTCGTATGGATTTCGTATGTATGGATTACAAATCTGGGTTTCTATACTTCTGAAAGATAAATGGATAAAAAATGTCATCTGCTTTTGTAAAGCAAAGTCAGCTGGGTCATATCACACTGACTGCGCAACTTTTGATGCCATGAATCAAAAAATTGGTATAGCTATGCCAACAACCTGCTACTTCTGGCCATGACATTGTTTGACATTTTAGAGAAATGCGCAAAAAAATTCATAAACCACCTGGCCAATTGTTCAAGTTACATATCTTGATTAAAAAATTTATGGATGAAGAAGCAGAAGTCAGGGAAACTGATGATCTTTTTCTAGCTGAGTGCTCAGATAGACACACCTTATGTTTAACCTTACATGAAGAAGCTTGCTTTTGTTTCTCACTATGTTTCTAAATACTCATATTTTATTAAGTATGTGAATACGAATCCACAGACACACATGATTGGACTAATAAAATTCATTAAAAGCATTGATTTGTCTTTCTTCTTTCTTTTTCTTATCAGCCATAAATGATGCACAATAACTTGTCTCCCATTTTTTTTTTTCATCTGTTTTCATCTATATTTGTCATATTTTATCTTGAACAAAGAGTAATCTTGTACCATGAGGGCTCATCAAAGTCATAATTGCATTTCATTCTTCTGCATTGAACTGTCTGTCATCTGTTAGCATTTTGAATGCTCTATATGTCTTTCTGTACTTGTCTGCATTCTTTCTCATTATTTACTCCTCCTCGACCATCCATTACTGATTGCTAGCTGCTTTCTGCTCTCTGCTTTTAACATTTTTTAATTACCAGCTGTATTTATAATAGTCTAGCATTTTCAACCCAGAAATATTGGTAATGCTTTTTTTTTCCACATTTAACAACTGTTTATACTCTTAACACTAATGTTTGTCTACAAGATGAATGTGCCAAAGCAAGGCAGAATAAATCTCAGGATTGAAAACCTCTTATATGCCACAGCTCTCTATACACTTTTTCCTAGTCTCTCTTTTATGGTCTGGACACCATCCTTGACACAGCCTAAAGCTCAAAAGCACTCCAAATTCCTTGTTGTTAGTGGTTCTTTTGTGATGTAAAATTGACAGCTGATAATTGGTGACTGGGAGTGGGTAAGAGCTGTTACTAATGGCTTTGATTCCTTCCTGATTTTATTATGCATTGTGTTTTATTTTTATTTAATTAAAATGATTCCTTAGTTTTTCCTCTCCATGTAGGTGTTTATGCTTGTCTTTGAGATCTTTTGCCTGGTACCTGTTTCATAATTTGTTAAAAAAAAAACAGTACTGTTATCAGCAAAGCTGTCTTTTCACACATACGCAATACCGGGCAAAAATTGGTCCTAAAAACTGATTTGCAAATTAGATGAAGAACACAAATTTCAAAGGTATACTTTGAAAGAAATAAAGGTTAAAACCATTATGGGCTGTAAAGATACTGTATTCCTTATCTTTAAAATGGGACAAATGAGCATTATTTCCTTCACAAGGAAATTTTTTCCATGAGTAATTGAAGGTTATCAGACAGAAGTTTCCGGTAGAAGTATAAAATAGTATATACTTCATGTTTCAGATTCTTAACTGATGTGCATCGGTATAACTTAAATGAAGTCAATGAAACTATTGTGGTTTATATTAAAGGAATACATGAATGTCCATGGGGATTTTATTTGTTTACTTTTAACAGAGATTCAGGCAGATCTCACTGTGGTATCATTACATCATACAGGCTGGTTTCAGAGGCCTGGGAACTTATTTACTTGAGTTCAGGTGAACCAAACACTAATTGGTGCTTAGTAATACTTTAGACTAGAAATAGTACCAGGCTGCTCAAAATCTGCTGAGACCGTTTAATTTCATATCTGTCTGTACTTAATTTTCTGTTTTAACTAAAACAGAAATTAGTATTTGCAAACTCTTAAGTAGTATTAAAATGAGAAGACCCTGTCACAAATGTGAAAAATACCTTATTAGCCTTCTCAACTTTTCATATACTGTTTTAATTTCAATTAATTTTATAAATACCATAAATACTTTATATCTTTATAGAGTTTGTGTAATGAAATTAAGCAAAACAATCTTTAACAGGTGTTATATTTTTAAAGTAGCAATGTAATCATCTGAGAGGTCTATATAATATTGCTAGAGTATGCTTAATTTGATTTAAAAATGTATTAAGCTATTAAATTTTAACAGAGAAAGAACATATAGGTTAGTAAGATAACTAAACTCTTGACAGTCTATCATGCTGGTTAATTGTCTTCAGCCATTGGTTCCTACTGCTGATAGTACATAATTTTCTTCATGCTACTACTTACAAACAGTGATCAAATGACACATGAACCTTCTCTTCACAAGCAAAATTGATTAAACTCCTTAATTCTCTTAAGTAAAGAAATATTTTTTTTCCTCTTTTCATCTCTTTTGTTAGTTACCAGTTCCTTGTCAACTACAGCATTACCCACCCACACATCCCAACTGCCACTGTCTCATTTTTCTTCTGAAACAGCAAAATACATCACCTGTTATCAGTACTGCAATTCATTCTCAAGAAACAGTCAAGAAATAGGTACTTATCCAAGACTCCTGGAAGCCATCCAATTTAGAAAGATTGAGGAATTATGTTTCTAGTATATTTCCTGATCTTCATCAGCATAAAGCATAACATGGCTCTGGAGAAATTTCTGAACTTCCACTAGAAACAGCTAGCCACACAATGGGAATAGAACACATTTGTGGTATTGCATAGGTAGCCAGTTAAAAACTCATTTTCCAACTTCAGCAGCCAGAAGGACCTCCATTCTCCTGGCCCTCAGTACCACAGACAGGACCTTACCTCTGGCTTCCCATGTTCTCTGCTTCTCTGCTACTCTATCACGAATTCTGTTGTTTTTTCTCATCTAGCCATTTCACAGCTTGTTTGTTCCTGCCATTTAATTTTCCTTGCTAAATGCTATAGCACATTTTGACTGACTTTGCTGCCATGTGATCACCTTTGCTAGCTTTCACCTACTTTCTGCCAATGGATTGACTGTTCCAGTGCTGCCACTTGTGTAATTGAGGTTGTTATTTTTTTCATCTATGCTGAGATATACTGTGGATTAATTACTTCTTACTATTAGTTCTTACTATTAGTTCTTAACTTTGACTTATTTATTGCTTCAAAAGATGTAACTCTTCTTATGCTGCCTACTTTTCTCTTCTTGTACTCATTTTGTCTCCTCCTTTCCTTGCCCTTGCATTTCTTAACTTCCTGTTATCTTATCCTGGAATATCAAGCCCTGAATCACTAAGTGCAATATAATAAGCGTGAGAGACTGTGCTGTTATAACTTACTAAACGAAGTGAAAAAGGCTCAGGGAAAAACCCCCAGTTAATCTCTGCTCCTGTATTTTCACCCCTACAGGACAGGTAGCAACGCTAACAACTTTCAACTTTGTCCCAACTTGCCCTCATGCAAAGACGATGTGAAAGTGGAAGATGAAATGGCCATGCCCCGTAGACACACATATCTTCTAGAAATTGCATTCTTTCTTTTTCTTTTTCCTTCTATATCCTCTCCACAATATGTATCTTCCCTTAAAATTTTCTCCTCCTGTGTTGCCACCAGTATTTTGTTATGCCTAAACAGAGCACATGGCGTACTAGGGACCACCACAGTCTTCATTCTCAATTCTGCTTAGCAATAGCAGATGAAAGCAAAAATTCTGTTCCAGCTTATATGACTGACAGCATCGTGTAGAGTTGATCTCCACTCAGCTGGTTATTGTTACAGACTTCCATCTAACAGTAACTGCTCAATTTCAATGTTTTTTGGCTGTTTTATTTGTGCCAAACTACTGCCACTGAGGCTTATTAGAGGAACCAGCCTGAAACAGTTGTAAGCTAAAGAGATACTAAGCCAGGGGTAGTCTGTGACTGTATTAGAGAACTTGTGGTGCAATTCCCGATCAAGAAGTAGGGTCTGCCACTCTGTGGAGTTGCCGCTTAGAGTCTTCTTCATTAATCAAATTGAGGGGAAAGAACTTTTGACTTTTTTGAATGGGTCCAACAGTGTTTCAGGCCACATATCCTCAAGTCCTTCCCTGTCTTCCAGTAACAATAAGCCTATGCTGTGACTGAAAATAAATACTTTCTGGTCATCCACCAGAGCACAAAAGCATTGTGGAAAAAGGAAGGATGTGACCCATCTTACATTTTGGGAATGCAGTGACCATATTTTAGTCATGTTTTAAGATAAGATTATGAGGGCCTTCTAAAACAAGGCAAACTGATGTCTTCAACCAAATAGTTCATCTGATTGATATTGTACTTACTGCATGTTTGTTACCTCTCTCTCCTGATCAGCTCCTGCCTCTCGGGTAAAAGAGTGACAAGATGACTGGTGGTACCAGACTTGATTTGAAAGCTATTAACAAAATTAATCCCCTAAATAAATAGATACAGGGAACAGTCTATAGTTTACACTATTCATGCAACATTCAGTGGATGTGTGAAAGGAAGGCTGAAAGGAAAGTCAAAGATATTAAAACTGAAAAGTGTGAGGTAGGGATGGAGGAAAGTTTAGGAGCAATGGATATTTAAAACTTATTTCATATTCATTTAGATTTGGTGTATTGTTATTCAGCAGACTGCCATTTGTTTCTTTGTTTCTATGTACTTCTCAAACCATGAAACAACAGGACAAACCAATCACTCTTCAGTGTTAAATGTAAATTAAAATTGTGTGCTTTATTACCTTTTCCAATGCAATATTTTGTGGAAATAATTTTTTAGTGGTTCTTTTTAGCATAGGCAGGGATCTTCGTGCATACAAATGTATGTGTATATACATGTGTACAAATGGATGCACACACAAATAAATATATTTGTATAGCCAGGGATCTACCTATACTGGAACAATCTTTAAGCCACACTCAGTATTTATACAACTTGTCTGCCTGTGTGTTTTGATCAAGCAAGTCTTCAGCTCTCTAATAATAGATCAGATGCTCTCCTTTCCCACCTTGCACAGCTGGCATATCTGGGAGATGGCTTTGGAAGTGCTAAGAAGAGGAAAGATCACTTCCTGGCATGTTTTCCTCTTGCTTACCTGGTGTTAGTGCTCTGCAAAGGGATCCCCTCACCACAGGACTGTCTTGCATTCAGGTTAGTGGAAATGATGGAATTATGTCAGTCCTTTACTTATCTCAAATCCATCTAGGCAATGGTGAAAGAGTAATGCCCTTTAGAGCCAGTGTGAGTCAGACCATCTACTCTGGATGTCTTGCTCAGTGGTGAATCACTGAATGCTGGCTAGGGAAAGAGTCTTTTGCTTATTGTCACAATGGAAAATCCCCGTCTTCTGTCTTCTCAGAAGACAAAGATTAGCTGAAGGTAAACCCTTACAGTCACCAGTCATTCAAAAGACCCCATGCAGCTCAAAAGTCATTAAGGCTAGCAACAAATGGCTTGCTTTGTTGAAACCTCAAAAACTTCAAGTTTCTTTGCACGATCTCAACTCTTGAGTCATTAAAAATTTGATCAAGTTTGATTGCTCACTAGCTTTTCCCCTGTGTTTTCTGTCGAACTTAAAAGCAGTAAGTATTTTTGCAGCAATTCATGATATCATCTCTTAAAAGCCAGGAAAGCCTTACAAATAATGTTGCATAGGTTTGATATTTTCTCAGGGATGGCCAAACCTGTGCTGTTTCCTTCACCTTCTGTTGTGGATTTCTGTGAAGTAGGCAGTTGTTGTTTTCACTGATTTAATCCTCAGTTTCAGCTCTTCCTCTTACAAAGTAGATGGCAGATGTTCTGCATCCTTCACATCTCAGAAAAGGGTTTACATTGATAGAAACTGTGTTAGTTTTTAGATTTAATAAAAACATGTAGATGAGTGCAGCATGCCAGTGGAAACAGTAAGCAAAAAGTTGAATTATGAACAAGTTGCTGCTGTGATCTCAGCAGATCCAGTGGTTGTGTACCTGCTGGAAGTACATTCACATTTCTGTACGTTTTTAGCAATACTCAGGTTTAACATTGTCTTTCATAGGTATGCTTAACTTGCAGTGGAAGGATAAATAGAATTTTAAAACCCTGTAAATATGTAATGTGGGCAAAAAGAGGAATATCATTATGTGACTAGGTATTTATTTACACCAAGTAGAATAATTATTCCATAGAAATTTTTCTGGTCTACTGGGTGAATAAAATTCATTTCTTAAAGCATTCTAGCAATATTTTCATAGCGTCATGGGGAAAATATGCTAATTACTAGTAAGGACATTTAAATGAGTTTCCTGGGTATATTTACCTGGGAGACTCAGGCTGATTGATAGGAATTTTCAGCAATTATTATCTAACCCCTAAATAATGTCCCCTTTAATTCTAATGGAAAAGAAATAGGCTGAAAATTCATAACCAAGGCTTTATTGTAATTTAACTCACTCTCTTTACTAAGGATAAATAAAATTTTAAGAAAGATCACATGTAAAAACCCCCAAAACTGTCTCAAAAGAGCAAGAGTTATATTCAATGGAAATTCAGTGAGACAGAGATTTGAGACCAGAAATCACAAAGATTTGTTAAATATGCTTCTGATGGACAGAGATGTTAAGAAGTGACTGACCAATGTGTACAGCTTGGCTGGCACAAATGTCTTTGATATAGTCATTCCAAAATATTATCTGACTGGACTAGCTTATTTTCTTGGTGGGAAATGAGCACAAAACAGAAGAGGAAAAGTAGAGTTTATTCAGAATGATGCCTAATACCTCTAGTAGTACCTAGAAGAATTGCTAGAGAGGTATACAGGGGTTCAGAACTAAATCCTTAGTGAGACAACTTGACACCCAGGCTATCTCTTCCTGGGCTGTTCTTTCCACTGTTACTGCAGTACTGCTTTACTCTAGTTAAACATATTGCTGAAAGCAGGGTCAATGTACTGCCAGATTAAGTTGCTTTATCCTATCAGAACTTGAAAACATTCAAGGGTGGAGACTGTAGAACCTCTCTGGGCAATCTGTTTCATCTTGATTGCTCTCATAGGGATTTTTTTTTTTTCAGGTATGATGTGAACCACTCTTCTTTCAGCTTATGTTTCTTGTCTCTCATCCTCCCACCACACATCACCGTGAAGAGACTGGCTCTGTCTTCTCAACACCCTCTATGTAGGTGTTAAGTCACTCCGAGGCCCCTTTATCCTTCAGGCTAAACAAGTCCTGGTTCCTCAACCACTCTTCACAGGGCAAGCAATCCAGCCGCAGTAATGTTGATGCTTCCTGAAGAACTCATTCATCTTTATCAATACTGTATGGAGTGGGTCAAAACTGGGCAAAGTGGTCTTGTAGTGGACTAATGAGTAGTGTGTAAAAGGAAATAAATGCTTCTCTTGATTTACTGAATGTGTTCTCCTCCTGTTCCTACAGTTCAGAATGCAGTTGGCCCTTGCTGTTGCAGGTGCACACTGCTAGCTCATGTTCAGCTTGCTGCCCACCATGATCCCCAGGACCTTTTCATCATAATGACCCCCAACCGGTCCATTTCCAACCTGTAACACTGCAAAAGGCTCTTCCCATCTGTAGGACTTTACATTTTTCTTTACTGAATTTGATAGGGCAGGTCTGGGTCCCTCTACCCTCAACTGTATCAACTGTTTCCCCGCCTTCTTGATGTCACCTGCAAACTTGAAGAAAGACAACTTCATCATCTCCTTTAGGTTGTTTTTATAGATGCTAAACAGAATAGATGCATACGCAACATTTGTGTTTCAAGAATTCAAGTAATTTATAGTGTCTTTCTGGTTCCAAGACTCCCAGCATCTCTTCTGACTGCTCTTAACTCTGACCAGCTGAAGTGATTTAAACTAAGGGTGAATTGATGGGGTGTGTTGTAATAGCAGAAAATGTCTTTATTTAGCTGAAAATGTTGTCTGAATGAAGACTGGAAGGTCATGTGGTTCATAATATTAGGCAGGCTTTCAACAAAGGGATTTCAAGAAAATCTCTGGCTCAGCAAATGCATAAAAGCAAGTCTTGATTTTCATAGCTATACAGTGTGGTGCTGGCAGGGTGAACTTGGTGTATAATTATCATTTCTAAGAATGAATCTCATTAAAATTGAAATAAAAGATCTTTGTGAGGAAATAGGAATTCTAAAACCTAAGTACTATATTCTACAGATTGTCATTATTTTGAAGCCTTGAAATAAATAACTGTTTCTGGAAGCAAACACAGGTTATTTGGATGCCAAACTTTTGGTTTCATAAGTGTCCTTTTGAATGCATTGAATCTGATATTTAGCACTTGGCATCTAATTAATTTTTTATCAGGGAGCAGTGTAATTCCCGTTCTTATAAATACCAGAATCTGGTTTTAAAACTGTGGAGCACTAATAATAACAGGTTTCTCAGCTTAAATACTATTTCCCTTCTAGCACCTGATCATACCTTAAAGAAACCCTCCCTCAAGCAAAGTAAAAAAAACCCCAAAAGCAAAACCCGCCCCCTGAACCCTCCTTAGCAAAATATAACCCCCACAGGTTTTTTCCATTAGTAAAGTAAATCACATTGCTCTTCTGTTCTGCTTTGAGAAAGCTCCTTCTCAGTAGATTTTTCAGTTGGTGAAGGTAATATTCTGGGGAAGATGAACTGAGGAGTTTGCATGCTCTTTATGACTAGACTTCTAAAAGACCAATTAGTTTTAACTGGAATAATGGAGGGAAGGTTCTGTTATTCACCGTTTCAAAGTGAGGAACAGTAGACTCATCAAATTTACATCACCATTAACTTAAATATTTGTAGCAATAATTGACCTCAGGAGTAAGTCATCTGGTAATAAATAGATTCCACTGTTTCTAAATAGTATTTTACTGAATGTGACATGCTATTCATAGGCTGGTAGCTTTGCCACAAACCTCATCAGCAATTTACTTAAATGCGTATTCCATTGTAAAATTGACAGGGAAACAGAATTTGTTTTAACAATAGCAATTTAATCACATAGTTCAAAACAGAAAACAGCATGCTTTTCACTGAAACTTCTCTTTTCAGGGCCAGATCCAAACCAACAAAGGAAAAAAAACCTAGACAAACAACCCAACTGTTGATTTGTTTAGCATCTTCATGTTTTTCTGATTCTTAATGCTTAAATAATTTCTTAAAGAATTTTGTGCATATCTCAATTTGAGTTCAATAATCTTTCAAGCAAAAAGGAAGGAGCATTTTATAATTTTGATGAAATACAGAGATAACCCTGAGAAACCAAAATGGACATATATTTAATGTCCTCCCTCTTCCAAACTATTGATTTATTACTCTGCTTTTGTTTAAAAACTATGAGCTAAGTTCAGAGGTGATGCATAGAGTGTGTAATTTAGAGTCCTTTATGTTCAGTCAGACACCTTAAGACCACTTACACTCACTTACAAGAGTATAAGGCAGTGAAATGGAGTGTAGAGTGATGTGATGGACGTGAAGGAGCTGGAAGTGTGAGAAAATATTACTTATAGGAGGGAATAGACCTTTTATGACTGCTTTATAGTATTCAACTGGTTTTCTTGCTATACCTTCTGTACTCCTGAGTAAACATATTTGTGTTTGCCTCCTTAAGCTCCTATGCAGTCAGTAAGAACTTCTGGATCAAAGTCAACACAAGAAATGTGATAGAAGTTGTGTGCTGAGGAGCAAGCATAAGGTTTATAAATAAGAAAAGGCTCTGGTTCACATTCCTCTTTGTAGATAGCTGCAAGCCCAGCAGTTTTGTAGTTACTTGTAATGATTGAGGATTTTCTCATCTGAGGTGCTTGCTCTCCCTTCTATTGGGAAGATTTTTATATCCAATGCACACTGTGCATTGTGCTCTGGTGCCTTGTTTGACAAGTTGGCGGGTAAGAGGTAAGCTCCATCATGTTTTCTGTGGGATAAGAACATGCACCTGGCAGCTACCACGTTGCTGTAATTTCATACTCTTATCCTGTGGTAAATTGCTCTTTTGCCAAGTGAGCTACGTAAAGCCTTGTCATCTCCCTGAATTGTGCCACTTGAAACATGTCTGTTGAAGCACTACCAGTAGAGAGGCAGTTCCTGCAGGATAAAGGACTGTAAATCCATTTATCTAAATTTCTACTGCCTTAAAAAAAATCTAGTGATAGATAATACACCAATTTAATCATTAAAACAAAATACTAACCACAATACTCACCATAAGATCATGGTTATATATAAGCAAGACTCAAGTTTTAAATTAATTGGAAGTAAAAGGAACATACATGGGGAGAAAAGAGAAGGCAGAGGAGTAAAAGAGATCTAAACTATCCTAGCTAAGACTCTGGGAAGACTTTGGCCTGGACTCTTCCAGAAAGTTTTGCAGCATATGTCAGATAAAGCATGAAAAATAAATCAGAAAAATCTATCCAGCTCTGCTATGCTGGCAAAACCAGACACATTTGTTCTGGCCAAGAAATGTTTCTGCAAGTGTAGTGCTTTTCCTCAGATAACTAACATGGCCTTTTTTTGTCTATTGCATTTTTTATTTTTCTTATTTTTTTAATGCTACAGTTTTATAGAAAACTTTTAACAACTCACTGTAGTATTACAGTTGTCTATTTTAGTACATGAAAAAGTAAAGGTATTCATATAAGTATGGTCTATACATTAATTTTTTGCTAAGTATATTATTGTGATGCACAAGTACAGTTAAACTTACGCATCAGAAAAAATAGGCCTTCATATTAACTGTAATTTTCCTGTGCAATATGGAGGGAGTTATGTTTGTTTGTTTGTTTTTAATTTTTCCCATAGCGAAACTGCAAACAGGTAGCCAAACCACAGTAAGGAAACTTACTCTGGGACTAAAATGGCATTTCACACTGCATTTAAATCTTGATTTATACTCAGACAATCTTCCAGTGCAGCCAAAAGCTGTGTAGAACTGAATCCAATGAAAGCCTTCTGAAACTGTGGTCAAGATAAGGCAAGTAGCTTTTTGTCACATATTAGAGTGATCCTGTGTTCCAGTATTGACTCAAGTCACTTTCTCTGCAACTAGCTTTGTCTTGACTAGAGTTTTTTAAAGTGCTAATTAATTCCTGTCAGTAAATAAAATAGAAATAATCATCCCTTTCTCTATTTTTTATTCTTTTCCAAATGAAATCTTAGGATCACCCTTGAATTTAAGAAAACACTTTTCCCAGATACTAAGCTTGATTCTAAAATTATGTATGTTAGTGTTACCCAATTCACCTATTAAGTCCTTCTTTCAATAGCATAGACATGAAGCCATCAAAGAATTTTGCCTAATTGGTGGTCACAGTTACAACCAATCCACAGTTCATTGTTAAACTGTGTCTTACAAGTAAACAAATATTTAATCCTACTTGTTTCTATCTCAAAATAGTAGACTTTATATTCTAAAACAACTGTTTAAATGACAAAATAAAATTCAGACAAAACACAGCATTAAATCTGAGATGAGAAATAAAATGTAGAGTTTGGAAGATCTTGTAACTTAACCTACAATAGAGATTTATCATGTTGCTCTTTGTTTGAAAAGAAAGATGAATGTGCAAAGAACTAATTTTAGAAGAAAGAGGAAATATACCTGCTAACTCACATAGAACATCCACAAAGAGGATAATGAATATGAGGTCACTTGGAGAAACTGCTGACGTTCATGTGAGCAAATCTTTATTTTGATGGAAACTGACTCAGCAAAACAAAAAGTTATAGGAAACGTCAGTGAAACAATTTTCTATGAACCAACAAGGCATTAGAAAGAGTTTGTCTGTGTAAATGCAGCTGAGGAATTACCACACTGTCCCCACAGGAGCTTTTTCACCAGCTACAATCAATAGGACCCCTTGGAACAGGGTGAGAGCAGGACCACCCGCAGGGTAGCCTTGGCTGACCTAGGAGCTCAGCATTGCATAGTCACATGCATGAAAGTGTCGATTTACCAGATTCCCTATGATATTTTGGAAGTCTGACTGTGGCTGTGGCCTCATGTGCAGATATTTTGGGATTAACTAAAGGATATATAATTATCAATGTTATTTATGTGTCTCCAGTTACTGTACTATTTTGGTGTTAGCTCTAAAGCTAGGATAACAGCACTGATACAAAAAGATACTTCTTTTGCCATGGTTCTGCTAAGTGTACAAGGAGAAGCTTTTATATTTCCTTGTCTTTCAGCATCTTTGGTTTTTTTAGGATACTTGGTGACACTACATTGTGTCTGTAGGATTCACAATTAACGTGGCAAAAGACAGAAAATAAATCAGGATTATGGGGTTTTCTTAATACAGTTACTGGAGATACAAGCCACCATGGCACAGACTAAACTTCTGTTCAGGGAGTGGATTCAGATTTTGAGTTCTTGTAAGTTGAAGCCCCCAAAAATACTTAATGAAGAATTTATTACCTAGATTCAGTCATTATACTTTTTCTTTCTCCTGTTTAATTGAATCAATTTTCTTGGGAAATTTTTGGCTGAAATTATATCTAAATTGTAAGGCTTCTTTTGTTCTCCTTTTCTGTTTGACAGATTTTGGGCAGTTAAATTTGAGAATACCACAGTACATCACACAAAATTAAAAGGTCTTCATTAACACCTTTATCTCCCCAGACTTTTAGTAAATATCTTCAACATTTTTTTTCACCAAATTTATCAACATTCATTGGTATCAGGCATGGGAAGAAATTCAAACTTGTTTAACTGCCCTTAAGCAGTTACCAATGCTGTGTAATGTAGAAACAAGGTTTTGAGTGTATTAATTAATTTTCTGCTTTGTAGAAGCCTTAATAGCCTTTGCATGAGTAAATGAGGCATTTTCTTCAAACATTACCCTTCTATCTAAGCAGTTCCTACATATGTGTAAAATGTACAATATTAGCCAAATTAATCTCCTTGTTCAAGTCAAGATTCTTTTTTATAAAAGAAATGCATAGCTATTTATAGCTGTTTATTGCGCAGTTGCTTATTGACTATGATCCCGACTTACTTGGTAACAGCTTTCAAAAGCTGTATTGTTGTCTTAAAAAAACAGATATGTTGCTAGTGGTATTTTCAAAGGTGCTCAGTTTTCTAAGGTAGTTCTGCACATTTAGGAGTTGAAATATTTTATAAAATCTGATCCCTGAGTTTTATACATAATCCCAATGTTTTGTCTATGCTCTTCTGTTTTGAAGAGCAGACTGATGTACAAGGTTCTTGTTCATGTGATGCATATTTTGGGAGTGAAAAATAAAAAATGCCTTCAATAGTTCAGAAAGCCACACTGAAGTCATATATCCACATTCTTCTATGACTGAATGATTGTATCTTCACTGAAGTAGAAAGAGGTGCTCCAGATTTTCAGAAGTGTGAAATGAGAACAGGATCTTTCCCTAACATGCATCACTGTGAATTTTAACACCATACACTGCCAAAAATCCAAAGAAATTCATATCTATAATTGGCTTTGGAGCATGTGACATTTGAGTGAGCAGTTTTCTCAAACAAGAAGAATTAAAAATAGTGGATAAAGATATGTAATGCGGAGCAAACTCAGATGCAAATGGCATATGAATCAGTGAACAACTCAGGCTACAACCTCTTTGATTGATTCATGAATAATTAATATCTTTAATTTTTATCAGTTATTCCTGATTTTATTTTGCTACTTGCATTGAAAACAGCACATTCCCTGGTCACTGACAAACCTATGTTGGGTCAGATTTTTGCTTTTATGTTCTTCAAACAAATTCACATTTAATATTCGAGAATGAGAAAAAGCCATCCATGACAGTAGTGTTAATGTTACACCTCACCACCTGTATTTCAGCTTCAGTTGTAAAGGTAGCTATTAGTATTACAAAAAGAAAATTTAAAGAGAGCTTATGAACATTTCTTGGAGCAAATATACTCATTGAGATCATTAATAGAAAGCAGAAAAAGTCTGTGTTTCAAAGGAAATTAAATCGTCAATGAGTCTGTCATAACCCTATTTTCCTGCTCTCCATCTTTTTCCTTTTGTAAGATTTTGATGGTTATATTTCGGGCTTGAGCCAAAATCTTATTGAAACATCCTTTTTGTATCTAATATTTCAAGCAACAAAGGAAGACCATGTGCTGTTTAGAGGAGCATAGTTCCTAGACACGCTACCAGGGTGCTTTACAGCTCCTTTTTCCTTTTGCCTGTAATATCTGCTTGAAAGAAGCAACATGGTTCTCTGGAAAGACAGATTTTCTATATACATTATCAAAGAGCATTAAAAAGTCCATAGAGTGTTTTTCACTAGGGCATGTAGAAAAGCCATTTTTGATTGCTTCATCTGCCTTGTTTTATGGAAAAGAATGAAAATAAACACTCAAGCTCTACCAAAGTACTTTTGAAAACAGATCCAGGCACGTATGGAACCACAGGCAAATCCCTCTACTTAAGGCAGTCACCTGCTCCCTGTGGGGGCACTGGTTTCACAACAAGCAGAGAGTGGTGGTGGTTGGACCTTTTGTGAGTGAGGAATAGCTGGACTCTCTGCTGTATGAAGCTGGATAGGATCCTGAGCAACTCAGTCTTTCAAAGCTGAATCTAACTTAGATATTTGCCCTGCTTTGAGTGGGTGTTGGACTAATGGCCTCTGAGTATATAGTCTCAAGAGTAACTTCCTTAAAAATCCAGTAATTTCCATCCTCAGGAATAACTGAGAAATTCAATAAAAAGAGTAGATGACACCAATCTTCAAAACAAACAAAGTGCACTGTTATTTCATCATTAGAACTCACTTCTTTATCTTTGAGATTCCTTTTAAAGACAATTAATGGGCTGGCCAAGTAATTCAGATCTCAGGCCATGATTCAGAGCTTCAGAAATCACAGAGTACAGCCTGTTTGTTGACATAGCATGGTACCCCAGTGGGCAGGCCGTGCCCTGACAGCATTGCATGGAAACCATTCATTCAGTATGCTTTCACTGTTTTCAGCATGTATCCTGGACATCCTGGCTAAAAGGTGGCAAATGGCTTTCTCTCTTTCCTTCCTTGACTGTCCAGATAGACTTAAAAGGGGTAAGTGAATGACAGTGGTAACATCTTTCATTGTTCGTCTACTTTGGATAATCATTAGTTCAGAGTTTGGCTTGAGTTGGGTTGGAATAGTGATTATCGGTTCTTTGTATATTATGAACTACCTCAAAGGGATGACAGGATAAGCAGAAAACTCTCCTACCAAGGACAGAAGCAGAAGACAGCTAGCACAAGACATATGCTGTAGGAGAACAGCTGCACTAAAAGCTGTCTCTGTTTGGGATGGAGCTAATGAGAAGTAGCTCAAAGAGAGAAGGAGGAAAAAGTAGAGAGATCTTACACTGTTGCAGCTATGATTTTTCCAGTTATGTTTTGAAGACCAAACTACACAAGTCATTTCACCAATGTTTGTATCTGAGAAAAATGCAGAATTAATACATGACTTCCAGGAAGAAGTTAGAAATACATTTATAAATATATTTACTAGAATTATTCTTCAAGGAACTCTTAAATGAATGTTGAAGACTTCACGCATTCATAATACTCCTGAAATGTTCATCTCTGTGCCTAATCTAATTCTGATATTGCTGTTTCTGCCTTCTGAGTATGTTATAATCTGATTGAGTAGTCTGTGGCTACGTATCCAAATTTTTATATCACTGATATATCTTTGATCAATGCTTATTGTTACTACACATAGTAATTGTGATGGTTTAGGGACAATTAGAAAGGGGTTCAGTTGTAACACACGTGAACTACAGATAGATTGAAATAGTGACTCTAGTCAGCAATTTTTTCACAGACAATGGCTCTGCTCTCATGTCAAGTTCTTGTGACAGTGAGTAAATACTGAGAGAATGAAATCAGCTCGGAATTTCACTGTAGCAAAAGCTGTATCTTCAACTTTGCTCTGATCTTATGATCCCCTAGAGATAATGCTTATCTTAGTGCTGCTGAACTGCTGAGCTGTAGGCAATATCCAGAGAGTCATCTCTGCACTGTCTTCTTCTCAACAGAAAACTTTCTGGTTTGTGCGTATGAATAAACACATGGTATCTGAGTACTACTTTTAAACAAAGCTTAGGAATCAGTCACTCTGCTTATCTAAATATCTCTGCCTGTATCCTGAAAGGCAGAAGAGAAAAAAATTACTGAAGTACCTGTGAAGATATTTCTATTAGACCCTGATGTTGTTCCTTTTGACACAATGACATAGAGAAAGAGATAGACAGCAAATATCAACTTATAAGGGATGTCAGCAGAGAGAGATTTATATACAACACATTTATATAAATCATTTCACCTCCTTCTTTCAGTTTCCGTGTCTATTAGATAGCTTTGGTTATTCTGTCAGAAAGGGGTTTCTGGGGATCAGCCTGATGAACTCTGCTAGCATGCATTCAACATTAGCTCAGCTATTTAGTAATTTATAACACTGTAATTTCATGATTCATGATTGTAGAAA
Organism: Phaenicophaeus curvirostris; assembly: GCF_032191515.1. NCBI lineage: Eukaryota > Metazoa > Chordata > Aves > Cuculiformes > Cuculidae > Phaenicophaeus > Phaenicophaeus curvirostris. Next base: position 49,078,027 of record NC_091396.1, on the reverse strand, counting down.
TGTGATGAATGATGGCTCAAAAAATACTGTAGAGAGAGTTTTCACATTTATTTAAAAATATGAGTTCTGAAAGTTATCTGAGTTTTCAGTGCTGTTCAGTCTCTACGGGGACATGGATTTCCTAGGAAGATTCCTGTTACTGAGAAAGAGGATCATGTGATCTCATGCTACAAATATTCTCTCTCCTCTGAGCCAAGAAATTTTGACCCACCTACAATTCAGATCAGTTTATACTCAGGACAGTTGCTCCACTGGACAGCTGGTTGTGTGCAGTTGTCTTGGGTCAGTTTTCTCTTTAATTTGCTTAAGGTTTTCTCCCTTGGGAGAACTCACTAATGGGCGAACAAACAAAACCCATTAGGTTCTACCACCAATGGCCATAATTCTTAGCTAAATACGGTCAGACATAAGGATTAACTTGCCTGAAATACATTGTAGCACAAAACTGGTGTGGCAGCAGTATAATGTTCTGGGCATTTTATGGCATAATTCTATTCTAGTGGATTATTGACTTTGATGACAGCAAGGGCAAGATCAGAATTTTCATATCTTCTGAAGGGAAATTATCTCAGTATACATAATCTCAACACAACTTTTAGGAAATGTGTATTCACTCATCTCACTCATTTTAATTTTACTTGGTTTTAATCTCTGAATTTTGTTGTTTATCACGACCCATTAAACCAAGGCTGGGGGAGCAGAACTCATGCAAAGTGTTAAATAGGTGTGCCACTGGCAGAGCAAGTTTAATGCTTTGATGCACTGAGCCAATGAAACAGAACCAAGAAGTACTCTTGGTGTTTAATAAGAATTCACGACCAGTTTTTAGCCAATTTTAGGCTGCAAGCACAGTCTTAGAACCTTAGTAAATTAAGGTACCTCAGCTCCCTCTTTATAGATTTTTTTTTTTTTTGCAAACTCTTTCTAACAATTTGTGAGCATGTAGTCTTCGAGGTGCTGCACATCATTGTGAAGCAATGTAAAATAAGTTCAGCTAAGCAGAAAGCGTGAACCACTGCACTATGTTGTTTTTCAGTTACCCTTGCTTCCTGTTTCCAACACCTAGATTTACAGTCTTCCTTAACAAGGTATCAACAGTCTTTTCTCCTAAGAAAATGAAATTACACATGTAAGATATCCTTCTAGGGCAAGATTGTTAAATATCATCACCTTGCTTTTTACATAACTGGGACTCTGGGAGTGGCTTTCTTCTGTGTTCTTTGATACTGACTTTCTGGCTTCACCAGGCTACCTTCTAATTTTTCATGGTTTTGGTGAGAAGAGATTCAGGTCTGTCATGCCAGAGATTTGCATGAGCAGCTTTTCATTCTATATGCAACACTGTGATTTAACTTTTGATGGGAAAGAAGAACTCATGGTGTCTGACCTATTTATCACTTATTTGTTCTGGTTTTTGAGATAAAAGTGTCGTATAGATTAATTACAGATGGTACAGTAGGTATGTGTGTTTGGTTACTGTGTTATTTTTTGGAAAATAAAATAGAAAAATCTTTAGTAATCAGCTAGCCTTTAACTTAATAACGCTTCTGATAAATTACATGTATACAGTATGTTATCAAACCCAAACATTAAAGACTTCAGTTTGACACTGCAAGAATGAATCATACAGACAAGAACAGCCAAATCTACAATTCTTTATCTGGAAAAAAAAAATTAAAAAATTTAGAATTGGCCTGAGGAAGCTAAAGATATGCTTGAAATATAACTGTTCATAACAACAACATCATCTCCAATTCCTTTACTAGTGAATTTTAGCACCCTGTAGATCATTGTTCTGTAGTTTATTTTGTGGTACCATTAAGAAAGTAATCCTTGAATTCTTTTTTTTCCCTTCTTTTTTTTGATTTGTTCCCATTTCTCGTACCTTTTCAGCTTCCCCCCACACTCTCTGCTGGAGTTCCACACTTCGAAATTTGTGAGTGACAACAGGTTTGACAGCCTTTGGGGTGGTGAAGGATCTGGCAGGAGTGACTCTCCAGCATGCATATCAGGTTAGTAGGGATAGCATTATGGATGGCAATGTCTTATGCTCTTGTCAGCCAAAAGTATAAAGTGATTGCAGCCAAACTTTTCCTTACAACAAAAGGAGGAAAGACTGAAGAAACTTCCACTAGATAGCAAGTTGAAAGATTATAATGCTTTCCAATTTATAAAACAAGGCTCCCATCAAAGTACTTTGCAAATGTGCCTGCTTCTTATTTCTATCACTTTCACACTATAAAAAGGCCTTACCGTGGCTTTAAATATCATTTATTTGAATTTTATAGTCTTTCATGCTGCTGGAACACTGTGCTGAGGTTTCAGTGTAAATACAAAATAAAAGCCAGATTGTGCCATTAAGGCTTTCATTCGCCTAATTTCGAAATTCCCATCTCAAAAAGGAGCTCACATAGGAAAACAACTTTACAGGGTAACCCAGACTGCACAAGGGAAATATCTACTTCAGTCTCCCCAGGGCTTGAGCATGTCCTCTCTTCAGCAGCTGTATGCGTGTGTCTGTATGCACACACGGTGTGTATGCTTACTCCTTTCCCATACCTTTAGATGGCCAGCAGCTACAGAGACCCTCTCCAAGGATGTGGTATTAAAGCAAGTATATCAAGGCCCATTCAGTGGAAAAAAGGTGTGTGTATGTGGATACTTGTTATAATGTGGTAGCAAGCATGGGGAAGCAGCTATCCATATCAAGGTTGGCAGGTCAGCAGCAGGAATCCACCAGTGACTTCAGTTTATTCTAATATGTTAAAACAAAGATACAGTTTATCCTGTTTTGTTTTGCATTAAATTGTGCTCTGTGCTCCTTGCTGCAAAGGTAATAATCATAATAATCATTGACAGATGAACAGGATAAAGAACAGTGAGCATTTTCTGTGTTTGTTATCCCTATGATTTCACACTAAACATGACTTAAGAACCTGAACACAAGAGAAAAATATAGTACATCTCCACTTCCATTGCACACCCTCGTAATAACCAGGTGAAACATAGTTATCATAAGCTCATTTTGATACAGGTAAAAATATTATAATTGTAGCCTATTTAAATATGGTAGGTGAAAGACTCAAGTGGCGTTTTTCAGGTCATGAAGAGAATCAGCGTCTGTATTTGCAATGGAGTGCTGGAGCCCTGAATTCTATCTTGTGCCTCTGCTGCTAAATCATATCTCATCTAGCTGAGCAGTGATGATGGATGTGTTGTGGAATTTGCTTTGCAAAACAAATATTTAACTTTCTGCAGATCATTGAAGACTTGATAAAACTCCTAAGCGTCACCTAACCATTCTCCTTTTCTTTTTAATCAAATAATATTTTTATTCATTTCATCTAAATGTGTGGTTCAAATAAAATTGGAAAGGTCATTTACAGTTTTATTCAAGTGTCATTCATGCAAATAGGTTTCACAAAGTCAGAGTGTTCAGAACAAGTCTTTGAAGGAAAAATTCCCATTAAAAGCATTCAGTTATTTCAAGAAAGAGGAATCACATTTATGATTAGACAAGAAGGCCAATGCTTCCTTTTTACTTTTGGGTGTGGAGAGATAAATGGCCATGAAGGGAGGGTGATGTACGGCAGCTTTGGCAGCCTGCGTACTGCTCCCCTGTGCACATGTTTGTGGTGTAAATTCCACAGTGGGGAAGGGCAGATCAGGAGCCAAACAAGCACTCCAGGGAGCAAGATAGTAAGATAGATAGTTCCTTCTCAGCAAAGACATGGGAATGCTGGCACGAGCTAATAATTCACCCAGCTGCAGTCTTCAAAACAAGAGACTGAAGAGCACAAAAGGCATTCAGCGTGTGACAGGAGAGGGTTGGTTGTTTTGGAGTTTTTTTTGTTTATAGTTTACAGTACCATCTTCTGAGAATTTAAAGCTTTCCTGTGTTTGGGTGGAAATGCACAGATGATTAAAAAATATGCACAAGTAAAATGTTGGTAGGAAAAGCTAGTCTGAAATTGCCACTGTGTTAGAGGGATCCTGTGCAGACTTTATATGCAGTTGGTTTTCAGCCGTTTTCAACAAAGAATTAAATATATTACTTACATCATTTATTGTTCATATTCATTTAGATCACTCTGTCTATACTAAGATTCCACAAGATTCCAATTTTTTTTTTAGTTTAAGATATTACAGATTTAAATTTAAATTTGAAATATTTCATGTCAAACTTTATTCCTCCTTTATTCCTTTCTAGAAAGCAAAGGAGGCCTTTTACAAGTGTTGACATATTTAATTTTGTCAAGCTCTGATATTAAAAAAAAAACCCGTATATGTTGGTGGAGTGCCTATAGATGCAATATTGAATTAATTTCTGATCTTCATATCCTAAAATGGGATGCAGTAAAGCAAGACAAGGTACATCGAAAAGAGAGAAGGCTGATGAAGTGAACAAATGGCTTCCATATTAAGGACAGACAAATAGGTTAGGATTATACAAGACAGAAAAGATACAAATAAGGGGGAGATTACAGAGGTTTAAAGTAGCATTATTTGCATGTTTATATACAATGACTATTCATGGCTTCTCTGAATGCAGGAAGTAATGGAAATCAAATTAAGTTTTCATGCAGTATGTTCAAACCAAATAAAATATTTTGGGTTTTTATTCCACACACAAAAACCTATTAATCTGTGCAATTTGTTGCTACAGTTTGTCACTGATGCCAAAAATTTACATTAATTTTAAAAACTCATTAAGCAGATTCAGAGAAGAAGAATATATCAAAGGCTAACAAAGATAAAATACAACATGCTACTCAGGAAGACCTTGAACTTCAGATCAGAGGAAGCTGTCAGATTATACTAAGAAAGTGCCTCTTTAATAACATTTGCCATGTTTCTCTGTGACTACTTTATTCTCCTTGGTCAACACTGAAGACAAGAAACAGGACTACATGTATCTTTTGTTCTACAAAAGTAAGTTGCTCTTTTCTCTTCTTCTGGAGAACAAAAATTCTGAACAAATATCCAAAATTTAGCAAAAGTAAATATTTTGATTGTCAGAATAATGTTTACCGGGATGCTGTGACTTAAGGTAAAAAGAAACTGTAGAAAGGCACAACTACCTATTTACAAGGTAGAAAATCTTATTTTCATCCCACACCTACTCATATGTACTTTCAGTCATTACAGGTAAGATCATACTGCTTGTTAGGATACTTAAACATATAATTTCATTAAAGATATAGCTAGTAAAGCAGTAACACAGGCAGAATCAGAAAATATGAAAATAAGGCTTATTTTATATTGGACTGTGTTTTAAATGAAAATTTATTATTATTTTTGGACCTACTCCCTTGAAAAGATTAAAGAACCCCTTCTTACTGTTTTTGTGATGTTTTACCTTGGGATTATTTTCTTATCCTACTTACCTCAGTCTGCCTAATTTTCACCATTTAGTCATCTAAAAGAACAATTTAGAAGATCTATATCTTAACAAAACAAAGTAAGTGAATTTTTATTAAGCTCTGCTCTCCAATGAAATGATCTCTTCCGCTCTTGCTTTGCAGCTATTATACAATCTCCTTCAAATTCTTAGTAAGCATAAATCTGCCTTTTCTGGTGACTGATGCAAAACTGATTTATAAAAATAGGACACATCTAATCCTTAAAACAAATAGTAAGAAGAATTGAATAAGAAAACAAAATTTAAAAAAATCTTCAAAATGTTAGGAACAAAACTAATTTTACTGCCCCTAAATATTGTGTTCTAAGAGTGCAAATTGGGTTTCACATCATTATGTCTGGAAAGTCTTCACTACTATTTATCAACTTTATACTGCTATTACCATTTTTAATTCAAGGAATTATGATATTGCGTAGGAAGAATTTTTATTAAACTAACTGAAGCTGAACTCACTGTAGTTGGAAAAAGCAGACCAGCTTTTACAGAGAAACTGTTACTGTGACCTAAAAAAGACTTTCTTTTCTGTCTCAGAAAGCTGGACTATTTTTCCAGTTATCACTCATTTCAATGACAAGTACTTCCTCTCCCTACAAAATCTGAATTTCTCCCAGCCTTAAGTAATGACATCTGTGACGACGCTACTGGAATAAAGAGATCTTGAAAGACCAGCAAACTAAAAGGTGACTAAGAGAGGTTGGAGCCATGAGTATTTGTTTAGGAATAATTATCCTTCTTTTACTGATATAGAAAGGTAGTGATGATCTAGAACTGGATCTGCTTGCACTGAGCAGCTGGGAGAGCAAAGGAGGAGCATGTGTTACTTAATGTAACTTCATGTGTTAGAAAAATGCAGTGTCATGGAAGTAATGCATAGCCTTGGTTCATTAGACTGCTCTTCCTGCGGTACAGATTGTATCTGAGTCTGTCTGAGTTTGCTTAGTGTTTGAGATAAGGAAAGACTGAATCTTTCTAAAATTCCTTTAAGAAACCAGACACCTGAACTGCAAACAGATGACATAAGCAACAGTTGTCAATAAATTAGAAATTTATCTCTTTTGTACAGTTCAGTGGGTGTTTAAACATTGATTTTTCTTGAAATCAGGATCATGCTCCCAGGTTCTAAATTAAATTTTTACTAAAGTACAGAAAGAAATGCTTCATTGAACTGCTGCTACTGTATTATTTGTTACAGCCCCAACACCACTTTTTTTGCTGTTTCAGAGGCCTCAGTTCAGCAGCCCCTTATCCTCCAAGCTTCTTGAAATCAATAGCACTCTCTTCAGTTCCCCATAAAATAACAAAATGACTGTCAGCCTGAACCCTACATTAGACTGAAAGATATGGAAGCTCATGTGATCATTATTTGCATTTAAGAACAAAATAAGGGCTGGGAAATACTCTTTTAAAGCTGAAGTGTTATAGTTTGTTGTTTATGTAGGGCTTTTTGAAAGCAAGTTCCTTTGTTTTATGGACTCTGTCGACTCCCAGATGTGTAATCCTGACCTGCAGCCCAGGGTCACAGTCTGAGTTCTTCTTGAATTTTTCAACTTGACATAGAGCTCATGGACTAGAGTGTATTGATGTGATGTTCAGTTCATCCTCATTTTGCTTCTATTAAGGGAAATGTGGACTTTTCGTAAACGTAGTAAATTTGTCAGTCTGGTATGCTTGACTTACTAGACTAAGTCAGGCAGGCTGAAGTTTTGTGAAGTGCTTTCTTTGCTATGTAAGGTTAAGTTGTATTTTTAAGAGGAAACCACCATTTATGATTCCAGTATGGTAAAATCACAACACCATTATTAAGATAGAAAAGTCTAAAAAAATAATACTATCCTCTCTATCTTTTAAATTAATCTTAGAATGTCTTTGTTATATACGAATGGACAGAGAAGTAGTAGCCACTATACATCCAAACCACATAGATGCGTTTGTATGTAGCTGCTACTCATTTCTTTTAAAAATAAAGCTGTTTATGTACATTCTGTTGCATATTCTTGTAACTGTAAATGGATAACGTGTGCTTTGCGTGTGAAAACAAACACAGTTGCACATCAGCAGAGAAGCCGTAAGACTTAATTGACTCTTTGAGGCCAATGATAATCATGTTAGTGACTTCAGTGGGCTTTTCAGTTAGATTGTGGGTGTATGTATCAATGTCAATGGTGATGTGTATTTCAACTGCAACAGTAGATTAAAGTATTTACAGCAAAATTAGTCATCTTTAAGACATGACTATTTTTCTTTCATTTACTAACCAAAACTTGCTTAGTTTTGTTCAGGAAGCCTTTACACAGCTTCACTTTCATTGCAGTAAAAAAAAATAAATATATAAACCTTTTTTTGGCTTCTTGCATAATTTTACAAAAGAATTTGGTGGTTCATGAATTGTTTCAATTGAGTAAAAATATGCTTCATTTGTATAAATCAATAATTTCAGATATTCATGTTTAGAAGTTCAAATGAACAGCATGACAGAGGAAAACGCCTCTTCTAATCATGATATTATTTTAGGTTGAACACATTTCTTTGTTGACATTTGATTTTGTTACTGGATGAAGTTCAAATTACAACCATGGAGGCATATTTGTTTCAGGTTTAAATTTCGTTTTATTTTAATGTAACTATCAAGTCATGAAAAAAGTCAGATCATACAAGTGAATTGCAAATAGAAAAATATTTTAAGGCAGTTAAATTTCATTTGTCTTAGGTTCAGAGAAGAATGGGTTATTTCACTTTTACAAACTCACTAGCAACCAAATTTGTATTCGATTTGCTTCATTTGTAAAGGCAAGCGGAAGCAAGCAATTTCCTGCTGATGTTCACAGTAAACATATCACCACATTTCACAAACCAGCAGAGATATTAAGTTCTAAAACCTAATTTGAAATACCTAATGAAGAAAGAGTTTTTTCTTCTAGTTGTCCGTTTCATCTAATAACCTTTCTAAATGCTCTGACAATAAGCAGGCCTAAACGTAAATTTTCTGTCTATTCAGAATGAATCCCTTGAAAGAGTTAAGAAATAGTCCCATACAAAGAAATCTTGAGGGATTCATACTCTGTTGAAATGTATGAATCTGTCAAACTGCATTTCTCATATTGGGTACTGTTTGCTAAGTTTCACTGGGGCAGGGACAGTGTTCATTACAGTGTTAAAAAAATCTCATTTTACCATTTTAATAACAATTAAATATTGATATTGGTTTTACTATTTACATTTTACTTTTTGTTTCTGTTGTGTTTTAACCCTGTAAATTGCAACACTTTAAAATCTAATAAGCCACGGTCATTTTCACTCCCTTGCATCACCCCTGCTAAAACTTACCTTCCTGGATGATTTGGAGTCTGGGTGGCTTGCCATACACTGGAAATAGTTCACGAAACAGAACTTCTAGGTCCTGCAGAGCTCTAACAGCTGCCTCCAGTTTAAACAAATTTCCTAAAAGCTCCTCATTGTCTTATGCATATTTAATGTAGAAGACCAGTGAAGAGCCCACTTGCAAAGTGCTCAATGCTTGGTGCAACTTCATTAAAGAGAAGCAGACCAATTGAGGTGGTCATAGGTATACATCTCAGGCAATGAAGGATTGACTTGGCTGTCCAAAATGAGAAGGGTATACTCCCACAATCGTGATCTGGGCCTGTGAGTTATTTTTAAAGTAAAATATGAAGTCTGCCCACTTCACTGTAAGGAATGGAACAAATAGAGGTTCTCCCTCCAGGAGGATGCCCAGGGCTAGAGATTGGGAACGGAAAGTACTCATGTTCCACTGGGACCCACACCTGAGGAGTGGGTGATGTTTCTAATATGCTCCTGACCACAGAGTGTCCCTGTTGGCTAATTCTCATCGAGTGACTGCTGAGCTGGGAGACACAGTGGTTCCAGTCTCCGTTGTCCCTACCCTACCCCCTCCCTCTCAGCTGCCTTTTGGCATCCTGCAGTGAGGGATCTGGCTCTCTGAATGCACTCTGTGGGAAGCCTGTGCACTCAACACAGAAGTTTCTGTGCCTTATTTTTGTTAGTCACCTAAGTCCTTTGTAGGATCTAGCCTTTTGTAAAAACAAAGCTGCAGCTGAATCTGAGGATATTAAGAGCAGGGCTATGCAAAATGAAGTTGTTTAATAAAAATAATCTCTTGTTCAGATATGACTGCACATTATTTTACAGTGAAACTGTTTGCTGAATTTTAATTACTTTGCAAATCTAAAGAAGAAAATTTTGCTGGTTTGATTTTTGAAGTTGTGTGTATTTTTAATTTCAGTTAGCTTCAGTGCTTATATACTGGTTTATGATAAGTATTCTTCATTGTTATTACATTTATGTTATCTGTGTTGCCAATTTGGTTTTTTATTTTGTTTTGGTTTCCACGGAGGTATTTAATTGCTTCCCTTAAGGAAAGAATATAAATTTCATGGATGCACATGGCTTAACCTTTTGACTGTTGCAGTGTATTTCTGACAACATATTCAGGCTTATTTGAAAGTTTTGGTGTAACTGGCTGCCTGCATCAGAAAGCATTCTTCAAGTCTAATTCTTGAAATGTATTTACCTTTTCCGGGCCAATCGAATAATGAAAACGTGTTTAATTATTTCCAGCCTATCTAATGGTGCACAGTGTAATTAACTATTATGGGTATTTCCTGGCTGATTAGAGAAAACTGTACCACCAAGCTAACTGGACACAATATTATCTCTGAAGAACAACAAAGCAAGTTTATTACTTCCTGCAATTGTTATAAAAGTAGTATGAATATAGTATGTAAAACAAAATTAGGAAAGCTGTGAAGAAGATCTTCATAGCCAGATGAATTCCTAGCTGTAAGTTCATTTCAGAATCAAGTGTGTCTTTGCTTTATTTCATCCACGCTTTCTTCTTCTTAAGTGTAGCTGCCTACCAGCATGCTGGACCTCCTCTCTCCCAGCTGCCCACACTGACTTCTTTCCTTATAGATACTAGTCCCTATAGACAGTCTCTCTGACATTTGTTCCATGTTCCATGTACTTAGCTTCTGGAGTCTTACTGGTTTTTATGACTTTCGGCTATCTTGGGAGGGGAAGAGCATCTGTAGAATAAGTCCGAGAATGGATTCTTTCATGTACTAAAAGGCAAAAGAGAAACTATGCAGAGAACAACTTTTTGTTGTTCTTTTGTTTGTTTTTTTTTTGCTGTTCTTTTGTTATTGATACAAAGTACATCAATGATATCATAGTGATCATGTGGAGGATTTAAAATTGGTTTCATCATATTGGTGAAGTCAATCTTCACGTCCTGAGTTTTTACTGTCTGAAATCAGAAAATACTATTATCCTAAGCCCCATTGCATCAGGGTTTGAGAAAGTCTGACTAGCCTTCCTTGGATTCTTTCAATTCTTTGGTAATTTCATCTGAAAAAAGAGAAAGAAAGTAAGGAAGAAAGAAAGAGAGGAAGACAGAAAGAGAGAAAGAGGGGAAAAAAGGAAAGAACAAGAAGGAGAGGAAGAGAGAAAGAAAGGAAGAAAGAAACAAAGAAAGAAAGAATGAAAGAAAACTCCCCTCACCAAACACAAGTACTTCTACCTCTTTACTTTTTCCTCATTGCTCTTTCCTCATTTTTGTTATTTCAGGTTTTAAATGACCATAGTCCTCATTTTAAACAGAAAGGTAATCATGCCTGAACCCACCTAATGAAGCGTTATATTTACATTTCTTTCAAAGTACAGCCTAAATCTTTCTCTCTGGTTCTGTGCAGTATTTCAGGGCTTGACTTCTGAGACACAAAACAGAGCAGAGTCAGGAAAAACTCATCTGGGTTTAATGCCAGAGCGAAATTATTTTTAACTGTGGAAGTGAGAAAATGGCAGAAATTTTCTTGTTCAAAGAACGGCTACAAGACAGGAAAGTGAGTTGGGATTTTTTGTATGTCAGAATCCTCAAAGTAGTTAAAAGTGGCAGCTTTTGCCTTTCTCTGTTTCAGTACCCACCAATGGACTAGTTGTGACCCTCGTGGGAGGTGGCAGGTGCTACAATCACGGGTGCTTTCTCTGTGCCAGGAGGCTTGGGAGAGCAGCATTTCTCCTATAGCTCCTTAGCCGGGGATTTGGTGCCGTGGGGTTGCCTTTCATGAAGAGGAGAACAAATACTACATTAAGATACCTCCTTTAAAAGACATAATAATTGTATTTGTTTCTTTGATTATGAACATGGGTTATGGTCAGTACCTTTTCATTGATCCGAAATGTAAATGGAGTGCTAGGAGCAGGATGCACATCAAAACCAGATCATAATAGAAAAGTTCTCTATGCTAATATTAGTAATCTGTACAGTATAATCATGGGGAACTGTATCTATGTTCTACACTTTCTTCCAGGGAGTTCTGTGCAGTCATACTTGTGACAATGATGGTGCTGGGAAAAATCAGCAATGGCCTGACCTGTGGTGGGATCTGTTTATGTCTTAGAAAGTGCAGCTCTACAGGCCATAGACACAGTTAAACTGTAACCTGAGACTGCTCATATGTGCTCAGACATGAAAGGAGACTGTAAGCTCCTGAACCCTTGGCAGCAATACCATTCCCATTGATGTTATCACCAGTTAAACTATACCCACTAGGAATTAATTGTCCAAAAAGTAAAAGCCACTGTGAATGCTGTTGTTCACTGTAAATGGAAAGAGATTAAAAGCATTACAGAAAAGAAATTTCCCCCCCACATCCCAATGAATCTGCACTTATATAGATTAAATATGAAATGTTATGACATTTTCAGACTTTTACTTAAAATGGCTCATAGCTAACAAAAGGAGACACTTAATTCTGCTAGCTTTGACGCACAGCTGTTCAAATAAATTAGGCATTAGGGAGCTGACCTGCAGGACTATTTGCACATGAGCTTTTCTTTCTTTAAGGACTAATTCTGTGTTTCCCTTTCAATTTCTTGAAATTGAATTTCAAGAAGAGCTGTAGGCCTTGTGTCCTCAACACAGAGAAGATGGACAGCACAAAAACTTAGGCATAAGAGGAAAAAGACACAAAACTGAGTTTTTGGGGGTGGGGTTGTTTGTGGTTTTCTACTCCCCACAATACTTCCCTATTTACTGCAGTAAGAGGCAGCAATAATATCTTACAGTCACAGATGTCTGAGGGTACTAGTTGGTTTTAATGACCTTGATCTGCCTTAGCTGGAGCATCCACCTCTGCAGCAGTCCCAGGATCTCCATTTGAGCTCAGGTTTAGGAATTTAATCTTTTCTTGAGGTGATCTGTCTCCATCTGTCAGTCCTGCATTCTGCATGGACCTCTTGTATGGCTACGTTGTATTGTCTCCATCCCTCTTTCTGCCCCCATTGTTTTCTCATCACCATTTGGGCTTTCTGCTTGCTGTTGATGGATCTGTTGGACACTTTTACCAACACTGAGAGTGCCTGCTGTGTTTGACTCCTGTTACCCTCAGCTCACTGCTGCTGAAGGGGCAGCTGGACATTGCTGTTTGCTGATGTGCAGTACATGTATGCCATATGATCCCCATGCAGTGGTCTGCAAGACAGTGAAAACTTTGATACCTTTGCTATTATGTTCTGGGAGAAGCTTCCCTTGGGACCCTTGTTTAGTACATCACTTTTGCCTTGAACATGAAAAGAAGAATGATTTTTCTTAAGTAATCACTGATTGCATGAAAACTTAAAAATGCCACAACCTAGTTTTCAAAGTGAGCAAGAGCTGTTTCTACTGATGTCAGAGGAAGATACTGTGTTTGGCACTTATGTAACTCAATCCCCAACAGGTTAAGGTCTTGGCTCAAGCCTTGCATAGGTTTTAATAAATCCATTTTTTTCCTGATTGCTCTGCAGAATATTTTGTGCCTTTTGGAGGTAACTAACATACAGAGTAATTTGGTGTAGTCTTAACCTGTTGCTACAATGAGGGCAAGAAACAGATGATTAAGAGTTATGTATGTTAGATATATGGTAGCCAAGGGAGAAACATTTTTGCTAGAGGCACAGGATGGACTGCCTCTGATCCTGCTTCTGCCTTCACAGCAGTGAAAATGGGACAGACTTAATATGTATTTGTTGGAAGAAGGTTCACTTTGCCTGTGTAAATTCTGTTGCATCTGAATCTCTTCTCATATTAAAAGATAATTTGGAGCGGCCACCAATATATTGCATCCTAATGCATATAGACATAGGGGATGGATTTAAGTTTTTTGCATTTAATACAGTGCTGTGGTGCAAAGTAGGATAAATTTCTCACAAAACCTGTTGGGTCAATACATAACTCGAAGAAAAAGCTATGTGAACAGATATGTAAAGGGGACATGTAAAAGCTGACCATTTTACAGAAAATGTACATTTCTGGTATGTTCTTATCTGAGTTTCAGGAAGTATTTAGGACAAAGAAGATTTGATTTGATAAGTTAAAACTGTGCATATAATGGAATCATCTGAAGAAATCTGTCACATACTGTTGTTACTGAAGTCACGTTCATTAACAGAGGCTTTTCAAGTATCAGTATGTATTGATTAATGACAGTATTAGAAGGATCACCAATCACTTTGACATGCATACTGACAGACACTTTTATGCCCTCTGTGAAGGTACAAATTAAACTAAAACGCTGAAAGTAGAGATTCTGAAAGAGCAATGAAAGTAATTATTGCTGTGCCTTCTCTGCATGGTAATTGCCTTGAATTTTAAAGCTTTGGACATAACTATTTCTTGTGTGATGAGCTGGGGAGGTGGACACCAGGACCAGGCTTCTCAACAGTCAAGACACTAACCTGAGGAGGGGATATAGGACAAGAACATAGATAAAGCACCTTAGCTAATCAATAAAAGAAATAGAAAGAAGAGTTTTGTTTGATTCTACCCCTGTGCCTTTCTCCTTTTCACATCTAAGCTGAAGTCTCAGACTTTTCCACCTTTATTCAATCTTTTCCTTTGAAATAATGCTAGGGGTGTGGGGCAATGATGACTTTCCTTATATTTCTTGAACATTATGGTGAGCTAGTCTGGCTGAAACTCTGAAATGGTAAACTCACATTCAAGTTCTTTCCAGTTGACAGATATTTCGATCACTGTTGTCCAGCCTCCTGAGAGAGCAAACTGTTCAGGAGAATAGTAAATTGTCTCTCTCTTACTGCTTTCAAATTAAGTGTGTGATTTTCTGAAATCATACCTCAGCTGACATGGAGCATTTGGCTGTCAGTGATAGCTAAGTAAAATTGCCTAGATTATAGCATGCAGACAATATAATATTCACCTCTGGCCTTAAAATCTGTTGTCAAGAGCCTGTGACTGTAGGTCAATGGCTGATCTTTACTAGAGTGTTCAATGATTATGATTGCACCTTCATTGTTTTTTCCTTTCACTGTGTACACTGCATTGTTGCATTCTTTAAATTATTTTCCTAGTTTGGAACATATCATTTCATAGAACTAATGGAACTGTTCTTGAGATTTATTATTGAGCTTGGAGTCCTTTTCACATATTGATAACTTGTCAGGCATAACTGTGATGAAAGAAGATTGGTTTTTTGACCTTTTTCTTTTCAGACTTTTTTATGGATCAGATTATTTTCATGGATTATAATAATATGTACAAACTAGTAAATAGCAAGCACACTTCCTTCACCTTAGTGGCCTCTAATTATTGCCTTACTAGACAATTTATTGGACTTGTGTTTATATATTATTAGCATGCTTCCTCCCCCCCCTTATTACAAAGCACATTTATACAAGTGCTGGATGACCACTTAATTTTTTTTTTGTGTGTGTGTATATAGAAATAGCAGAAAGATGTGTGTAGGGCTTTACAGATGGCAATGATCAGTTCATGTGAAATCAGTTGTGAGGACAGTATTAGAAAGTTAAATAAGATGTTTTTTCTAGCAGTGGTATTAAAAATGAACTTCAGCTTCATTGGCAGTAAGAAGTATTTGACTGGTCTTGGGAAGGACTACAAGAACTGTAGAGAAATCTATAACTATCAGCAGTATATCAGGTATAGGTTTTAGGTCTGGTGGTAGGCTAGAGATAAGGCTGCAGCAGGCAGAGCATTGGAGATTGGGAATGTTGTGTACTATAGTACAACTCATATGTTGTTTGTTCAAACTTCCAGTTTTCTGCTAAGTACAGTTATGAAGACTCCAGATAAAGAAGTAGGCTAGGAGAAGTTGACACTTAAAACCTCTGTGGCTTCTTTCTTTTCTTCTACTCGTTATGTTCTACAGCCAGAATGTAGTATGCCATTTCTCTAGCAACAAAGGATGACATAAAAAAAAAAAAAAAAGAAAGAAAAAAGAAAATAACAAGAAACCTGTGTAGAATTTCTGTGATCCTCTCTGTGTATTTATATCTTAAAGATTTCACTTTCATGTAAAATTTCAAGCTAGCTGTCCACCCACACTGCTGGGGAGTGATGTGTGTCAAGTAAAGCATCTCCAAGCCCCAGAAGAAAATGCTATCTTTGTAAGCTTCTCTGCAAGACATCCTCCTGATAGGATAGACCCCTTTCACCCCCCTCACTTAGTCTGTAGCATTTTTCCCATCCAGTCTGCTCCTTTTCATGTTTTATTTTCTCAAGGCTTTCCCATTTCCATCCTTAACCTATGCACACATTTTCCAGATGTGTGGCAAACATTGCCTTTTCAGAACACAGTTCTAAAAACAAAAACATTCCAGGGGCTAATTTATCTCAGAACATTGATGTCTTTGTTTGAGCAGATACCAGATGAGTTCAGAAGCTTGAGGGAGGCCTCTCCTTCCAGCCTTCCTGGTAATATGAGTCAAAACACTGTGTACTCAGCATGAAGAGGAAACCTGCTTCCTCTGGCACTGGATGGGGCAGAAAAATATTTGCAGCTGAGCTGATATTAATCCTTACGATGTTTTAGTTCTTGATTTTGAGAATTTGTAATTTTATTATTTGGAAGAGTCATTCTGTAATGATTACAAGGTGTGTAATGCTTTGTATTCCACTTTACAAAAGCCTTGAGGCTGATTTCAGTGACACATTGAAAATTAGAAGTCAGAAGTGGGTCCTGTAATTCGGCCTCTCTTCTCTGATGGGTTGACCTGACCCCAGTAACAAAGTGAAGTAGTATCTATTGAGGATTCAGCAGATCACTGCCCTGGTTTATGAAGGTAAAGGCTTTTATTAAGCTGCTATTTTGTCTACTAGTGAAGGAGACAGGGAAAATTAAGGGGCTGAGATGAATGTGTAGCTAGATCTAGGCAGTGTAATGAAGTTTGTCTGAGAACATGAATACCTAGGGATACCACGAAATAAAGCTCCTAATAAAAACTCTTCTGTGTTGGAAATTTCATCTGAAACTGCAAACATTCTGGAGAATCATAGAATCATAGAATCTAAGATCATCAAGTCCAATCATCAGCCTAACACCACCATGTCTACTAAACCATGTCCTGAAGTGTCATATCTACATGTTATTTGAACACCTCTGCAGATGGTGACTCCACCACTTCCCTAGGAAGCCAGTTCCAATGCTTCACCACTCTAATTTTTTCCTAATATCCAGTCTAAACCTCCCCTGATGAAACTTGAGGACATTTCCTCTTGTCCTATCACTTGTTAATTGGGAGAAGACACCAACCCCCACCTCCCTACAGCCTCCTTTCAGGTAGTTGTAGACAGTGATAAGGTCTCACCTCAGCCTCCTCCAGATTAAATAACCTCAGTTCCCTCAGCCTCACCTCATAAGACTTGTTCTCCAGACGCTTCACCAGTTTTGTTGCACTTCTCTGGACATGCTCCAGCACCTCAATGTCCTTCTTGTAGTGAGGGGCCCAAAACTGAACCCCGTAACTGAGGTGTGGCCTCACCGATCCTGAGTACAGGGGCACGATCACTTCCCTAGTCCTTCTGGTCACACCACTTTAGATACAAGTCAGGATACTTTTGGTCTTTTGATCACCTGGATACACTGCTGGCTCATGTTCAGCTGTCTATTGACCAGCACCCCTGGGTCCTTTTCCACTGTTTAGCCTTTCCAGCCACTCTACCCCAAGTCTGTAATGTTGCATGTGGTTGTTGTGACCCAAGTGCAGGACCTGGCACTTGGCCTTGTTGTATCTTATACAATTGGCCTCAGCCCATTGATTCAGCCTGTCTAGGTCCCTCTGGATGATGGAGAGTTTGCACTACTTGAATAATGTGAGGAATTAATTTGTTAGTAATTTAGCTCCCAATTGACACACTGAATGTACTCTTTCTAACTGATACATCCTAATAGAAGCATAGTTTGAAAGCAAATGTATAGAACATTTCCTTTCAAGCAGGCTTTTCTAAATGCAAATGAAAAGTGTCAGTTTCCAAGAAATATTTTGGCAATAACAAGAGAAAAATATTAGGTAGTACAAGTATGTGCATAGGTTTCGATCCCAAACTTTACATTGTGATAAAATGGAATTGATTTTCCCTCTGCATTCATTCCTTGATCACAGCGCTGACATTGACATTAAAGTGGAGTCTTCTGTATGTAGATAGATAGGGTGAAATCTAGGCAAAATACAATATTTTCCCACTAAGTGTTTTTCTGCAAGTTGCCAACCATTCATGAGACAATAATTATCTTTATTCTCAGCTTGGATCTGGGAAGAAGCATTGTGCTCAATATATCTTACTATATCATACTATGTCACACACAAACTAGTATAGTGCTTGTTCATTTTGATTTAATTTTTATTACCTTTTTTTTTTTGCATGTGCATATGAAATAGAATGAAAATTTTGCTTTGGTTATAGACTTGCATTTATTTGGTTGCATCTCATTTGGAACTTCAGAGTTTGAACCTGACACCTACCTTTTATCTTCAGAAGTTTTTTGGTGACCGTTAGTACTGTTCATGCGTTAAATGCAGGAGATACTTGGACAGAACGCCAAGTCACAATTAGTTAGATATTAAACTACTCAAGTTTGTCTTGTCAGTTTGAAACATTGTTTCATTCCTTCCTTGCAGATGAGGGACAGTTCTACATACTGTATGCCATCAGCTAAATATGAATTAAAGGTAGTCAGTTAAAGAAAAAGTAAGAAACGCTTTATGTGATTGGATCACTAAGGACTACAAGTGAAATTATGGCAGATTGTGTCTTTGGTGGTGTAAATTATCCACTATCTTATCGATTATTGAGAATAGGTGGAAGGATAATCTAATGTCATTGCAAGATTGCTTGCAGGATTTAAACTTCGTTTTCAAGAAGACTGATTTTTCTAGCATCTGTTTAATAAATACTCATTTCTTGTTCTTTAAACAAAAACACCACTGGAGTTCCTTCAGAAAGAAGTTTCACTTAAGGATGCTTTCATTCCCAGTCATTTTAGTCATGTTCTGTCTGTGTAATTAGTTTGGGTTTTTTTCATGACTTAATTGGACTATTCACTGTCTTTCAAAGGACTAAAAGTGTAATTTCTTGGTTTAATATTCTTAAAACTGTGTTTCTTGAATGAGGTTTTCATCAGTGTTTTCAAAGCCCAAAATAAATCCACGATGAATTCCTGTAATCCCTCAAGGCCAACACGAAACAAAGCATTCACCCTTCTATTAGTTACTTTTAGAAACAGGGATAAGAAGGATCAGTTTTTTGAGAATTAATTGGGAATGTGCTACAATGTCATACAGATTAACTGGTGAGTTGATAAAAATAAGATTTTCCCTAGATTTCCTCTTCAGATCAGTTTGCACCTGAGAAGTGGATAGGATGCTGATTTGCCATTTGCTGATTTGTTTTACAGTTTAATACTTTGTAACTATTAAGGATCATCCTTTGTGGTTGTGTTCCTCTCAGCTGAAAAGGAAGAGGAAGGATGTGATCATGATTCAGAGTGAGCGAGCAGGACCATTTGAGCATTGCTTCTAACATTTCTGGCTCAACAGCTACTGTCCTTACGCATCACTTTTCTGTATGATAACTGCAAAGCTGGCTTTGACCTTTCAGCATTAAAAACATAAAACCAACAAATGTTTTGTGGAGTCTTTGGGATCTTGGACTATCAGACTGTTACTACAGTTTGAAAGTGATGCTTTCTATGCCTTTGCTTGCTGTAATTTCATTAATTATAAGCAAGGTTGGTCTTGTTTGCAGTAGAATAGGATATCTCCAGAGTTAGCAGCAGGCAATAATCCATCGTCGGGGAAAGAAGCTTAACAAAATTAGCTTCTGTCTGGTTTTCAACCTGCCTGGCAGGTTTATTGCAGAGCATCCTTGACTTTATGTACACCAGATCTTGCATCCTCAACCAGTCTGGTGTATGAATGTCTGCAAGCTGATGTCACCATGCTGATTCAGCCAGCTGGGAATGAAGGTGTATCTGTGTGGCTACGCAAACCTGGAATCCATTTCCCACGACTGCTGAGATTAGGTCAGACTGAAGGGCAGGATTTGGAAAGTGGAGTCTGTGCGTGTGCAGCAAGCACCCTGTCAAAGATGATTGTATAACTTTTACATTTTTGATATTGCAAATCTAGAAGTGCTAGGGAACCTTAGATAGCTATAAAAAATACATTTTTTTACTACATATACCATTAAGCACAGTGTCCTCTAAGACTTGAAATATTTTATCTAACTGTTATACCAATTTAATTTTAAGTTGGCTGCTTGAATAAGAAATTAAAGATGTACTAATGAATATATTTTTATGCTAAGAATGATTGATTTTAGACCTTGCCTGCTCCATTAACCTGCGACTGCATATAGCATTAATCCCGAACTTCTTCAGTTCTTGGTTTTAAAATTGAAAAATAAAACTATTTATCTTGCAGGAGAATATTGTTGGTGAGTTAGTAAATATTTCAGATGCTAAGCCAAATGTCCATCTGGAAGTATCTGAGAACTAATGTTGGATTTTTTTTAAGATCTTTTTGGCATTTTTTTGGCAAGAGTAGAAGTGATAATAGAGTTGAAGCACCATAGCCAGATTGCTCCTGGGGAAAGGGAGGAGAGGTTTGGTTTCTGTGTTGCTGCTGCTGTTGTGAATCTGCTGACATCCCTGAAATCTCATGGGGTTATTTTGAGTTTAAGGACTACAATTAAGATTAAAATCTAGTTCATCATCACACCATAGTCCTAGAGGTAGTCTCTGCGCCAGAACAGGCCCAAGGGACATTTCATCCAAACTGTGCTTTTATGAGAAGAGATAGAGAATAATTGGCTGGGCCATAAATAATTCTGTATCAACTAAAACTACTACTCCTGGAAGTGGTTTGGCATAAAGACAGATGGATATCGCTGTCACCATGATACTTACACTGACCAAGGAGTGGGCACTTTGGGTGTCTTATACAACATCCATCTCCCATGGTAAACAAGACCAGGTCCTGATTGAGAAAATGGGAGCCCAGTTAGCATTGTCTTTGTTCAGTTGTATTGGACAAGCTATGTCTTTCATTGTTCCTTAATACTTTCTTATTCTTCATTTCATCAATAAGTCAAGTAATTCCTATCTGTCACTCTTAGGAAAAATGATGGATTTAATTTTAGGACTTTTCAGAAAAACATCAATATCCCATTTTCCACTAGAAAATACTGTTTTTCACTAAGTACAACTTTCTTTGAGAGTGTCTGAAACTTTATTTTTAACTGTTTTTACAGGCAAGAATCTAGGTAGAAGCAAGCAGCTGATAAATATGGGATCTGAAAACGTTTAGGCATATGCAAGTTTGGCAGGAAACGTAGATAATATAGACCATAAATGGAGTCAAAACACACATGTTGTTGCTAAAAAGTGAATGTCAGATCAGGCATATGAACAAAGCTGTAGTTTGGAAAACACAAGCTAAATTATAAGGATTAGGTATTCAGACTTTTGAGGTCATTGCTTCAGTGATTGCTAGCATGAAGAGAGCTAAGAAAACAGTTTAGGAGATAACTTACAATACTGGGATAAACCAGCAGTGTTTCTATGTTACATCATAGAAGATGAGGGGGACTATGCCAACAGTTTTTAAAGACATAAAAGTTTGCTGAGAATGAGGGTGTAATCTGTTGTTTGTTTACATTGTGGGTGGAGCAAGAAGTAATGGGCTTAAAGGGCACAAAGAAATTCCTCCTGAGGTCTCTTTTAGCCCCTCTTTTCTATGATGTTATAGTAGTATAAATATTCTAAACTACGTTAAATGGAGTTGAAAATGGAGTCTTCTTTCAGATTAATGTGAGAAATCAAAGATGCTGATGAAAACAAAAACAAAACAACACAACCCACCCTAAACACTGAATAACACCACTAAAACAGCAACAAGAAAACCTCCTAGGGAATTGAAACTATGTGGTCTGGGAACTTTGAAAAACAATGTTTTGAGTGGGGAGGTGAATGTATTTGTGGGAGGAATCATGGAACTCAGTTCAGAGAAGAAAAAAAACAAAACAAAAAAACCCAAGACTGTCCGGAGATGAACCCACAGGAAAAGGGTGAAAGTTTCTGAATTGAGACCCAGTTCAAAGACCTGAAAAAGGGGTGAAGCTACTGTTGATTGCCTTGTTATGTTTGCATAGGAAAAATTCCCTCCCTTGTTTAAGAAATCAACAGTAAAAGCCTAGTTCTATTGATATGATCTTTCTAACTTTATAAAATCTTAAAAATGTGCAAGATGTACTTTATTTGTAATTACTCTGGTCAATAAAAAGTATAACTTGACTATTAAAATATTCAGAAATTATTTTAGTCCTGACTTGGAACTGGAAGAAAGCTTGAAGATCGTCTAGTTCCAACACCCCTAATGGGCAGGGACACCTCCCACTAGATGAGGCTGTTCGATTTCCTCAGGTGATCATGAACCTGGTGAAGACTGAGGCAAAAACGTTGTTGAGTAACTCAGCCTTCTCTTCTTCAAGCTGAAAGAGGGTAGATTTAGATTAGATATTAGGAAGAAATTATTTACTGTGAGAGTGGTGAGGTACTGGAACATGTTGTCTGGAGAAGTCATGGCTGCCCCATCCCTGGAGCAGTTCAAGGCCAGGCTGGATGGGGCTTTGAGCAACCTGATCTAGGGGAAGGTGTCCACACCTGTGACAGAGGGGTTGGATCTACTTGATCTTTAAGGTCCCTTCCAACCCAAACCATTTTGTGATTCTATGATTCTATGATTTGTCTGGTTTTGAGAATAAAGTTTTTATATGTGCTTTTAAACATGAGTAATCAAATCTCATTCTTCAGGGCATTGCTTGATCACTTTTTTGTCACAAAAATGCCATTGTAGTGTAGCTTTCTGGAAAACATTATACAACTGATTTTTTACTTCATCACTCTGACTAGTAGTCAGTAGAATAATAGTTAGAAATCCTTTTTTTATAAACAAATGGGCTTTATTCAATACAAAGTAGCCTCAGTAGACAAATACTTGGTCACTGGCAGTTTTAGACACAGATAGACATGGCTATCAACGTTACCTTGTTGTTCTCAGAGAGAAAAGAGTATCTGTGAAATTAAAATTAGGAAAAAGTCTGATGATGTCATTTCCAGTTGAAGCTAGTATTAATATGCATTTCATTTCTCGGGGTAAATAAACACACTAACAAAAAAGGAGTGTTTCCAACCAAAAATACTCGACATTAAATCCTTAACAAATACATAAATGATAATGTCAGTGTAGTGTTTCCAATTCGGAATTCCTAATTAAGAGCAGAGTGATGACCTGTATGATATGGATATACCATTTGTCAGTAAGATCATATCACCCATGTTTAGAATTATAATACTCTTTTTATGATGGCTATAAAATGATTTTGATCATGACAGTAAATTATCTTTTTAGGTAATATTAACTTATTTTTCTATAAAATTAGCCCTAAACTAGCAAGTCTGTAAAAGATCCTAAAATGCTAAATTATTATTAAGACATTTTATAACCATTTATTTCACACTGCATTTTTTTTTTAGCACATATTAGGAAAGATCATATTTTGCTTCTTTGCTAGCATTGTCGGAATGAGTTCTATAATTTTTCTTTATGGGTATAAGAATTGTCTTAGTGGAACTGTCTTAGCGGAACTATCAGTCCTAGAGCTATGTCTCCTGCTATGGGTAATAGTGGAAATTGGAAGTTTAATGTGCTCCCTTCCACACCTACTCTCACAATCCACCTAATTCAAATATTTCATCATGGTAAGATGTGTCCTTCTGACCACTTTTCATACTTTGGGACATGCTTATTGACAAGCCTTGTCGTTATACCTGTAGGTACCATTAAATGTTGATTTTTGTATTAATAAATATATAAAACCTTTCAAGAATACACCCCAGTGATGTTTTGGGACAGTGAATTCCACAGTTTAATTATATATTATGCTTATGTCTGTAACTGAGGCTGTTTAAAATTTGCTCACAATTTGCTTTTGGGAGCAAAAACCTTTTTTTGGTACTGAACCAATGAGTAAAAAAAATAAGTACAAGAGAAGACCATAAACAATTAAAAACACATGCAGTGCCAGCCTCAACTCCTTGTCCCAGTTGGGTTTCAATATATTCTGGTTTTCAAAGACATTGAGATTGAGATTTCTCTTGAGACTTAACAATGACTGAAAGAGCCTGTTCTAGGAATAAGTACTGAAGAAAGGTTTTGAAGTTCAGAGTAAGACAGACCTATCTTCATAAATATTGGATGG
The DNA here is from genome assembly GCF_032191515.1 of Phaenicophaeus curvirostris. Taxonomy (NCBI): domain Eukaryota; kingdom Metazoa; phylum Chordata; class Aves; order Cuculiformes; family Cuculidae; genus Phaenicophaeus; species Phaenicophaeus curvirostris. The sequence goes on along the minus strand of NC_091396.1, from coordinate 49,054,010 downwards.
AGAAATGGATATCTCATAATCATGTGGGAAACCCTACAATTTAGATTATTTTCTCCACATGTTGTTAGTTGTATCTCATTTTGAAATAGTCTTGCAGAGGTTCTTATTCCGAGCAGCTTTGCTGGCCTTATAGCACCTTGATGCTGCAGTTGAGCTTGTTTGGCAAGGGAATTCTTCCATCTGGTTAATTGCTACCAACTGGTAGACTTTGCCATCAGATATAACTCTTGATGTCCATTGGCAAATTTTGCTGTAGAGCAAGCCTATTCCTTGTTGGTGTCCAAGTTAGCTGGGACTTCTTCCTTGTGTGTGTGATTGTATTTAATTGTTTAAGTGTAGATTTTACATTTTGATGCCTCCTTGACTGGGTTCCTGTTTCGGTGCTCAGGAAATTCCTCCTCAATCTTTGTGGATTTGCCAAATAAGCCACTCTCACCTGATGCAGGTAAATGGCATCTCCCTCTCTCTGCTCTCAGTGAGGATCATGTTGTTGCCCAGATACGTGCGCATGAGTAAAAAGTCCCTTGCCATTGTTGATGCAACAAGGGTGCAAATCGTACAAGCAATATCAGCCTGGTCTGGTAAAAGATGTCCTTGCCCATGGCAGGGGCTTGGAACAGTATGATCTTTAACATCCTTTTCAACCCAAATAATTCTATATTTCTATGATTCTATGAATTACTTCAAGAAATTCATTTCTATGGCTGACATTGTAAAGTATTAGAATAGAATTATAGATGCTTTAAGGTAACAGCTACCAGTTAGTCATAGAGATAAGATCAACAGTAATCATAGTAATTTATGTTTAAATATAACTTATCTTTAAAAAAAATATTCCAATGCCAAAAAAAATATAATAAATAAAACTATAGATAATTTCTGTTTTCAGTGTGTGTCTTCAGTCAGTAAGTCTTTTACTTTTCTCTAATTAGTAATTTTGTATTTTTTTTCTTAAGATCCCTAAACACCACACCTTCTTTTTGATGAGCAAAATGTATGGACCTCTCTTTGCATCCCCTCACTACAATTTTTTTAGCCCCTTCTGTATCTTTTCCTCTAGGTCCTGTATAAATAGTAGATCTTTATATAGTTTAATATCAAACTTACCAATTCCTTTCTGGGGGGAGAATCTTCAAATTTACTTGCCACTCATATTTTCTAGAATTTAACTATATCATCTTCCTGTAGCATTATCATGATTTGAGAAGTGTGTCCACGTCCTTTATTTGCCTAGACAACTGAGTGGAAAGCATCAGAATCATGCCATAAGGAATTTAATCGTGTACCGTGCTCGAGCAGATTGGGACCCAGAATTTGACTGCACTTATGAATGTTGCTGTAATATAAATAATGTTTAGTAAGTCATACCTGGCTCCCAAATCTGCAATCTTGTAAAAAAAGCAAAATATTTTTGTCTGGTGATTTTCCACTTGATGAGCCCTTTCTGTAGATCATAAAGATCTTTTTCATATAGGAAAAATATCATAATTTCTCAGGCTTTATTTCTTTAAACAGCTGTTTGCCTTTGTTTCCAATTCCAATCAGGTACTATGTCTTGAACTTATGACTAATTTTTCTTAGTTTTTCTTTCACTCCTTTTTCTCTGACATGAGGGAGAAATTAGGAAAAAATATACTGCTCATGACTATTAAGCAATTTGAAAATGCACACTCTATTGCAAAATCACCCTGAAACTAAAAGTATTTCAGGAGACATGTAGAAGTGTTTGTGATTCAAGTGTCTGCCTCTTTCCTTCAAAGAATTAAAAGAAACAGACTGACTAACGAGTAGGTGTAGCTTAGTCACAAAATCTTACGTGTTGCAATCTTAACTCTAGACTATTATTCCACTGTCTTTTTCATTAGTGCTATCAACTCCCCCGCATAGCAGGATTTAGAAGCAAACTATATCTCGTAGAGAATTTTCAAAACAAATATGTTCTTTTCATTGAAGTGTCAAAGTTGAAGAGTTTATAATACCACAATGATCCTTAAAAATATAATGTGAAATAATAAAAAGATGGTGTTTATTTTCACTTATGGAGCTCCTACCTCAGTTAAAATTAATTGTCTTATTTGATTTTCTTCCCATCCTCTGAACAAATTCTGTGAGATTTGACACCAAAGTAGTGTAGGTGAAAATTGTATTTCCTGGTGGAATTGTCATGAGAAATTTTACTTTGGAAACATTACTGTGCTAGAAAGCCAAAAGTAATATGCTCTACTAGAATATTTGAGTTTGCTTTCATTTTTATACAACTAGTAACCCTTTTTCTATGGTCTTGTGTGTCGTATACAGAGATGTTCACGCCCAAAAAGGGGATTATGTGTCCCAGAACATATCTGGAAGATGTCACAGAAGGACACTTGAGTTTTATGGAAGCATGAGTAGCTCAATAGAGGTAATTGACATAATGGATTTCTGAAAAACAATAGAGAATTTTATATGTAATTCAAGAATAATTGTCTTTTAAATCAATATTTAAGCTCTAGCTACAACATTCAAAATGAGTGAGATGTTGATATGACAAGTTTGAGTCATGAGATTAAAATACTTTTTTCAGATTGGATAACTGAAGCACAAAAGTGTCAGAATGTGCTTCTAGAAAAAAATGAGTCTACTAAACTGTTTAAATCAGCTTTGAGTTAAGCCTTTTCATGATCTTGGTGGGCATGCTCAGTATTCTTCTGAGTTATTCAGACTTATGGAAAAAATGTCTGTCCCACAGCTGGAGATAGAATTTTTCATGAGGAGGAAACAAACAGTTATTTTCTGCCCTGATGGGCTTTCCTGAACTTTGTTTTATTTTGTTGAGCATATGAGAAATCAAAACAATCAAATAGGCCTCAGGTCTCAAAATATTAAATAGAATCAATATCATAAAAGATCTTGGTTGTCACTTCCAAAGCCCTGTTTAGCATATGCCTGGTTGAATTTAAGGACTGAAAAGGCTGGGAAACACAAATAAATCTCCATAGCTTTGCCAGTTTTGGAGCGGCCCTAGTTCAATAAATATTAGAAAACTAGAATTAAAATAGTTGTAACCAATGTTAACCCACAACTGTTTTGAAGACATCTATATCTCTGACTTTTAAAAGGAGTCAAACAAAATTTAACCAGGAAAACACAATGCTGAGTTTTTAATCACTCCACATACATTATGCTATGCAGCTCTTGGGAAGCTTTAGGAGTTCCTAGTGGTGACTAAGACTGATAAAGCACCATGAAATAGGCTATGGGATTCCTAATAGGATGTGGGATACTTTGATTGCAAACTGCCAGGTGAAATTCAGTCTATGTCCTTTGTGACTGTTTGTCATATCATGCAGTAGTGGTTAAGTGTCTACTGCGTAGGAAATTAATTGCTGCCTTTCGATTAAATACATTTCCAGTGAGTGGACAAGGGTCACAACTGGCGAGGTTTTTAGACTCTGCAGCTTAGAAAACTAAGAATGAATGAGGCATCCTGGCTTATTAAATCCAATCCCATACTTCTGTAAACCATCTGTATCTTAATATTTATTGTGCAAGCCAATCAAATTCCCTATTAAATATACTTTTCTTTTTTTGCTCGGCCGAAGAGGCATTTTTATAGAAGAACAGTTGGATAGTGAGAACATGATGCAGATGGCTGTTGACCATTACAAATCTAGTCACATGATAAATTTGTTCTGTGTATAAACTGATTTCTCTATCAGCTCAATCTTTTACTTGAATAACTCTTAATCCTCCTTAGCGCATAACTCATTGCTCTATACATGGCAAAAATGTTTTCCTCAAAACTCTTTTTTGATGGAATATAAAAGTGAAATTCTTTTAATTTTCCATGTCTTGTCATTCTTTCAATCATCTCAGATTTCTACTTAGTCTTTCTGAAAACTTGTGATAATAATACGTACCTTGTTTTCTAGATGAGATCCTAGTGCCTTCTGTTTCTTTATTGGGAACATTGCTTAATATTCAATAAAAATAATTTTTTTCCTAAGGTATCAACATATAGCTTGCTTTCAGCCTCTAATTCTCACTAGTTTATTTTAAAGGTTCTTATCTGCTGTGATAGTGATGTTAAGAACTTTCTATTTCAGCACAGACAGCCTTGAGCCAGTCTGAAGTAAGATTTACTCCATGACCTTGCATTTCCTTCTGTTGAAATACAACAAATTAAGTTTTTGATGGAGTTCCCAAGGTCATCCAGTCCTTTTGTGTCTCATTCTGATCCTTATTTAGAGAAAAAATATTTACCTATTATTCAATATTGGGAGTATCTGTGTAAGTGACAACTTTTATGACAGGGATCTTTTTAACAGCCTAAGGTAGTGATTGTTGATCTTTCTTTCATACATATAAACTTGTGCATGGCTTAATTATAAACTCATCAGTAAAGCTATTTCAATATCATAATCAATGTATTCATCTGGAATGAATTCAGGCATCACTGTATATAGTGAAGCACATACATAACCATTTAAGTCAGTATATATACACATATACATTGTATATATAGTTGTTTTTTACTTCTTGCTTTCCCAGCTGTAAGCTTCCCCTTGTCAGTTTCTGTCTTTAGATTACATCTTGGGTAATATACTTGGCATATAGCTGCGCCCTTTGGTCCATAGTAAATTTTTAAGAGTTGTAAAGTATTTGACTGGTTTTCACAATACATTTAGACCAGTGAACCTAAAGAACACAAAACCAGCCTTGCCACATAGTAAAATACTTAATAATTAATTTTAGATGTAAATATACTTTGGGACAATAATGCTGTATTGATTTATAGGGTGATTTACTTTGCTGAATATGATTAAGAGAGGATGTTAGCCCTAAACTATTTAATGTTTGTCCCACTGAATTAGAAAACAAACTTCAATCCAAGTTGGTGAAGAAAACGTCAAAGTATATGTAGTGATAATTAACGTAGTAGTTGTAATAAAGGGAATAAGTCAGTGACACAGGCTTAATCTACTGGTAAGCTGGATATAGAAAAACATTATGTAGTTGCCAAATGTAGAATCTTTCTTATAGGAAAAAGATAATTAGATTATATTATCAGAATAGAGGGATCTTTTATGTCAAAGAATGAGGTTCAAGTCTGTGTAGAATGGAAAATGCTTATATTACAATACAATTTCCTATAACTTACAGGGCATCTGTGTGATATCATCCCTGAACACCTAGAGATAAATCAAAAGAAGTTATTCGAAAAAAATGACAGGAATGATAAACCACTGACCTTGAAGCTGTGGGCCCACTGCTAAATCAGATGGGTGCCCTCGTGAAGGAGGATGCAAAGAAGGCAGAGTTGTTGAATGCCTTCTTTGTTTCAGTCTTCAGTGCTAAGGCCAGCCCTCAGGAATCCCAGACCCTGGAGGAAAGAGACAAAGTCTGGTGAAAGGAAGACTCTCCCTTGGTCAAGGTGGATTTGGTAATGGATCAGCTAAGCAAACTGGACACCCATTAATCCCTGGGCCCTGATGGCATGCATCCACGAGTACTGAGGGAGCTGGCAGATGATATTGCTAAACTGCTCTCTGTCATCTTTGAAAGATTGTGGAGAGCAGAAGAGGTGCCTGAGTACTGAAGAAAATCTAATATCACTCCAACCTTCAAAAAGAGCAATAAGGAGGACCTCAGAAACTACATACCAGTCAGACTCGCCTCCATCCCCAGAAAAGTGATGGAACAGCTCATCCTGGATGTCATCTCCAGGCATCTGGAAGAAAAGAAATATTGCGAGTGGTAGATGTGATCACTAAGGGTAAGTCATGCTTGACCAGTCTGATAGTCTTCTACAATGTCATGAATGGCTGGATAGATGAGAGTAGAGCCTTGGATGTTGTCTATCTTGACTCTAGCAATTCTTTTGACATTCTGCCATGGGTAAGCTTAGGAAGTGTGGGTTACATGAGTGGAAAGTGAGATGTATTGAGAACTGGGTGGATGACAATGCTCGGAAGGTTGTCATTGGCAATGCAGAGTCTGGTTGGACGACAATGGCTCATGATGTTCCCCAAGGGTCCGTACTTGTCCCATTCTTGTTCAACATATTCATCAATGACCTAGATGAGGTAACAAGCAGGTTTGCTGATGGCAGAAAACTAGGAGGAGTGGCTGAGGCACCAGAAGGCTGTGCTGCCATTCAGTGAGACCTGGACAGGCTGGAAAGCTGGGCGAAGAGGAACCTAATGAAATTTAACAAAGGCAAGTATAGGGTTCTGCACGCCAGGAGGAATAAACCCATATACCTGTACAGATTAAGGGTTGACCAGCTGGAAAGCAGCTCTGCACAGAAGGACCTGGAACTCCTGGTAGACAACAAATTGATGATGAGCCAGCAATGTGTCCTTGTGGCCAAGAAGGCCAATGGTATCCTGGAATGCATGCAGAAATGTGTAGCAAGCAGGTCGAGGAATGTTTTCCTCCCCCTCTACTCTGCACTTGTGAGGTCACATCTACTGTATTCAGTCCTGGGCTCCCCAGTTCAAGAAAGACAAGGAAGTGCTGGAGATAGTCCAGCAGAGGGACATGAAGATGATTGGGGGACTGGAACATTTCTCTTGTGATGAGAGGCTGAGTCAGTTTAGTCTGTTTAGCCTGGAAAAAAAGAAGACTGAGAGGGGACCTTATAAATGCTTACAAGTATCTAAGGGCAAGAGTCAAGAGGATGGGGCCAGATTCTTCTCAACAGTCCCCAGCAACAGGAAAAGAGGTGACAGGGACAAACTGTAACACAGGAAGTTCCACCTGTACCTGAGGAAAAACTTTGCTGTGATGGTGACACAGTACTGGAACAGGCTGCCCCAGGAGGTTGTGGAGCCTCCTTCTCTGGAGATATTCAAAACCCATCTGGTCAGCTTCCTGTCCAACCTACTGTAGCCAAACCTGCTTTAGCAGGGAAGTTGTACTAGATGATCTCTGCAGGTCCCTTCCAGCCTAGACCTTCCCAGTAAAATCATGGATGAAGTTTATTAAAAAAGTCCTCCCCTTAGCTGTTACTTATAAAGGCCTAAGAACATTTAAAGCAGGAGGATAAGACATAAGTGTCTAATCATATCATTCTATGATTCTATGTTTCTAAACTTGATTTCCTTGAAGATTATCTGGATAATATTATGAGGGGATATTTCTTACTCTCCACCTTTCTGTTGGAGAGATTTTTGCCAAAGCTGACAGAATAGATCACAAATCAGTGTTTTGTTAAGATCCAGCTAGAAGACTGAAAACAGAAGTTCCAGACTCCTGAATGCTGGCATGGACTGCGGTAGGATTTATGGTGAACTTGCTATTACTTGGTCATCCAGAGAACACAGAATACTAAAACTCAGTCAATTCTATTTGGTCTCAAAATAAAGTTAACACACGAAGAAAAAAATTATCAGAGGGATGATTTTAAATATGTACATATATATGTACTGCACAGCATAGCAGAAACAAAATTAACCACCATCCAAAAATAGTATTGTTTTTTCGTTAAGTAACAAAACAACAAATCATATTTAAGAAAGGCATTGGGCATTTGTATGTGCAGTAGTACCTTGGCAGGTAAAAGGAAGCTTGCTCTGCTCCCAGAAACTCAGATGGAAGGTGATTGAAACATGAGGTCTCATCCCCCAAACCAAGAGGAGTAGAATCATCATTTCAAGAATGTGGAAAAGCAAGCTGAAAAGTGGCACCTAGCCAGAGACTGTAAAGGAAATCCTTGAAACCAATCAGCTGAATATGTGCTTAGGGCCAAAAAGACAAAGAGAATCTGTGGATGTTCAAAGAGAAAAAAAAAAAGCAACTTTGAAAAATTTTCTGTAGGGAAAGAAAAACATGCAGCTTGCTAATCACCATAGTAAACAGGGAGTTAAGGCTCAGGTTTTTTCTCTTTTTTTTTTTTTTTTGCTTAGATCTGTATGAGTAATATGTTCCAATTTAAATTTCATAAATACACTCTCACTGACAAGTCAAGTGCTTGATATATCTGAAAATACTTCACTTATCTGAAGTCTAACATGAACTTTGTACCTCACTATCAGGTTGTTCTTTATAGAAAAATTTATACTGTGTGCTGACTGGATCTCTTTCAGCACTCACATTATGTAGTCATTTACACTTGTGAAAAGCAGCACACTAAAACATTGGTTTGTTTTACACCCATATCACAATCGTTGTTTGTATGGATGACTACTTAAGATTCAAGGCAAGTTAGAACTGGGACACTCACAAGCCTTTTTGTCCTGCTCATCTGAATAAGTTTATTCCCCCAAGGCTACAGAAATGTTCAAGAAGTTAAGTGTTCACTCAGAACAGAAGTTCTGTAGGCTGCGTGGGGGAAGAAACTACCAAGAAATGTTTCGTATCAAATTTACACCCAACAGAGTGAGGATGAGTAATTGTTAGGTGAGAAGTTGCTGTAACTTTGTGTTAGCAGCTCTGAGTTGAGCTACAAGATATTACCTAAGACTCAATGGAGAGCTGACTAAGTGACTCAGAAAATTAGTAAGGCTTATACAATCATTTCTAGGTAAAAAGCTTATATATGTTGAATTTTCTTGTTGCAAGTCGTCACTAGTTGATGACTATTCTGTGGTCTCTGAATTGTTATTCTGTATTTATTTTAGTGGATGGATCACTTAAAGTAACTGCCAAGACAGGCCTTATTTAGGATAGCTGCTTATTACTGCAGTAGAAACTAAGACCTGAGTGGTCATGAAGGATATAACTGCTCTATCCACCCTAGAAGCTGTTCCTTCAAAGCAGAAATGAGATGTGTATGCTGTAATATAGAAAAGGTACTGAAGAGTTTGAAACTGTCTGAGACAACTGAACTGCTTAGTCTGATACTCACTATAAGAAATTTAAATTAACCAGATTTTCCCTGAATTGACCTTGGTATCTTGTATAAGTGACAACTGGAAAGACATTCAGAACCAGAATCACCCTTGTAATCTGTCTTCTCTCCCATTTGGCTACTAGAAAAATGAAGGCTCTTTATTTTGATTACATTATTAAAATGCTTGAAGCTGGATGACTCAGGTCTGTCTGAACCTGAAGAATCATGTTATTTCCTTTAGGTGCTTGCCTCCAAATCAAATTTCTTCCAATTTTGTTTTTTTTCTTTTCACTTTCTCTCTTAGAATTGTGTGCTTTATTTCTAATTGGAATTTGCCTGACCTTGCTTATTGTCATTAGTTATGATTGTCTTTCCCTAAGAATTTGGATAGGTCTTTATTATCAAGTATTGCCTTCCTGTGAAAGTTAATATGTATCATATGTCGGTTAATTGAACAACTGTAAATGTTAATGATCCGTCAATGAAGAAAATGTGTTATGGTTTAACCCCAGCCAGCAACTGAGCCCTACACAGCCGCTTGCCTACAGTCCCCCTGGTGGGATGGGGGAGAGAATCAGAAAAGTAGAAGTGAGAAAACTTGTGGGCTGAGAAAAAGATAGTTTAATAAGTAAAGCAAAAGCTGAGCATGCAATTAAAGCAAAATAAGGAATTAATTCACTACTTCCTATTGGCAGGCAAGTGTCTAGCTATCACCAGGAAAGCAGGGCTCCATCACATGTAATGGTGATGGAAAACAAAATACCATAACTCTGAAGTCCCTCTCTTCCTTCTCATTCTCCTAGTTTTATGTGCTAAGCATGACATTGTATGTATGGAATATCCCTTTCGTTAGTTGGGTTCAGCTGTCCCAAATTCTTGTGCATCTTCAGCCTGTGTGCTGGTGTGGCAGTGTGAGGGGTAGAAAAGGCCTTAATGCTGTGTGTGCATTGCTCAAAAATAATTAAAACATCCTTGTGTTATCAATACTGTTTTCAGCATAAATCTAAACCACAGCACCATACAAGCTACTGTGAAGAAAATTAGCTCTATCCCAGCCAAACACAATATGCTGTACTTGAATTAGAAGTAAACAATAACACTGACTTTTAAATGCTGAGCATTCTTTATGCTCTGAAATTGTCTCATATGTTTAGAAGAACATGTCTAAGGATGCTGGGTATCTATGAATAAATAAAAAATAGCAAATCACTGATACTTTTTATACAGCAGTCCTCATTTCTGTTACTGTGTCTGAAAATCATTGACTAGATGTGAGTGTTAAAGTGCAAGAATTAGGTGTTTGAGATAATTTTAATATCAGTTTTATTAGATGCTGAAAACCCAGAAAAATGTGTTCTTTTTACACAACTTTTTTGGGGTTTGAAGTGCTGTCCATTACTATATCTGTTTCTCATATTCTCACAGCTGTGGAAGAGTTGTTTTTATTCCATAGAATGGTTACGTCTGCTAACTAAATTCACAGCTGAGCTAGACGATATTTCCCTTGCAGTGCCTTGCAATACATATGAAGAAATTCTGAGATCCATTTTTGTTGTTTAATGTGGTTGGAAACCCACCTGTGCTGATTTTTAAGTGCCTCATTAATAGTCCTCAGAGGCCTAATTTCAGACACATACTTCATTTCTGTGGAAAATCTGAAAAGGGCACAAAAAAAAAATCTCAAAAACGTGGAAGCATAGAATGGTTTGGGTTGGAAGGGACTTTAAAGATTATCTAATTCCAACCCATCTGGCATGGGCAGGGACACCTTCCACTACAGCAAGCTGCTCAAAGCTTTATCTAACCTGGCATTGAACACCTCCAGGGATGGGGCAGCCATGATTTCTCCAGACAAAATATTCCAGTACCTCACCACCCTCACAGTAAATAATTTCTTCCTGACATCTAATCTGAATCTACCCTCTTTCAGTTTAAAAACATTAATCATTGTTCTATTACTACACTCCCTGTTAAAGAGCCCCTCTCCAGCTTTCCTGTAGGTCCTCTTGAAGTACTAGACGGCTGCTATGTGGTCTGCCCGGAGCCTTCTCTTCTCTCGGCTGAACCAGGCTAACTCTCTCAGCCTGTCCTTGTATGGGAGGTGCTCCAGCCCTTGGATCATCTTTGTGACTCTACTCTGGACTCACTCCAACAGGTCTGTGTCCTTCCCGTGCTGAGATCTCCAGAAGTGAATGGACTACTCCGTGTGAGATCTCACAAGAGCAGAGTAGAGGGGGAGAATCACCTCCCTCAACCTGCTTTTTCACGCTTCTTTCGATGAAGCCCAGGATATGGTTGGCTTTCAGGGCTGTAATCACACATCGCTGGCCCATGTTGAGCTTCTTATCCACCAGCACCCCTAAGTCCTTCTCTTTGGGCTACTCTCAATTTATTCTCCACCCAGCCTGTATTTGTGCTTGGGATTGCCCCCACCCAGGTGCAGGACCTTGCAGTTGGTCTTGTTGAATTTAGTGAGATTCGCATGGGCCCAACTCTAAAGCACGTCATGTTGCCTCTGGATGGCATCCCTTCACTCCAGCATGTTGACCACACCACACAGCTCAGTGTCATCAGCAAGCTTGCTGAGGGTGCCCTCAATGCCACTGTCCATGTATCCAACTAAGATCTTAAGCAACACCAGTCCCAAAACTGCCCCCTGAGGAATGCCACTCGTTACCAGTCTCCACTTACACATTGAGCTTTTGCTCACAACTCTGACTTTTATGATTCTATGAGTTTGACCATCCAGCGAATTTGTTATCCACCAGATGGTCGTCCTGTCAAATCCTTGTCTCTCTAATTCAGAGACAAGAATGTCATGCAGAACAGTGTCAAACGCTTTGCACGTGTCCAGGTAGATGTCAGTCATTCTTCCCTTATCCTGGGGCTGTGGCCCCATTTTCTTTATTCCATCATGAATTTTAAATAATACTTTTTGGTGTCAGGTTCCCCCAAGTATGTTACAACATGTAGAAGAGCATGAAGATCAGACTTAGGTTTAGAATTAGAGTTGCCCCTGAGCATAGTTGTCTCCATGGAGAGTCGGCCCCAGAGAGTTTTCTTAGACTTCTTTTGGATGCTTTTGACAGTGGCTTCTCTGATATAGATGCATAGGCCAAGGAAAATGCCCAAAGACCATAACTTAGCTTTACAAAAATGCTCAGTAACAGAATTTTTCTTACTTTTGAAACATAGTGAATGCAGAAAACTATAGACAATCAATGGAGTCTGTAACTTGTTTGATTCAGCACATGTTTAAATTTAATTAAAAATCTAAATGCTTTTCTAAATAATGATGTTTTTTCTAGTTTTAGCTGCAATGAATGGTGTGGATTTTCCTTCCCCCAAATGTATTATTTGAACCTCTTTATTTTTCATTTTTCATCAAGATGTACTTAAATCAAAGAAACTATAAACATCTTCTTCATAGAATAAGATTTTTATATTCAGAATATTTAAAGTTGGGGTTTTTTTACATGCTTTATTCCTCTCAGTTTTGTTCCATTAATACCAGTTTTCCAGACCTTAAAATAAGAAGTAGGCTAGACTGTAAATTCTTATGCATAGCCTTAACAGCTATGTATACGGTCTAGAACTTTCAGAATCTAGACCTTTAGCCTAATAATGTGCAGGTGTGTGGAAGTTATGTAGAATGTCATATTTCAATTTTCTTATGTCATCCCTTAGAAAACCTATGCATGTGGAGGTTCCCTGTGAAAGATTATCATTAGTAAAATAGTTAGTTACTAGATCACACATCAAGAGGTGTTTCTTACTACTGTTGTTACATATTTAAAATGATGTTAAGTGAAGACAACTTATCCCTTGCAATTCTGCCTCATCCGAATATGTTTTTTGTTAGACCCATAACTAATCGAAAATGTAAGACAGCTTTGTATGTATGTTAATTTATTTGGTTCTAATACTAGACCATTAATTCAAGAACAGTTTCCATAAAGCTTCAGGGCCCCATAGCACATGACAACTGTCTGTGTCACTGTTTGTGGCTGCTGTGAACCCCACATACCTGGAGACATATCTATTATCCTCTGGCATAAAAGGCGGCACACAGGTTGCGACAGAAGCATCTCCAGATAAAAATGTGAATATTTAGAATATATGGAAGATATCTTTCTTTTCCCTGAATGTTTTGTACACACATGCTAAGGTGTGTTTACAGCAGTCAAAATCCTCAGACCTAATTTACACTTGGTTTGAAAACAACTAATAAATGATCAGACAGGAAACTCTACCCTGCTGTCACAAGAATGTGTTGCTCACATGTCTTCATTTAGGGAGCTCTTTTGCCTAGAGGCAACAATCTAGTTTCACACTTTTAGTAGTATACAGTGAGGTTTAAATAGTCCACCATTTCTTACGTATCATTTAGCTTCTCTGTGAGCAATGTTGACCTCCTTGGTAGAGTGGGAACATCCTCAAATTTACTACACTTCTGAAATGATGTGGTTAGTAGAACAGATAATTGAGAACTGCTATATATACACACTGCTGAAATGAATGCACAAGGTGTCACTTGTTTTCTTTTGCATTTTTATGAAAGCGATGAAACAATTTCAACCTGAAAAGAAACCAAACAACTGCAAACTCACCCACACCTCTGTGACTTGAAAAGTTACATTGTACTTGATGTTTTGACTTCTTTATGAATCATTTTGTCTTTCTGAGGTTTAGTGTGCTTCAGTTCATAGCACTGGCACTCTTATGAAATTGCCCATTTCATTTAAGCAATGCAGATATGACTTCTTCCTGTTTAAGAGGGAAGAAATATTTTTTTCCCCCGAATTTTTAGTCCTTAAAAGTCCAATTTTTTTTGTCTTATTACTGAAAAGATGTATTATTTAGAGGCGAGGTTTTTTTTTCTATTTTCTTTGAGAACTTCATAAAAAGTAATTTTTGAGTTAAGGAGAAGGAAAGAAAGATCCTGTCATTTGGAAAAGACAGGCTTTTCAGATGAGAAGCAGATCTTACCAAGGGCATGTTCCATTTGGCTTGTTTCCTAGGTATGAGATGAAACAAGTCATGTTGCTTCAGGCAGATGAAAGCTGGGAAGAAGATGGAAGTTGGTTCTGACCTCAGTTCCTGCTTGTCAAGAATGTGTGATTTGTTCTCCATTTAAATATATTAATAAGAGCAGAGGGGGGCGGGTGAAAAATGGAGGAAGAAAGCCAAAAAAAATCAAGCATTTTCTGGCAGGTTAGCCATCAAGTCACATCATTAGAGTGACTATTATGCTATGATACCAACCTTGCAATGTGGAATGCAAATATGCCTTTTGCTGAGAGTGTCCAATTTGTTTAAAAGGGCCTGTTCTCGAAGTGGCTCTCCAGGAAACAATTTAATACTGTAGTCTTAAAATAAAAATGATTGTTTTAACAGGAAAATCATTCTTCAACATTAACAAACTTTTAACACTACCTTAAGGAGCATGTTATTAAAAAGTAAAAAGTGATATGTATCTCATTTGGGTCTCCTTTCTGATTGAATTTGAAAAAAATAGAGTGCACAGACCTACCACTGGCTGGACAGCACATCTTTCTGAGAGAGTTCTGGCAGACTACAAACTTCAGGGTCAGACCCCCAAGTGCGTCAGATTGTCATTGTTCTCTATTCATTCAAGTGTCCTTATTAAATAAGATGCATCAATCTCAGCTGCTACCAAAACCGCAACTCTTGCAAGTAACTTGGGAAGAGGGTTATTTGTTCTCAGTTCCCTCCTGGGAGAGATTCAGATTATTGTTTAGTAATACTTCTGTATTTAGGGTTCAGGCTTGCAGCTTTTGCTTGAAAACTTCTGCTAAAGTCACTAGCATTAACCTTGTAACTTAAGAAACAACGTAATTGTTATATTTAACATTTATGTCTTGAAAATCTGTTCAAATTGTCAAGCTAACAGGATGAATAGAACAAATTATCCTGGGAGAAATTTCATTCTCCCAAAAAATCTCTGGGTTGTATGTCATCTGTATCTTACTGTGAGTATGCACTAAGCAATCCAGATGAATTAATTAGGATACAGGGATATTAGAAATGTTTGGATAGAGCCAGCATTTGTAATTGTCTTGCCTGTTTGAGGTGTGAATGATAACTTTGCCCACACTCAAACACTGTTAGAAAATGTTGGTGGCTAAGTATATCCATCTTTCTTTCCAGCATGTTCTGCAGTATAATCTACAAGTTTTTCATGTACTTTGCTTAGTTCTGTATCTACCTGTAACTTGAAGAGAAAGGGCAGGAATTTGGTGGAAATGCATACTAAATAGTTAAATATTAGCATTCAGAAAAAGCCAAGTGCAAAGTCCTACACTAGGGTTGGGGCAATTAGTGATTTCAACACAGGATGGGGGATGACGTGATTGGGAGCAAGCCTCTGGAGAAGGGCTTAGGAGTGCTGATTGATGAGGAACTCAACATGAGCCAGCAATGTGTGCTTGCAACCCAGAAGGTCAATTGTATCCTGGGCTGCATCAGAAGTGTGGCCAGCAGGTCAAGGGAGGTGATTCTATCACTCTACTCTCTCCTGAGACCCCACCTGAAGCATTGTGTCTAATTTTGGAATCCCCAAGATAAGAAGGATATGGAACTGTTGGAATGGGTCCAGAGGAGGGCTATGAAACTGATCAGAGGAGTGAAGTGCCTCTGCTATGAGGACAGGCTGAGAGAGTTAAGGCATAAGCCTGGAGAAGAGAAGGTTCCAGGGGCACCTCATAGTGAACAAAGAGGTACCTCAAGAGGATGTACAAGAGAGCTGGAGAAGGACTTTTTACAAAGGCGTTTAGTGATAGGATGAGGGGGGATGGCTTTAAATTTGAAGGGGAAGGATTTAGGTTTGATGTTAGGGAGAAATTCTTCATGATGAGGCACTGGAACAGTTTGCCCAGGGAAGTTGTGGATGCCCCCTCCCTGGAATTATTTAAGACCAGGTTGGATGAGGCTTTGAGCAGCCTGATCTAGTGGAAGGTATCCCTGCCCATGGCAGGAGGGTAGGAACAAGATGATCTTTAACTTCCCTTCCAACCCATACCATTCAGTAGTTCTATGATTCTATGATTCTATGGAATACCAAACATGACTAGAATAGAATATCTACATAACCATCACCAATAAATTAATCTTATTTTGTGACCCACTTAAAATGTGTAATCTAGCTTACAAAATTCAATCTCATCATTATTCAATAACATCTTCATCAGGTAGATGATGTCTTCCTAGAGGTACCAATTACTTTTGAGAAATTAAGCAGCTTGTTCTATGCAAAGCCTCTCTGGCAATGTTAAGACTTGGAAATTTGACAAACATTTACACTTGATATGAATGCTTCTTTTGTCATATTTTATGAAAAATACTCAGTATGCGAAGTCAATAGCTTTAATAGAAGACCTGTTTGATCTCTGAAAGCCACATCAGAGAAGTAGGTGATGTTTTCAGAAAGAGTAATTAGAATCATAGGCTCATAGAATGGTTTGAATTGGAAGGGACCTTAAAGATTATCTAGTTCAAACATCCTGCCACGGGCAGGGACACCTTCCACTAGATCAGGCTGCTCAAAGCCTCATCCAACCCAGTCTTGAACACTATTTATACTCTTTGTGCATGTATATTTGAAAGTAATACAGTGAAATAGGTTAGTTACCTTACATAACGTGGAAGTGATCTGCTGTGTTGCTTGCATTCTTTACCTCTGTGTAAGTACCGAGTGCTGTCCTGAAATACACTTCTTTAGACTATTTGAAGAAGTGCTTCTACATTTCTGTAGACAGTATGGAAGGTGCTGTCAGTGATGGGATCAAGGTCTTTTTCCTTTTATTAAGAGAAGAAAGCTATACTTTCGATCTATTATTTTCACATGACAGTCAGTCATAATGGCTGAGGTAAAGGATGATATCTAGAATTTGTTTTTGTCAAACTGCTAAAAGCTTGACCTAGAATATTGATTTATGTAGTTGTGGTGGTATCCATTTTTGACTGTTGACTGGATATATTACAATAGAATTGCATCACTAAACACATAAAGCAGTCCAGGTAAATAAATGACAAAGAAAGTGCATATGTTTTTTACTTCTTATGTGACATATATAATCTATAGTAAAACAGTTTTAAATGGTTAAACTGATCCAGATTCTTTCTCAGTTGGAAGACTGATAAAATTCTTGGCTGGAATGACATGCTCAGGGGTATATGTGCCACTCTGTACATGTGAAAGTCTGTACTTATGCAGAATATGAAAACACTAAACTTTTGAGGTAGATCAATAAAATATGAATTTATTGAGTCTTAATATGATCTTTCCTTAGCTAAGGATATATTTCTTTGAATTAATCATAAATTTATTTTCTGACATACCCCTGTCACCATGGGTGTGAAAGATTGCATCAATAAACTTGAGTTTTGTTTTCTATAAACATGCAGAGCCACAAGTATTGGCAGATATCTAATGGCTTGCTAATGCTATACTGGCAAAATTCTTTTTTTTGGCTGAGGAGAAAATTCTCCAAAATACAAAAGCAGTGGAATCTTAAACAAAGAATGAGTGTACAAGGTATTGTGCAGAAAGCACTAGAAAGAAAAACAGTAGTCTCACATTTTTACTTTATAAACAGTTTATTTAATTAATTTTTTTTGTATTTGACTACATTTTGAAAATCTAGTTCAATTGGAGCCTACTGTATTAGAGGAAGAATAGCCATGCACACAGGGCAACTATAGGTTTGTCTGCATGAAGACAGTCAGAAAAGCTTTACAATGGAAAGTGAATCTATCTAAGCGCCCGATACTTGCATTCAGAAATCAAAAGATCTCTGTAGGACTAAATAACACTTTGACCCTGAAGGATAATGAATATAAGGAGTATTATACATTTTAACTTATGCAAAATGATTTAGGCCTCAGTGGGCTTATGTTAAGTTTCCTAACCATTCCAGTGTCAACAATCTATTAAACTGTTAAAGAAGTTACTTTTTGGGTGTTAGATAATGACCTAAAAATATTCTACACAGTTATCAAATTACTTAGACTGCTATAATGCAGAATGCAGTCTCATTCTATGTCATTAAAACTCACAAAACCAAGTTTGTTATATCATACATTTGATAAGTCTTTTTTGTAACTTCATTTGGTTTCAGAATGGAGTATGCTGTATGTAGATAGTGCCACAGGAACAAACATTTTTTATTTCCTCTCTTCCAGATGTTTCTTCACTTTCAATTGTTTGTTCATTCTCTGGACGATCACTTGTTCTCTCTTTCCGAATGCTCCATTTTTTTTCTTTGTTACAAAATGGTTTTCCTATTAAGGAAAAACAATGCAAAAACCTAACTTCTTAATAACATTGCTTCCTGAATTCCAAATCTCACCTTAGGAATATGCACAAAAGAACACAGACAATAACAGGGCATACAAGGCTTTTCTAAACCATAACTATGGAAAGGATTTCATGCTTTTTGAACAACTATATGCTAATCCTAATTCTAATTCTATAATGCTTCTGTATAGTCAAACAGCTAACCCACTTCAGACATAGTTAACCAAACGGGATCATCTTCTCATCTTAGAATAAGTAATAGAATTAAGTAATAAATAAAATAAAGAAAGTAAAAATTACTTTCTATTTGTTCTTGTATCTGACATATTTTTCTGCCTGTTTTGCAGTACTTTTGGAGTATCAA
The DNA here is from genome assembly GCF_032191515.1 of Phaenicophaeus curvirostris. Classification (NCBI taxonomy): domain Eukaryota; kingdom Metazoa; phylum Chordata; class Aves; order Cuculiformes; family Cuculidae; genus Phaenicophaeus; species Phaenicophaeus curvirostris. The sequence goes on along the minus strand of NC_091396.1, from coordinate 49,035,512 downwards.
TAAAATGAGTGATTTAAGAATTAAAAAAGATAAAAGTTAGTTGTAGGAATGCTTTAGGATCTAAGAAAACTGCTGAGATAAGGAAGTATAGGTACTTCTAATTTATGCAGAATAGGCTTGGATATTTCTTTTCCCTCTGAAACTTCTAATGCATCTGGACAATTTTAAACTCACAGCACTAGATAACAGAGCAAAAAAAGGCATGATCTGATTTATTATAGCAAATTTTACTGCCTGTGTTGGCTGTTTTGCCTTGAAATGCTAAAAGACCTTTTACCTAGTCTTCATAAAGGAACACTTAATCTGTGTTTAAGATTTTCTGTGTTTTAAACCCACTCTTCTTGGTGTCAGCTCCAGTGGGCTCAGCTCATGAGCTGCAGGGGAATATCTACTCTGGTACTTGGAGCACACACTCCTCCTTCACTGACCTCAGTCTGCAGAGTTGTTTCTCTCACAAATTCTCACTCTTCTCAAGCTGCTTTGCACGGTGTTTTTTATCCATTCTTAAACATGTTATCACAGAGATACTACTGTCACTGATGGGCTCAGCTTTGGCGAGTGGTGGGTCCCTCTTGGAACATTGGGCACTGGAACAGGCTGCCCAGGGAGGTGGTTTAGTCACCTTCCCTGGAGGTGTTTAAGGCATGGGTGGATGAGGTGCTAAGGGGCATGGTTTAGTGTTTGATAGAATGGTTGGACTCGATGATCCGGTGGGTCTCTTCCAACCTGGTTATTCTATGATTCTATGCTGGAACTGGATTTGTTGGACATGGGAGCAGCTTCTGATGATTAACAGCCCCCTGCTACCAAAACCTTGAAATGTAAACCCAAGACAGTGAGCAAGAACTAATGCAGGTAAAAAGAGGTCTTAAATGTCAGGTCAATAAGGAGCCAAGAAAAAGTCAGTTGACTTACTTGATATCTTAAGGCACAAACCTTTAAAAATTGGTTTTGCTTTCTTTGTCATTTAAATGATGCATAATGATTTTGCAAGTGAAATGTGTGGTTTTAGGGTATTTATCTTCTTTCAGAAAATAATTAGACTAAATACTGGCTGGACAAAGAACACAGCCAGCAAAAGGGAAGAATCACCAGGATTCATTTTAGCTGGAATACCATATATTTTTGCAAATAACCAGAACTCCTGATCTAATCATTCAGGTAGAAAGTCATAGAAGCACTCAAGCATTAAAGATGTCACTTGTAACATTCCTAAGAGAAAGTTTCTGAACCTGTGTAGGAGTCTTAGCTCATGAAAAAGATGTTTTTCACACGTATAATCATCTGACAGCTGAGATTATCAGAGTTGAGGAAGATTGTAAGTAAACTGAAGTGAAATATTTTGGCCAAGGCTTTGACTTTTTTAGATTTTGGAGTCTTTTGGCAGAAAATGCAATCAGTGATTCCAAAACATGTTGTAAACTTAAATCAGCTTCATAACATTATGTATGTAGGGGAAACTGGAAAATTGAAAATATTTAATTATAACACTTTCTAATGAAGTATTTTTCTTCCTAGACTTAAAAAGAAATCTAAAAAGAATCCCTATAGCTTCATATTGTAAACTCATTAGAGTTATTTGGACTCTTAAACACTTAAATGCTCCAAATTGAAGTAATGGCTTTGTTTCACCACTGAACAAAACCTTTTTGCTCTCTTCTAGAACTGGCTGCAGAGTTATTGCAACTATTCCAAATGTAACTGTAGGAAGTGAAAACAGTCCTGTAACCTTTGGTTGTCATCAAAGCATGGTCAAATGAAATGTTAGGAGAGGGGGCTAGAACCCATTGTGTGCCAGTTTAGATATGGGTAGTTGCTATTTCACTTTTATTTATTTATATATGCAGTCCTTATCTCATGCTTGGTCTGCGCTTACATATTTTACGGACTTAAAGGAGACAAGCCAGGAGAGGAGCAATCTTTAAGTTTCAAGGCTACAGAGAGCTGCAAAACTGAGATTAGCTATGAGGTCTGAGCTGGAGTTGTGCCTTTGCTAACAGAAAAGCAGTAGCACAAGTCAGTGAGGTAAGGGTTTATGTATTCTTCCCTGCTTTCATTGGGTTTATAAGGGAAAGATGATGGTCTCTAAAGTTAGAGCCTTGTAAGATAAGAGTAACTCATATTTGATATGCTGATACCTGTATAAGTTTTGAAACATACTACAAATCACTGTTTGAGCAGCAGCTAAGGATCTAGTGTTTAAACTGCTGCTAGTTACACAGGCTCCAGATATATTGCTGACAAGATCTTGCTATGTTTGGGGGGAGAAAAAAAAAAAGTCAGAGACAACAATTTTTTTCTAGTTCTGAAGAGCCACAGGGACACAAAACAAATCTAACAGCTATGCTAAAAAAAGCCCTGAAAGTTGTTTGAAAACAGGCTTACAAGTATATTTTGCTAGAGGTTCTGAGCAATTGTAATTGCTACTTAACTACACAGATAAAAAGCTGTTTTGGCAACAGAGGGAGTTTCACTGTGGGGTGGGGAAAACTTAGGGTAGGTCATAACATGCAGCTCTCAAAAAAGTTTTTGCTGGTGTGGGATTAAGTTCTACTTGTCTATACTGGCAAGATGCTTCTAGTATAGACATCTGATAAATCACCCACAAAAGAAAATGATAAGAGAGAATGTTTGTGTGCACACACTGAAGTGCAGAGCTATGAATGTTTCATTGAAAGATAGTATTTAGATGTTTTTGATAATTAACAAAGTGAAAACATTTATGGGGAGGCAAGGAAAGAATTATTGACTTAGCTTTTACATAGAAGCAATTACTGGTATTATGATATTATTTGCTTTCTTTCTAATATTTATCATATTTTTCATGAGCTGTGAAATATTTTCCTGACTCTGAAATTACAATGTACTATCTCTTTGCAAACTGACTGGGAACTGCAAGAATTATGTAAGCTTTACAGTTGTTAACCCTAAAGTTTTACACCATGTAATAATTTTAAAGAAAGAAAAAAAATAACCTGAGTTTCAAGAGAAAGTATAGGGTTAGACTAGAATTATGTGTAGTTTTATTTCCACATGTTTTTTTTCTTATTATATTTACTGAGTTACAAAATAAATGTGATAGGCAAGGAACCAAAAAGGGAGGGTGTAGGTAATATTTCCATACTAGTTGTTAGATTGTGAGAGGGTAGGCTGGCACAGTTTATGGGCTGAGAGAGTCAGATAAAATGCAATTTACATAAATTTAGTCTTTTTTAAACTTATTTACACATCAGATCTGAGCTTGGACCAAGGACTAATTTGTCAGGTAAAGTCTGTTCTTCTATCCCAATATGATGATTCATAAATTTGTATTTTGTTGCTTCTTTTCTGATTTGAGCCTTTGTAGGCTGCTATGTTATAAACTCACTTGCCTGCCTATTATGTTAGTCAAGTTCTTAATGTGACCTAGGTGTATGGAAGAAATACAAGAACGTAATCTTCTCACATAATGTTGCTCAACAAAATGTTGCTTGAAAGTGTAATGATAGTCTTATTTATATGCTATATCACTGTCTGAGAAGAAAAAGTTCAGTCTAAGTAATAAATACTCTATGATATGACATCTCAGTAACCCTAAATTATGTGGGTTAACCTGTGATAGAATATTGTGGGAGGGAATATCTAGATGTCAATCTAATATCAGCCATATAATATTGTAGTACATTGAAGAAAGAGCCATTACCCTTTCTACCTATGTGAATATTTCACTCTCCTAACTACTCAGATTATAGAGACATTTACATAGGTGAACACTCTATCTTTCTGTGTCTGGAAATACATCAGTGATGAATGATCTGTTTGAGAAAGATCAAATGTTTTTCTAAACACTTTATCTGAAACTGTTGATCACAAATGGTTTTGGATTTGGTTTCATTTGAGATGTACTGATTCCATTGGCTGATAGGAAATATTTCTTAGAGGAAGTGCTGTGCTGTGCATTTGAAGTTTTATGAATTGAGATATTAGGGACAGGTAATTTGGTTTGTGGGAATGGAAGAAGCAGTTGTTGGATTGATGCACTGCAGTTAATTCCACTTTTCTTATTCTGTGTTTAGTTACTTTATTATATACATGGAATAATGACAAGATTTCATTTCTCATCCATTTTTTTAGTTTCTGCTAGAACACGAGGCCAAATCAATACCTTTTATGAATCTATGGATAGGTATTCTTTAAAATGGAGAGTTAAGAATAGTTGCATCCAGGACACAATCCAAAGCCTTGTAAAGTAAATTTCAAATTTTACATTGAGTTCAGTGGAGTTTGGATTAGACTTCAAGGTATTCAAGGTTTGGGAAATGGCAGATACACTGTTTGAAAAAATCTTAATGAAGCTGCAATTCACTTTCTTGGCTTCAGTTTCTACTTCTGTCTTGGAAATATGTGCTGATATAGCCTCAGCAGTACAGCCTCTATTCATGGTTGCAGGGACGTACACAAGGGGTTACCCTACACTGCTCTCATGCTGTATTAGGATAGTGACAGCTCAAATTTTATTATTATGGACTGCCTGGAACCTATTATTATAGACTGTCCATACCATTGTATTATGGATAGTATCAATCCTCAGAGGAACTGAGGAAGTGACTTTATCTGTCACTTTGCTCGCTTTATTTTAAAAATAGTAAACATGTCTCTTATCAATTTGTTTATATGACTTAATCCACCTTAAACCAGGAAGATGTTAACCTAATACCATTAAAATCAAATTAGAAATTACTAATTTCAAGTATTTAAACAGCTTCAGACTCTTAAGTTATATATTCAAACCTATTTCTATTTCATATAAACCATATATATTTGAAACAACATACCTGTTTTTTGGTTTTCTCCCTTTATGGTAATTTATGAAAAGTGGTAGTAAATGTATTGTTTGCACTGAATCTGTGTAAAAAAATATGCTGAAAAAAAGAGTAAACAATCATACTTATCCCTTTAGAATAGTGAAGATAATCACTATTGGCCCGTCATTTCTTTTTTCAGTATGCACTACTTCAGCAGAGGCCAGAAGAGACTGTGGGAAAGTCCAGCATCAGCCATGTTTGATCCTGAGGTAGAGTCCATGCCATCTACAGTCCACTGGAGGATCAACCTGCCCAGAGCCTCTTCTCTAGCTCAGAGACAGGAGGCGGCCCTGGGAGGCCTCCAGCTCCCCATCACCAGCTCTGCTCTCACTGGCTCCCACCACATCCTTGGAATGAAGTGATACTCTGCTGGCAGTACATCCCTGCTACTCCTCTATAATAATTTTACCAGAAGTGAAAAGGAATGGAAACATAACTGAAATTTCTGAGGAAAACAGTGCTACTTATTTTAATAGTGTTCTATGAAGATTTTATTAAATCTGGTTTCTCTATTATGTTGTGAATTCTGAGAGGGAAGTTCCTATAGAAGAAGCAAGAGCTACACCCCTCTAAACCTAAGACATATAGATCAAAAAATTTTTTCCACTGCTTTCATAAAAAAGAATGTGGGGAGGTTTTCTTTCACTTGATTTTCTCTGTATTTGGAGTATTACTGATTCCTAGTGATCAGTTTAGAGACTGACTTACTTTGCATAATTATCTGTGCTGAGTTTAATTAGCTCTGTCAGCCTGTATCAGGTTAGAAAACAAAATATTTAGGGGATGCAAGCCGAGGGAATGACAGAAGCAGAAGAGACCTCATTTACTTAAATTCTGCCTGAATCTTAGGAAGTGACTTAGGAGATCTGCACTAAAGCATTTGTTAGGAAATTCCTTAGACACCTGAGGACTTCTCCTAACTTCAGGCATTAAAGAACAAGTATGGATGTTAGTTTCTTAATATCCTGTTAGAGTGAAGATGAGCTCTCCCAAGGAGTCAGCCAGCTTACTGAAGATCTGAATTGTTTTTTAGAAGTGACTGACTACTGCTGTTTGTTCACAGAGCAAGCCTATGGTGGCTAGGCTCCTAGTTAAGTTCTTGAGGTTGTCTAGGGATGAATTTAGGTTTATGTGTGCCACTGCTTTGTAAATTTAGAATGCAATCATCCTGTCAGAGCTTAACGTCACTGTGCAAAGGCAGTTTCAGAGCAGGTCTCAAGCTAATCTTTGTGTAGGCATCTCCTGACAGGTATGGCTGGTTTTGACACATACGTGTTACACATAGCACAGCACCTAGATCCAGGCTGTGAATCCAGAATCATTTAATTTTGACTCTCGTTAGGAACCCAAAGCATGGTAAAAGGACAGATTTCAGATTGTCTCTGCTTCTCGGCATTCTCACTGCTTCCTATACTGCTCAATAAGGTGACTATTGTTAATTTCATTTTAATGCTCCAAAATACCATCTTTATTTATGTAAATACATAAATAAAATAATAAATAAAATAAAGCATGTGATTTACTGTTTGTAGATATCTAAATAAGCTTTGTAAATTCAAACATTTATGAAGTTGAAAGTTAGAGATACCCATATTAAATTCTTCCTCAATCTGGGGTGAAATCACCTTGCAACATCAGGGAAATGTTGTGAAAGAGAAAGGCTCTGAACCAGTGTGTCTTTTATATGACCACTAGGTCACATTTCCTCTCCTGTTCCACAACAGATTTTTTGCGAAGTAAAGGACCGGTGCCTTGGGGGCATCTGAACTGCACTTTTTGTTTAAACAGTGGGAATGGAAATAGCTGTTACAATCATAGCCAAATTTTACTTCTGAAGATGTCTTGAAGAACTAAGTTGTTTATTTGCAGATCTGTATGAATGTCTGCAGTAATAAAAAAAAACAAAACCAAAAAACCAGAAAATTGGTTCTGAAAATTAGAAGTAGCAATTCGTAGTAGCAATTTTAACTGTTCTTTTCTAAAAATGAAGTCTTATCTTTTTTTTTGTTATTGACTTACACAGTTTGTTCAGCTTATTTAACTAGGAAGAAATTATTAGTGGGCAAACAGAGAATTCATTCAGTTCAGAAAGCTTATCCATGACTTAATGAACTATGAACTTACTGAGTTATACTGAAACACACAGTACTATAAATGCCCTCATTGTAAGTTGTACATAAATATTGTCTATAAATACTGGCTCCTGAATAATATAGTTTCTTAAAAAGGTTCAAAGACATACTGTAGCAATACCAATGTCGCTTGAGTTATAAACATCTGTTCAGAACATTTCTTTAGTCAGCACTGCTTCTTTTACAAGCAAAAATCTGAAGAAAGTGTCAAGCTATAGCCATTACATCAGTTAAAGGTTTTTCACACCTCTGTAAGGTACAAGTTTATACAAGCTTTCACGAATCAATGAACTTTAAATGAAAGCCTGCCACCATTTTATGCACAGAAGCATTTCCAAAATTTGCTCACTGATAGGTAAAAAGAAAATTAATGTCACTGGCTAAGAATGGGTCTTTTAATTGTGAGTATAGATAAAGTATTTTTTCAATTTCTTCTCGGCCAGATTCTGTCTCACTAAGAAAATGATATCAAGGGTGACACTATCAGAAAGCTGGTGATAGAAGACATCAACATTTTTAGTATCAGCAGAGGAAAGTTCTTTTCAAAACATCCCTGGAGAAAACTCTTATGAAGCCTATAGAATTTAAACCTTTACAGTGTACACATAAGGTTAGCCACTGTCTGTCTTTGATTCCTCTGGTAGAACTATGGGATAATTTTAGAGGACTCTGCAACAGCGCTTCTGTAAGGATAGAGATATGTGTGAGTCATGACATGAGCTTATATGCAGTAGGAATAAAGGAATAAAAAGGATCTTGCTCATGTTAGGTAACGTTCACATTCCTGGTATAGTAGTGTGAATTTCTCAGAAATGATGGGTGGATTGAGAGGGCTGATGATATATATTCAACAGAATTAAAAGGTATTTGTGTATATCTACTATATTTACATTCATAATCCTTTTTTGGTGTCAATCTCAGGTATTACCACCAGAATATGTAAACATATATTATAGAGGTTTTTCTTCTTCGTATGATTTGAACATGTTTCTTATCTATATCACTTTCTTTGAGTAATAGAATTCAATTTTTTTTTCATTTTCTCTCTTTAAATTACTTCAGAGGAAAGAGCTCAGTAGAGATGTGTTTTACACTTGTTAGTGTGTTCAGGAGTTTGACTAGGTCAACTGAAGTTTAAATGAGAAGCTAAAGTACTTCTAACTAAAATTCTGAGGCATTTGCGATTCTTCTCCTAATATGATGATTTTGTCTGTAATTTTTAAGCTATTACTTTTATTATTATGAGACTAACAAAACCCGTCATTCATCTTGTTGGGGGTAGGTGCCATGGATTTATATCATAAAGAAGCTTTCTAAATTTATGTTCTAACATCATATACTGTAAAGCAAAGTTTAGCTAATCTGTGGCTTAACTGAATTGCCCTTTGAAAGCAAAAATATTGACTAAACCCTGCTATTCACCTGGAATAGCCTGAGACTCATTTCGCCAAAGAGTCTGTGCTATCACAGCAGGACTGTTTCAGTCCTCAATAACAAAGTTAATTCCTTTTTTATGCCTATGTAGTTCTATTATTTTAGAGGTTAAAGTTCAAAGATGGAAGTATGATAAAATTCAGCTTTGTTTTGACAAGACTGTTGGTATAATGTTCTTTATGAAACAAAAGAAAGCTTTCTTAGGTTAAACAAGAGTTTTTACTGTTACATGTCAATAGATGAGTATCTGGGAAATACAATGGTAAAGGCCAATGAACAAAGTCACTGTTCGGTCGGATCACATGATGTGCTGCAGACTTAAGTGCCACCTTTTTACTTCACAATACATTAAGACAGATTCAATGGTCATTCTAAGACACCAAACACAGATGACACCTATTCCCCAAATAGTCTTTCATTACTTCCTTTGAAGAGGCCCTGCAAAGCATACATGATATAAGGTTATTTATAATTGCTGCTTAGATTTTTGTGTAGGTTTTTTATCTTTTAGTTGTTTTATTAGATCTCAGATTTAAAAAATGGAGCTACATGCTATTCTATAATTCTTACAGCTAAGAACAAGATACTTGATTCCTGCAGTGTTTTTTTCTTTCCTGTTTATGCCGTCTAAATGCTTTTTCTGGTATTCAGGTGAGCACTTTGTATTCATTTATGAATGGAGGGGGTTTTATTAACACTTTGATACTAACTTTATGAAATCAATGACCTCATGTGTTTTTTCTAACATCTTCAGCAGTTAAGTGGAGAAGAACACTGACTTCTCAGTAGGAAAATGAATCCGTTAGCTTATAAAACACATTTTGTGTACAGAGTGTTTATGAAAAAGTTCACAGAGAGGATCAAATTCAAGGATATAATTCCAGGAATGGACATCAACTTTCCTCATAATTTAGCTCAGTAGGTATTACAGACTGAAAATGAGGTCAAACACTGCTCCGCATTGCTGCCATTTCTCTTCAATTTTGTGTTGGGTTTGTTGTATATATTAATGTGAGATACTATGCAGGAAGATATATCCATTAAGACCACATTTTAAGGGACTTGAAAATTCATAGGCATATTTAGAAATCTAATTGCAAACAAAATTCTTAGCTCTGTATTCAGCATGTTAGCAGGCTGCCATGCTTTGAGCCAGAAGTTCACACTGTGGTAGCTGAATTGATGTGGTTCACGTTATATTTGATTTATTACCATTTCTTTACCTAGACAGGACCTGAGAGTCAGGTCTTTACTTAAACAGGACCTGAGATTTCAGTTCCTTCTGCACCTATAGAGAAGGTGGAAGGCACAAGGAAATTGTCACTGTAGGCTCACAGACCTTTCTCCCTCATGCATACTTCTGTCACTAGTTTTGTCTGAGCTGTTCCAAAACTTTTCTTTACAGTAAATGTAAAATAAATAAACAAAATGATTTTGGCAATGTGTCTGCAGTAATCTTTTGGGTGTCTTCTAGGAAAAGACATGAAAGTTTCTACAGAAGCAAAACAGATAATCCTTTAATATAGTTTGTGAAAGATGCACCTCCAGAAAAGTTCTATCCAGCTTGCTGAAGAACAATTAATCTTCACATAAATACAGGTTATTAAACAAAAATGTGCATTATTTTCATCTCAGTAATGCTGATAGTGGAAATTAAGTTTAACCAGTGTAGATACTAAGTTAACTACTTAAGTGGAATTTATTTTATTTTTCTATAAATTCAAAGTTATTTGTTTAAGGACTACTTGTTTAATTTTATGCTTTCGTATTATCAGTTTAGTTTTCAGATGTCATCTTTATTCAGAACAAAAAATGTAAAACATTCTATTATATTTGATCATTCCCTACACTGGCACAGAACACAAAATGATTTTCTGACTGCAGACATGAACTAGGAGGTCACTGTTTGCAGCAGTTATGGAGGAGATCAATATAAACAAATAAAAAACCAAACACAATATTTAATCAGAATGTTTCACAGGTGGTATTCATCTCCTATCAAAAATGAGCTCTCCTCAGCTGAAAAGCTTCTTCAGTACAGTAGAAGTTGTTTTATTATTCAGAAAGTGTTTGTTTTCTGTATTTGTGCTTATCAACCAAACTGTTTATTTCTCTCTCCAGTTAACCTTATTTTCATATTGGAGCAAATCTCCCATTTCAAGTAATGATGATGAAATATTTTTCCTAGAAGCAGAGTGATTAATGCTTTAATACTAGAATAACCTTCCTTAAAAGAGCAGCACTAAGATACCACAAGTCAATTGTAAGTTTTCTAAAATATTTTTCCACTTACTTTCTCTGTCCTTTCTTCCTACCCTTCCTCATAAAGACTCTTCAGGTGGCATTTATACTGTGACTTAATAGCTGAAGAAAAAATGAAACCATTTTCAAAACTCTCCAAAGATTTTTTTTAAAATAGATTTTTATAGGATAGGCCCTTGTGCAGAATCTCTCATGATTATTTGTGGTTTGATGAATATATGGCCACTATTAATTTTCTATTAGTAAAAAATATAAATATCCCAAATACATTGTAGTTACATACCTTATTCTTTACTATAACATCACAGTAGTAGTGTGTGATACTTTGTAGTCAGTCCCTTATTGTAAGTCTATGTAATGTAAATTTATGCATATATATTTGCTTAGGTAAATAATAAAAAAAAATGTCCAGTAGGGTGTTCTTTACAATCTTGCTGTTACTCACCATTTTATATTCATCACATAAAGAGAGAATGAAAAGTATAACTTTGGAAAATTTTTAGGTTCTTAATTTAATTAATCCAAAGAGGATAGCTCCTGGGTTTTCTCCTCCTGACTGAAACTCAAGGTCACAAAATGGACACTACTCCTCTGCAGGTGAGATCTCCCTAAAAAGAAGACATACAGTTGGCAGCAGATCCAGAACAGTAGGTTATCTTCTTTTTGTAGTCCTTAATATAACAAATGTGTGTAAATATTTCAGTATTTAAATGATGCTGTAGCTATTTCTTCATCAGCACTTGGTGTACATAAGATATTCATTAAAGTACAATTTTACTTTTTCAAGTCCTCATCTTTGAATTCTGTCAACTGAATTCTTGAAAAGACATAAAATCAACACAGATCAGTCACTGGTGTGACTTTTTCATAATATGTTAAAGTACGTAGTTGATGTTCTAGGATGGTTATGAACTTCCAGAAAGCTATTTTGCCACTATTTACAACAAAGAATAAAAGCCATATATGTAGACCTGTCTGTTTCTATTGAACTCCAAATGACTGTGCAGTGCAATTTCTGAAATACATGGCATGCACAGTGGAGACTGACATGGTTATAAATAAACTTACTCGTATACATGATATTTACTAATCTTTCTCCTTTTGGAGTATTTTTCTCTTTTTGAATTCATAGTCTGACAGAGATTCTTGGAGTATAAATATAGAAAACATTATGAAAGCCAGTGCATATAGTTGTAGGCAAATCTCATTATAATGAAGACTTGTCCTGATGAAATCATTGGTTTTAATCAAGATTCTCTCAGGCTTGAATATGATTGTCCTAGAGAGGAAATGCCTTAAAGCTTGTTTTCTTTCAGACTGGTCTTTTCTAAGAGCCTTCTAAAGCCAGCTCAGTCTCAATACATTCAAAATCATGTTAGATTTAACTCAAAAATGATGTCTCACTTCAAACTTACCTGAATTTTGTGAAAACTGTACTTTGGAATAATGTGCAAGTGTCTTAATTTTAATTGATTTTCTTCTTTTTTTGAAACCTATGGTAAAGAAACAAATGGAGTTAAAGTCGGAACAGGCATATCCTGACCAATGCTTAGAGAAATTAGGTAAACAATCACATTAAAGGCAAAAGTCATTAGTGCTCTCTTGAAATGTCAAAATTTAATCTGAATATGTTTTATCCATATCTCAATATTTTTAACAACCTTGAGTTCAATTAAAAGTAAAAACAGCCACATTATCTTTCTGCAGGTAGTTTGTATCAGCAGTCTAATACATAAGAGCCAAACAATGAATCAGAAACAATGATACAGTGAAGGAATAGTATGGGATAACTTACAAAATCGTACAAACAAATCCTTATGGCATCAAGGGCACAGAAGGATCACTTTGACCACTGATCACTCAGAAAAGTATGTTTTCTGTTGAGTAACTAGCCCCTGTTTGTCTTTGTGGTCTTCAGTATGATTATTTCTCTTTTTTTTGTCTGAGAAGAATGGTGCTGTTTTAAATTTATTCTGCACTGATGAGAAAGAGTCTTTGCACTTCAAAGAACAGTGAAATGAGTAATTTATTCACTTATGTTTATGAAGTATTTTGAATTTGAATTTTTCTGCTTTTAAAGTATATAAACAAGGCATGGGGAAAAAGCAAGAGGGCTGATTCAAATGAAGACAGAAATGTAAGGTACTTGTTTGATGTACTGAATGAGTGCCATTTCAACAAAGATCAAAATTAAAACTGAGCAAGGTGTGGTAGCACTGCAACCTCTACTCGAGGAAAAAAAAGAGGGATTTTAAAAGGCATTTATCTACCCAATTTTCTGATGAATCTTAATGGCTTGAGTAGAAGATAAATACAATAGTATGTAGTCAAGAGGGCCATGAGATTTTACTTCTACCTGGAAAAGTGATCCGAAATGTTTTTCAAATCATGAAAGTTATTAAGAATTTTGGATATATACACATATGCACATACATATATATTCATATATATAAACCCAGTACCTTGTTTTTCAGTTATTGGATCAAAAGTTCTAGTATAATAAATATACACAAAAGATGTGCTAACATTGACTTTTTGTGAAGTCAAATATTCAGAGCATCAGTGTCATGATGATGTGTAATGAGTACCCCTGAAATTCATTACTTACTTAGTAGGTTCCTACTAAGGACAAAGTTATTATAAAAAGATTTATTATAAGTGCTGATAATATCAATAAAAATTAAGTAGTAAAATAGCATATCTAGTGAAATAATGGTATGGTAAAATTTAGAAGAATTAGTTTCTGTCATACACTGAACAGCTGTAATGTAAAATTTCTCTGGGGACTGGAAGCTTGAGGACCAGTCATGCATAAACTAAAGCAGCTTATGTGTAGCAAAAGGAATTTCATGGACCTAGGAAACAGTGCAATCATAATGCCAAATTACAATATACCCTGACCTGAGTCAGCTGCACCACACAATATCTGAGATAGGAGTTCTTTCTGTTTCCTGCTGACATAAATCTTGTCTGTTTTCTTAGGGAGAGAAATATGTAGTGACAAGGAGGGGAGCAGTTACATCTTTCAGGGACTTGCAATCTGATTTAGAATTCAGGAATATCAACTGATAGATAAAAACAACTAATCTTCCTTCTCACATGAGTCAGTTAACCAAACACCTTTCTTCCCATAGTTCATTGTATCTGTTGCATCATTGTATTTACTTAGTCAGCAGGTAAAACTTCACACCTGATTTTAGGTTGGTGAGTGAGATGCTGCTTAAGGATTAAATCACCACTTGGCCATGTAGAGAATGTAGAAGCTATTCCTTTTATCCAGACACCTTGTTTGAAGTGTCTGTGGATCAGAAAGGCACAGGCAGTAGATACAGCTGTATAATCAGTTGTGAAAGACATTGCAAGAACATTTTGGTGGCATGTTTTATTGGTTATTTTTCACTTAAGTATACTATACTATAAGCTATATATAAAGCTTGCAGATAACTAAAAATAGTACACAATAATACAGATTCAGGATCCCCCCTCCAAGTGAAAAGTAGCTAGAAAACTCCTGGCAGAGAAAGATCCAGGGAGTGTAGGTTGACAGCCAGCTGGACAGGAGCCAGCAGTGTGCCCAGGTGGACACAAAAGTCAATAGCATCTTGGCTTGTATCAGAAGAGGTGTGGCCAGCAGGACCAGGGAAGTGATTCTGCCCTTGTACTCAGCACTGGTGAGGCTGCACCTCAAATACTGTGTCCAGTTTTGGGCCCCTCAGTACAAGAAAGACATTGAGGTCCTGGAGTGTGTCCAGAGAAGAGCAACAAAGCTGATGAAGGGGCTGGAGAACAAGTTTTATGAGGAGCGGCGGAATGAACTGGGATTGCTTAGCCTGGAGAAGAGGAGGCTGAGGGGAGACCTTATCACTCTCTACACTACTTATAAGGAGGTTGTAGATAGCTGGCTGTTGCTCTCTTCTCCCAAGCGACAGGTGATAGGGCAAGAGAGAATGGCTTTAAGCTGCATTGGGGGAAGTTTAGATTGGACATCAGGAAAAATTTCTTCACAGAAAGGGTTATCGGGTGCTGGAACAGGCTGCCCAGGGAGGTGGTGGAGTCACCATCCCTGGATCTACTTAAAAGGCAGGTAAATGAAGTGCTTAGGGATATGATTTAGTAGTGGACGGGTACAGTTAGAATTGATTATCTCAGAGGTCTTTTCCAACCAAATGATTCTATGATTCTAAGTTTTACCCCCCTTTTGATTAAAACCCCTTTTTAATTTGGTAAGAAAAAGAGCAAGTAACACTTACATGCTAGCTTAGATGGGTTCATCACAATTTCTTGGATCTGTGATCCATATATTAATACTGCACTCTACTACATACATTACAGTGAAGCAGGCAATACTTGAAAGTTGAAAAATACATGCATACATGTATTTAATTGCATTAAGAGATGGTAAATATTTTTGAACTTTGATCACTTTAGTAAAATTTTGATGCTACTTTCCACAGGAAAAACAAAATTCAGGCAAGCCATGAGTGGAATTTGTATTGGTTACTATTTTTACTATCAGGATATTGTTAAGACATTATAATATTTTTAAGCCAGTATTTCAGCCTGCTATAGTTTATTGTACATTAAATGGAACTTGGTTGTTCCTTAAGTCTTGTCCTGGGTGAGATGATAACACTTCTGGTTAGAAATAGGCAGGAGCCAGAATGAGAGCAGAAATTGCAGAATAGTCAGGAAGGGGCTTTATGTATTACTTATAGGGAATGGATGACAAAATCATTTCTAATCAGTGAAGATATTTTTACCAGTTACATAAAATATTAATATGTCTTGAATAAGATGATTCCTATGTGTTATGAATCTACCTGCCATAGAGTGTCAAAGTTTGAAGACATGCTAGGCTAATGCAGAATGCCAAGTGTCATCTTTCAAAGCAAATTCAAATATAGGATCGCTTCTTATAGTAGATTAGAAAAGTAGTCACTAAAGACTGTACCTACAAGAGGGAATTATTACAATTTTTTATTAAGAAATCTCATGGGAGCTGTTTATTTGTTTCCCCTCTGAGCCACCCAGCTGTTCTTTCCATTTGTGGTCTTAGGGCTAATTACATAATGTCCCTAATTTATACTCACTGGTAAATCAGATCAGAGCATTACCTGGAGGGCAAGCTCTAATTAGAGGAGTTTCAGAACAAATTGTCTAAAGAGCTTGTTTAGTGTGATTAAATGCAAATGATGGGCCTCTCACTCTCTCTTCCCCTCCTCCCCTCTTTAGAAACATGAATATTTATTTTACACAAAAACCCTGCAGATTAAAAAAAGAATCCCAGCAATGACAGTTTTAATTAAATGATTATAAAATGAATGGCAATACTACCCAAGAGGGATAACAGAATTCTGTATTTATGTATATGTGCTGCATTCTTTTATTAATTCTTTTACTGCCGTTCATATATTTTAGAAATAATGAAGTCAACAGAAAGTAGCTTACATCATAGGTGAGTGGAAAAGAGTTACATCTGAATCCCTGAATCATATTCTGTCTGCTACATGTTGTCTAGGAATAGAGAAAAACAAACATGAAAAGTATGCAGACATTTTTCTTCTATAGCCTTGGAAATGATACGGTTTCATCTTTATACTGGCATATATTTGTTGAGACATATTACTGAAATCCTTGCTGAGCAGTGGAAAGGACTAAATAGAAGTGACCATCTGTACTTTGGCTGGGGAAGGAAAAGCTCCTCAGTTTATAACACCAGGAATTAAATAACCTGGATGCAGGAGGATCCCCATTTCATGCAAACTCTCTCAAACAGCTGACTGGAGTTTATAAGGAGAACAGTGGGCAGCAAAGCGTGAAGTTGAACAAAAGAAGAGATGTGACTCGTTTGTTTTAGTGGTGGCACAGATTCTGAATGGAGACTTTGGAATCAGATTCATCCACCAACATGCACCAACAGAAAAAGAACTGAGTGGAGTTTTAGGAAATGAATACTGACATTTTAATAGTCTTGTATCTTGTATTGTACTTATGTAAATGTAAATAATCTTTTTTACAAGGGAATGAAGAGGGTGATATATTACCATGCTCTGCCCTGTTCCTGATCCCTTTGAATTCCTTCTGTATTATATGAACTTGATGTTGTCTGATGTTCTACAATTAAATTTCTTGTACTGGGTTGACCTTGAATACGTTGCCTCCATCATTCCACAGCACCAAGTGTAATGCAATGTCAGCCTTCCTGAAGCAGCATCCCACTTTTGTGAAAGGATATCATGCCATTTCTTTTCCCTGATGAAGATACTCTGGATTCCATTTTTTTTTTTTTACCACCTTTGTATATAAAAATAATAAGAATATGTAAACAGTATTTCAAAGGTTATTTTAATATGTATCTACTTTTTTGGTACATTAAGGTTATGTAGTAATTATTAGTTGAAATGATAGCTTTCCTCCCTCTTAATTAAAGACAAAAAGAAACAAATAATGAGAGCAGCATACAGAGCCTTCTAAATGGGTTTTGAGACACTTGGATTTGTTCTTTACTGCATTTAATAGCAAGTACATTTCAAGTCTCCTTAGCTAAACAGCTCTGTTGAGAAAATACTAACCACTTGAAAGCAGTGTATAAACTCCAAAGCGAAAATCCCCCACTACATAGCAGCAAATGCTGCTAGAAGTATGTGACTGCCATGATTTCCGTAACAAAAGGAGTGGTTCATAACACAGGCAAAGATAAATGGAAACAAAATCCTCATGGGGTACTTACTAGTATGTGGTGCCAATCTCCCAGAAGGCTTAAAAAGATTCTCAGAAGGAGAAAAAAAATCTTTACGTCTTTTTTTCAAAAACTGTTTGTGCTTTTCCTTTTGTAAGACAGGTTCATTTCTCCAGATCTCTGGTTATAGCCTTAGCAGACATAGCCTGACTAATATTATTTGAACTAGTGAAGTTTGTTCCCTGTGCATGTATAGGCAGTAAGTAATGCCCCAATAAATTTCTTCTTGAGAGCTGACTGCTATCTTTAATAATAAGTGTACTTGAAAATCTGTATCCATAACCTAGCTCTGATTAGCTGATTTGACCACATTACACAGTTTGTCCCTGTATTAGATATCTAGTGTACAGCAAGGAACAGTTACTTATTATAACTTCCTTTTTATTCCTTCTTCATAGTGTCCCCCCTGTATGACTGGCCAGCTTTGCAGCTCCTAAAAGTGGTTTGTGCTAGTGTCTGAGAAGCTATGATTTACCTCAACGCAGGCCAACTTTGCAGCTGTATGACCGGCCAGCTTTGCAGCTCCTAAAAGTGGTTTGTGCTTGTGTCTGAGAAACTATGATTTACCTCAACACAGGGAACTATGATTATATCGTAGGGGAAACTTGAAGGGTATAGAAGATAAGCGGAAGAAATTTCTCCTCCTCAAATTTTGTACTTCTTTTAGTTGCCTTTGGAGTTCAATGGAGGAGTAGCCAGCATATGATGAAACTCAGCTTGCTATCAGAGCATCATGTTGCTACTAGTGAGTCTTTTCTGCCATGTCTGAAATGTCTGTTTAAAAAAATAATTTGTCATTTGAAGTGCTATGAAAATATAATAATTTTAATTGTTGAAAGATTCAACAATTAAACAATTCAACAGGTACTGGAAACAATGTGAAGAAAGGTGGTCATAAACAGTCACATGCAGTATACTGGTGTGGGAGTAGGGACAGAGGTGGCAAGGGCTCCTGGGAAAAGATTATCTTCTTACTTTCATCTTTCAGCAGCAATGATGGTGCTTCTATCAGCTCTGTGCCAGAGGGAGGCAGGACAGTCATCTCCTACACGGTAGAGATGCACCTACTTCCATACAGACCAGGTAAAATTGTTTGTCAGCAGTATACCACTAGGTATGTCTTCTGCAACTGGCTTGGAGGCTGCCTTCAGGTTTAGGCTTGTGATGTATGGTCAGAGAGAGGTCCTCTGTGTTTTGATTCAGATATATGCATTCTACACATATGCTCGCTTTTCACCCATACAAGGCCATAATAATGGAGATTAGTGACCCATCCAGGTTCAAAAGCCACATGGACAACTAACAGAGAGGAAACAGAGGGTTTGGTGAAGAGTGGTCACTGATATTTTATGCTGAACATCACAAGTTGCCAACAACATCTAATGTGAATGACCTATCCCTACTTTCCATGAGTAATCACATAACTATCTCTATGAACACACAAATGTTTCCCTTGGCTTGAGGATAGCAAGAAAGAACTAAGTATCCTACCACGTGGTCAGCTTTAAATTTAGAGGTAATAAAATCTATCTCTGGAGTAATCATGAGAGCTTGGACATGCTCTGAAGACTGCAAAGGTTTTTATTTCATATTCCTGATGTGATCTTGAGTAAATCCTTTAATCTACCTATGCCTGCATTTTCCTTCCCCAAAGATGATAATAATACCTTTCTCTTCTACATTTATTTCTCTTATCTATGTAAGTTTCTATTAAAGGTACTGTTTATTGGTGCTTGTGCAGAATCTAATGCACTGAGGTCCAATTCTTGGGTCATGCTCTAGACAGTACTGTAATGTAGGTAATAGTAATATTGATCTACTTTTGAGTATTGTAGTATGTATAAAAAGACTGCTTGGAGTGAAGTAGATAATAGATTTATAGTGAATGGAGATTTAAGACTGATATCACAAAGGAAAGTTTTACAGGCATTTTAAAGTGATATTTGAAAGCAATGATTTCAAAGATATAAATAGCAACGTTGGTGAACACTTTTGTTTCCATTATGTGATGATTAGATATTTTTGTCTTTGAAAAATATCTTTCTAAAACATAGATAAAGGACATTAGTGTTCAATGCAATAATGCTACACATAAATTTGTAAAATGCATTTAAACTCCAATTCATAATATTTCATAGCAACTATTTGTAACGTTCATAGTTTGGATAAATGCTGACAACTGTAAAATAAATGATACTTTGAAAGCAGAGGTTTCACACACTGGTCAAAATCAGGTCAAACCTCTTTTTTGACTGCTTCATCCATTAGCCAATTCAATGCACACAGTCAATAGCTAAAACTCAGCTCTACACACCAGAGATTCTGAGCAAGAGAGAGTGACAGGAAGAAAATTTTAATTTTATAACTGATTCACATTCTTTCTGCTAACTGCTCTATTAGGACAAGTGAACTTTAAATTGCTTGATTGAAAAATTATTTTATTTGCTCAAGCCTGAAGTTAAAACTGTGTTCGTTGAGTCCCTGTGCCCAAGAAATAGCCAGAGTTGATAGCCCATAAAATAGACTAACTTTTCAGTGGCATCCTGTCAATACTTCATCATCTGAAAAGATCAGGGAAATTAGAATTACGTGGGTTTGTTTCTTCTTGGAAAAAGATATTATAGAAAGCTAGAACTTTAATTCTGAAAGGATGAGGTAGCATTTATTTGGTTGTGAGGTGGTTTCTTTTGCATTTTAAAATGAAAAATGGTTCATTTTCAAGGGGCAAATATTGCTTACTTTTTGACTGACCAAAGTTTTCAAAAGCAGCTAAGGAGTTTGTCTGCAGAACTAGATTGCCAGTTGGATACTTCAATATTTAAACAACCTGCAATCACCAGGTTTGTTGTAAATATTTGTCACTAAATTGCATACTATATTTAGTAGACATTTAAGATTATAGTACTCCATATTATACATACTATGCAATTTAATCCATATTTTCATTTCCGCATACACCTTAGGTGAAAGTTCTGTTGAATGACTGTACGTGAATTAATGGGCTCTTCACTACTGTTGGTGATTCAAGGCTCCAAACTTATTGTTATACATAAAATACCATCACTTTTCTTTCAACTTCTCTGTTAACCCACTGTGAGCTTTTAAATGAAAAGGGAAGAGTATGTCTTATAGAGTATCAAACCTGGCAAATTGGAGGCCAGATAGTGGCAGCTCATAAATTAAATCCCTTGCAGTATTCTGAGAAGGAATCTTCAGGGAGCATCAGTTTTACAAATAGTAGTTTAAAAATGCTTTACTGCGCCTGTTGGAAAAAATAAATCTGATTATCTTAAAAATAACTGTCTGTTTACATTCAGTCATCAGCCAATTAACACTGCTAATGAGCTTTCTCTCTTAGCAATTAAAACTACAGTTATTGTGCAAACTCAGCTTTTTTCTCATGCATCTTTGCAAGTTACAAAGTTCTAATAAGGTCTTTTTTTGGTGATTTTCTAATCTTCTTTCAGAGAGGTGACATAATAAGAATCCTAGTCAAACTACTACAGGAATTCTGAACCACAAAATGATTTAGGCTGGTAGGGACCTCCAGAGATCTCTAGTCAAAATCCTGCTGAAGGGAGTAGGGCTAACTTCAGAGTTAGATATGACTTTTCTGAATCTTACCGAATTTTGAATGTATTTGGGGTTGGAGAGTCTAGGACATTTCTCATAAATCATTTGCACTGCATATCCATGCTTATTGTGATTGTTTTAACTTGTACCTCATCAGAATTTCCCTTGTTTCAACACATGACTTGTAGCCAGTAAAGTCTGTTCCAGCCTGCAATTATATCCTCCTTAATCAAACAAGACTTATTCTCTTACATTCTCCTCCTGGACTGTATGCTTCATATGCCTGTTAGGCTTGCTCCATTTGGTCAATATTTATTATCTATTGGGGATCTCAAAATTGAGAAAAGATGATGTGATCCCCCAAGTGTCTCAGAAAGGGGAATACTCCTTTTGATCTTGTAGTCATCCACAACCTTATGTGGGGCATCTCTGAACACTCTCACTGGTCTTTTCCTTTTTGTGGCACTGGATCCAGCCAGGCTTGACTTCAACCAGAAGCCTCTCAGCAACTCTTTTCTTGCTTCACCTTCTGCCAGATGCCTCTGCAGATTCTCCAAATGACCTTTTATTTATGAAATACAGCTTCAACTATCTTGGTCTGCCTCTCATTCATGTACAGCCTCCATCTCTCCCTGCTGGGAGGTGCTTCATCTGTTGTGTCCATATCTCTACTGGAGGTCCTCTTCCCAGCCTCCTTCCCTCTTCTCCTTAGGGAGGAGCTCAGCCAACCCCTGGAGCCCAAGACATTGGAGCTCCCTTGTGGCCCAGACTACTGCAGCATGAGGGATGATGCTTTAGGCTGTGCCCAGGACTATACTCCCTGGCACATCCACACCAGCCTTCTTGGGCAGTCAACCTCCATCCAGAACCTCTGAACTCAATGGATACCCACAGCCTATCGTCTCTAATAGTTTTCCTTGGGGTAGTGGAGATAGAGGAAGATGAAATCTCTCTTTAATGTTGTGATTCCCCTGCAACCCAGGACTGAATACAGGCAGTAATAAGTTAGGAAAATAAACCCCAAACAATCTAAACAACCAACAACCTAATCTAATTGAAAGGAAATTATGTGTCTGGGTGAATTCTGGCTTTCTTTGAAGGAATAGCAAAAATCCCAATGACTTCATTGGAGTAAGACTTACCCATGTTATTTATGGAAAATCCTTTCACTGGTGAGCATCTGAGATCTGAAATAGCCTGTAGCCTCTGACATGAAATTCATATAATAAAACCAAATAAAATTGTCTTTCCTCCCTAAGGATGTGTGCCTTTAATAACTTAATGGCAAATACATTACATGCAAGTCTTCTACTAAATATAAATGGTAGATTTATTAGGTTGGCTATTGAACATAACTTTAATAACAATTGATTATTAAAGACATTTTAATTTCCCTATCATTAGCTATTCATGGTTCTTACACACTCCTGTTAATTGTTCTGGAATATAATTAATCCATTTAAATTAAGTTGCTCTGTGATCAATAATGATGTTTCTGTGCCACATGAGGGTCAGGAAAAATCCATGAAATAGGGAACAAAAAATAACTGAATTGGGAGAGGCAAGGAGAAGAAAGATATTTTACAAAGTACAGGAGTGACCGCTTGATCTTAATACCTTTCTCTAATGGAACACAAGGGATTGGTGGCCATATCATTTTTAAAACAAAAAGATTAAGTTGCATGAATGATGCTCGACCTATTTACTTCCTAGCCATGGGAAAATCTGTAGAAATTTGGCTCACTAAGGTTCAGATAAAGGTTAAGTAGTAAGAATGTAGAAGAAGGTAGAAATAACTATGAAGTTAATCTAGCTCAGAAAATGGCTACAAAGGCTATTTATTAATTACTGTGGTGATAAGCCAAACATACCTATGACAAGAAGAAAAGAAAACAACTGTTATGATGGATTTCAGAAATCATTTGTCATGGTCTACTTCACCTTTCTTTTAAGGATTACCTCTACTTGAACTAAAGGTGATGCATGGATCTTTCAGGTAACAGCAGATTTTGTGAGACTTTCCTAGCTGCTAACCTAAGTAAAGACAGACTATATCTGTATACTTTCCTCTGTTAGAAGAACCAGTTAGCTTGTAGGATTATACTGTGGCATACATACAAGCTGCTTGTTCTTCATTCAGTCATATCATTCATCTGTGGAAACTTCAGCCAGTTCAAAAGCCAAGATTCCTTTCAGTACAGGAACAGAGGTGATGTCAGAGCTGATCTCATCCCACGATCACGCAGGGACATGATCTAGGAACGGATCCAAACTCCAGAGCCTGGAGGCACTTCTAGGTCCTCTAGACAAATACAGCCTCATCTAAAGCTGTATATAGCAACTGATGCTATGTTTTGAAAGGTGTTCTTCTGAGATTAAGCATAAAGACCTGTGGTTTCAGGGTTTTTGGCTAAGGCTATTGAAACTTTCAAAATGCCTTAATTCCTTTTGCACTGTTCTTTAAAATATATTCTGGCTTGCTAGAACCTGCTCTTGCAGACCTCTGTGTTCATGCATGACCAGGTTACAACTAGCCTTTTGAGAATTCAACGATCATCTTTCTTACACCAGTATCTATTCCAAATTTCAACATACTAGTAATTTACAGTTATAATCTATCTAGACTGTCGTAGTAAAACCCTTCAAAAAGAACAAGAAAAAGAAAAAATCAAAAGCCCTACAGATTCTAATGGCAGGACAATATTTTATGTCTTACATAAGTATAATACTAAAAGCAAAATGTTGCACTATTGAAAAAAATGGTAGTAGATAAAGTATTCTTTATTTGGTAGAAACTGGACCTACCAAATCACTGAATATGCATCCCCTTTCCTCTTGTCCCCTTGGTGCATCACAGCCTGTGAGAACCTAGTGTTTAAATGACAACCACTTTATAACCAGATGCTATTCTCTAGTAGGCTTTGGTACATTGAATCCTTTTTCAAGATGCAGAATTCCAGTGAACCGCTATCTGTGATATTTTAGTTTTGGAACTTGGCTAGCGTGTGTTCAGAAATAGTCTGACAACTTTAGAATATTTTAATGTATGATTTTGATGCCAGCACTGTGTTAGAAAGTCTGTTCTGAAACTACTGGACCTTGAGGGAAGTTAATTAATAGAAATGAATGCATTGATAAGTAAGGAAGATTTCATTCCACCAAATCCTTCTTCAGACCAGCCAATCCAAGGAATTTAGATCTGATCAGAGATTTCAGTTTAATTTCTTTTGTGGTGTTTTAAGCTTTATAGATATTTCAGTGAATTGGTTTTACACCTGCTTTTTCTTGCCCTCTTCCATGAAAGTTTCTTAAGTGTTAAGTACCAACAATGAGAACAAAGAAAACTGTGTGAAGTGGTATTTCTTAAGGTTATTGGTGTGCTTAAAACTAACTTTAATTAGGTGGATTTGTAAAAAACAAATAGATTTTTTAAAATATAGTTTATTGAAACAGTTTTAACCTTCATTATTGTCATAAAAAAAAAATTATTCCTTCACCAAAACTGTTTTGAGCTTAAAGCTCAACTCTGCTTGAACTATTTGGAAAAAAAATCTGCCAGGTTTCATCTTAATCCCTCTCTGCATATAAAACCTGGATCATGTTTTGATACTTCTAGAGCGTATTGAGAAAAAGAGGTCCAACGTTCAAATTTATGAGAAAACTACCCTGTCTTCTTTTGTAAGGATTTTCTCTCTCGATCTTTTACTGACTTTATATGACCTTGAACAAATAAATCAATTGAAAATTTTTTATGCTAAATTTTGCCTAAATATAAGAATGATGTACTACACTATCAGGAACACTATGTGTCTAAGTAATTAATTTATTTTAAACTTCTATTTTAATTTTTCAGAGATAGCAGTAAATGAGTGTTACAATTTTCCAGCTATAATAATTTCACAGTGAGAAACAGAGATACGACAGTCTCACTTCAGATATTCGTTCCTATTTTAAAATCAGTTCACATGAACCAAGCTTATGCCCTCTTTATTTTCTCCAAGTGCTCATTCACTGAGGCACTTTATCTGGATAGGCTTAGCTAGATAGATGGTTTGTGAATCCTACATTTAACATATATACAAAATGAGCATTCACTACTGACATTTTTAACACAGACAGCCAATCAGATATTGGTAGCAATTTTGTGTAAATCAATTGACCAATCACATCTAACAGTTTAAACAGCAAATATAACGGGGGACAGTCTGACATGTTTGAATAGTCCTTTTGTTTGCTACACTTAGGCTCACATAGAAAGCTGCTATTCAGGGTAAGTGACAGTACTGGCTGAAGGCTAATCCACATTTTCTACAGACATGACCAAGCTATAAAAATTAAGGAATAATAATTAATTGGATAATTTAAAATACGTATCTAATAAAGATATTAGTAATGGTCAGGGGTCTCTCATCAGCAGAAAAAATTAGATCATTGCAGAATAATTCACTGTGAATTATTCACGCAGCTGTAGAAATGATTCAGACTGACAGATTAATGGGTTGTACATGCCCATAAAAACAGGATATTGGCCACTCTTCATTATCCTTTGTGTGTTACACATTTTATGGCTTTGACTGAGATTCTACAAGTACATGCAAAGCAATGAATGCTAGCCAGTGGACTGATCTGTAATTTTCCTGCAAGAACAAAATTAAAGGATATGACCCAAGAGCAGCAACTGACTGAAGAAAGAAATGGAAATCATATTCTCAGTTAACATTGAATTTGTCAACTGAAAAACACATTATGTATTCTTTGGCTTCAGTTTTATCAGAGATGTGAATAAACATTCAGAGTCAGCTGCATTTTTTTCTTCTAGTCAAGTAAAACTGCTTAGTAATAAATAAACAGGCACAGGAAGTGGATCATCCTTTTTTATTGCAATCCAGAGCAAACTTCCAATCGTTAAATTAGTGTGAAATGATATGCTGTGAAACTAGTGACAGGGACATAATATTTTTCTAAAATAATAGGTTTTGGAACTGACATGTCCCTCCTTCTTCATGTAAGAATAATAATATTTCTGTAGTTTTAGATAGATATTTTCTGTTGAAGTTACAGTAATATTCGTCTCAGTCAAGTTTAACCTGATGGATTTATGAAAAGTTCCTTTTAATTTTTAGTATGAAGAATTTCTTTTATCAAAAGTAAGCTTTTGTACTGGCAGCTTAACAGTTTAGTGAGTTTAAGTATCACTAAATGAAATATAGTCTTCAAAAAGACGGAAAGTAATTCTGTTTTTCTTATTTGAATATGTAGCAGCTCCTTTTAAAACACCACAGGTGATATCCTGTGATCAAGTAGTGTCTATCAAGTGGCTTACTGTAAACAGAAATTTTATAGTACTCTTATTTGGATAGCAGAAGCTAGATTTGTAGACACATTGCACTGTATTTCAGCTGCATGATGCAATGAAGGTTTTAAGCAAAAAAGTAGCACACAATGTTGGACCTTTTAGATTTTTATTTGTGCTCTTCTGAAGACATCCCAGTAGGATTTGATACTTCTGCTTTTTTTTGGGGTGGGGGTGGGGTGGGGGGTGGGTATGCTGGCTGTGCTAGGTACCTTCTAGAAAAAAGAAAACTGATTAAATACTTTAGTCTCATTCCTCATTCTTTGATATGTTCTTCATCCTGCCATAACCCTTGGGGTAGATTATTAATCCAGGTAATTTCATTTACATAGAGTTCCAAAGGAGTTTTACTTCTTTTAGAGACAGGAATGCAGAAATGAGTCCAATCTTAAAGATCTTGTGGTCTCTTACTGTGAATTTAAGAATCCTTGGGCCACAGAATGCAGTAATTATGGTAGATAATCATATGCATGGACCTCAAAGTCTACTTTTCTTTAGGAAACATAGGCAGCAGGCATGATTTCACTTACAGTTTACGTACTCAGCTCCAACAGTGTTTTACAATTCTTGTTTAATTCCTAAGGAGTCTCGAGATGCATGGATATATTTGTTCATAAAGTTAGCTTCTATGCACAGGCTGATCCAGTAAGTATTTATACGTACAGAAAATTCCTTTAAAAATCAGTGTATAAATAAAAGTGGGAGGATATGGTCAAGGTATTTTTTATAATAAACTCATGATTGGAGAAGTTGTGTGGGAAGTACTAAACATTGGTGCTCTTCTCACACTTCAAGCACTCAAACCCATATCTTCCACTTCAATCACTACATTTTCTTCCAGAGTGATTTTCAAAAGAGTATTCTGGACACATTCTCTGCTTCTCTTGTCCAAGCTAGTTCATTGCACAACAATCTTAAATCGATATTAGAATAAAAGGGGGACTGCTTATGTGTTTTTAAGTACAGTAACATCCATAAACATTAGTGGGCAGCAAAATGAGAATCTGGAGTCATAATCTCCATGCTCTCTCTCAGGAATCACACTTCCAGTTCCTGTAAAATTCAATGGTGAATGAGATAAAAACTTTGAGGTCTTTTTGAAAATTAAAACTTGGTCCTGAGAAACAGAGGAACTCACTTTCCTTGCAGTGCCTAGGAGAGCTGCACACACACTGAATAATGTAACAGGTGGTGTGGGCGGGTGTACATGTTCAGGCAGAACATCCCAGTGCCACTGCTGGTTCACAATGAAAATTCATTCCCAGACATGTCTTTTCCACACAGACTTTTTAACAGATTCCTCCTAACCTGAACATGTTGAGCACAAAAGAATCTCATGCATCACGCTGTTTATCCTTGACCTTTCCTGTTGGGTTCAGAAAGGTATACATCTTCTATTTTCTCTTGGAAAATTCTAATTAAAAAAGAAGACAGAGATTTAAATGTGTGAAAATTTAATAGAGTTTCCCAGTGTAGTAATTATACATTATGTCATCTTGGATAAATTTTGACTGAATTAGCTTTTGCAGAATGCCCACCAGACTTGCTTTCACAGGCTGTTTTGCCATCTGCACTATTAAAACATCCCTACTAAGTGTGCATAGTGCCTAATCTTTCTCTACTGATTACAAATTGTCCATAATGCACAACCTGAAATAGAATTACAGGAATTAATTTTTAAAAGTTAAATTTGCAAATTAATTATACAAAAAACAAAATAATATTTCTAGTTGTATTAATTGTAAACTGGAAATGAAGATTATGCTGGTCACAGACACTAATAAAGATCGGGTACTAATAAAGTACAAACATTTGACTCATGAGAGTTCAGGAAAGTTTTGATGTGTTTATATTGCAAGTCTGACAGAAGCTCTTGCATTCTTCTGGAAGTCTGGTTGGAAAATCCCATTGCATTGTTACTGCCCTCTCACTGGAGCTGAATGATGCATATTCATAGACTAAACAAAAATTACCACGAAAGCTACTCTTTAAACCAAATAACTCTTCTTCTAGATACCCAGAAGGGAGAGTTTTGCTCTTTTCCTGTATTCCTCTTAACAATGATCTTGTTATAAAATATTCATCATTTTTGTCTTTGAAAAATGAAAAAAAAAGTAAGGGAGAGTCTAGAAACTACTGCCTCAAAACTGGATGTATAGGTTTAAATCTTGGCTGTGACCAGCACATTCTCCCTGTTCAGAGAAATGACATATATCTTGTCCTGCAGTTCAGTTTCCTCCTCATTGATACTTATACCTATCTCATGGAAAGTATGGTTCCTGAATTAAGACAGGGGGTAATAAATAGTCACAGAGAGCTAACTCATGGTCAGCTTTGAAGCAGTTGAAGGCAATGAAGTCAATGTGTTGCTAGAATGCCATTCATGATATATTTCCTGTGTGAGGGTCTCTTCTGCAACAACAACAACAAAACAAACAAACAGAGAAACAAAAAAAAGCCACTGGGGATTCTAATCAAGGTCTGGATTCCTAAAATAAAAATTTTTAGTCTTTTTACATATCTATTTATAAGTAAATAAGACATGGAAGTCAGAGAAGTAGAAGTCAGGAAACGCTCATTCTTTTTTAAATATCAGCTGTATAAAACCACAAAGGGTATTGGAAGTCCTGGCTTGAACTGGTATTGCCATGATTTCCAGGCTTATTTTAGCAAAACTGAAATCTGAAACCTTATGAACATTCTTTAGTTTGAAATCCCAGTCCTGTCACCTTGAGATTTGCTCTGCAATGCAATTTACATCATGTGAGTACACCAAGCCGCAACAGCTGGGGGCCCGAACCACTGCAAAAGAAAATGGGCATATGTTATCATAGTTTGACAACGGGCTTTTGGAACTATAATAATTTACTATAATTCAGACATTCAATATAATGCCTTCAAATTATGATTTTGGATGCATAAAGTGGTTCTTTTGAAAATTACTGATTCCATTTTTAGAATAGTGAAAGAAATGACATTTCCTGATTACAGACCCAGTGCCTACCTTGCGGAGCTGTATGCTGTATATAATCTTATTCTGCACTTTTTTCCCCTCTGTGTCCATGAAAATGTCTCAAAAGCTGAATGTCTGAACATTTTATTCCACAACAAAATATAGGGAAAAGAGTCTGTTCTGATTTTTAAGGTAAAAAGTCCCATACTAAAACTGTTCTTGAGGGAGTAAAGACAAACCTTCTCAACACTTAGTAAGCATCCTTGCATTCCTCTGAATAATTTTTATTTTATTTTATTTTATTTTATTTTATTTTATTTTATTTTATTTTATTTTATTTTATTTTATTTTATTTTATTTTTTATTTTTCATGGCTGTTTACAGAAAAACAGTAATGAAGAGTGATTGGGAGATACATAATCATACCTCATCCATTTGATAGTAGAAGAATAGCGCATTGATCAGCATGTGCCTTCTTACCTTGTGCATACAAGGACATCGTGGTGGCATATTTCCTTTCTCTTGCGCTTTGCATACTGCACCTATCAAGAAGAAATAAGGACTAGCCAGCTCAAAACGCAAAAGAGGCTGTTTCAGCAATAGGAAGATGACTCAATAGGGAAATGAGGCAGTAACCATTCAGTGTTTATCTCTTCATAACGATACAGACAGCTAACACTCACTCAGAAGCACTAGGTGTGGCAGTTGTGAACTCTCTGCCTCTTATCTTGAATCCAATCCAAACAGCAGCTTTTAAAAATGTTACCAAATAAGGCAAGGCATTTAAAAAGTCCAAATGAACTGCACCTGTAGCTGCCTTTCCTTCAATAGGTCTAAATACTGGGGAAGGAGCTTGCTTAATACTAAACTTGAAATAACTGGTCTGTAACTTGTTTTCCATGACTAAAATGGACGGAGGAAAAATCCAGTTCAGGATAGTGCAAGGCAGAGCATTGTTTCATAAATACTTATGACCTCTGATTATTTACCTCATATTATTGTCCACAAGGCAAGAAGGTCATATGTATTCCAAATGAGAAGAGCAGCAACACCACAAAGGAAAGCAGATTCTTGAGTTTGGGGAAAGCCATGAGCAATGATCAGGATATCTTGTCTCTCTAAATTCCTAAGATTGGTTCTTTCTGAGCACCTCAGGAGACCGTCAGCAGAGGGAAGCTAAAAAAGAAACAGAGGAAATCAAGTAAATGGAGGACTCGATGATCCGGTGGGTCTCTTCCAACCTGGTTATTCTGTGAACATGCTGATTCATCCTTTAAAAACTCCATAGTGACCCTGGTAAATCCAGTAGCAGCAGCAGGGATTTTCCATGGGTTCTTTGAAAAGAAGAGAAATAAAGTCCTTATTTGCAGCTATCGCCTAGACATGCCTCAGAGCTGGGCCTTTCCCAGGGTTTCTGAAAGCCTTCTAATCCTGGCTTCCACCTGCTCCAGCACATCACATTTCACAGCTCAGTAAAACTCTATCTTTAGCTTCTCACTAGTGGGACATTTTAGGCTAGGCAGAAGAGGATTAAACAGGCCAGCACAGATTTAAGTGCAGCCTGCAACTGCTCACAAATGTATTAGCTGCATAAGCTGTGAGCATTGGCAAGAACATAAAACGTGATTGTTGCTTTGCACTATTTTTGATTAACTGGTTTCTGTTAAGACATGAAGGAAGAGTATTTCTAGCTAAATAACAGTGATAATAGTTGCAATAAAACTTCATTACACCATTTCTGTATAATCTAGCATTTGTTTGAAGAAGGGCCCTATAAAGAAACATGAGGGAATAGATGGCTCAACTGAAGAAAATATGCCATTACTACTGTAATGCCAAAGTGACATATGCCTGACAAGTCTAGCTGGTTAAATCAAAGTGTGGGCATGAGGAGCTTTTAATACTGATCTTTCTCATTTTACAGTATTAAAACATTTGTCCCTAAAATCACAGTGATTTACTTCATTAAATGTCATGCAATTTCTTCATTGTGGAGTCATAGCAATGAAAAGAAAATTATTTTATTCTATGTTATTTTTTTCTATAAAATTTTGAATGGGGTGTTGGGATCTAGAAATTATTTACAGGAATCCTCAAGAGCAGGTGACTTAAATTGGAAAGACTATTATTGCTATGACTGGCTGCACTATTCATATGCAAGCATCTTTGCCTTTGTGAGAATGAGGTTCCTTGTACAAGATACTCACCTTTTAGAAAATGTCATTCTTTTGGAACCAAGATGCATACTCACTCAGAACTTGAATTTGAGAGAGTATTATGCTGTACCTGGAATCTCATGCTAGAAAAACATGAAGGCATCAGGTGGGACAAGGGAAAGTAAGGGCCAGTCTGAAGGAAACATTAGCAGCCTGTGGCCAAGGGTTACAGAAACCCAGAGTATAAAACTTTCATTGAACCTTAATTTTACAAAAATTATTTAGGGGACAGATCTATTTTCAGATCCATGGTGTGGGCTTCTAATTTCTGCAAATAACAGAACTCCACTGGTGGGAACTGAAATATAACATGTTTATAGTGGTAGAAATATTCTAATTCGGGCTTGTTAATTCCTCTTTTTCTCTTCAGAGTTGCAAAGTGAGAGACGTGTTTCTTTGGGGTGACATTTTTACTGCATTTTCTTCAGTAATTTGATTTTTTTTTTAATTTTTGAATTTTTTTTTCCTGCCTTTGTAAAGTGTAAAGAAAATATATAGTGTGGAACTATCAGGTAACAGAAAAAAACATTTTATATTCTAAAAATATTTCATTTTTTTGTGTGAATCCACAACTAAAAACCAGACTGATTTTAAACATGTACTTTGTAATGAGGACACAGTTTTTCCTGGTCTGAAGAGAGATAGGGTTGAAATAATTTCTACACATCTATTTAATAATAAGAAATTGTTAATATGAAGTACAGTGATTACTGTGTTTCTTTAGGCAGCTATGACAAATTCAATTATCTTTAATGAGCACAAAAGAATTAGAAATGAGGAAAAAAACTCAAAAATATTGCATAATATTTTTCCCCTCAAACAACTAACCCTTTGAGCAATAAGACTTCAACTTCTGTTTAACTTGCATTTGGCTACTTTATGATGGTAAATAATACGTCCTTTTATGTACTTCTTCCATTGCTGATAGGAAATAGTCCAATTATGACACAAAATTTGTTCTTGTTGCAGGGCTAGATGAGTTAAATTGTGAAGCCTGAGTTACCCAGGAAGTCAGACTTGATTGGCCAAAATTGCTTTCTGCTTATAAATCTATAAATTTTAAGACAGTTGGTTCACTGTCCCAAATCCTGTCAAAGTCATCTTGATTTTTAAGAGTAAGTGCTCAGAGCTTCACTCAGGTGGAATCTGATGTGCAGCTATTGCTGTTGTGGATCGACATAAGCCGTGCAATTACATATGCATTTGTGCCATAGCTACACATAAACAACCATGATACATGTTAGAATGATTTTATCTGAAGTAAATCTTGCCTTTGGAGCAACAAAGACTGTATGCAGACACTGCATCATCTCTGCCTAGAGGAGCAGTGAGAGCAGGAAAATAGGGCATGACACCAACTGTTTGTCTTCTACATACAAATGCTTTTGTCCAGCCCTTATGAGTCATTATGAGCATGGTTCAGACCTAATAAAATTTTTAATTGTTGCTTGAAGCAGTGGGTTTTGCATAGTGAGACCTTCAGGGCAAGTAATTCAGGATAATCCACAGTAAATTCTGTGTGAATTTGCCCTATCTCATTGCATTGTTCAACTCTGTCCACAACCCATGCTGCAAGACTTGTCAGAATTGTTTAATTTATCAGTTGGTACAGGCAGTAGTGTGAGACCAGATCTCCTCCTCTGAGAATGCAAATATTGTCTTTCTATAGAAAGCAGTTATTATTTAGGGAAGTACAGGGAGGTTTGGATATTTGGAATGTGTTTAGCAAGACATAGTATTATCAATTTACATAAAGTTTCCTCACTTTGTGTGTACTGCCATATTGATTTACTCTCTGCAATGAAAGACTAGATACCCACGTGAATGTTGTTGGCATAGTAATAATTTTCTTAATTTATGATTATGTTGGTCAAGTCACAGATATAGTGGATGTCTCAGATAGTGTTAACATTCTTCACAGCATTATAAACACTCAAACTCCTTTTTCTAGTGCCAAGACTACCACCTAGCTCCTCATCAGGCTCTTTGTACAAGTATCACACTTGAGTTAAAGCTGAAGACTTATGCTGATGGATATTAACTTCAACATCATCTCTATGCTGTGCCTTTAAGTATATAAAGTGGGAGACAGTCTTTCTTAAGGGGCATGGGGACTCTTCTTTCTAGTTCTTTACCTTTCTTGTCATATTTTGTCAACTTTCTTTATAATTGCACTCAATTTATGTGTATGATTTGAAAAGCAAAAGTCAAATTATTCTTTCAAATCCATTCATCCATGAATCCATCCCTTTAAAGTGATGTTACTAATTTGATTATAAAACCACTAAGCAACAAAATGCTTATCTTATCATTTGATCATATTCATAATATCTTAAATAAGTAAGTTGTTGATGATCTATATAGCAGAGAAAATGAAGCTGGTTACCCACCAAAATCTTTCTCAGAACAAAGTTTTTAAAAACTTGTGGGAAAATTAATTATGAGAATGGCAGCTGTTACTAACAAATAGACAGTAAACTCATTTTCCAAACTGATAGTACCCCATTAAAGCAGTAAATAGCTGTATGCAGACAGTTTTGGATGAAGAATTTGGTCATAATTTTTGAAACCTCAGAAGAAAGCAGAATAATTTGTACATTAGCCTTTAGCCTTCGGGAAGCAATTGTGGAAAGAGTTAGATTGGAACTTCAAATTATTTTCTTGCGTGTGTGGTGTTGAAAATCTTGTGCACTGAAGGATCGAGTCTTAAAAATACAGTGAAATAGAAAGTGTTTATTTGTTTGCATGTTTGCCTGTTTGTTTTAATATCACATCTTTTTGATACCCTTTCAGTTTTGAAGTCGCTCAGAAAACTGTTTAGGTAGCTGAACACAGAAAATAATCAAGTATACTAAATATTGTTGCTAGAGAGATCAAAACAAATAGATAACTTCTGAGTTTGTGGCTCATACAAAAAATGCATCATATTCTGAGATCTAAATGAAAGAGAAATGTATCTGAAATGTTATTTTTCAATATATCAGTTAAATTATTGTCTTTTATGTTTGACATAAAATTATTTTCTTTTATGTTTGTGAAACACATGGAGCTATATATACATTTATATATATATATATGTGGTTTATCTGTCAATGTACATATACCTGAAATGAGAAAATAAAATTTAAAAATGTACCTAGTAGAAAAATTGTCAGTGTCTGGAAATTGTCATTGATATAAATGGAATTGTATTTCAGCATATCAGTGAAGAACCTACTCTGTGCAAATCATTAAGGAAAACTTTCAGGGATATTACTGTATTGAAGAAGGCACTTAGTCACATATTCTATTTATGTCAAGGTTAATGTAAAGAATGTATTGAACTGAAACCCACCAGAATATATATTTGGTGTCCAAATTTTCAGTTGTAAAATAAGATATAGCGAAATATTAATCTTTATTGTTTTCCTAAATTGCTTAATATGGAATGTAAACATTTTGTCAGCAAAAGCTGAATATCAGAGAAGACCAGGACAGAATAAGTAGTAGGATGTGTCATATGGTGATGTTCTCACCGAGTAATGGAGCACAAAGTAGAAATCCCTCAGGTTTACATCCAAATACCATAATTAACATTGACATGACATCAGGATGCCTTTAAAAAAAAGAAATCTCTCTCTATATATCCTCTATACGTCTATCTACACTCTATCTATACCTTCCTCTAAATAGCAAGATATGTTGCTTCTTTACAGGGTCAAATATATGTGATGCAAAAATGTCTTTCCTTTTAGTGCATTTTGAATTATGTTGGAAAGTACATACAATACATCATTGAAAATATTTTATTTTAACCTAATAAAGAGTGCAATGGAAACACAAAAAATTACATTACAATTCTCACTATGTCCTGGGACATAGTTTAAATATTTCTGCTTGAAACTAATATATTCCAGAGTAGGAACTTTCATGGAATAAACACAAAACCCCCAAAGTTTTTAATCCATAAAATATTTTTTTTAAAAACATAAATGCCAGTATTCCCCACAAGAAATGATATGACAGAAAAAGGATGACCAGCCTGCATTTTTGTTTTCCTTTATGCTGCCTGAAATTTTGATTTGAGGTTGTTTAACTGACTGAAGTGACACCTGGGTATCTTCAAGAGGGACTGACGTGTACTTTCAATCACTTTAACTAACTGCAAATTCTGTATGTCGCCACTACAGTTAATTTAGAGAAGTAGACACTCTGAACTCATAATTCAGATTCAAGGTGAATTGTCTATTACATTAGACTGACTACAAGAAGAATGTAGGCTTAGTAAATTCATAATTGCCTTTTAGGTACTCAAGGCAAGATTTCATAAACCTGAAAAAAATTCTACCATTTTGCAAGAATGAAAGGATACATGCCCTCTTGTACTTTGTGTTCAGTGATATGTCAGAAACACAAATGAATTCTGAACTCTGGTCCTTTTCAGCTTGAACAAAAGGTCTTTTGATACAGAAATTCTTTGCTTTTAGATAAAGCTATTTGTCATTCACATTTTCATTTGTACTTTCCAATGATCTTAGGGAGTTTATTATTTTATTAGCAAAGCCTTTGCCACCTTTATTCAAATCTCTAAATGAGTAGCAATAGCTTACATACATTAAAAACATGTACAGTTATCCTCTACAGAAGAAAAATGATAATTTTAACATATTAAAACAAACTTACACATGCTATGACAAGTGGTTTATTTTTCAAATTAGTCTAATTTTTGCTATTGTATATTCAAGTTATGGCACTTGATTTTAAATTGCACACAGCTCCATGGGCTATGATGATTTGTCCCTGCTCTGCCCTGACTGAAGTATACATCATACATGTGGTACCCGTTTCACATAAATTTAAGTTTGTGATCGGTGGTTACTGTCACTCATTCAAGATAACAAAAACAAAATTATGGGAGAGCAATGTGGTCTAAAGTAGCCTGGAAGTTATCCACAGAGCACGTCTTTTTTATCTCAAGTTTTAATCCAGCTCACAAGAATGCCTTTCATGTACGAATAAAGATGTTATTATCCTATCAGTATACAATCTGTTAATAACAAACATCAGGGGAGAACAATTCATTTGCCCTGACAGCTTTGTTGAACAGGCTTAGAAAGTGTTCTGAGTAGTGAAATACATAAAGGAAAAGATGTTATTTATGGCAGAATACAGGAAAGGAAGCTTTCCTCCTGGAATTTAGGAAATATCAGCCAGTCAAAAGACCACAAAATTTCCAAAATATGTTTGCAAGATTAATGACAGACAGACTTTCTTATTTTCACTTCAGATTTAAAGGTGAAAGCTACGTCACTTTGTGACACATTTTTCAAAGAATAATATTGAAAAGCTATTAATTTTACTCATACAAAAACATAGGCAGATCCAAGTTCCTATGAAAAGCTGGTCATTTTATTGGTTTGATCTCTGATTTAAATATCTTTTAGTATTGTTAATATGAAGAATTCATTTTATTCAGCCTGCACTTCTGCATGTTCTAGTCCTATCTGGCCTTTCTCAAGAAATGTTATTGAATAGGAAATAGAAGTAACTTGCTCATGTGTAAATGGGACTAGAGGCATAGACTGCTTATATAGTGCAACTCCAGACTTAGCATATGTGATAGTTGTATTTTATATTATGTTTATATTTTGTTATATATACACATACACACTTAAAATGAAGAATATTTTTGTTACTGAGTATTATTCTCTCTGATTATTACTGCAGCCAACAACTACACTTAGGGCTAATAAAACAAGAAATAAAAATGAAAACATAAAGAAGCTAAAACCAATTATGCTTATTAATTTGTGTACCTTAAGAAATGTTTGTACAGACATGGTGATGCATCTGAACAATTCAGAAATTCAAATTTTCTTATTCTGTGTATTTTATACAATGGGATTTGCAGTACATGGTAGGTTTGCAATATAATTTTTTTAGTTGTAACAAAAACATTCTGAAAGAATTCAGCAAAGGATACTATGTGATCTTTTGAGTAACAAAAGGACATTCCCCTTACTTTAAAAGCTTGTGTACTTCATAAATAATGGAAACAGAAATGGAAACAGAGCTAGAGAATTCCTTCCATCCTCTCCCTCCTATACGTGCTAAATTGGAGAAAAAAATCCAGCTTGCTTCCCAGTCTAGTGCCTTCAGTACTTTCCTGTCAGAGAAGCTGCTGCCATGTTCCTGGGCTGTGTATTACAGGTGGGTATCAGAGATGCTGCTCGGTGAGGTAGGACTTGGGCCAGCCACATGAAGCCACTGGGCTCTGACAGCTGCTCAGAAAATATGTTTATCAAAGATGTTGAGCATGATATAGGCTTTATCAAGTTGGGTAAGCACTTCAAATAATAGCACAAAAATCCTGCTGTTAAATTTTACTTTCCTTGTGTCCCTGTACCTTCCTATCTTATTCTCCCATAATTTTTTTGAACGAACTTTTGATTTTGTTTTAAGAATATGCAACTTGCATCTGCAATTTTTCAAGTGTGAAATAATAACATCTGCAACAAACCTTTAATGAAAAGGAGCCTAACAGTTTTTTGCTATTATGTTGTAAAATACATTTATAGTACCTGCCCTTATAATTTTTGTTTTAAAATCACATGCCATATTTTCAAAGAAAAAAAGTGAGAGATTATACCATATGTAACATTTTGATTTTCCATTTATGATGCAAGTTACTGTCCTTAATACAAAAGATAATTCAGCAATCCTATTAAAGTATTATTGATCTGTTATGGTCATTACATAGTGAAAAGATTGACTATGAGCTATTTTCATTATAACTATTTATTCACATCTCTTTTTTTTTAATGAACTTGTCAGCTGATGAAAAAAATGCTGAATTTTCAAGTTGAAGTCCGCTAATTATGTAAAAAAGACAAGTAAAAGCAGAAAACAAAGATATTCATTTGTTTAAAGGAAACATTTTCTGCAGGGTTCCAACATCTCCTCTCTGCAGGACTAACAAGGGAGATCCATGTGGGGTAATTCAATGAAAAAATCCAACAAACTGAATCATAGTTTTTTGTGAAGAGCACAGACACCAGACAGCATAATGAAGTTATTTACTATTAGGTGTGGAATTCTGACACATCAATACAAGGATGAATTCCCCACTCTCTATTGTGTTAGCATGTGTCAGTCTTCTCAGATAAGAGCTAGAAATTCTTAGTAGACAAAGCATTTTCTGTGAAGTGGTGGCCAAACAAGTATGTACTAGATCACAAAGACTGAGCGAGTTGGGAAAATCCATTTTGCATCTGTTGCTATCTGATAGATGGAGGAGAAGTAGATGAAAGCTTTAAAGGTGAATGAATATTTCTCTATCCCAACAACATTTTTTATTATCAGTCTTGTATCTTCAGGTTTAAAAGTTCATTAATATTAGATACACTTCTGCCTTATGGTCCAAAGTTCTATCATATCTCCCACACAAGTTAAATTGGATTCCATTGTGTATTTAAAAATTCACCTTTTCATTACTAACTGGTGACTAAAGGACACAGTTATCCAAATCACATGTGCAGTAAATATTGAGGATGTCAACATCTGAGGATCAAAAACCACTTTGCTCAGAAGTGCATTTTTTAATTCAAGTGATTTCTTATGAGAATAGCAGAGCTTATTATAGGGCTAGAGTGATTAGAAAAAAGAAAGATTTAAATTCCCTAAATACAAGAAAATATCCACCACCACTTATACACAAACAAATATATTTTTATTGTCATCTCATCTTACATGATTTTTAAGTTGCCTTTTTTTTAAGTGTGATCTTTCTGTAAGAGTGAGGATGTACTGAGTGCTGAGAGTCAAATGAAAAAAGGAAAGACTGAATAAAGACAAACAGTTTTGCAAGTTCAGAGAGAAGGATGTGGGTAAAGTTTAGTGAGACTGCTTGTTAATACAAAATCAAATGTGCTTCTAGAGAAAGTCCCTTTTTTTAATCCAGTTTAGTGAGGTTATAATTGAAGAGTTCAGCTGGATATGACTGAAGCCCACACTTGCTGCAGCATTTTTTTTCTGTTGCTTACTGCCACTTTTGCACTGTGGAGATTGGCCATATAATATTCTCCCATGCTTTGAGCTTCAGACTTTGTATTGCAAACTGACGTTCCCCTTTTAATTCTGTGTAATAAATAGGAAATTCTGCATGTGATATTTTCTCAACAAAGATGTCTGTGGAAGTTGGAAAATCTATTTGTAAAGTCCCTGGACAAAACTACTTTATATCGTTAAGACTAGTACAGCATGGCCAGCAGGTGGAGGAAAGTGATTCTGCCCCTCTATTCCTCTATTGCGAGACCCCATCTGGAGTGCTGTGTCCACTTCTGGAATCCTCAATTTAAGAAGGATATGGAACTGTTGGAACAGTTCCAGAGGTGGCTACAAAGGTGATCCCAGGGCTGGATCACCTCCCACATGAGGACAGGCTGAGAGAGTTGGGGTTGTTCAGCCTGGAGAAGAGAAGGCTCTGAGGAGATCTTATAGCGACCTTCCAGTACCTGAAAGGAGCCTATAAGAAAGCGGGGGAGGGACTATTCATAAAAGTTTGTGGTGATAGCATGAGGGGGACTGGGTTTAAACTGGAGAAGGGCAAATTTAGATCAGACAATAGTAAGAATTTCTTCATGATGAGAGTGGTGAGACACTGGAACAGGTTGCCAAGGGGAATTGTGGCTGCCCCGTCTCTGGAGGTGTTTAAGGCCAGGTTGGATGTGGCCTTGAGTAACCTGATCTAGTGGGATGTCCCTGCCCATGGCAGGGGAGTTGGAACTAGATGATCATTAGAGTCCCTTCCACCCCTACCTATTCTATGATTCTATGATTAGTAGAATTTAATTCGAAGGGGATGCACAGCACATTCAAAATGGAAGAGTCATTCAGAGAGTTGCCAGGCTTTTCCCATGCTGCAACTACTCATGGTGTATTTACTTTCTGTACATGCTTCAGAGACACAAGCCAATCTTCACACTACCATTGCAAGACAGATAGAACTTACTATCTGTGGTATATAGTTGAGGAACCTGATTAAGATTTGCTCAAAACCTTGCAGTGACTGAAGCAAAAAGTTTATTAAGAAGCAGTTCTCAACCATTATTATGCTTCACATTATCTGTCTGGAAATTCGTCTTTACTCATGTCAGAAAAAAAAAAAAAAGACATATTCAAAACAGATGTTTTTCCAGATAGCTACAGACATTCAGGAGAGTCAGGCAGCTATATGCACACACATGTACACAGAGCCCCACACCCACAATATTCAATTGTTTTTGAACATACTAATAGTGTTTTGCCTTTTCTCTAATGGCTTTCATCTGAGAAGATTCTGAAGAACCCTGTAGAGTGTCAAATACATAAGGCTCTGCTGAAAACCAAAAAACTTGCTTTGTTTACTAGTAGGGAGGGGAGGAACTTATGCCAAAGGCAGAAGTATAAAAACATTTGTGTTTAAAAATAGTCTAAGCTTGCGCCAAAGAGTCCCTGCTGGCTTTGAAAGGGCATGATAGATTTTTGTTTCTCTCAATATTTCATATGGAATATTATCTCTTTCACCTTTGTAAGACCAGAGAGACCATAATGGAGAAAAGTAGCTTGAACTTACTTCATAATTCATCAGGAAATACCAGTAGCTGAGACATATTATGAGAATTTTTCCTTTCATTAGGCTCTCACTGTCTTATTCAGTCTTTCTCTTGTCAAGACCTGTACTGTCTCTATGAGGTAAGGAAAACTTATCAGGAACTTCAGTTGTCCCTTCACGAATATTCATGGGCAGTAGATTTTGATTCAAACAAAATTGAAAGTAGAGAAAGAACTGCAAATATTTACTCACATGGATATTTGAGCTAGTCTGTACAATTTTTTAGGAAGTTATAGAGATAGTAGGAAAAAAAGTTGCTAATCATATAACCCAAACAGTAAAACAACTAGAAAAGATACTGCTGTTCTGATGGATAACATATAAAAAAATGCCTAGAATGGACTGAAATGTCTTTCACCAAACACATTTGAAAACTGCAGAGTAAGACATTTTTAGTTTGCATGGTGGAATTGTCTTTTTAAGCAAAATATTA
Organism: Phaenicophaeus curvirostris; assembly: GCF_032191515.1. Lineage (NCBI taxonomy): Eukaryota > Metazoa > Chordata > Aves > Cuculiformes > Cuculidae > Phaenicophaeus > Phaenicophaeus curvirostris. Next base: position 48,993,942 of record NC_091396.1, on the reverse strand, counting down.
TACAACAATTATATTAGTCAAAACAATTTTTGTTCATCAGTGTCAGCCATTTCAAATATTTTACATTAGTGATGGGCTGTTCAGTGCCAGCAGTATACTAAATGTTCAAGACATTCACCTTTTGGAATGAGGAGGCAGAAAAAAATATTTTTCTAAGTGAAAATGTATGTTGCTTAAAATAACTTTTTATCTTTCAAAAACTTTGTTTAGAGCTCATGATAAGCCAGTCTTTTTTAAACAACAGACCATCTTTAAAAGACTTTAATACACAGCATTTTTAGTACGTGCTGGTTTGCTTTTATTTCAGAGTTTCAATATTACAAACAATATTTCTGAATTCCTGTCCATTGCAGACATTTTCTGTGGATGACTGGCACTAATGAACTCAGTGAAGAAAATCTCACAATCTAAATTAAATGTGTGGGTTCTTTATTGAGATGCTTATAGCTACGAAATAGTAGATGAGGTGGCAAGGCTAAATTTTCCTTTCTACGTACACTTTTTAATGTTTCTGTCTGTAGGGAGTTTGTGAGGGTGACTTGGTCCAGCGTACAACAAGTAAGTATGCACTGTATTCTCTAGTAGAGACACTATCTTTATTCTTCTTTCCATTTGCATTTTTCTCATACTAAAATAAATCATTCAAACTGAAATATTTCTCTGGGTTCCAGGTTTTCTTTTAGTTCGCTGGTTGTCATTTGTTTTGGATTTCAGATACTTACAACTATTACATTTTGGAAGAAAAAACAGATGCAAGATATCTCACAAGAGAGTTTTTATAACATTACATTTTCAGTTCAGTACCCAATCCAGATAGCTGAATAATGAATACATATCCAACCAAAAACTAAATTTCCAAATACATCAAGGTGCAGCTTAGTGAATGTCATACATGCCATTTTGATATCTTTAAGATTTTATAATACTGTATCCCATGAGATGAGTCTTAAGACAGAGTTTTCCAAAGAGCCTCAAAGTATAGGGAACAGTTGCCTGTTTTCTTCAGTTTCTTCTAGCTATATTTGGCTTAGCTTCAGAAGACCTTATTTTTCCCTTTAGGAAAAGGGAAAAAACCTAACCATAAATGTTATGTCAAAGGCTTTTGTTTGGTTAATTGTTTTTATTTTATCTTACATCTACTAGCTACAAATTCAAAACATCTTGAAGTGAAATCACTTTTGGGTTCCTGATTTATGGGAAATGTTTGAACTGCTCGTTAGATGTGGGCACACGAAAACTTATCAACTATTAATGCACTGACAATAAAGTTACTACTTTAATGTTACTAAAAATAAAGTTAATAAATTTTCATATTTATTTATATTTCTAATAATTATGCCCCATGTTGGTAATTATTATTGTTTTTATTAACAAAAGGGTTTAAATGTGTCTGAAGAAAGTTTAAGCTAATTCTGGAACAGATTATACAAATGTGAAAGTGGAGACAAACCTGAATTTTATCAATCTCCATAAAACAATATAAAATAGATTTTAAAGTCTTTACATATTTTGTGACTTCTATGCTAATGCAAGAAGGTGAATTGGTAGTGTTGAGGAAGACAGGCATAGAAGAGTCCTCAGCGTCCTGCATGCTACCGTGACAATGTGCTCTGTCTGGGACGCAGACACATTTCTTTCTCAGAGCAGAGGCTCTTTACTTGATTCTAGGATCACACTACTAATGCCTCAGCAAATATAATCAAAATGATTATGCCTTATGTATATTTTTATCATTGCTTCCAGAAACAGAAACAGCTTCCTTCAAGGCACTATGTAATAGAGAAATATTCATCAAATACCTACCCAAAGGAATTTGCTATAGGTAATTGCTAGCTATGTCTATTGTAGGTTGGGATTTATGTTTTTGTCCTTTTGGCTTGGGCAATATTTTTTGCCTTCACATTTAATAAAACTCCTGAGGATAGAAAAAATTGACATTTAATTTTCTAGTCTTTGGCTACCACATTGTTGTGTTTACATATGCATCAACTGATCTACGGCTGCTCACACCCATCCTCCCACTCATCCATGTAAATACAAAGCTAATCACAGTATTTTAAAAATAAAATAATTCCTTGCTACCTAATTACAATGACAACCCTGCCAACTCATTTCATTCACCACGAATAAAATACAACTACCGAATCTTTTGGTTAACATTAACATTATTTAAAAACACAGTATTTAAGTTTCTTGTAGATGATCTGTATTGTCTTCATTGTGATTCTGTGACAGTGCTATCAGAATTGGAGTTCACTGAGTTCATGATAAGTCAAGAACATGAAGCACTGCAGACCAAATGTGCTGATCTACCCTGCAACATTGCCTTTTCCAAGCTGAAGAGTCTGTATTTGTATTGAGGAGGATCCGTTCCATGATCTTCCCAGGCACAGAGGTGAGGCTGGCAGGTTGGTAGTTCTCACTCATCCTTTCTACCCTTTTTAGAAATGGGGAAAATGTTACCCTTTTTCCAGTCACCAGGGACTTCTCCTGATTGCCGTGACTTTTCAGATATCATGGATAATGGCTTGGCAACTACATCAAAGCAAAGCTGTGCAAAGGGATCTGAACAGGCTGGACCGCTGGGCAGAGTCCAATGGCATGAGGTTTAACAAGGCCAAATGCCGGGTCCTGCACTTGGGGCACAACAACCCTATGCAGTGCTACAGACTAGGAGAAGTCTGTCTAGAAAGCTGCCTGGAGGAGAGGGACCTGGGGGTGTTGGTTGACAACCGACTGAATATGAGCCAGCAGTGTGCCCAGGTGGCCAAGAAGGCCAATGGCATCTTGGCTTGTATCAGAAACAGCGTGACCAACAGGTCCAGGGAGGTTATCCTCCCTCTGTACTCGGCACTGGTGAGACCGCTCCTTGAATCCTGTGTTCAGTTCTGGGCCCCTCACCACAAGAAGGATGTTGAGGCTCAGGAACGTGTCCAGAGAAGAGCAACAAAGCTGGTGAAGGGGCTGGAGAACAGGTCTTATGAGGAGCGGCTAAGAGAGCTGGGGTTGTTTAGCCTGGAGAAGAGGAGGCTGAGGGGTGACCTCATTGCTCTCTACAACTACCTGAAAGGACGTTGTAGAGAGGAGGGTGCTGGCCTCTTCTCCCAAGTGACAGGGGACAGGACAAGGGGCAATGGCCTCAACCTCCGCCAGGGGAGGTTTAGGCTGGACATTAGGAAAAAATTCTTTACAGAAAGAGTCATTGGGCACTGGAACAGGCTGCCCAGGGAGGTGGTTGAGTCACCTTCCCTGGAGGTGTTTAAGGCACGGGTGGACGAGGTGCTGAGGGATATGGTTTAGTGTTTGATAGGAACGGTTGGACTCGATGATCCGGTGGGTCTCTTCCAACCTGGTTATTCTGTGATTCTGTGATTCTGTGATCAGCCAATTCCCTCAGGACTCTTGAATGCATCTCATCAGGTCCCATAGACATATATGTTCAGGTTCCTCAAGCGGTTATGAACCTGATCCTTCCTTACAGTGGGAGAGGCTTTAGCCCCCTGGTCCCCTTCTTGTTGTCCATTGGCCCAAGAGGGGAGAGAAGAGTTGTTGTCTGTGAAGGCTGAGGCAAAAAAGTTGTTGAGTACCTCAGCCTTCTCCTCGTCTGCTGGTACAAATTCACCATTTTCATCCATCAGAGGGAGTACACTTTCTTTAACCTTCCTTTACTGATTGTTTACCCATAGAAGCCCATCTTGTTAGTCTTCACTTCCCTTGCCAAGTTCAATTTCAACTGCACCTTGGCCTTCCTGACCCCAAGGTAGATGATGACTGTCACTCTTCTGTTATCCACCAAAGTTGCAGCCTTGTCATGGAGAGCCATCAAATATTTCAGACACAATTTGTCTTTAGTGAAGCCATGCTGGCTGTCACCAATCACCTCCCTGTTTTTCCCATGCCTTACCACAGTTTCCAGGAGGATGTGTTTCATGATCTTGCTGGGCACAGAGGTGAGACTGACCAGGCCATAGTTGCCTGCGTCTTCTTTTTTTTCACTTTTTAAAAGTGGAGGTTAGGTTTCTCCCTTTCCAGTCACTGGGAACTTCACCAGTCTGCCACAACTTTTCTGATATGGTAGTGTCTTAGCATTTTCATCTGCTACTTCCCTCAGGACCTCTGGATGCATTTTATCAGGCCCCAGGGACTTGTGCACATTCAGATTCCTTAGATGGTGTTGAACCTGGCCTTCTCCTACAGTGGACAGCATTTCATTCTTCCAGATCCTACCTTTGGGTTCTATATTCCATATTTTTGTAGTGCTATGGAGTATGGAAAAGAAACTATTAAAATCACACAATGGGTTCAGATTTTCAGGTATAGGAATGGAAATAAAAATTTTTGAAAGTTCCCTTTTAAATGCTGGGAGAGTTTTTGGTTTGGGGTGTTTTTTTGTTTTTTTTTTTTCCTTTCTTCTCTTTTCCTTCTTTAATTTTGAATTAATTTATTTTAAGTTAGGGAGTTTGGCAAAATTTTAAGTATTCTTGGGAAGCTGAGTATTTGCATATGTGATTAAGTTATGAGAGATTTTGTTGAAAAAGTTAAAGGAGTTATTTATCTAATACAATTCTCACCAGCCTTTGGCTACTTTTTGTTCCCATTGTCCACTCTCCTCAATATTTTCAGAAGTCTAGAGTAAGTAATTCTAAGTCTTGCTCTTTACTGACATGGATAGTACATGTCTTCCAAATGAAATAAAAACTGAAATAGTAGCCATTATTCTTAGCAGGATAATACCAGAAAAGCATCCAAATTTATTATGACAAGTACTAAGACTTTCAAAGTTACAATAATACTGTCTACATTACTTCTTATGTAGAGTTATACTGGTATTATGCATGTTGTATCAGTACAGTTTAATTCGCCTTTGTGAGGAATTCCAGCCTCTTGAGATATTAATTGCATTTCAAGTCTTCCTGGAATAATTTGCTGTATTTTTTTTTCCTCACAGTAATCCTTCTTGTGAATTGAAAGTAGCCTCTTGAAGCAAGATTTAACTGCATAAAATAAACAGTTTAATGTTTCATATTTTGTTATTACTGCTTAGCAATTAATATTAACATTTAATATTTTACACCCTATTGATTTTACCAATGCCAATAATAACATGCATGTAAGCGAGCAAAAAGCAACACATTTCAGGTGTCTAACCCTCCCTAATTTCTAAATTAGAAGTAAATAGCTTTGATTCATATAATGAATTTTAACGGCAATCTTTCTCAAAAACTGTTTATGGTAAATATATGTTTATCAAAGTTTGACAGTAATAAGAACCAAGTTGGTGTAAAAAAGGAAGTGGAAAAAGAAGCAACCCCTTTTTTCACTATGTTGCTTAGGTTGATGTGAACTCCTAGCAGCTCACTTTCTCTGACAGACCTGATCAGCTCTGAGAAAAACACTAAAAGATACATAAAAATAGAGGCCGGGGGAATCACCCCCTGCACAACTGGAGAGAAGGAAGAAAGAGTGCCAATCAGAAGAGTTCCCTTGTTGTTTGGGCAGCATATGAGTAAACACAACAGCAGACACAAAACTCACAGGAAAGAAAACAAAAATATTTGAAACCCTGGCACTCATCAGTGAGAGATCCATCCTTTCCACCATCCTTTCCCTGTACTGTGGAGTACAGGGTTGAGGAAGTGAGAAGAACAGAGTCACACAGTATGATAGTAAAAGTTACGACTATAGGAAAAAGGCAAATAAATTCAAAACGACTATTGCGATCCTTCATTTCCTAGGAGTTTTCTTATATGTAAACAACAGAAAAATAAATCTACAGGAAAGATTTTGAACCAGCTATGAAGTCGCCTTATAGCCTTAGTCCTTTAAAATTTATCATATAATTATTTTTAAGGTAAGATATTTTTATTATGGTGTCATAGTCTTTATCCATTACGAAGTCTAGCAGTGGCCATTATTTAATATTCTGTTTTTGCAACAGGAATTTATTTCAAATCTTCTAGAAAATCTTAATAAGGAACTTACTGCTTTTCTGGACTAAGTTTGGGTTCTTTGGAAATATCCCATATATGATAAACAAAAGGAAAAGCAGAGGAATATTTGAGATATATTATACTGATAAAATTCTTCAGTCATTTTTTGAGCAGGCAATTTAGGTGGAATCCACAAATGTACTTCCTTTACAAAATGTTCTTAAAAAAACCACTGACTTTTAATTAAGATTTTAATATGGGATTTCACCAGTTTACTGAGGAGCATAAGCCTTATCCTGTAAAGATAAAATCTCTGACAGCAATAATCCTTCATGCATAAAATCTAACGGCTGAAGTCAGAGCTTTAGCATAGTAAAAATCTCAAACAATATATCTAAAAGTTGGAATTCCCTGGCTTTAACTAATGAAACTTCTTTTTCATGGCAAAGGAATTGCATCCAGTTCTGAACTTGGCCCCAGGATCAGAAAGAAGATCTTTTCAATTTATATTTTATTAATTCTGCCTGTAAAGTACTGGTATATTAACATCAATCTAGCTCTCTAATTTGCTATTTTACTCTGTTGAATAGTAAAGGATAAGTTTGTTTAGGTTTTTTGGATAAGCTTTCCAGCACCCAGACATTTTGTCTGAAGATACATCTGCAATTATCACATAGGTGTAAAACCCTAATGAATCTTCTTGGATCCATTGATAATTCCATGCTTATCAGATATACCTTTAAAATTTTGTTTTGGAAATTATGCATATTGCATAGCAACAAAATAAGACTGTGAAATTCAATTGAATTTATATTAAGAACAATTTTACAAATAATGTTTCTGATTTTTCAAACTTTTACTTTTTGTATAACTTTCTACTTAAATTGTCTGAAGTCAAATAACCAGAAATAAGGATATTTGACTATTTAAATAAGAGAATGATTATTTTATTTTTAGCAGTTTCCCTTTTCATAGTGAACAATCTGGTTCATTTCTTTGCAAATTGTAAGAAAATGAATTTATGTTCTGTCTCTTCAAAACATAACAATAGAAAGTCAGAAGAACAAATTCAGCTCTGGTCTTAAAGAGATGTTGTCTCCAACCTTAAGAATTAAATAAGGCAGAAGAAAGTGAAAGTTAACAGAAGGATAATTGTATACTAATTGCATCCTTGCTGCCAGTCTTAGCAAACATGAGCAAGATTCTCTGCCTAAAATGACTAATGAAGTCCTAATCCAACAGAGAACCTTTGCCAATACATCAACATAAATTTTCTGAAAATAGCTATGACCATTCAGCAAATAAGAGTATACACACATGTGAACGCTGGTGTATGCACAAAAACCTCAAACAATTCTTTCATATTTAGCTAAACTTGTACAAGCTGTAGTTCTGAACTGGATTTGTCAACAATGCTGTCCCTGCTTTGATACATCTTCTGTCAGAGACCTCAGCTCCGGTGAAAATGTGTATCTTTGTAGTAGAAGGCTACATAAAAGGGTTCTAGAATGGGCAAAGCTATAATGAAGATACTTACAAAGCAGTGGTTCCATCAGAACACGAATTAAAATATATTTCCCTTCCAGTTGACCTATTCAACATCTCTCATACCACTTAGAATACTGCGTAGAACATAGTACTCTTAAGGATGAAAGAGGTAAGAGTTGAGGTTTTGTAGACAATCAACTTTTCTTCAAAAACCTTCATGGTAATACCTATGCTACGACACATTGTTACATCCATATTATTGCATTTTGTGAGAATACAGCAGGATTTTTTTTTTTTAACAGGTATTTCTCAATGTCATATTGAGCAGGCATTTACACAATAGAATTGTAGAGTTTTGTGCAAATGTCTTCTACCCGTCTACACAAAAATTTGAATTAAAATGTGTAGAGATCCAGACAGACTATTTACAAAATATCAAGCTCAAAAAATGGAAGCAGATCAAACACTTCCCTTAAATTAGACATCCAACAGAGTTAACAAGAAGTGATAAAAAATTCTAATAAGCTTTCAAAACACAACCCTTTAGTTATCAAAACTGACGTTACCTGTTCAGTAATTAACACACTTTATTCAAAGTAGTTCAAGATTTGCAAATAGGACTAATGTTTGCCTAAAAGTGGAACCCCAGAAGCAAAATAAAATTATCATAGTCTAAGAAAAAAATAATAGCTGTACATGAAAGTGTTAAAAAACCTCATAGATAATATGCATGGCACGTTCTAGTAGGAGATTAGAGTTCAATGTTTTCACTGTTTTTTCCAGACGGTACTAATTAGTTTCCAGTTAGTAGAAAATGTATTGTGATTGAATTAACAAACTAAAGTGGTCACAGGAATATTTTTAATGCTTGTGATCTTGCCACAGAAATCTATTATACCTTGTGCTGTTCTACCTTGTTCTGAGAAATAAAACCAAGTCAGTTGTCTGTTTGCCACATAGTGAGGCTTTTTTTGGTTTGTTTTTGGTTTGGTTTTGGTTTGTTGTTGTTTTTAAATAGGATGTCATTTGTGAGAACACATATTGATTTAGACTTTCTCTCAACCACAATAGATGCTACAACAGAAGAAAGCACTTTTAGCTGCTCTGGAGTAATTGAAACCAATTATACTTAAGTTACTTGCAACAGTCTGCAATGATCTTTCATAAGAAATACATACTGAGCAAAGGTTAGTGAACTTCTGTTCTTCATATGTTTTGGGTTTTTTTCTCTTTGTTGTTGTTGTTGTTTTTTCTCAGCAGCTGTTAATGCCCTAATCTTTAATATGGTTTTTTTTAGTTTCCTTTCTAAGGAAAGTTTAGTTTCCTTTCTAAGAGTCTAATCTTTCTGATGCTTTTGCAATGGTGTGTGAGTCACCTTCAGGAATGCAGGAAAAGAGTCTGCAAAAGGTAGGAAAAGCACAACTTCTAAAAGACAACAGTAGACCTTTGCAATGAGGTGAGACTGTTGCATTTTTTTCCAAATAAAAGTTGGGAAAGTCCTCATTCTTTTTCTCCCCTTCTTGCTGAGCAGTAGGAAGTTGAAAAAAATGTCAATGTATAAAAAGAGAAACCAATTAAAGAAAAACAATTAAAAAACCCAGCAAATTTATATTCAGAAGAGCCACTTATGGATGCAACTTTCCAATCCTTTAGCTGCACAAAATATCCCTTCAGTAAGGCAAGGATGCATCTAACTTGAGCAGCTCATGGAAAAACTTACTTCTAAGCCAAGAATTTAGTCTGACTGGGTAGGAGATTCATTACCACTTGTCCAACAAGCTTTACAAATTCAGCTAGGAAATGTTAAAAGCCAAACATCAGATACTGTAAAATGATGAGATGCACATAGAATAATTAGAACAGTGGGAGATAGGAGTGTTTAAGAAAACAAGCAAAGAATTAATGTCTTTTAAAGTCATGTGAAATTGCAAGTAATATTATTTTTCATATTTGTCAAAGTAATACATTGATAAGACCATGGTCTGTGAATGAGATATCTTAAGCTTTACCTTTGCGATTGACCACCTGTGGGTCATGTTACAGGCTGGTCAATCTCTGTAGCTCAGATTCTTCAGATGTATTCTCTCTTTTATATTTATTTTTAAAAATTTTAGATAAAATACACATCTCTATCAAATATGAAACATTAAGTCATCTTGACTATTTCATAATTTTATTCCTTTATTACCATCTGGGATTCCATGGAAAGAAAGAATATACTGCGAGCTTAGATGAAGATATCAGTGAAATTGGAAATTTATTACTTTTGTCATGAAGTAAATGCTCTGTAATATTATAGTTTAACTTTTAAAAAACAGACTGTTTCCCTAATTTATTATTCTTACTGGGAGATGAGAATAAATTTTACATTTTCATAGCCCCAGTCTGTCACTATTTGTATAACCATTACTTCAATGTTGCCCTACATTTTCAATTAACAGTCTCACCAGACAGACAAGGAACTCCTAGCCTCTATTAAGCCTGGGTCTGAGCTGCTTGAAAGTCAATTGACATTCTTGTCCTCGGTTTTCTTTAACTTAAAACAAGTTTGTTAATTGTAATCACCCTATATTAATGACTCAGATCTCTGCCTCCTAAACAGAAGCTGCCGCCAAAGTTCTTCTTCTTAGAAATGACCACTTCTTATTGAAAATGCATTTAGTCACAACCTTTCTGATCACTTCTAGTTAGCATATTACCATCAGATAATAACATGTAGTTTTCCTAGATACATATAAATAATATATGTTATGCTTTGACTTGATGGCTATAGGCCAAATAAACAAAAACAACCAACTGCAACATTAGTTTAAACTTTTTCAGTTTAGAGGACTGACAAAAAATTAATACCTGAAAATCAATGTCTTCTTATCAGATTGTGTGCTCATTTGGTTTGATTTTGCTCCTTTCATACTGCAACTCTTGCTACTGCCATGCACAGTAGGAAACTCATCTGAAGTCAAAAGGCTAAGCAAATAAACAAAGCAGCTGCTTTAGAATACTTCAAACAGGGCCAAGTCCTAGACAGGTTCAAGTCATTACTTACAGTGCAAGTCATCTCAGTGAAGGAGGGTGAAGCATTAAAAGAAAAAAAATAATTTATATCTGTCCTATTGTAAAGGAAACTTTATTCACTTTTTAATTAATGTAGTGGTTTGGTTTTGGTTTTTACTTTTTTTTTTTAAATTAGATAGGAGTGGTGGAGGGAGAATGCTAGTTGAAGACTAAAGGTTCAGTTCTGGTTTTGGGTGCGTACATGTTGTTCTTATTTGACTCAGAAGAGGCCTGAGGCCAAAGTTTTGCCCTGAGTGATTTGTGACAGATGGTGAATAACAAATAAACTCTCTAAGCAGAGATCAAGGGCTTTGGGTAAGCATTTCAGATTCTTGCCTGGGAAGATGCAAGGGCTTTGTTACAAATTGTGTTTCAGCAACCTTTACCTGTCATTAAACCTTGAATAAACACAGAAAGCCACAAGGATGGAGAAATATATTAAATGAATGTAGGCACAGACTCTCAAAGTTTGTTACTTTCTACTACTTATCATTGTCAACTTCTTTAAAAAGACACATAATCGGCCCCTGTATTTCCAAAACACGTTTATTTTACAGTAAATTCTTTTCACGGAGGCACGTCGAACCATATTAGCCCAGTACAACAACAGACATATATTATCATACTGAGACGATGGCATGTTTGGGAAATGAGAACTTCTTAAAAGTAATAGCTGTAGTATCTTGATTTTGGCCTGGTTTTAGGTGAAGGGTGCTAATGAATAGTGTATAGTGCTTATTTTAGAGAAAAAAATATATTTGTTGTAGACATTGACTGGAAAAATTTACCTAAATTCATGCAAATGCAAACTGACATCCTGGCGAATGTTCTATTGGACTGCATCATTTAACTCAAATATCACTCATGCTGTAAAATAACAGTTTGAGAATCTACAATGTGATGTGCTGAGATGAACTCCAAAAAAATTAGTACTAAATTGATGTTACCTGTTTCATTCTGTACTAATATGAACTAGTTTTGCACTGACTGCATGCATGTGGATTATAATGCCTAATATCAATATGGAGATTTTTTTACCTCCTGCAGCTGTATCTTAGCTTCTAGCCTTGACTTTAAAAGTTAAGATGGATGTTCAGTATTATTATCTACAAGAAAGGGTAAAAAATCAATTTTATCTCCTGGTGCTTCCCTCATCTTCCAATGCTCAGGCAGTGGAGTTGTAACAACTGTCAGCATAAAATCATTTATTAGCTGATGTTATGTCAACTTCTGGCAGATTATTATATTACTATATGTGAGCCGATGTTCCTGAAATCAACATTCTGATTATAGACATGAAAACAGTATGGCAAGTAATCAACTATTTTTAATGGACTATAATGTCATAAAGCACTGCATTGCAGAAGGACTGTAGTAAGATCTAGCTAAGAAAAACCTGTGTGTGAGCCATGCATTTTCAGAGACTGGTGGTGATAGATGATAGTTACTTATTATAGCTTACGGATTTTAAAGGTGATCTGAGTAGATTAAAAAAAGGATAATTTAAAAAATTGTAGCTTTCTACTTTCCAAGAGGTTATGAAATTAGACAAAGGAAGGATTCTTACCTTTACTAACCCTGTGTTGAGTTACCAGAAAAGCTTTGATTCATCTTTACCTGGAATTCTAGATGTAGGTAGTTTTCTGCAAAAATGTATTGAAAAGTCCTCTAAACTTCATTGGGAGACTCCTTATCTCACAGGATGCCTTGGGACCGGGAAGTAAAAACCTGCATTCACACCCTGGTATCAGGACAATATTCAGCTATAGCTGAGGATTTGTGCCACTAACACCATGTCTTTCCTAACCCTTTAAACCTCATTAATCCTTTCCTGCCATGTCCTCTATAATTCTGTTTGTTAAATGCACTCCTCGTTGAGCCCTTCATTAGCCCAGTAAATCTTTTTATGTTTGATTATTTCACACAGATGTAATGTAGATCAGAACCTAAGTGAAATCTTCACTACCTAAAACAACACTGGCGTGTTAGGCTTTCCTCATCATGTTGATGGTTCTGTGCTAATACATAAAAAGCTTTTGTACAATATTATCTGCAGGATACATATAAAAGCATGACAAAACAGGATATCAAGCTACATTAGCAGTATTTATGCAGTGACTTTATTCCTTTGAAAAGGCTGCTGACCTTCCTTAAAAGCTAAGACCAGGTAAAGATTATAAAATACATCTGTTATTCTAATTTCCCTTAAAACAATATAGTATGAGGTAATTATGTTGAAAAGTGCAGAATTTTATATGTATTTAAACTGTAAATGATTCTCTATAATGAAATCATCAGAGGATTAGTTTTGCATATTTTATAAGATAATATTAAAATGCTGTTAAGACACCACCTATCTTTCTCAACCTTCAAATAAAACCCAATCTACTTGTGACAGTTTCAATATTCCTATTGAAAAACGGAGCCAAAAATAATGAGATTAGATTAAACATCGTGGAATATAAAATAAATGCTATATATTTACTTCCATGCTTCTTTCTTTCCCCTTTGCTTTCTTATTTCTGAATATTCAAGATTATTAAAGAAAAGAATTAAAAGAGACTTTTTTTTTTTCCAAATCGCAGATACATTTGGGAAGTAGGATAGCAAAGGCAGTAATAGTAGCAAAAAGTAGTTGAAGCAGCCCATATCACTATATAATGACCACACACCACCAGGTGAAAATTATGAAGAGTTAAATTTTTTCTTTCTGTTGTTTTTGTTTTACAATTCAGATTGTATTTACAGAAGTTTGACTTTCATTCTCTGTTTATAATTAATGCATGTTTAAGTTCTTTAAAAGCATTTAGATGGTTTACGTTTAGAGACATAGAACCACGCATTTTTAAATATGACTTTCAAAAGCAAAACTTTAGATATTTACACATCTGCATAAAATGTTATAAACAAGCTTATTGTTTTATCTGTAAAATTTTAATAAACCTCATAAATTTTAAACAGTATATGTTTCATATTAAAAAAGTAAACATATTACTTCAGTGTTTGTTAAGTGGTGTCAGCCAAGATAATCCTCACGCAAATTTTTGCAGAAAAGAGTAACAAACTATCATTTTTGTTATATTATACATTAAATAATAGAAAGCAATACCAGAAATATGAATCTCTGGTAAAGTATTTTTTATATCAGAATCAGATAATTTTTTATTAATTTGTGTAAAATTTAGAGCAAATTCTCTTGATTTCTGTCTGTGTTTCCTGTTTAGCATAAACTCTAAGAACAAGTATTTAACTGAGATCAGGTAGGTAGACGAATCTTTTGTTTAATTGCTTGCATATCATAGGCCAACTGTCTATTCGTTTCTACATCATAAGATTTGAAATTAATCCATTTTTCTTTAAGAAATAAAAAGAAGACTCTTTAGCAGCATGGAGTAGATTACTACAGTGCATGAAATGAAATATAATAAACCCACTCATTTTAATGATGTTTATATATGAAACAACACATCTATGTGAATGAAATGAAATGAAATCCCTAGTGAAGCTAATTCTTTACCCAAGAAAACAATTATTTCATTGTCCAGGGAATTCTGTCCTTATGATGAAAACAGCACCAAGTAACAAAATGATAAGCCATAATTCTTCACTTCCTTCTATGTTATTGCCATGTTGTCTCTTATTTTTTAAGGGTCAAAAATGTATACACAGGCTATTCTTGGAATGCTTGGGATAATTTAGGGTGTGCCATGGGTGAACCTACTTTTCTGGTGTTGCCAACATCCTTTCTCATCTGTCTGATTTTTTCCATTTCTTATATTCTATGGAGAATGAATAGGGAATTTTTTCTATGCCTGCATCTTTTTTTAAGGAAATAAGAGAGAACTGGCACCATAATAGAAGTCTTTACTGTTTGGTTCTAGTGAGAACATGTCCCAGTGTTTAACCTGTCACTCAGGTCTCCCATAGTAGCAGATGGCACAGTAGAAATAATTTTATTTTAAAATAGGCATGTGATTGAGAAAATAATTTGGTTTCCGACCAAATAATCGTAATGTTGGTAAAATCCAAGAACGGAGAATAAGTAGCTTTAACAATGGGTTTCAATTCAGCCCTCATGTCCATGCATCTAAATACTAACATACAAGGGAAATGTGGATGATCTATACTAGCAACAGTCCTTCCAGATTTAGGTCTGTGAAATTAATTGGTTTTAGTTGAACTGTAAATTTTACCTGTCCGATAACTGTCCATCAGGGAGGAAAAAAAATCTGTAAGACCAAATAGAAATTCAGTAGAAAATCAATTGCGTCGTATTCATATAAATGAGTGTGTGAGTGTGTTTAAAGTGGTAGTTTCTGAAGTGCGTAATTTAAGGTAAAACTCATAAGCAGCACTGAACTGCTGTCATGAAACTGAAAGAAACTAATGTCAGAAGAACAATACATGAAGGTACAGAAATCATAGCATATAAGAAACTCAGAAAGTAGAAAATATAATTTTTGATGTGTTTCTGTATGGATTGTGTCTCACCCGTGTTTCTGGGTGTTTTTGAATACAAAATCATTTCTCGTTCTGTAGGAAAGTCACGCTTGTTTTAAGGGATTAGTTTGCCTGAACTAGTTTCCTTAGAGCTTATATTTTGATTTTATCCTGTGAAATCTGTGATTCTGGCAAAATACATAGGGTGATATATATATTATTTAGATTTGACCAGTGTAAAGCTTTTGCTTGAAACAGAAGGCCTGGACTGACCTGCATTTTAGCACCATTAGCACTTAATCTACATTCCTACATAAAAGCATAAATAAAAAAAAACAACATAAAAGCAAAAAAACATGAAATAGAATTATTTGGGTTTTTTTTAGGATTTTGCAATTTATCTATCAATTTACTTCAACTTATGTTCAAGAAAACCAAACACATATTCATGAAAAGATGTACAATCAAAACAATCTTACAAAATTATTCATTTTAAACAACCACTGTGATCAGAATATTCTGGGCAACATTAGCCTATTTCACAAAATAAGAGCCTAAACACTGATGTCAAACAGCATGTAAGCTATAAGATGAAAATGTATTATCGCAAAGGGCCAAACTCTGAGAAGTTGCACATTCCCCACATCTCCTCGGTTTTTGTGGAACTGTACCACCTGTATCACAAAGCAATTCTAAACTCCTGAAAACACTTTCTTGTACGATATCTTTTCAGATCATGTCTGAGTGGCTTCATTTCTATGACAGACAGACTTGTGATGAGGGGACATGTAAATGTCACATGTAGAGTAAAATATTGTTTATGAGTAGAGGAATATTATTCCTAAGAATACTACTGGGCAGGTCTACATGTGCTCAGAACATTTCTCATCATTGTTTGGAGTGAATAGTACGCTACTTCATATCCATCTCTTGGAGAAGATCCTGCAATTTATATTCAGACATTGAAAGCATCACTTTGTAAACAGAAAGAAATGACTATGCACAATCGAAAGAATTACCCTCTTGTCATGGTTTGCCCCAGCCCAGACAATTTGGGAGCTATAGGACACCCAATTACCTACCTCCCACTCGAGGAAAGCGAAATGAGAGGAAAAGACTTGCGGGTTGGAAAATGAAAGCTACAGCTTTAATATAATAATAAGACTAGCAATAATAATATTAATAGCAATAAATAAAATAACAAAATATATATCAATATATGAAATTGTGCCTCTACCCCACCTCTTGATGACTATACGTCACCACAGATGCTGCAGAGCAAGTACAGGGCAAATGAATGGCAGGGTGGAGACTGGAGCCAGGAACTGGATTCAGGAATGTATGGAGTAAACATGTAGACAAGGTCTACTGGAATACTCTGTTGATCATATTAGGGTCTCCTGTCCCGTCCACCCTTCCCTGCAGGTGCAACCTTTTTGGCTTACGGCACTCAACTAGCTCAAGGATGGCCTTAGTTACTATGGGCATAGGTAAAAACAATGGCCTTTTTGCATACCAGTGCCCTGTGTTATCACTGCTAAAGAGTAACACTGTCTGAAAAACACGCAGTTAGTTTTCAAAAAATAAAGTCACTTAGACAAAACTTAGCTGAAATTAGAAAACTGACTGTGCTTTAGCCTAACCCACAACATCTCCATAGCTATTATATCTTTTTCTAGGGATTTAAATTAAAAGAAAAAAAGAGTGGAGCAATAAAGGAATGAAATCGGTGACAGTTTGCTCCCAGATTTTTCTCTATGTTCCTAAATAAATTGTTTAGAATAATTGGTAATTATTCTGTGTTGCATGTGTAAAAAAAAAAATAAATGCAGATGAGATGCATCTACAAGTTGTAAGGGAAGTGGCAGATGAAGTTACTAAGCCTCTATCCATCATATCAGCAACCTGTTCCAGTGGAAGATGTCCCTGCCCATGGCAGGGGGATTGGAACTAGATGATCTTTAAGATCGTTATAACCCAAACCATTCTATGATTTCCAGGGTAGGGGAGTAGGGGGTGGTGTCCTTTTCAGATTTTCAAGAGAAATGAAGCATGTATCTGAAATTAGGCCCTTGAGGACTATTAATGGAGCACCTAAAAGTCAGCACAGGTGGGTTTCCAATGGCATAAAACAACAAAAATAGCTCTCAGGAGGCCTTTGAACATATTGTAAGTTGCTGCAAGGGAAAAAGCCTTTAGCTCAGTTGTGAATTTAGTTAGCAGATATCTTTGGAGAATTAATCCTCCACTGATGTGCTTTATATGTGTTTTCCAGCCTACTTTTTCTCTCAGTTTCTCATTAAAAGAGTGATATAGAACACGCATAACAAAATACTTCAAAATTCCATGTTAACACACAACTTTTAATTAAACTAACTCAAAATGACGTGGACATATCTTCAGATGTGGAACAAAATGTCCTTAAATATTTATACCCGAAGTTAATCAGAGTAAATCCATATGAGCCCCTGAGTTTTCAGTATTTTGCTTAAGAAGAAATGATGACTGTTTATTAAAAAAGAAATAAAAAGAACAACTCAGCAAACTCTATGAGGTTTGGAATGAAGCGTGTCGTATAACACCTTGTAGACAACTAAGTTGCACACAGCCACTCGCTCACTTCCCTTTGATAGAATAGAGGAGAGAATTAGAAGAGTAAAATGAGAAAACTCAAAAACTGTGAAAAAAACCAGTTTAATAGGTAGGTCAAAAGCCCACACAAGCAAAGTAAAACAAAGAATTTATTCACTACTTCACATTGGCATGCAGATGTTCAGACGCCTCCAGGAAAACAGGGCTCCATCACACGTAATGGTTACTTCAGAAGACAAAATACCATCAGTCCAAATGCCTCCCCATTCCCCCTTCTTCTTTCTTCCTACAGCTTTATACGCTGAGCAAGATGTCATATGGTATGGAATATCTCTTTGGTCAGTTAGAGTTAGCTGTTTCAGCTGTGTCCCCTCACAGCTTCTTGTGCACCCCCTGATTTCTGGTGGGGTGGTGTGAGAGGCAGACATCACCTTGACCCTGTGGAAACACTGCTCAGGAATAAGTAAAACATTCCTTTGTTACTAACACTTTTTCCAGCAAAAATCTAAAACACAGCACCATACAAGCTACTATGAAGAAAATAACTATCCCAGCCAAAACCAGGACACAGACAGAATCCATATGTATCTGGGAAGTAAGGGATTTGAGGCCTTTCTCTGAGTCTGTGCATGTGTACATATGTTTCTACAAAATATTTCTTTTTGTTATTGTCCATTTAATTTAGGTTTATTTCTGAAGCTCTTTCAACAGTCTAAACTTATGAAGTATGCATATTGCAAAAATCTCACTTTTTGTTACCTAATTGATTTCAAAAATGTAATTTTGATTATATCAAAACATCAGCATTTGATCAAATATATAAAATTTATCAAATATATCATTTGATCAAACTAGATTGTATTATATCAGAATTTATTTTTAAAAATATTTAACAGACAGTTGACCAAACTGCTATGATTCAGTATGCAGTTGGATGGAATTCATAGAATCATAGAATTGTTTAGGTTGGGAAAGATATTTAAGATCTTTAAGACCATCAAGTCCAACTCTTCACCTAACACTGCCAAGTCCACTACTAAACTATGTCCCTAAGCACCCTGTCTAGATATATTTTAAATACCTCCAGGGACGGTGACTCAACCACTTCCCTGGTAAGCCTCTTCCAATTTTTGACTACCCTTTCAGTGAGAAATTTCCTTAATATCTAGTCTAAACCTGCTCTGGCACAACTTGAGCACAACTTGAGGCCACTTCCTCTTGTCCTATCACGTACTACTTGGGAGAATAGACCAGCTTTCACCTCATTACAATGTCCTTTCAGATCACTGTAGAGAGCAAACTAAACACCCCCAGTTCCCTCAGCTACCCTTCCTAAGACTTGTGCTCCAGACCCTTCCTCAGCTTTGTTGCCTTTCTTTGGATGTACTCCAAAGCCCCTCAATGCCTTTCTTGTAGTTAGAGGCCCAAAACTGAACACAGTATTTGAGGGGTAGCTTCGCCAGCACTGAATACAAGGGGACAATCACACCTTTAGTCCTGCTGGTCATGCTATTTCTCATACAAGCCAGCATGGTGTTGGCTTTCTTGGCCACAGGTCTAGTGGGTTTCCTTCCCTAGTTGGCACACTCACCAGTTGTGTCAGGAAGTCATCTTATACACATCCCATGAGCATCCTAGACTGTTTTCTTTTCTCAGTATTTTATTTCCAGCCGATACAAATTCTACCCATCTGGGCAAATCCTGTTTATTTCTGAGTGTAGTTCTCCAATATTTTGTTCTGAAATATGTAATCATATCATATTGTGCACTGTACAGCATAATCTTCCATATCTAAATCATATCCTGAATTTCTACAGTAGACTATCTGGTATATGTAGAATTCTTCTGCAAAAGAATTCTTCTTTTCCCCAAACAAATACTCTGTCCCCCATACCATCTCTGTTTATTTTGGATTTTTAACTATCTGTTGCACTACTAATGTATGATGCCATCTTAATTTTTTTAAAAATACTTATTCAACATTTGTATTGTAGTTACAGTTATCATTTCCATTTTCAATGATGTATTGCTATTTTCAGGAGATGCTAATGCTAAAGACAGTACTCATAGGAGTGGCATTAGTTGCATCCTTATACTTTATTAAGGTCAAATGTATTTAACAATTTTTCTGTTGTTGAAGAAAATAATTGGTAATAAAAAATTGATTTTTTTCTATAGAAGAGAAAAACAAGGAAACTGCACTATGCTTGTTCAATGGCTGTTTTTCATTCCTCTTTTTCTGATGGGCATAGTAAGAGTTTAGGTTGCAATACATAACTATGCAATGTTTTCCCATTCAAGGTGACTGCAAATTCAATTCTTCCTGGCAGAACAAATTATTCACCTCTCAAGTACTCCTTCTGACACCGAAATCACAAGAAAATGTGTCTAGCAGCCTTGGAATGGAAACAGACAAATTGTAAAGAAGAGTAGCAAGGCATCTAAGCACTTCTGACGCATCTTGCTGACAGATGGGAGCTGTAACACCAGTCACCAGTGCTTGCACACTAGTGCAGTTAAAGAAAAGGAAGCATTTATCAAGCCATTCATTTCTCATTCCTCAAACAGAAGGCTGTTTACATCATGTCAGCAAATGATTACCCTCTGCTGCTGCTGTTGTACTACCTATCGAAAAAGGTGAAGAGGTTATGTTTTGAAAGCCCATGGTGATGTTGATTAAGGAAACAAAGGAAGCTGGTTCTTAACACTCAGAACTCCCCAAAAAAACAGGAAGCAGGCATCATCACACTCATATCTCTCACATGAGAAATGGCTTCTTCTTGAAGACAACAATGAATTCAAAGCAAAAACTGCTTACACACATCAAAGGAAAACCAAAGAGTCTAAGAATTTTCTGTTCCAACTGGGACGTATCTTTAGGTCCTTTCTGTTGTTTAAGGTTCTTATTCCGTTCTTATTTGAGAGCTGACTCGGGACAGTATGGACCCCAGATTTCCTTGGTTTCTTCTTAAGGCTTCACTAACTGTGCCTAAGAAAACAAAGCTACAGAATCTGTGTGGAAGCCTATAAATGAGTAAGTTTATAAATGATTCAATATTGGACCATCACTGGAAAAGAATCAGGGTCAATAAACTGAAAAAGATTGAGAACTACTGTTTTAAGGACTGAATTCCTACCAAGCCTAAGTTAAAATGTGCTCAGGACTGCTAGGGATCACCCAGTCTTTGTCAGGCCTTTATCAAGTACAAGACTCATTTTAACAAGTCATGAATTTTTGAGACTTAGAGTTGAAGTCCTTGGCTTTTAAAAAAGACACACAAAATTATTCTGCTGCTGAAGGTAGAACTTGTATTTGAAAGTATCGGGTGTAACTGCACACAAAATTATTCTGGTGATATCCATGTTTTATTTTAGTCTGGGCTGTCTCCAAGACTCTTTTTATTTGAATGTGCACATTTCACCACTCTTGAAGAACTGATTTTTCTCTTTCAGAGGCTTAGTCTAATATCTGGGCTTAGAAAATTGTTTCACATGTATATAAAACAGAAAATAGCACATTCAGTTTAAGCAAGATCAATATGTCTTCTTTGCTTCCTGTTCTAAGCTGCTATGTAAACAACTCAAACCTTCCACCTTTGTGATGGCTTTATTTTACTTTCCCTAAGCTTTTACAGTCTAGTAGGCATTTCGTACCTTTTCTGGCTTGGAAGATGAACTCTGTTTATAAAACTTCTAATTACTACTCAAAAAACTCACGCATTCTTATTGTAGGACAATTTAAATTTTAGAATTCCAGGACTATTGCTCAGTAAGTGGATATTATTTGATGTAGATATTTTTTAATTCTCGTTTGCATTTGTCTCCAGTCCACCAGAGACTTCTTCCTGTCTCAGAGTGGAAAGCTTCTACCAAGTACATTGCACTGGATTCCTTTTAGTTCAGCTGTGCACATTTTAACTGAGACTAGTTTCAGCTTTTTTTTTTTTATTATGCTTTCTGAAGTGCTACTGCCTTTCCTGCTTATACTGTACAAGTTGTACCTGTGTAAATAATATACCCCGAATTCTACTCCGATATCTATTTCCTCTCTGTTCACTTGAGTTGATTCTACAGAATAAAGTAGCCCCCAGCACTGAAATTCTCTTATTTGCAGTTGTGTCCTGCAGGAAAATTTGGGACTCTGTATTGTTTCAGTTCCCAAATGTGGTTCCTAAGTGGCTAACATGAAAACTTCAATGAAATAAATAAATAAACGTTTATCTCTGTCAATATTTGAGGTGGAATACAGCTCTCTTGAATGTTTATGTTTATAAAAATATCTCTGTTTTATAGTTAAATAAGATGAGCAGCTACATCTTATCCATGTGGTTGACACAAACTTTACATTTAGATTTGGAAACAGATGAAACTACAACTAATATTTTCCTCTTTATTTTGAAAAATTTACGTTGTAATGAAAAACAAACTCCTAATTTCCAAGTTTTTCAAGTTTGGGTTTTTTTGGGTTTTTTTTTCAGTGTCATGCTTACTGTTTCTGCATATGACATGAGTTTCCTTGATGCTTCTACAGTGTTTTTATTCAGAAGATTGCAACCAGAAAATACTGTGTATCTATGAGGAAGGTCTCAAACTGATGAAACACAGACAGCTCTAGAACAGACACAATATATAAAACTATAAAGAAATACAGGAAGAGAGTAAGACACTCATATTTAGCTGATATGCCCAAGATGGAAAATAGAAAAAGGATAGATAAAAGGAATGCCTGGTATGGCATGTAATTGGTTTTTGCCTACGTGGCTGAGCAACATCCTCACATCACAACTAGAGTCACCTTAGGTAATTTTGGAGGTAAGAAAAATTGACAGGGTCCTTATTGAATAATTACACTCTCAAAAAAATAAGTAAACACACTCAAAAAGCCAACACAATTAGTCAAGTCAGAATGGAATACCTAATTTCAAAGGCATACCTTAAAAATTATGTGAACCAAGGATATTAACCAAAAATACTCAGTGTGTTGATGAATAAGCTGCCTGTTATACAAATCTTTCATCCTTCAGTTTTGTTATATAATGTATATTTTTGTTATTTGACATAACATAATAAACCAAAAACTGTGTAAAAAATCTCATAACAGCCCCTTTGAAATACCCATAGTATTTTGGCTGAACATGATTGTAGACATGGTACACAGAGCAGAACAGGCATGTTAAACACAAAACTGTCTCCTTTAACAGCATTGTTCCATTTCCTGTTAGCTGCAAAGATTTAGAACAACTGGAAATGTATAAAGACAGTCAGTTTGTCTTTATTACCATAAAACCCTACTTTTCTTATTTCTAACAAATGTTTATATGCTATTCATCTCGCAGTTCTAAACTTTGCTGTTTCTGATTCTAAACGTCAGGTGTGTGGTAACTGGCCACTGAGACTGCAACTTCTGCATAGGATTCTGCAAGGTTTTATGATCCTAGGTTAGGTAATTCACACCATTGCTGATGATGTTATGACTGGCTAGCATAAAATGAACACATGATTAACTAAGTCACAGCCATTAACAATAAAAAGAAAATTCTAATTTGCACTGCATAAGTCTAGATAGTTAAAACAGACCCTATTAAAAACAGGACCGTGCCAAGTGTATTTGAAAAATTTAACTTCTGCCAGGTAAATTTTTGAAGAAAGACAACTCAATACACATATATATATACAAATTAGCAAGTACAAAACCACAATCTGTACAGATACAATTACGTAAGTGATGTGAATGTTTCACAATCAGAACATCGGGAGTATCAATAGGGCAACAACCATATGCCAAACTGGGTAAGTCAAAGCATTTTTTAATAAGACTGCAGTAAACTTCTACATCTGCAACCAGTATAACACCTGAATCATGCCTGGGGTTAGGTATTTTTGGATTTCTGACAACATTGTTCCTTCAACTTTTCATCTTCAACCTCCTCAAAAGAGCATGATCACATCTAAGATTGTTGAGTTCTCAGAAGCCTTTCAGAAACTATTTCAAGTCATTCATGCTACATAGCAAATCACAAAAAACTGCAGATTATTGCATACCAACACCTGGAGGCTTTTTTCCTTACACCTGAGAAGTTAAGAGGTGGAATTTGTTCGTATACTACTTTAGCACCTACAGAAATGGATTTAGGTTCAGCCTCAGATGCAGCACTGATGTGATTTACTTGGAGACTGCAGTGTTTTTCTAGGTCAGAATGACAGACGTCTTTCTATATCTGTGGAAACAAACAAACAACAAAAAAAGAAATTATTTAAGGAAAACAATATGTAGTACCAACACTAAGTAACTATGTCAATATATCCACAGATGTACAAAGAGGAAAACAACATTTTAGTGATGAGATAAGCTAAGAAAACCCCATTGCTAATGAGAGTTTGCTAATACATAAAAAATGTTCCTGTATCCTGTATCAGGACTGAAATAAATTAGTATTAGGGTAAGACAGGCATGAGACTACGGCAAAGAACACACCTACAAGAGATTTCAGGAGATGATCTACCTCATTTATTCTCCCAGGCCATAATGGTTATATCTTTGAGTTTCCTAACAACAACAACAAAAACATTTAAAAGGCAATAGCTAGGAGCACAGTATGATTATCATATAATGTATTATGCCATTTACCATCTAAAATAATATATTGTATCTAATACTAATATTAGTATATTAATTTAAAATATTTCTGACAAAATTACTAAAAATAACTTACTGTCTGAAGGTACTGAAATCTGCAATCTTTTCTGTAAGAAAATCTAATCGGACAGGAACATCAACAACATGTTGTTTAGTCTGTCTTAATTAATTATTAATATCTGTGAAGAGTATGACCTTATTCCTATCCTCCTACGTCCCTGATGTTTTCACTCACACCTAGCCCCTTGTTCTGTCCAAACGATGCTCCTACACTTAGGACAGAATCTTCCTCCTTTACTGTTCCTGCAAAGTGGAAAAATATTTTTTGTAATCCTTTGCCTCATTAAATCATAAAATCATCTGAAAATCTCTCTTCAGGTCTGTGAGTTTTAGCTTATTTTTCTTTCTATTGGTCTTCTAACACCTTATCACTGAATCTATGAGTGCTTATGTGAAGACCAGAAGATACTAATACCAAATTTTGCAAAGTTTTTGTTTATAGCTATAAAGCTCTAACCACTTCGCGGAACAGAGAAAAAAAAGGTGTATAAACTATGCATAAAATGCATTCCTTACAGTTATCAGTCCATGAAATTATTCTATTTATCCATCATGCACAGAAACATTCTGTAATATAAATTAATGTAAATTAGAAAACTCTTTATTTGAAAGATGTTACCTAAATGAAACTGGAATGGTGGTGTGTTATGATCAGTCATTGATTATTTGAGAATATCTCCAGTACACACTTCCAAACTGATTCATTATCAAAATTTATAGCTTGATTGTCAAAGTTGTGTCATCCCACAAGCAAGCAGATAGCTCAGTTACCTGTGCACTAGCCATTTTAATGGGTAAATGGGGAATTTACCCAAATGGGTAATTAGGAAATTATTCTGCATCTGTTCTTACATGCATTCATTTATTGGTTGTTACATTTCCTTTAGTATTTATGGACATGAATAAAGGTTTCAGTTTAATAAGAAATCTATTTGCCTCTTGTTCTTTAAATTTCTTCTTACAGAGAATCTCTATTTTGGTTTTGTAGCTGGGGCACTAGACTGTGAGCTTTCTGGTTATGGTACGGAACTTGATGCATTTTTCTTTTTAAGTATAAAGCAAAGGAATATGATATTTTTTACAATTTTCCATTATAACAGTTCCCAGGGTCTGGACGAAATGCATCACTGGTGTTGTTAGCAGTGTTGAACAATTCACTAGTGTGAAGAAATATATTTTTTCTTTCTGACATGGCAAAAGTCACTAAATGGAAAAACTCTTGTTCTCTGGCACTTAACCACAGTCTTCTACCAGTCATGCAACAAATACATTTAATATTTTTTCAAAAGGAATCAGCAGAGTAATACTACTAGACAACCCAACATTTAATGCTGGGTTCCATTCCTGGGCCTGTCAGTGACCTGCTGCTTAGGCCTGTAGATGTAGTTCCTTTAGGCAATGTATAATTTCATATGTTGAGGCATTTAGAATTTTGCTAACATAATTTTCTTAAATGTTTATGCAACATGATGTGTTTTGATGTTAGAAAATACATAGGAACATATTGTACTTATTGGTAGGGCAAGCACCAGAATGTTAAGAAAGCTGTTTTGGATAATACTTTGCCAAATGTTAAAACTTTCATTTTCACCTTTTTTCTTTTTTTTTTGGTTTTGGATAAAACGCAGTCATCAAAATCTGAAACAGTGTCTGAGATGCTATGTGCTGCAGTGAAATGGTCCTTTAGTGGTATGCCCTACACTAGTCTTACAGAACATATTAATTACTATGAAAAACTGATTTCAGAAAAGTAAAATTTCTAAACATTCTTACATAATGCTGCAACCCTGAAATTTTCAACTTGTGTTTTGCTTTTATATGCCTGATGGATTGAATACAAATTGCTCAAATAGGTAAAATTATTAATATGCTTATTTTGCTTAACATCATGGTCTCAATCATTAGATCAGGGTTACAATTATATAACTCCAAAACTGGTTTGATATTTTGTCTTTTGCATGAAGGCTAACTATCTCTAACTATTCAGTTGGAGGGATGATAATTGAAGTGTTTCTAAAACTGACTTTGTAAAACATCCAGTACTGAGCAAACCATTACCATAATTATCTTTAAAATATATATCTATATATCATTATAAGAGTATTGTTTTAAAAATAAAAAACAAATGAATGTTGACTTACTTTTGATTTAATATGAGCATTAAGGCATTACTGAAATGAGAAAAAGTGAAGAAGACCCTGGTTTTCCCAAGGAAAAGACCAGACCCTTGATACTAAACTGGATTTACTTCTGTTACCCAATAAGAATGACAGTGAGAATGTAATTCAGAACAGAAGTTTTTATTTTCCGTTTATGATGGAGGGAGCAAGGATGAAAAGGCCAAAGCCAGTTGATGGTGATTTTAGAAATGAAACTCTGTGTCTATGTAGCGATCAAGGCATGGACCCCATTCTGAGGTGACAAACAAGATCACTTTATTGAGTGGACACAAAACCTTATATAGTGCTTCTGTACCCAGTCAGCAGCTATCCCAGTGAATTCCCACCTATGAGAATCCCACAGTTACAGTAATAGAGTGCAACCCACTATTTACCACAGATGTGCCCCTTTACTTCATGTTTTCCATCTAATGTATTCTTTTCTTATTATCTCACGGCTTTTAGTAAAGATTCCAAGGCCTCAATAAGCTAGGAAGCATGAGAACACTGGCTTTTGCTCTGTGCTTGCTGCTAATATCACGGGTTTGCCAAGGCATTGGCTGCCTGTCCCAGCATATACGTGACAGTGGAATCTTTTATGCCCGCATGTCTACATTTGAAATTTGTGGATGTTCAAGTAATTTGGATCCCAGTGTTTTGATCAGTATTTATTTCTAGTCACCTCTGTCTTTTGGTTCATAATGTAAACACTAACTGATATGAAGGTTTAAGGTAATTTCTAAACTATATGAAATATTTATACTGCTTTCCTGTTGATGCTTAAGGACCTAATTTCAAGATTATACTAATCTATTTGTTTTAGGAATAACTAATTTTCAAATTTCTGAGCCTGGAAAATCTTTGAGCACACCTACAGGCAAGGAAAAGAATAAAATTCAGACAAACTTTTCAAGTTACACAATATTAATCTTTATCAAAAAGCAATCACATTCAAAACATACTTTTTTAGTATGCTTTTCAGCAAAATAGTATTTCCCAAACAATCTGTTATTTGGTAGGGTGAATGCATTTTATGTATTGCTCTGTTTATAAGTAAATTTGGGTCAATAAAATCTCTATCATTCAGCAATTCAGTAGCCACCTTCATTTTAAGATTACACTACTGTTCCTAGTGTTGATGTTCAACTCTCGAGAACTCTATCACAAGAAAGTCCTCATACATGAAACATGAGTCAGGAGAGAATGTTTTAGCATATTTTATATAGCGCATATTTCTTTTTAGTAATACTCATGCAGTCCTTTGAATAGTCAAGAACTTTAATAGCCTTCTATAGCATCTTAGACTAGCCATAAGGAAAAATTTCTTCACCGTGAGAGTGATGAGGCACTGGCACAGGTTGCCCAGGGAAGTCGTGCATGTGCCCTCCCTGGAGGTGTTCAAGGCCAGGTTGCATGGGGCCTTGGGCAGCCTGGTCCACTGGGAGGTGTCCCTGCCCATGGCAGGGAGATTGGAACTAGATGATCTTTAAGCTCCCTTCCAACCCAAATAATTCTATGATTCTATGATCTTCAAATAAATATTGTTGAATTGTTTAGAAGTTAATCTTTAGGTAATGTTAGTGATCATATGGAATAGCACCTGCCAGCATCAATCACCATAATTTTAAGCACTTGAAAGGCTCATGAACAACTGGAAAACTTTCAGAACAAAGTAGTTACTTTTTTAACAAGGAAAATTTAAATAAAAAGACCAAATAGTGCACATAGCATTATTTTTCATCTAATTAATATATACATCTAAAAGACAAGTATGACTAGTGTAACAATCACACAGAAAATAATATTTAACTATTGAGGAATGCTGAAGAAGCAGATGCAAAATCTTATTACTCAAGAGATAGTAAAAGGACTTTTATCATTGCATCAGCGATTAATACTAAACTGTAGATGATCCTACTAGTTACTCATATTTTAATGTTTTATAGGTCACTTGTTTTTGTCTTTGTCAAGTATTAGATCAGCATGCATAGATTTTGTGTTACAAGGGCCAGGATCTACATGAGAACATAGAATGCCTTCAGATGCATAAGAGATGCATAACTTTAAAGTTAATTTTTTTGCCAATGGCCTTTCAATAGAAAGCTTAATAAAGATTCAGGAAACCTGCCTGCATGTTAGGGCAACCTACTCAAACAGGCTAGTGTGTCTGGGCTATCTTGATGCAACATCATCTGCAATTTTTAAGGAGGCATAAGATGCTTTCCAAAGTACACAGAGCATTGTCACTGAATCTACCACACACACACTCTATTCTGAACATAGGTGTTACAAGTGCTGCTCAAATGCATGCAGCAATAAGTGCATAGTCAACCAGGTCTATGCAGAGTTTCAGAGGAAATATCAGAAGGAGAGATTGTAATTATAAGTTGTGGAATCTGTCCAGGACACTGAAATTTACACCTTCAGCTCTTCTGAAAAATCATTATGAGATCTTGAAAAAATACAAGCAGTTTTGGTATGTCTCATATCTCATCCAAAAATAGCTCACTTCTAACATCATGAAGCTCCCTGAAATGTCCTGGAAAATGTATAGGCTATTATCTAAGAAGGTAGCAGAAGTATGTAGAAGTAGCATGACTTAGATTATGTTACTCCTAATTTATACTTGTGTCAAAAAGAAGAAAATTAGGCCTTGGGATTCCTTGCTTTCCTCCTTGGGAGGGACACCAACCTCATAAAATCTTAGTTAATTTACTAGGCATTTCCAGAGCAGAGTAAAAGTTGTGCCAAGACTTGCAATTCATATGTGGTCTGAGCTCAGAGACCCCAACGCTACCCCATTTAGAAGTATGTAAAGTTGACTGTAACTTGAGTCATGATTATACAGGGGAAGACCTGATTCTGTTCCCCATATTCTGAACTTCCTTGATACTGCCTTAAGTACTTTGAAGTTTCATTTCTTCAAATCACGCTCTATGATGTGGATTTATCATAAGTAATTAGTACCACAATGACAATGCAAACATGTAACATTACACATTACTTTTTTTAGAGACTTTTAAGTAGAGTCTGCAGTTTAGCTTATATTAACTAGAAATTACTCTGAAAACTACAGCATACTATAAAACCAGAAATACATAAATACCTTCTGATAATGCTCTGAAAGAAGGAGAATGATGACCTGAACTTAGACTATAATTTCATGATCTGTAAATCCACTGAATAATCCAACAGCGCATATTTGATCCAGAGCAGACAATAACATTCCTGTCGAATTCACCCAAGTACATGTTATGGAGTTTTAATGTTGGCATTATGCCAGCAGTAGATGGACAGATGACACATGACTTGGCATAAAGCCTGTTCATTCAAAATTAATGCATCACGTTTTTGATCATATTTAAATCAACAGAGTAAGTTATAGTGGGTTAATATTTTCTGTCAAATGGCTAGAACATTTCTGAAATAAAACTCTAAGTTTTTAGCAGGATTTCCTGCCCTGATGACTAGCATGCAAAAGCAGCAACAAAAAAAGAGATATCTTTATTGCACAAACCCACCTCTACCATCAGAAAAAAGAGGCATGAGAAGCAGAGCAGCCATTGAGAGCGCATAGGATCTCAGTTCAGTGCCCTCATCTAGCTCTGAGGTTTCAAAAAGTGTAGTCCTCATCTTTACAGAAAGGTTTACTAACCCTCCCGCTACCTGCTCTTCAGACTGAAATATTTCTCAGTCTTATTATGCTTTTCTGCTTTGTATTAGAAACATAAAAAAACAAGGTAGTTTGACAATTTGTGCAAGTAAGTGGGACACTGGTGTTTCCTTTCTTGTACCAGGGAATGCTTGAGTACTTATGAAGAAGCAAAACATTTTGTTTTAGAAGACAGTGACTAACAGGTTTTGTTGGTTTATATATATATGTAAGCTACTTAGCACATTATAATAAGATTTGGGAGATATGTGTATGTCAGATTCCAGGACATAAGTTGATTTACATTAGTATTGGTTCATAGTTTTTATTCTCAAATCAAGACTGATCTGAATTGTGAATTTTCCATAAAAAATGCTGTACATCCACCTGTTCTTCTCACTAGCTCCTCTCTGTGTACTGAAGCCAGGTCACCTAAGTCTCTGCTCAGTGTTCAAAGCACAAGACTATCCTGTTGTCTACAGAGTTAAATCTGAACTCCAACTGCAGCCATCTACAATGGGATTTTGATTTGGCCTTGCAGACTATTTGAGCAAACAGCAAAATTTGAATCTGCACTTTCATGTACATCGCGGGTGTTTAGCTTGTCTGTTTAATTTGACGCTCTATCTTGTCAAAAGAAATTGTCTGCTTTCTGAGGGACAGACTTGACACAAAACAGCAGCAGAATCAGAGGACTACACTGAGTGCCCCCATGATTACGTCTACAGCCATAGCTAAGAGCAATAGGTCCCATATGTTTCAAGTGCAAAGTACTGGCAAAACTGCACCAACTAGATAATTAAAAGAAAAAAAAAAAAGGTTGCTACCAAATACTGTAAAACTCATTTCTAAACAAGAAAGTCTTAGTTTTCATATTTTGGGTTTTTCTTTTATAATTTATTTTTCCTGAGGGCATGAAATGTCCAGTAGAGCAGTACATATATCAAGACACAATTTAACATTTGGAAGTATTTTATTCCTTGAGTCCTGCCTCAGAGGAAGAAAAGCCATACAATAAACAGCTTTTAATTTGTAGCTTTGTAGACCCTTTGATCCTTCTTTCTTTCCTTTTTCAAGTTTCTTTAGGCTGTTAATTTCTTCCAATTTCATAAGAATTGCTGAAAATTCTTTCCACTCCAACAATTAATCTCTAAATTCACTAGTGTAAGAAAGCAGAAGTCACAGCAGGAGCACCTGATTTCTCATGAGAAGAAGTTAATTTTTGTGCTCGCTTGCTTGATGTACTCTATATTTCACTAAGTCAAAAAGAAGATCTAATATTAAATACAAGAGACAATTAATGTGTTTGGGTTTTTGTTGTTATTAATTTATTTTACAATTAAACTGAAATTTAAATGTTTAGAAATAAAGAATATCTGTTTATATTGTGCTTGGCCAATTAGGACAGATTTTTTTTATTTTGTCTCCACTAGCTAAAATTTCAGGCTAACCTTATCAAAGAAACTAGATAAGAATGATTCAATTAAGAACATAATAGTCCTCTTTGGTTCATTTATTCCCAGTTCTCAGGTGGTTCAGTATGATTATCTGGAAAGTATATTAAATAGATACATTTCAGACAGATGTTAGGCGATTAAAATGCCTTTTATTTGAATGAGAACTGAATCTTACGTTCTGGAATGGCCCAGATTCACAAGAACAACTGCCTACATGGCTGAATTGGATTTACTTGTTTCTATGTGTCCTGCATATAAATATAAATAAGTAAATGTAACAAAATAACAAAACCATGAGAACTCTTCGGGGCTGTTTAGGGGCTGTTTCAGCCACTTCAGTTAAAAGTGAGACAAAAAAACCTGTTAAGGTTTGTCATGTCAATTCTGTTATATAATACCTCTAGCTTGTAAGAGAGGATGGACTAATCCATGCACACCTATAGCAATGAGTTTTATTATTGTTCTCCTTATTTAAACTTATTTGAATACTGTGCCAAATCTTGGAGATAGAACTCAAATTTACATTCTCACTCAATTTAGGTTTTTTTTGTTTTACTTTAGTTATTTTAATTTCCTTTAAAAGGTTCTATTTCAATAAAAGTCAGTCTCAAAGTGCCCACACTTCAGTTATTAGAGATTCACTTCCGAGGGTGGGGGGGGAATATAAGAAATTCTTATTTGATTTCTTTTTTGGAGCAAATGAAAGTACAATTTTGGTTCTGTTCATATTAAACACAGCTGGTTGTGATCATGCAGCATTATATTAATTAGAACACTATTCCCCCAGACCTGCTGTTATTACAACAATTCATTAAACATGCCAGGTGTAAAATATGAGGGATTTGATTGCTCATGGGACTGGTAAGAGCATATGGAGTTTTTCACCTCTAAGTTGTTCGTGTGAATCCAGCCTAGGCCAATAGTCAGCAACTCTTGAGTTGTTACTCTCTAATGACTCCTCTGTAACTCAGGGGATATGCCCAGGTAGTTGCAGTCTCATTCCCAAGAGACTAAGTCACAAAATATCTGAACGTTACCTTGACATTTCCAGCTAATGGGATGAAAGGCAGAAACAAAAATACAGACTGATTTCGTTCAATGGTTTAGTTCTGGGACATGTTGGGAGATGATGTTCTAAACTTTCTTTCAGTAGCAAAATATGAAAACGATTATTTTTTAATGCTTTTATTCTACCATGTATACTTTCAGAAATAAATTATATTCCACCTCACCATTATTCTAGCTAGCTCTCTGCCTGAACGTAGAAAAAAGAATATTTCAATACACAAGACATTACATAAAGAAAAGCCTAGTTTCTGTTTGTCAACAAAACTTCATATTTTCTTTTTCCTGGTAAGGACAATTTCTTTTGTTGAAAGGAGTAGGGTAAGTCATGGAGGTGAATTACCTCATGTTCTAATGGCCTGGGAGGGCTGGTCTTTAGTTCACGTAGATGGAGCTTGATGAAGCAATGATATGCTGAAATCATATCAAAATCTGGGGGCAATGCATATATAAACAAATGTTTAACAGCAGGAAAGACAAATTTTGAACTAATTTTATTTTATGAAAAATATTTGCGCCTCTCTGGAGAGTGCTTGAGAGGTTTTTTATGTTAAGTCTGCAGGTTTATATTTTAATTTTTCAAAGACACCCTCTAAATGCTTTGTATAGTGGTTCTGCTGACATCTGATTGGGATCGGGTCATCCTGGCTGCTTTGATGTAACATACGTTCCTGTGTAGCAGGTGGTCTTTCCTGCTGTTTATAATGCAGCCTAGAGAGGTCTGTCAGATGTAACAGATCTTCTTTATCTGCATGGAATATGGATAAATGATAATGGGACAGGTGGAGAAATACTTATATACCACCACAGTCCCACCTTTTAGTAGCAGCTTGTAAAATTCCACTAACATGCCCAACTCCTCAAAAGAGAGAGTCAGAAAAAAAGTCTGATGTGTATGTTTCTAAACTACTAAGGGGTTATTGACTTTGTCTATAAACCTAAACCTGGGAATTAGGAGAAGAGAACAATGCTAATAAGCAATTAAATTTATCACAGCTGCTCTGTACATACATTTTACAGTTACCTTCCAGATTTCTGTAGGAAAACATTGGGAAATTGAAAATTATTCCCTAATCTCCTGTGATAATTCAAAATACATTCCCTTCCCTTATTTTTAACTTTATCTCATTCATTTTCCTTTGATTCTCTTATCTCCTTAAAATTTGACACACTTCTTTAGTTTATTTTGTATAGAAACTATTTAGTGAAACCAAATGTTGCTAACATTCTTGCCTGAGAGAGCTTTCTTTTCTTTAACGAGCAGGTTGATAAACATTTGTAAAAATCTTCCTCATCCAAGGTTTTAAAGAGCAATTTCATGCTTTAAAAGATGCCAAGTATTACAAATGAATAATAAGTATAATACTTTAAAATTACATATTAAAAATGATGAAAAAAAATCATTTAAGGGGAAAAAAAATCTAAGCAAATTAACTACTTTAGAACAAATATTCTTGATGCTGATGATTCATATTTTCAAAACAAAAACTTTCCTTTTACATACCAAAACTGTGTTTTATTTAAAAACAATAACATCCCTAGCACACAATGTACTGAATTTCCATTGAATACCTGCCTGTTCTGTGGGTGATAAACAGGTAAGTGGCTTCTTTCATAAACATGGCATGGGCACATACATATACTGAACAACAGGCTGTGTTTCTTCCAGTCTGACTTCTTTTTATTAATTCCAAGTTCTTTTCAATAGTTATGTTCTTCTAAAATGAAAATGAATACTCTCAGAAAGCTATTCATGTCCATTTATCAACAGCAAAAACTTTATCAGCTAAAAGTCATAGGAATATCAACTCATTAATTCTGTCTATATGTCTAACTATATGATACCTGTATATGGGAAAGATGGTTCAATCCTACAGGAATTTAATCCAATTAGCAGTTGTCCAGCTTCTTTTCATTTTAATGTTATTTATGATAGGGATAATTGATGATTCTTTGCCTTACAGGAGAGATGCAACTACACAATGTTCATTGTGAAGTGCTCAGATAACTTGATATTGAGTAGC